>NC_081411.1:458097405-459297405 GCF_030272615.1 Cryptomeria japonica
ATTCCAATTTCTAGAAACTAATTTTTACCCTTTTATTTTGTAGGTACTTTTATGCTGCCAGAGACTAAAAATTGAAACACACTAGCAGTCAAAGACTCAATTATAAACTACTAACATTGTGTGTAGTCACGTGATATTGTATTTTTGTTGTTTTAAATAGGCACATAGATTAATTAAAAAATCAAATAACAACATGTCTTGTGTGTCTACGATGATAGGTGAGTATGCTCTCCCCTTCATTGGGTGATCAAAAAGCTAGACTCATCATTTTTCATTTCATTAGTGCAATATCTTTAGCGAGCCTTCCCTCCCGAGTAGCCCATAAGGTCGAGTGAGAGGGGAACAACCCAAGTGGGAATGACTAATGCCAAGTTCATCTAACCCACTCTAAATTAAAAGTGATTTTGATGAAAATTGAAGTCAATAACAATGCTTGGAAATATCTCTCCTTCGTACTTTTGGGTGTATTAAACCTTAGTTTTCAAGGTTGCGAGACCTCTTAATTCAATTAATAACTCGATGCACCAAACATATACCTTTACTAGTACCTCTTTTTAGCTAGAAGCTACCTGATTTACCTCTGAACACTTCTATTCTCTCAATGTAGGGAGGGGGAATAATCTCTCTCGAAGACACTCACCATATGTCCCTCTTGAGCATATGTGTGAACTCCCCTTTTGAGTACTTATTACAAGGCTCCTAACAAGATTCCACTAGCACTCACCAAGGCAAAAACACGGGTGCCCTTTTGGGGGTGACAAGGTTTTGTGAGCTAAAAGGGTACCAAGATGTGGGCTGAGAAATAATAATGAAGTCAATTCTCCTTAGGCTATAACTTCTTGAAGTATTTTTATGTTATATACCCGTGGAAACTTGGGCTTTATTCAAGCCTTGAACATACACTTGATGTTATACTTTGAGACAAAGACAATTTGTTGAAAATCCAGCTTCTGTGTTTTTGAATCAAATCATAATATCATCCATTGAGACTCATCAAATTTCAACTACAACTATCAAACTATCAAAATACTCATCACACAACAATTTAGTGTTCTTAGGTGAAATTGTAGCATTCCTAGCAGAAACTGTAGCATTCTAAGGCAAAACTATAGCATTCTCAAGTGAAAATTTAGCGTTCTTAGGTGAAACATTAGTGTTCCTAGTAGAAACTATAGCATTCTCAGTTGAAACTTTAGCGTTCTTAGGGCATCCTCTAGCATTTTTAGTCCATTCTCTAGCGTTCTCAGTCCATAGAGCATAATAACACTTTAAGACCTAGAATTAGCGTTTTAGTAAGGTAGAGTAGCACTCTCCTAGGACAACATAGTGTTGTCAGTGTCTAGAGTAGCATTTTGGGTGGACAGTGTAACATTTTCATACCTTCTTTTAGCGCATATGTGGATTTGTATCATAAACAAAGAGAAAAAGACAACTTTTCTCAGAAACTTAAACACATTTCTTGATACCCTTTTTAGAGTAATTTTCAGGTTATTTCTGTTAGGACAATTTGAAATTGGGAAAACAAGTTTTACAAGTACATTATTTTCAACCAAGTTTAGGATCCAAACATCTTAAGTGTATAATCAACATCTTTGATATCTAATCTCTTAGACATAGTTTCTTTATCAGGATTCACCATCCTTCATCGTGAAACTAAAACATTGATTAAATTAACCTTGTCATTATAGTTTCTTTATCAGGATTCACCATC
Source organism: Cryptomeria japonica (assembly GCF_030272615.1). Lineage (NCBI taxonomy): Eukaryota > Viridiplantae > Streptophyta > Pinopsida > Cupressales > Cupressaceae > Cryptomeria > Cryptomeria japonica. The sequence continues at coordinate 458,099,117 of NC_081411.1, forward strand.
CTTCATCGTGAAACTAAAAGATTAGATTAAATTAACCTTGTCATTATTGATAGGATAGATGTTTCCTATTGGACTTGGTCAAATCACATCAAAAAATTGCATTTCAAATATAGATCAAAAACTTAAAATTTCAAATACTAGTATGTCGGTTTTGACTATAAATCAAAAGAAGAAACTAAAACATCAGAAACAAAAATAAAAATCTATGATGGTTGAGAAAAATCCTTTCTATAGACCCCACAATCAAGATGATTATGAGGAGGAGATAACTGAAGAAACTATCAAAGAAGCACAACAAGACCCAAAATTTGGTAAATTCATGGAAAATGTTGGGAAATGAATAAAGAGAAATAATTCCTCATGTTAGGACTTTGATGTCACATAGTTGAGACAAAATTAAAGACCAAGCGAGACTCGAAACGATACTAGTGAAACTCATAATACAAGGATTCAAAACAACCGAGACAACAAAAAAAAGAACAATATAGATAATCCCCTTTTGGCTCTCACTCAACAAATGCAAGTTCTTCAAACACAAATCCAAGATATGCAAAGAGCAACCACAAAGAGGTACTCACTACAAGATATTTGACCTTATCCATTTGACAAAAATTTAAACATGATACCATTCCCTCCAAACTACGAAATTCCTAAATATGACAAATATAATGGTAGAACTGATTTGCAAGACTACGTAAGGTAATTTTGCACAATGAGCATGGAGTTTTCCCATGAAGACACCTATCTAATGAGGTTATTCCCAAAGAGTTTAAGCGGACAAGCCATGGAATGGTTCTCTAAGCTTCCATCTAGTATTAGAACGTTTACCGAATTGGTGGATAAATTTGTTTCTCAATATTCATATAGCATCCAACATGAGATTACTATGCTAGACTAGAACAACACAAAATTAAAAAATGGAGAACCATTCATGACATTTTTACAAAGATAGCGGCGATTATTTGCAAGATATCCTCGTCTAGTGCCTGATAATGAAAAGATGGACATTTTAATTGAGAATCTAAATGACGAAATGAGCTATAGACTAAAATTACAATGTCCACCAAATTTTGAGAAGATGATTGAAAATGAAATCAAGATTGAGGAAGCTCTGGGCAATAAAGGAGTGTTAAAACATTATAAAGAAGGAGCTAATTCTTTCAACAACACTAATAACAACAATGACAAACCCAAGTTTTGGAATAGGAATAGAAACATTGTTAATGATGGAGTGGTGGATACCAACAAATTAAAACCAAAACAACCCATCTTCAATCTATCAAGTCACACTACGATGGTTAATCAAGATAACAATAAATCTAAACTGTCTTTTCCTAATTTTTACAGAAAATTTACTAACATTGGGGAGCCACTAGGATCGGCTTTAAAAATACTCCTTGTGAATAAATTGATCACACTGCTAGAAGTGAGATATTTTGAACCTAAAGTTAAACCAGCATGGTGTAATGAAAACCATTACTGTGAGTATCATCGAAGTAAGGGACATCAAACAAATGATTGTTAATGATTGAAACATGTCATTCAAGATTTGATAGATAATGAGATAATAATAGTAGATGGGCACAAAATAAATGAATCACACGTTACATTCAAAACTCCACTCCCAAATTATGAGAAGGGTGAAGCATCAACAACATGAGAAAATAAAAAGTCAAGATAAAAAGTCAAGTATGCTCATGCCTATGATAATGTGATTAATGTTTTTGTCATTACAGAGAAAGCACAACTAGAACCAGCACATGCCATCACCATGAGTAAAGCTAAGGTAACTTTGTCGTGTACTACATGTTGGAAAGACACTATTTAGGTGATGTTAGATGCATGTAGATTTCTTAGGGGTTGTCATTGATGGCAACTCATTCTAGTAATCATATCCGGTACCTGTAGATTTGATCTATTGGAAGTCATATTGAATTTAGGCATAAGTCTGGCAAAATGTGAGCACAGTATTGCAGATTCGTTGAGCATAATTCATTCTAGGTTGTATAGTTTTGGTCATGGTGATTGGAGTAGTTGAATGGATGTTTGAGGCAACTTACTTCAGATTTTCAGCCTCTGGTGTTGATTCTAGTGCATGATTCTTGGTCTGATATTTGGTGATTCCGGAAGAGAAAAGCTATTGTGTGGACAAGTTGGGTAATATATGTTATGGAATTGTAGAGATGATTTCGATGATTGGTGTTGTGTTTGAGGAGTTTGTGTTGTTGCGTGTGAATCTTGTGACCATATGTTTTAGGTTCGGTATATAGATTTATGATGGATTGAGATGACATGAGACTACATGTTTCATATTTTGTAGTTTTGTGAAGCTGACTTGTTGGAGATCTATTTTGGCAGTGTGGATATATAAGATCGACTTGGATGATCATTTTGATAGATCATGTGTGTGCAAAATTTTTTGGGGAGCGATTGAGTGTAGTTTCACATTCGCAAATTCTTGAGTTTTGTTGATCTAGTATTTGGCAACATAGAAAATAGAACAGTTTTTCAGATCATTGGCAACAAATTATTTTGAGCTTAATGAGAACTGATTCCTGGCATTTGTAGATGCTTTGTTCCATTTCAGACATTGTATTTTCCTTTATATCTTATTTGTAGGATAGTGAGTCCTCTGAGGTTGTAGTCTTGTTTTGTATTTGAGCAGTGAGCTCTAGGCAGTGTGCTTGAATGCAAGTGCATTCCCCTTTTGTAATATTGTTCTACTACTAGCCATAGTATAATATTATTGTGGGTTCAAATCCCACCGTGGTTTTTCCCGTTCCGAGTTTCCACGTAAAAATTCCGGTGTTATGGTTGCTTGGTTGTATGCTTTAAGTTTATGAATTTTACTCTCTTTGTTGTGCATCTGATGGATTAAGAATCAGTTTAATAAGTTTGCAATTTATAAAAAACTAATTCACCCCCCTTCTTAGTGTTCATTGATTTCAACAATACAACCAACACACCATCCACCTCTAAATATTATTGTAGACACCTAAATTTGACTAATCAATTTAATGAAATTTGGTGCAGGAGCACCTAAGGTTTAGTCAATGTGTCAATTTGGGGTTTTGAGTCTTAGGAGTTAGGCTTAGGTCTATTTTAATTCAATTAGGTTTGTTGAGACCATTTGTAATGTTAGTTCATGTTTTTGGGTCTATTTGTCAAAATTGGAGTCATGATTTTCAAATTTGTAAAGTTGCTCAAAATGTTGTCATCTCTATTATCGAGATAAGTTATACTGATAAGATGTCATTGGGGTAAAAATTATCATTACTATTATCATGATAGGGTAAATCGATAAGGGTATCATCGTGGTTATCGTGATAACTTATAATATCGAATTTGGAAAATTCTGTTCGACTAACTTCAAATAGTTAATCCAATAAGGTATCAATAATGGCATCAGAATAGTTAACCTGATAAGCATCATTATGGTGGAAAGTTGTCATCGGAATAACTAATCTTATAAGGTTGTCATCGAGATAATTTACACTATTAATATTGCAAAATATTGTTTAACTGACTTCGATGGGTTGTTCCGATAGCCATCCACATGTCTCGATCGATATACCTTTACTGAAATCAGTGACATTGGGTTTCTTCTATTGGGATGACTTAAAATTGTTGTTCCACCCTCATGTCTTATTCTGATTGGAGATCAAAGGTCATGATCGGAGCTGTTATTCGGATATCAGTACCCAGTGTTGGTCTATCAGCTCAACATTGCTATTTCGATACCTATGTTCAACAATGACTCATCAATTTTTGAATTTGAACAGTCATGTAGTCTAATGCTCACGGTGGGAAAATTCAAATTTGGTATAGATTGTATGAGCAACACATAGAGAATAGAAGCAAAGAGGGGAGGACTGGGAGAATTATAATATACAATTCTGTAATTATTTTTTTTCTTCAAATTTGAAGTCGCTGAGACCAATTTTTCTTGTTTACACTTTGTTTCTATAGTTTGCCCTTTTTATTGTATTTGTATATTATTGTATGAATTCAAATGTGCAGTGTATTACCATCTGATTGGAGTAAAGGTTTTGCAACTCTAGCAGAATTTTGATCGTTTCTCCCTGATTCGGTTGTTATAACATCTTGTGTTGCTAATTTGATGAGCCTATAAGTTTGTTCTGTTGAAATATGATTGTTTACCTTGTAGCAGAAAGTCTCTGGAAGGGTTTCTTCTATTTTGAAAGTTGTGATTCTATTGAAAGGAGTTTTTGTATTCCATCAAGTGGTATTAGATATTGAAATTTTGAGGGAAGAGCGCGTAAGTGATTACAGACAAGATGCCTGCTAAGAATGTTGGTACTGCCAGAGAGTTGTAGGAGTTGAGAGAGAAGAATACAAGGTTGCAAGAGTCCTACAATATTGTGTTGTCAAGGCTTGAAGCCTTAGAGTCTAATTAGAGAAGGAATTTTGTTATGGGAGATGTGAGTGAAAAGGAAGAAGAAGAAGAGTTACATGAAGTAAAAGGAGAAGAGCAATTGGACCCTAAGGAACAGAGGATAGTTAGACTTCTAAAACCAGTTCAAGGTGATAAACATAAGGTGAAAGTTGAATTGCCTATGTATGGAGGTAATTTGGATGAAGAATATCTTCTAGATTGGATTACAGCTATGGACAATCACTTTGAATTTGAAGATGTTCCTAATGAGCAATAGGTTAAGATAGAAAAAACAAAGCTGAAAGGACATGCATTATTATGGTGGGACTATGAACAAGCTGAGAGGAGAAAGAGAGGTAAAGAAAAAATAGTTTCTTGGGACAGGATGGTTGCTAAACTTAAGGGTAAGTTTCTTCCTAAAGATTATGAAGTTCAATTGTATAAGAAACTCCAAGGTTTGAAACAAAAAAAGTTAGATGTCAAAACTTATACTGATGAATTTTACAAGCTGAGCATAAGATCAGGTAGGATGGAAGATGAGGTTGAAAAGGTTGCTAGATACCTTGGTGGACTTAGATTTAACATTCAAGATGAACTTTTTGGCATTGTGGTGTCATTGATGTCAACCGGTATAGAAGATTACTGGTATAGCTGTCACCGGTATTGCATGTTATCGATTGAGCAGGATAACCAGTATGGGAAGATAGTTAACATGCTATCTTTGATGTCAACCAACATTGTGATGTCATTGATGATCACTGGTACACAATTTAGTGTTGGCTTGTGTCAAAGACAAGTATTGGAGATCAACTTGGTATGATGTCTTCTGCAAGAGTGCAAGGTTGCTAGTTGCTGATTGTGATGAATAGGGGGAATGCTACTAGGAATCACATCAACACCGGAGGTGAAGCATGTGTAGGCCACCGATATGCTACTGAATGTGTGGATGTGAAACAACAGGACCCCCATCGGATAAAGATGCAATCACTAGATGAAGAAGATATCATAGTACAAAGAGAAGGCTGACAAAGAGTGTGCTCAATAGGATTATATGTGGCTGTTTGAAGATATGCTGCTCAAACAGGGAAGCCACATTGGTGTAATGCAGGATGCAGATGACAAGGATCCAGTCCCACTGGTAAGTGGAGCTTATCTCCTATTATGCATGGGATGCATCATAGTTCTCCAAGATAAGACAAAAGAGTAAGTGTTAGGATTCCCAAAGATATTGAGAGGGGGGTGAATTAGTGTCTTGTCGGTTAATGGATTTTTTTAAGTTATTAAATGAAAAGCATTCCAAAACTGTGTACCGGTAAACCAAAATTAATGCACTAAATAAGAACAACACAACATGAAAGACACACCATAACACAATATTTTTAACGAGGAAACCGAGTGTGGGAAAAACCTCAGTTGGATTTGTGACCCACAATATTCACTTATTGGCCAATAAGAGAATATTACTATTACAATAGGGGCCTGCACATGCAGGAAGGCCAACTGCCTAAAGCTCACTTCTTAAATACAAAAAGAGAAGTCTCACTAAATTACAAAAGTGGATTAAAAAAATCCAATGTCATGTACTGCTACAAAAGGGCATCTGCTATGCCAGATCCAGTACCGGTTTAAGCTCTGTAACTTCCAAAACCCTATTCCAAACTCTACCTTAATATTCACATCTAATATCCATCATCCATACTACACACAAATATTCTCTAAGATCTCAAACTTATATATGAGCCTTATTACAATATGCCTTGTTGGCTTTCAAAAAGATATTACAATTAATTACAAAATACAATAAATAAAATCCTGTCGGCCAGGATGCCGGTAATCAATCTTTGCCACTGCCGCTGCTGGTGTTTGTGCTTGTGTCAGTGTCTGCCAGTACCATAGGATTGTAAGGTTTCCATCAATGGAAATACCTTCAATCACCTACAATTTCTCATTAGAGTGTGCATTTGCCAACAATCTCCCCCTTTGGCATTGATGGCAACACTCATGAGAAAAATCCAAAAAGTGTTGTCCAAAAAAAATGTCTTACCAAAACTGTCAAAACTGTGTGCTCCCCCTGAGTAGGTGATCTCTTTTGTCATATCCTTTTTCTCATCTACTACTACTCCCCCTTTGGCATAAATGACAAAGGCTGTCATTCAATGTCAATTGAGTGTAGTTCCCATCTAGTTCCTTGTAACCGGTTGATTACAATTTGATAAATTTCCGCTAAGGCAATATTTAGACTGTTGCTAAACCTCTCATTGTCCTTTATTGCTTCTTCTATTCTCTGAATTGTACTAGTGAGAAAGTGCATTTTCTCTTCCGGTGTCTTAAGTCCTAGAACAAGAGCCTCACAAATCTCTTTTCTCAAAGAGATATATCCAGTTTAGGACTTAGTTTGCACTTAAGTTCTTTTACCTTAACCTTTATCCTTTCCTTGTCTTTCTCAAGCTTTTCTATTTTCTCTTCAAATCCTGCAATTTCTTGTTCAATTACTGATATTGATTCTGATGAACCTATCAATTTGTCAGCAATATCATTTATTTCCTTCTGGGCTATGCCGATCTCTTTATCTATCTTTTGTCAAAATGTCTATTTTGCATGTGTCTCTATACAATTTCTTGAAGTCCAAGATTGCTTTGCCTAATATCGGTAATAAGGTTTCCATATGTTCCTTATTCTTCTTAACACTCTCCTCAAAGAATTTTTCTTTCTCTTCATTCATTTTCTCTCTGAAGGTGTCTTCATTTATCTGATCTAGTGTTATTAGGTTGTCAGTTATATACTTAGACAATGTGTCTAATTGGCTCAAAGAATCTTTATTTTCTATGTTACATTTTGGAGCTATCATCTTCAAAATTGGTAAAGTGTCATCTATAGCCTTATAAGCTTGTGCATTGCACTCAGTTATTTTCTTTATTGAATCTAATAGTACCTCTGTTACATTTGTAGGCATAAATTCAGTCATGGATGTTCCGGATGACTGTCCAACTATTTTTACAATCTGTAAACCGCCGGTGGTTGTGATAGCTTTGCTTTCCTCTTTCTCTAGAGGATCAGTTTGAGTTTCCATTTCTACTACCAAAGGCTTGGGCTTGTCAGATGTGGCCAGTGGCATTGTCTATGAAGGAGCTTGTTGCTTTGCCTGTTTCTCAATGTTTTTCTCTGTATGAACCTGTTGCTCTACCGGTTTCTCAGTGTCCTCTCCTGATGGTGTCTCTGTTTGTGCTTCTGAAGATTTTACTATGGTGTCCACTACTGGTTTTTCTTTGTTTACCTCTATATTGTCTACTGTTGATGACTGAGTAGGTTTTCTAGTTTCAGTAGTTGTCAGTGGCTCAGTAGATGCTTCAGTATGAACACCTATGGTCTCTGCCTTTCTTGTGTCTAGGGTTTCATTTGATTTTTTAGTTTGTTATTCTGTCCCAATTCCAATGTTTTCAACTGCAATATTTCCTGCTGGTGGATCAGTTGCCACATCTCTTTTGTCAGTTGTTTCCTTATCCACCATAATATTGACTTCCTATGTGTCAATGTTCATTGTGTATAGCACCTCACAATCAGGATTTGTATCCTCATGTAGTGTTTCCATACTCTCCGTTGTCGGTTGTGTGTCAACAGTTTGTACTGGTGGAGTATCAGAAGGAGGTGGGGGTAAGTTATTTGTCACCTTTATGCTTGGAGGTCAACCTACCTTACCTTTCCCCTTATCCTTGTCCTTTTCCTTTTGATAGACTTTAAAAGTCTTTGGTCTCTTAAGCTCTTCTTATTTTTCTTTTTCAACAAAAAATATATCCCACTGATCTGCAGTCTCTTCTATAATTTTATTTACTCTGCCTACCATCAGTGCTACATGTCGGTGATCGATTGAGAACACTATCCGGTTAGCCTCACTAATTAATTCATCTATCTCTTGAGTGGAGTTCATTGGGTGAACTGGAAGTAGCTTTTCTATTTTTCTATTTTTATCCAATTCCACAATAGCTACCCTTCTAGCTTCTAATCTTCTGTACAGTTAATTTGGTATGTCATCTACAATCTCCATAAAAAATTTCTTATAGATGTCTAAGTGTAAGATTACACTATTTTCTATACTCTCCTTTTCATCATTTGAAAGTGTGTTGTACAACTTGCTAATATTTTTCAATTTCCCATCCTCAATTATTTCACTCAGAAGTTTGTCCAAAGGTGGAATAACCTATTTTTCTTTCCTTTTCTTTGGTGTCAACTTCCTTGCCGGAACCCTTACTGCCTATTGTTTTTGTCTTGTTCTTTTTGGTGTAGGAGCAGGTGCCGGTGAAGGTTTTCTTTTCCTGACTACCCTTTTAAATTTTGCTGGTATTTCACTGTCAGAAGAAGTAGCAATCAGTGAAAGATGTGCTTCTGGTTGTAGTCCTTCCAATTCACTCTCCTTGATACCAGTTTTGTTTAATACATCTTCTTTTATTGCTTTTGCTTGTCTTGTTCCCTTCCTCACTATCTGTTCAGTTTTCTTGATTCTTTTCTCAAATTGGATTTTGCTTTCTATGGTCTCTGCATTGCCAAAAACTTTCTCAGTTGGTTCCTTAGGTGCTTCTAAGAGGGCTTTTGCATAGGTTTCAACTATGTTGTCATCTGCCTCATATCCCATTTGTAACCCAAACAGTCTTAGGGATAACTGCCTCCATCCAAATTTCATCTTTCTTGATCACAAAGCATATTTCTTTTTGATACTTATCAACAATTGCTTGAGATAGCCTTATTATTGTCTTCATCTTTGCTTTCAAAGTTTGAAAATGTTCATTTATGTTTTTCTCCCTATCATCTCCCATGTTGTTCAAGATGTTTAGAAGTTGTTTTCCTATCGGTATATCAAAACCAAAGTCTTTCCTACCAATACCGAGAACTTTCTTGGTAATGTACAACATTAAACACACAAGCAGGTTGCTAAATCTGAAAGTTCCTTTCTTATCTCCTTTGATTTTATTGAAATTGTCTATCAGTTCATCTTTTAGCCACTCACATACATCAATCATAGCATTGTTATTCACCATGTCATATGCACTTTTGATACATAAGCTGGAAATAGAGTTTAGTCTGTTTGCATGTGTAGCCTTATAACCAAGAGTCATACTAACAAATCTAACATTGATGTCCTTCACATCGTTGACTCTTATGGATCTTTTATCAAATATTGCACTGGTTAGGGTCATCACAGTGTCATTTGGAACCTTTTTAGTTTTATCAGGCCTACTACCAGTGGAAGGTAAGCCTGTCACTGCCTTAACTGCTTCTTTGGTAATCTTATGGATGGAATCGAACCAAAAGAACTCTCCATGAACTCTGCTCAAGACAATCCTTATCACATCCTTAGGAAAATCAGGGATACTAAGAATGTCCACAAAGCCTAGGGTTTCTACTATCTTGTGTTCCGGTTTAACATTTCCATTTTCATCACAAATTACAATTCTATATATGTTCATTATTTCTTCAGCTCCTAGTTCCTTAATATGACAATGTATATAAATTCTAGGATCCTCAGCATAAACTACTCCCTTAGGTATTTTTGACAATGCTCCTAGGGTATCATCTTTCTTTGCAATTTTGGGAATAAGTTTGAACACTAGTCTAGGGCTCTTAATAACTTCAATCACAGTAGGGTTTGCAATGAATTCAGGTGCAGAGGAAGAAGCCATAGTTATAAATACCTTAATCTTCCTTTAGGATGATTTGCTTGGATGATTTGCTTCACTTTTTGCTGTGGATGCCTTCGCTCAAGATTTTCGTGCTCTCTGGAGATTTAAATGCTCGGTGAATGAAAAAGAGCCAAAACACTTACTTTATAATGTTATTTCTTTCAACTACCACATTTAATGTCTGCCAGTTAAGTCAAAACTTAACTCATTTGCCGGTAAAAAAGTAATCCAACTTCTCACCATCAACTGAGGGTAAACTAGCATGTTTTTCAATTTGTTGCTATACCCCCAAAGGATTATTTCTCAGTTAGATAAAGAATCTCCTACCGATGGAGTGATACTCTGTTCTACCAGTGAAGGAATAGCTTCACTAACATTCATGTTAGACTTTTTAATCCATTGTTTTGAAAATTATTGCTTTACCTCTTCAACCTTTTCTTTACCTTTCAAACTGGGTCCTTTTTTATTTGCCGGTGATGTCTTGCTTCTACAAAATTTTGCAATATGTCCAATCTTGTTACAAGCATAACAAGTCACATTGTTTTTTTGAATAGCTTTTCCATATTCTATGCCAGTATGTGTTCTGCATTGATTAGATAAGTGTCCAAATCTTCCACAAATATAACATCTTACATTCATTCTGTAGTTTTCTTAGTTATGTCCAACTTTGTTTCATTTAGAACATTGACCGATGGGTGCATTGGTGTTCTGATAGTTTCTAGATCTACACTGATTTTCTCTATGACCATACTTGTTACAGTTAAAGCATTTTCCATTGAATTTGTAAGCATTAGGTTGTCTTACCGGTTTACCATTGGTCATGTTTGTTTGCAGTGCCAGAGCTTTCACCAACTTCAAAGCCAAGGCCATTAGTGTCACCATTAGGTTTCAAATTTTTCAGCATGTCATCAAACTCTTCTAAACTTTTCTTGAATTTCTCCTTGTGTTGATTTGCAGTAGTCAACTCATTATCCAAGAAATATTTCTGTCTCATGAGTTCAGTTTTATCATGTTCCAAGTGTATCATATCTATTTTTAACATATCATTCTCATGACCGAGTGTTATATTTTCATTTGCAACATCATTGATTCTTCTAGCCAAATCATCTTCATTCTTCTTTCTATCTTCAATGTCTTTACAAAATCTCATGGTCATATCTTGCATCTCATTCTTCATTGTACTATTTTCTTGTCTCAGTTTGTTCACAAGGTCATTAAGAGTTTCTTTCTCATCATCATCACTTTGCATCTTCTTAGAAATTTCTCTTCTTTTGTTCCTAGCAATAGTGAGATTTTTCTGAAGTCCTTGAATGATTTCTTATGCAGCCTTCACATCATCTTCAAGTTTCATATTCCTCAACTTTTCTACATCATAGTCTGCAAGAGATGTTTCTAGTTGCTTCCTCAAGTTTTCCATCTCTACCGGTGTCAGAATCTTCCTCAAGCTGTTAGGCTTTTGAAAATAGAGGACTAGGCTCTGATACCAATTGTTAGGATTCCCAAAGATATTGAGAGGGGGCGGGGGTGAATCAGTATCTTGCCGGTTAATGGATTTTCTTAACTTATTAAATGAAAAGCATTCCAAAACTGTGTACCGGTAAACCAAAATTAATGCACTAAATAAGAAAAACAACCACAACATGAAAGACACACCATAACACAATATTTTTAATGAGGAAACCCGGTGTGGGAAAAACCTCGGTGGGATTTGTGACCCACAATATTTGCTTATTGGCCAATAAGAGAATATTACTGTTACAATAGGGGCCTACACATGCAGGAAGGCCAACTGCCTAGAGCTCACTTCTTAAATACAAAAAGAGAAGTCTCACTAACTTACAAAAGTGGATTATAAAAATCCAATGTCATGTACTGCTATAAAAGGGCATCTGCTATGCTAGATCCAGTACCAGTTTAAGCTCTGTAACTTCCAAAAACCTATTCCAAACTCTGCCTTAATATTTGCATCTAATATCCATCATCCATACCACATACAAATATTCTCTAAGATCTCATACTTATATATGAGCCATATTACAATATGCCTTGTCGGCTTTCAAAAAGATATTACAATTAATTACAAAATACAATAAATAAAATCCTATCGGCCAGGATGCCGGTAATCAATCTTTGCCACTGCCGATGCCAGTGTCTGTTCTTGTGCCGGTGTCTACCGGTGCCATAGGATTGTAAGGTTGCCATCAATGACAATACCTTCAATCACCTACAATTTCTCATTAGAGTGTGCATTTGCCAACAAAAAGGCAGGTGATTGAAGGCACACACAAATTCAACCAATGAAACACTAAGTTGTCTTAGGTGCATGAGATCAAGGATGTGTACTGGATCTGCAAAGGAATATATGATGAGTTGAAGGTACAAAGATTGAAGGATATGTTTGTCACCTTGACAAACTAATTGAGATGGTGTCTAGTCTGATGAAGAAGGCAAGGTTGAGCAACTACAGATAGAGAGTGCAACCAGAATACAGATGCCTCCAATGGAAGCAATTGAAGATTGATGACATGGTTTCATCAAGGTGGTTACCGGTAAGTATGTTCACCGGTAAAGATGATGAAGTGACAAGTTGTAGCGTCCTAAAATTGCGACACTTGCAATTTTGACTGCATTTCGGTCTTCATGATGGCGACGCAACACGCAACTTGAATGGAGACCCCAAAACTTGCTCACGACACTGAAAACTGCATTTTTCAAGCACCCTGGCCTGAACCTCCTTGCACCCTGATGTCCCGGGAGGTGGGACCAGAGCGCCCAGCGCCCTGGTCCCTGGGTCCTATTTTGGGCCCGGTTTCCTAAGTGATATCGGGTCTTTTTGATTGCAATTTGGAAATATACTTCCTTGGTTGGCCTAAGGTCGGGAAAATCAGTCTATCAGCCCTAAATGACAAGTATATAAACTACATTTTCCTCTTTCATTCGATATGAGGAAAAAGGCGTGGAAACTATACTCAAGCATTCAAACACTCAAGCATTCAAGCATTCAAGCAATTGATCATTTCAAGTCTCCATTCAAGGCTAAGTGTTGCATTCAAGACAAGGATTCAACCATTGAAGAGGAGATCACATACAACATACAACATACAACATCTAAACCTTTGCACATAAGGATACAAACATCCTTAGAACAAGGTATTAGTACTTGTTTTACATTACAGTCATTTACATTTACAGCTCTTGCTCATTTCTTGGTTAATTCCAAAACCGGGGTTTGACCTAAAGGCAAACCCCTAATCCCTAACCCCCCAATCGTCTTCGCTTTGCTGTGTGTAGGTTGCAGGTACGCAGCTGAAATTGAAGATCTGGAATCCTTGTGCAGAGACGAACAGATCCCCCTTCGTTTCGCGGATTTTTCGGAGGACCGTGGCGCCGGGCGCCATCGTCCCAACAACTTTTGCTCAAATTTGCAGGACAGCGCCGTATCGACATTTTACTGCTAATTCCAGGTCCGCAGCTTCATCCTATAACCCGAACTCAGTTTATAAGCGAATCTTTATGACTTTCTATGCATCCTTAGCTTAATTTCCTTAATCAACATTCTTTACAAAAGAGGGTAGCCTTGCTTTCCTAACCCTTGAAATTCATTTAGCATCCAATCTTGCATTACGTGGGATTGGATCTTATGAGTTCCAACCCCTCTTTTGAATGTAAAGTCTTTCCCCTAAGTGAAAACCCATCGAATCCTAGTGAACCTCCCTTCTCTCTCCTTGGAGTTAGAAGAGGGGAGACCAACTAGGGTTCGACCGCGATTTTCCGCTTTACATTTTGGTGAACCCGACGTGAACATCCTTTCTGATTTTTCATGCTTAGATCTGAAAAAATTGATTACATTTCCATGTTTGATCTTTTGCAAAGTTTTAGAGGTGATTGCATTAAAACCCTAAAATTTCTTTTTAGTAATTAAACTTGCGAAATGTCTAAATGTTAATGCTTGTTTCAGATCTGTCCTTCTATTACAAATTATCAATTCATATTTGTACTTTAATTCTGAAAATTAAGTGGTTAAAAGTCAAAACCCTAATTTTTGAAACCCTCTTGATTCAACCTTTGTCCGACAATTTGGCCGATCAAAACATCTCCAAATCAGCTGTAACTTTGGATTCCGCAATAAAATCACAATATCTTTCATCCCTGAAAATTTGGAAAAAAGTTGTGAGGACCGTGTTGTACTCCGAGCGCCATCGTCCCCGACATTTTTTCCAAAATTTCGGGAGCGAGATCTTGCTGTATTTTCCTGCTAAAATCCAGAATTTTGGCTGATTTTGTCAATTATAACACTTTCAAAATTACAGTCAAAGTTGGTCTTGTGATTGCGTGGTCTAAGGCTCCTAATCATTCAAAAATTATCGAAACTAAAATTTTGTGTCAAAATTATGTTCTTACTGTCTTAGATCTGAAAAGTGTATTTGCATTCATTCGAAATTTCAGTGCTTTATTCAAATATTTGCATTTTGTGACTTTTGAAATTAAGTGCCTAATTACAACTTTGATTTCCGCTTTCAAAATTGAATTTTGCGCGAAATTGAGTCAATTTTCAAATTTCAAAATCTGCATTGCTCTTGACATTCCCTCTAAAATCATAAAATTCAAAATTTCAGTCTCCCTCTCTTTTTCAAAATTCAAATTTTGCATTTTTCGACAATCTTGATAGGGTTCAATTTTGAATTTGCAACTTTAATTTGGCCTATCTACAGATCGTAAAATCCCTCAATTTTTTCAGATTAGCTCTAAAATCATCATACCTTTCATCCCTGCAAATTTTGAAAAAAGTTGCAAGGACCGTGTTGCACTCCGAGCGCCACGGTCCCAGACATTTTTTCCGAAATTTCGGGAGACTGTTGTGATTGCATTTAACAGTTTAAATCTGGAAGATTGGCTGGTTTTACTGAAAATTGCTACCTCTAAAATCAAAATCTTTCATCTCTCTCTAGTGCATGAGTTTTACAACAATAAGCCCTACTTACACTATTCCCGTTAGACGAAGCCGTAGAATTAAGTCTTTCCGAGGTTTAACTACTGAGGAGATGGAACCTAATTTGAGTAGTCTTTTTAACGAGGACATGGGTAATTCCTCTAATCCTCCTAATGATGAAGAAGCTCCCCATGAAGTTTCTGTTGAACAACTTTCCAAATTGGATAACCAATTTGACGATTTTCACCAATGGATGTCTCATGAGTATCCCGATAGTCAAGCTCTTCCTTTAATTGAGGGTCTAAAACGTATGCTTCAAAGTGATAAGAATGGAATTGATGTTTTACGTGGTATCGCACACATTGTGGATTCGAATGTGATGCCTATGAAGAGTTGTGCTGAATCTTTAGGTTATACACAACCTCCTACACAAGTCAATCATTCTATTCCTTTGACCACTTCTATTGCTAGTATACCTACCTTTACATCAAACATCATGGCTACCTCTATACAAGACATTCCTCCTGTGATCACTAGTCATGGGGGCAATCCTCCTTCTTCAATTAACCCTATTCCTTCATTCAATCTGACTTCTTCATTCATTCCTTCAATAAGTGTTCCTATTACATCTTCACAAATGAACATGACACAAGGGGGCAAATTCATTTAACCATTCCATTCCTCCTTGTAGTGTTCCTCCTATCCAATCATCCCCTATGGTTGACTATCATAGGGTCCCACCACCTTACTCTTTACCATCTTTCAATAACATCACACCTCCATCTCAATCTAACACACCTAATATGAACTCTTCGACTGAAGCTACCATTAATAATCTTGCACAAACGGTCTCTTCTTTACAGCAACAAATTGCCTCTATGAATCAATCTAAGTTTAGTGTGCCCACATTTGATGTTGCGAGCCCACTTTCTCTTGACATTGTTCGAGCTATCCCTCCTAAACATGTTGAAATCCCGCATTTGGAGCTTTATAATGGTAAAGGAGATCCTCTAACACATGTTAAGACTTTTCAAACAATATGTACTGATTTTGCTTATGACCAAAGGTTGCTTGCAAAACTATTTACTAGAACATTAAGAGACAAAGCCCTACAATGGTATTGTTCGTTGCCTTCTTATTCTATTACTTCTTTCGAACAACTTGCAAATGCTTTCATTCAACAATTTCAAAATAATATAAGTCCTAAAGTTACTTTGATTGATTTGATGCATTGTAAACAAGGTGTTAAAGAAAAAGTGACTGATTTCATTGGTAGATATAAGCATTTGTATGCTCAAATTTCTTTTCCAGTGCCTGATAATGATATTCAAAGAATCTTTTTTTCTAATTTGCAAAAAGATATTTGAGACAAACTCCTGTTTTCTGAGTTTACTTCTTTCCAACAGTTGTGCGCCACTCTTCACAATTATCAACTGACTGTGAGTCAAATGGAACAATCACATCCTATGGCTCCGAGTGATAAGGGTGATAGCAGTCAACAACCATTTGGGAAGTTTAAACCGAACAGAGATTCCATCAAATTCAATGAAAACATCATCAACAACAATGTGAATGCAGCATCAGGTGTGCCTCCTATTTCTAAATTTTTCAAGAAAGAAAGAAAGTATACTCCTTTGAATGAATCATTGCATGATATTATGAATAAGTTATTGGGACAAAATGTGCTTACCCTTCCTCCTATAAGACAAATTGATCCTGCAAAGATTACTTCACCTTATTTTGATCACAAAGCTTTTTGTCACTTTCATCGTCAGCCTGGGCATGATACTGAAAAATGTTTTTCTCTAAAGGGTAAAATTCAAGATTTGATTGATAATAATACTATTTCTGTTTCTGGAGTGAATGATAAAGGCAACACATCTGTAGCTCCTCCTAACCAAAATCTTCAGATTTTTACTGATCCATTACCTTCTCATACTTCTCATACCTCTAATGCAATTGAGGCTAATGATTCCTCTCTCTCATCTGATGGTCTTGTGTCTATGACTCCGAATGTGATTAACTTTGTAGAGCAGCAAGAAAACCCTAAAGAACCTTCCATCACATTTGATTCTAGCGAAACCATTAGGGCACCTGATGGTCCTTTATACATAGTTGCAAAAGTCAAGAATATGCCTTGCCGTGGAGTGCTTATTGATCCTTCGTGCATGGTTAATGTTATTACTGAAGAATTTCTTTTTACTTTGCAATTGAGTCAAGTGATCTATGACAAAACAGATGTGATTGTGAAATTATTTGATGCATTTTCTTCTCCTGCAATTGGTTCTATTACATTGCCTATTGAGGTCCATAACAAATCTCTTGATGTGAACTTTGCTATTATTCCTTCTTCCGAACAATTTCGTGTGAAGCTTGGCTATCCTTGGCTATCTTCCATGAAAGCTATTGCTTCTCCTATTCATAAGTGTTTGAAATTTCCCCATAATGGTGAAGTTGTTACTGTTAATCATAGTCTCTTTAAACCAGCTGAAAGAACCTCTAGTATTCCTATTGATTACTTTTGGCCTAAACAATTCCAATCTTTTCCTCTGTGAAGTGATCATCTTTTCAAATCTTATCAAAAGTGGAAAACAGATATGATCCTATCTCTAAGTGAACCTAGAGCACCTAAACTTGACATTCCTATCATTCTTGAGAAGGAAATTCTTCCTTTGAAAGACAAAACTAATGTCTTTCCTCAAGAAGATTCCCAACCCATCCCCATGGATGTGACTATGTCTATGCCTAATAAATCTTCTAAAAGTAGACCTATACCTCCTCGTCATGATGGACTTGGTCTTCTTCCTAAACCAAAAACTCCTCCTTTATATGGAGCAGTTCCTCCTCCTGCCTTCTATAGAGAGAAGAGACCTTCTTCTTCTCCTATTATCCAGCCTAAGAGACCACAACCTAAACACCCAAGTGATAGGGATGAGAACATTCCTCCTCCTCTATCTTCTACACTTCCTACTAAGACTAGACGTAATCGTTCTGCACGGGAACGTCGACGAAAGCGTCATCTTAGGGCTCAAGCAGCTGCTTCTCAAACTTTACAATCTCCAAAAACACCTTCAACAAGCATTATTCCATTTTCTCCTCAGCCGGATATTGAGCCTAAATCTCCTAAACATAAGATGCATGATGGTCTTGATCCTGTGCGAGTTAAAGATCCTATTTTTATAAATCTTGATGATGATATAGATGAAAATATTACTCCTCTTGCTTCTGATAGTGAATATGAACTTGTTGATGTTAATAACCATTTATCCAATGAATTTTCTAAAGCACTTATCCTAGCTCCTAGACAAGAACAATGTGGCTTGGAACATGAACATAGCCCTTGTTTGGATCTTGTGATAGCTCCATCTGCTGTGTTGGATGTTCCTCCTCTAGCGTG
Organism: Cryptomeria japonica; assembly: GCF_030272615.1. Lineage (NCBI taxonomy): Eukaryota > Viridiplantae > Streptophyta > Pinopsida > Cupressales > Cupressaceae > Cryptomeria > Cryptomeria japonica. The sequence goes on from NC_081411.1 coordinate 458,117,512, forward strand.
TTCCCTGCCTTCCCGAAACATTGATCAGCAAGATCGGGGGGTAGATGACATGCTAGACTAGTTACATTAGCATAGCAGACTCTCTCCCCCTCTCTTTTGTTACTTCTTCTATATGTTATTCTCATTCTTCTATTTGTCATCCTTAGTGTTGTCTACTTGAGGACGATGCAAAGCATTGAGATCTCTCGATCTCTCTCATGTTGACTCAAAAGACACATGTGTTCCCTTCTTCTAGGTGACCTTCCTTGATTGGGGAATGAAGAACAATTATGCATACATACATATGATATATACATGACTTATCATACAGCATACTGACCCCGAGGAAAGCAAAGTCACCTCGTGCTTTGTGTTTTGTGTCTATTATCCTTGGGCTTATCTCACACTTGGGGGCTAAATCCTTGCGATAACGTGCTCCTTTTTCCTTTCTCATTTCTTATGTGTATCACTACTTTAAAACAATCACCCCCGTTGAGGTGTGTGCGATCGCTTTAACATAGGGGGGCATACACCCTGTCTATCCTTTCAAAGATACTTGAAAATTTCTTGGCAAACTTAGCTTTGTCTTGAAGATTTTTGGTATTTCTTTTGCATGACTCATAGCGAGGGAACCTTACTACTGACAGTCATGGTTCTTCCTCGTGATCTTCCCTTTTACTTTGTCAATCGAAGTCGTAAGATCCTTAGTCCACTGGGGGCTTGGTGTATCTTGCCTCCTTGACGTGGTGAAAGTCTTTCAACGTTGTTTCCTTGTACTTTACCGGAAGTATGAGCATACATACTCCCGCTAAAGTGGGGGCTAAATGTAGCGTCCTAAAATTGCGACACTTGCAATTTCGACTGCATTTCGGTCTTCACGATGGCGACGCAACACGCAACCTGAATGGAGACCCCAAAACTTGCTCACGACACTAAAAACTACATTTTTCAAGCACCCTGGCCTGAACCTCCTTGCACCCTGATGTCCCGGGAGGTGGGACCAGGGCGCCCAGCGCCCTGGTCCCTCAGGACCAAGGCGCCCAGCGCCCTAGTCCCTGGGTCCTATTTTGGGTCCGGTTTCCTAAGTGATATCGGGTCTTTTTGATTGCAATTTGGAAATATACTTCCCTGGTCGGCCTAAGGTCGGGAAAATCAGTCTATCAGCCCTAAATGACAAGTATATAAACTACATTTTCCTCTTTCATTCGATATGAGGAAAAAGGCGTGGAAACTATACTCAAGCATTCAAACACTCAAGCATTCAAGCATTCAAGCATTCAAGCAATTGATCATTTCAAGTCTCCATTCAAGGCTAAGTGTTGCATTCAAGACAAGGATTCAACCATTGAAGAGGAGATCACATACAACATACAACATACAACATCTAAACCTTTGCACATAAGGATACAAACATCCTTAGAACAAGGTATTAGTACTTGTTTTACATTACAGTCATTTACATTTACAGCTCTTGCTCATTTCTTGGTTAATTCCAAAACCGGGGTTTGACCTAAAGGCAAACCCCTAATCCCTAACCCCCCAATCGTCTTCGCTTTTCTGTGTGTAGGTTGCAGGTACGCAGCTGAAATTGAAGATCTGGAATCCTTGTGCAGAGACGAAGAGATCCCCCTTCGTTTTGCGGATTTTTCGGAGGACCGTGGCGCCGGGCGCCATCGTCCCGACAACTTTTGCTCAAATTTGCAGGACAGCGCCGTATCGACATTTTACTGCTAATTCCAGGTCCGCAGCTTCATCCTATAACCCGAACTCAGTTTATAAGCGAATCTTTATGACTTTCTATGCATCCTTAGCTTAATTTCCTTAATCAACATTCTTTACAAAAGAGGGTAGCCTTGCTTTCCTAACCCTTGAAATTCATTTAGCATCCAATCTTGCATTACGTGAGATTGGATCTTATGAGTTTCAACCCCTCTTTTGAATGTAAAGTCTTTCCCCTAAGTGAAAACCCATCAAATCCTAGCGAACCTCCCTTCTCTCTCCTTGGAGTTAGAAGAGGGGAGACCAACTAGGGTTCGACAGTGATTTTCCGCTTTACACAAGTGAAGAGCTCTTGTCTAATGAAGATAGGCATGCTATGGATAGGCATGTCTGGTGACCAGATAGGATGTTCCACTGATAGAGCAGCAAAGTGCAGACTTGAAGGCTGACCGGTCAGGGTATAATCGGCAGGGTTAGTGAACCGGTAGATGAAATCGGTTGTGTGATGGTTGGTGATCTTGTCTGAACCAACACATAGGTCTAAGTAGAGGTGGATTTCGAATATGATGACATGTAGGAGATAGGTGTCATGCATATGGTGGTCAGTGAAGTGTCTGTCGACGAGGTATATGGTGGTAGGTCGATATTAATATCGATTGAGGATATCATGGGATATGTTGCAATTATTTGCAGCTCAATGAAGAATGAAGATCTGCATGATTCTACGACCCAGGAAGTGTATCCAGTTACAGATCTGACCTAGAGAAGGCAACCAAGGGATCATTCAATATGATTGAAAAAAGTAGGTCGAGGAACAGAGCCGTGTTTGCAAAACATAACAAACGTGTATTGGAATCCATGAGATTGTTTAAGTTTGATTGATTCTTTAAAGATGGTTGATCTATGAAAGGAGATCTGATTGGATTTGGTTTGCCTCAAGGTCAATGAAAAAGCCCTAGCATGCCAAAAGTTTGAATATCATTTTGGCGGGAAGGCATAGTATAAACATGCAGATCGAAGACCAGATCATTGTTATTGTTTTTGTTGTATGAGAGAGTGAAGAAGTGAAGAGAATCATTTTTTTCAAGTGCTCAACGTCGATCAAAGAAGAGACTGAGTGTGAGATAGAATCGAGTTGAAGAGTTCAACTAGAGAGAGTGAGGCAACTGGTGGAAGGGTTTAGTAGAGGTTTAACCAGTAAGGCCAAAGCAACCGATAAAATGCAAAAGTGCATTAGTGAAGACAACCAATAGTGGTAGAATCACCAGGGAGGCAGCTGAGAGTGAAGGGGTGAAGAGTGAGTGTTTGAAGAGATCTGGTAGGAAAGAAATAGAGAAGGGATAAACTGACAAACAAAAGAACCGATAACAAGAGTTTAGTCTAACAACTAATCCAAAAAGAAGAACCCGTGTGTAAGAAAGAGCAGGTGAGAAGAAGAGAGGAGAGGACTGAGAATTGGCAGAAAGCAGAGTAGAGGGTAACCGGTAGAGAGATTATTCATAAGTGGTTGCAGAACTCATTTGTAACCGGGCTATCACTTTTCTATTGATTTTATGTTATCATTTGATATCACTGAGTTGGAGCTCAGTGTAGGGGTTGATGCTCCTTTGGGTTGTAGCCCATAAATCAGTTAGGGGTTGGTGCTCCTTGGGTTGGTGCCCTAAATACTGTAATCAGATTTTCATTGTGAGGCTAGATTGGAGAAGAAGGTCTCCAACAAAATTTCTCACCGAGGTTTTTCCCATCTTGGGTTTTCCTCGTACATCTAGTGTTTTGTGATGTGCCCTTTGTGTGGTTGCAATTGTGTTGCTATGATTTATCTTATCGGTAGGATTACTTGGTCATTAGGTTGTAAGCGGTAATCACTCTTAGGATTAAAAGGGTTGAGATTTTTGGAAACCACTGATTCACCCCCCTCTCAGTGACATCTTGTGTCCAACAATTGGTATTAGAGCCTAGGTTCCTGGCTAATAAGCTTTCTCCATCTTAGGTAGATTCTACCTTAAGGACACAATGGTCTGTTTAGTGTCAATCCTATCTCCGGTATTTGATGGTTCAAATTATTTCATATGAAGTCATAGAATGAAAGTCTACCTATCCTCCTTAGGGTTTGATGTGTGGATATCAATTGTTAGTGGCTGCCCTAGTAAAGTCAGTCCTCCCTTTGATTCTAAAGTAGAAAGAAGATCTAACTGTAATGCTGAAGCCATGAAGGCTATATTTGGTGGACTTACTGATGATGTTTCTTCACAAGTGGATAAGTACAAAACTACAAAAAGTCCATGTGATAGATTGAAGAAGCTCTATGGAAATGAGCCTACAACTACAAGGTCGATTTGTGAAAGAAAGAAGAATGATTATGCAAATGATAGAGGAAGATCAGTCAATAGCTGCAACATTATTGATGATGAGGAATCTCTTCATGGCCCAAGAGACAAAAAGTGAGGAACACACATCAGAAGGTGATAAAGCAAATAGATCCCCCTGGGAAGATGTGTTTGGCAGTGATGAAGTAGATGGAGAAGAAAAAGAAGTTGAAGTTGATCTAGAAGATGAGTTGCTAAGTGCCCTTGATGAACTAAGAACTGTTAGGAATGAGTTTAAGAATTACAAGAAATTGGTTCATGAAGAATGCAACTGGTTGAGAACATGCCTTGAAGAGTCAAACAAAAGGTTTCTGCATGTTAACTACCCAACTTGAAGAGGCCAAAAGAATGACTGATGAATTGAAATTGGTCTTGGATACCAGGGAGAGAAGATGTGAGGAACTACAGCTAGAAGTGGAGACAAAGAACAAAGAACAAAGAATGTGAAAACCTAACAGCTGAAATGGAGAACATTAGCAAAGACCTTGAAAAGTGTAAGGATGGACTCAAGGTAAGAAACCGGTATGATGGCAACACTGAGGCCTTGGACAAAATGTTGAATCAACAAAAATAATCCAAGAATACTAGAGGATTAGGATATCCTACTGGTGAATGCTCCACAAGCAAGGCTGGCCCCAACAAAGATATTATTTTTGTCTCCTCAGATGGAAAGAACAAGGGTAAGACCTTCACAGTTAGAAATGATCCAAAGAAGAAGATTGATCTGACTACAACTGGTGAAGATATGAAGAAGAAGACCGATGTTGCAAGAAGAAGGACCAATGTAGATCCAAAAGGAAAAGGAAAGATGGGACAAGGAAGCTTCATCGGAAGCAAGAAAATGAGAAGACAATAAAGAAGACCTCCTACCGATAGAAGACAAGGAAATGCTACTGCCCATAAGACAAATTAAGTGTGGGAAAAGAAGAGAATGAATGGAAGAGCTGTAGAGCATGGACAATCCAGGATCCATTCCCAGAGGAGCAGAAATGGAGATGTCAAACCGGTAAGATCACCTCATGTTTGGCAAAATAAATTTGTAAGTAATAAGTCCCCTTTCTTCGGTTACTACTTTGCATGTGATGGATATGGCCATAGAGCACAAGAATGTAGAAAGGGATCTAGGAGAAACAATTTAGGTTGCCATATAAGAGCACAAAGTTTCAAAGAGTAGAAACACACATATCCCCTTTCCCAATTATGCAATTGCTTTATATTATCAAGGAAAAGGTTTTGGCCATAGAATTTATGAATGCAGGAAGAATAATTCTCAGTCCTATGGCAGCTGGTGGAACAACCATGCTCAATATGGAAGTAGTTACAGGGTATATGAGCAACAAAGACCTGCAGGGTAGAAGAGGATAAGTGTTCCTATGCTATCAAGGAATCCATGGAGACTGGTAGCTGGCTACAATGACTTAATCAGAAAAGGAGGGGAAAACTGATATATTAGAAGGTCCCCCAATCATTTGATTGGCATGTTTTTTTTTTCTTCTACAACAATGCTTCCGGTCATGATGCAGAATCTGGTAGAGCAAGGATGCATCAGGAAAAGAAGGTAACACCTACTCCCAAGACTGAAAAAATGAAGAAAAATGAAGCTAAGGAGGTATGGAGGAAGAAGCGAGAAGAAGCAATCATGGACCGGTATTGTGCATTCAATGCACATGTGATATCTCTTAAGGTTTAAATCAGATGCATGACGTTAGGGGTAGTAGTACATTGACCATATCATTCACCTCCTCAGTGAAAGAGGACACATGGAAGAACAAGCTGCTACCTGTATGAAGGAAGGAAATGAGAACGTAAGTGTGTGTAGTCGCTGCCTTGACTACACACCTATAGATGAGAGATGGATCACTTCTGCATGTGCCAATGGATGGAAAAATTGCAATTGGGATCAGATGCAAATTGACACAAGAAGACATGAGTTACAGGAAGGTGCTTCGGTAGTGATGTGGACAGGTAAAAGAAACCGATATGTGCATGCTGTGGTAGATATAATGAAGCTGATAGATCATCATATTGATCACATATGCACAACTCAACCGGTATAAGGGGTATATTGGAGCTCCAGATAAGAACCTGAGATGTATGACTCGGGGAGAGTTCACAACCATATCTTCTGATTGTTATCAAACATGCTAGACATAAGGTGAGTGCAAGTGTCTATGGTTGTACCGGTATGATTGAGACTTTAGGATGTGCTCATCAGTCCAGGGTTGTGAGGTATTTCAATGTCTATCCAATTTGTACCTAATTAAAATCACAACCAGACCACCAGGAGTGTTGCCTACAAAGAGGGAAAGTTTCCTGCATAGGAGAACATGCATTTGGTATTGGAGAAGATACAATTGGTATCAGTGTGTTGGTGAACAAATTTGTCTCCTTGAAATTTTAACTAATATCTTCTCAAGCAAAATATGACTCCGTTTTACCCTTTAGAAAGAAACAAATATACCAATAGTTGGAAGAATTAATGAAAATTCAACCTCTGCATTAGAGGGTAGCTCCTCATATGATTTACAATGCATTAATTGTACAATTGATATAGTAACACTTTTAACCAAAAAGTATTGAAAAGGCTTCAACATTTATCCATCAACATAAATAAATGCCTAAATGTTTCTGAAGGAATGTTAAAAGGGGAGTTCACAGACTCTGATTTATAACATATTTGCTGCATACATTCAAAAAAAAATGGGGACTCAGCAAGAGAAACTAATAGCTCAATCGAGACTCTCTCATGCCTCACAGGGCAAGGGGGATCGAGCATATCAACATGATGTGAGTCATCCAACAACTTATAATAAATATGAACTAAGGAGAAATGCAAAGATGACTGAATACTAGATTATATCATGGCCACATAACAACCTAAGAAAGATTATGAATCCCAGAATCCACAGATTCAAAGATAACACAACATTCCATTAATAATCAACCATTGTATCATTCCCACAATTCGTATCAAATTTTTTTTCTATTGTTTCCAAAATCATAGTTTCAAAACCTATTCAAAGGCAAGCTTTTCAGCTTAAATAGCCACGAGGTCATAGTTTTTACATGATTAACAAATAACATTTACTTTCACTTTGGTGAAAGAAACCGTTAAAATAACATAAAAGAGAACTAAACTAATAGCCACTGAAAGGCCGACATTTCATTGTAGAACAACTAAGCATCCACCACAACTGAGGAAGTTATGGGCTTGTCCTGCTTTGTCGCGGGTCCAAGCCATTCCAGGTGTGTTGTCGAAAAGTTTAGGATAACTTGGAAATAGGGTAGGCCAATGTATATCATCCTCTGCTTCCACACTTCTTTGTCCATATTCACCTGTGTGACCTTCACTTTATGAACCTCTAAGTGATCCAAATAGACGATGAGGATTGATTCAATCCTTGCTACCTTTGAAAAGTCATCAGTGGTCAAAGATTTTGTGGTCTGAATGGAACAAACTCTATCTTGAAAGACCTTAATCATGTCTGCAACTTCCTCAATCATCTTGGCTCCCTCCTTCATTAGTTGGATATCAATACATTTAAGGTCATTCTGTATAGTGTCAATCAAGTCAGTTAGTCCCTTGAGTAGCTTGGTGGACTCTTCATGGCCCTGCCCAATGATTGAATTGCGTCATTCCACATTTTTCTTTGACACATATAGCACATTATCATCTAGGTTCTCCACCTGTTTCTCAACTAGGAACTTCATCACTCCATACTTTTGGACATCATTCATTTGTGCGAGAACCGCTACCCACTTAATCCTTTCCTTTTCCCAGGAGACCATCTCCAGCTTGAGCTCTTTACTCACAATTTCTGCATCATTATAAACCTTAAGAAAATTAATAATATATTCCTATCCTTGTTAAATTATTAGGTCCAACCATTTGTTAAACATCTCCATCACTACCTTGTTCCTTTGAACTTGATCAAGCATCTTCTGGTTTGCTGAAGACTTAGGGTCAAATGACACTGGTATCTATGACAATGGTTGAGGATCTGGATTGTGAATAGCGTTGATGTATTTTGCCATCTGTGTGACCATTTGCTTCATTTCTCTCTTGCCTTTTTCATCTTTCCAAGTCCTTGAGATTATCCTCTTTGTAGAGGATTCCAGATGTTTTATATCCATGACCCTTGATGCAACCCCCAAATCTATTTTCTCCACAGTAAAATCTTCCTTTGTGGCCTTATCTTCATCTCTCCCAGGAATGGGTTTGGCCACTTCAGCTGTCTAGTGTCCTGTTATGTCATCCACATCAAGCATTTCTTGTGTTTTGAGATTTATGGGCTTTAGTGCTTTTTCCAAGAATTTAATAACCATGTCCTCCAATGGAATGGTGACCAACACGACACTCCTCTTCTTTCCAATAGCGGCTTCTAGCCATCTTGGTGCATTGGTATGTCCTTTAGGCAGTGGGGTGATCTGTGCATCTCGGGAGGTAATGATTACCAGAGTATTCATGGGATCGTGTTGAGTTTCCACTTCTTCATTTGTATCCATTTCTTGCATCCTGGGCTCGCTTTGATCTTGTGAGTTCATTGTTTGTTCAGGCTCTTCAATAGGATCTAAGTCCACCATGACTTGTTGCAAGACAGGTTCCCTACCCTTCTTTTTGCTTCTTGACTGGGTTACTTGGGCAGCTGTAAGACCGGATGGCAACCTTCCTGACCTTGTTGGCGGTATTTTCTCTACAGTGAGCTTTGAGACACCTGCAACATCAACAATTTCATTAGTGGCAGAAACAGGAGATTGAACCACGATGTGTGAATCACTTCTTGATTCGTGTGAGGACATGTGAGAACCCTCCTTGAATTTTAGTTTCCTTAGCCACCTCTCTATTCTCTTGACAACATTGAAGGTCCGTGTTGGGATGCTACCATCTTCTTTTTTGCTCCAGTCAATTTTTGGAATCGGTTTCCCTTCAATCTCAGTACCAAACTTGGGATCCAAGATGTCTTCCTTTGTATCTTCCAATACACCTGATGTATTAATTGGGAGTCTCAAGATAGCTATGTGCCATAAAGTGAATCTTGACGACAACTTATTCTTTACTTCGTACTCATCCTTGCAGTTTCCCCAATAATCCTCTATTTGAGGTTCATGGCAGAAATGACTGTCTATATTAAGGTTCTCCCTTGCATAACCTTTGCTATCAAATCTTTGCCTAGCCACATATGGCTACAGGTTCATCCTTTTGAACTCTAGTTCTAGATTCAAGGCATCTAATATCGACTTGCAACTGTAATACCCAAGTTCAACGAGAAATACCACCCTAGATTCACCCTTTGCCCCTAATATTTTATCTATATAAGCCAACTGCCTGCTCACTTCTATAAGCACGTAACTATCAAAGGCGTACCTAGGTAATTTGAATGGTTGGCCTTCAAAACCACCTACCTGTATGTAAGTAAACCATGGAAATTAGATAAATAAACTCCCACATATACTCACAAATTCCATAGCCTCAACAAACATTCTCTTGTTTGCATCACCCTGAAGTTCAAAGGCCAGCCTTCCTGAAAAGACTCCATTCCATCTGTCAATTTGTTCAACATGTCTCTATTGTTGCAACAAAGGGTAATAATTGTAAACCCTATTCCATCAATCCAGGGTTCATTGGGTAATCCACGCCAAATCTCTTGTGCAAGTTAAAATATAAAACAGGTAAGAAGACATGTAAAACCTAGTCATCTCCACAAAATTGCATACTCCTTCATGAAGCCTCTCCGCAATTACCTAAGATCAATCTAGAAATCTGTCACTAGATAGAACCACTTGGACAAAAAAGTACATCCAGTGTTCCCAGTAGAAAGAATGTGAATTCCCCTTTACTCTATTCAAAAGCACAACAATGTCCCGCACCTCTATGATGAGGTGTTCTCTGGTTAGGGGTTTCGGTAGTGGTGATCCTCCTTTTTGAACCCTCAAGAGCCAATTTGTTGCAATTACACTTTTGTATTTTCTCTTCTTCTTAGAGAAATAGGCGTATGAATTTCCAATGGTCCAATCCTCATACTCCTCTTTATGTAGAATACCCATTGTTGCCATCACCGTTTCCCTATTAATACTGACTAACACCTCACTGGTTCTGATGCACCTGTTCTCAGAGTCATATCTGTTCATGCAAGCCAACACTAAATTTGGACATGGTGCGACGAGCGAGAATGCAGTAACTTCCACAAGACTACTCTTTACTATCTTCTCCATTAATGAAGTAGCCTGAGGGTTCTTAGTCCTTTCAAGGAAATCCCCCAAATCTACATGAACTAAGGAGGTGTCTTCCATTTCCGGCAAGATACTCACTAAACCTGAGGTTCGATCAAGCTTTAGCAACACTGGCCTCATTTTAACTATCTATTCCCTTAACCAAGAAATTTTAACAACAATACAGTATGCTACCCCAACAATTTTCAGATTTCCCCCTTTTCTATACTGATAAAACTCCAGTACACAAAGAAACACAACATAGGAGAAAACAACTGAACTTACTCGATAACACCATGAAAACTAGAAATTCTTCTGGAGAACAGAGCTGGTTTTACCTTCAGCATCTCGAATTTATTGAAGTATGGCAACTGCGACCTTCCTAAATATGGAAATAAACTCATACATTTTTCCTTTAATTAGACGGGCAAATATCTATAGGGCAAGACATGCTTCATCATGATTTACCCAAGCGTGCGAAGTAATGGTGAAATGACAAACCTGACACCTTCTTAATTATCCATTACTTCCGCACAGGCGATTTGATGTTTGCATGATTACTTTCTACATTTAGAATTTCAAAAAGCGGAATAAGTGAATATTCCTTCTTGTTGCACCACTTGTATTTCCACCAAAGAGCTTTCGGGTTATTTTGAAATGAACTTATGAACCTTGAACCACTTGAACAAAAGGTTCAATGGTTCACGTCCACTTAAGAAATATAATAGTAATGGGCGGCACATAAACAACACTGGGAATGAGCGGCAAAAGAAAAGGATTATTTAAAGTGAACCTTGAACCTTTTGAACCACTTGAAATTTGGTTCAAGGTTCAAGACTGCACATCAACTCAACGTAAAAAGACTCACGCTCGTCATATAACAATACATTACCGCGACTTACTAAAAGGCGTTTCAAACCTTGAACCTTGAACCTTTGAAATTTGGTTCAACGTGTTCAATACTTCAATTACCAAAAACAAAAAAAATGCGCTTGTTCACACAGTGACAAAGACCAAAACAACTTTCTTTTTTTAAAACGCACTTTGAACCTTGAACCATATGAACCTTTTGACAAAAGAGTTCAACGGTTCAATTACGAGGAGAACAAATGACCCGACAGAAGCAAAGGCACAAAAGGTAACCCGCAAATTGGAATTAAAAAGGGAAAAATTACGAGTGGACTAACATCGGATCTGATTGGGGACTAGAACTGTGAAGGAACTAGAAATGAACTCCATAATCTTTGGTTTCGCATACCAAACTTTATTCAAAGACACAAACATACTAAACCAAAAAGACACACAAATACAAAATAACTAAACGCTATGCACAGAAACCATGAGGGACTCTCATTTACAGTTGATATAATTTCAAATCTTGACCATTGTAGGTCAAAGGAAGAATAGTACCATCTGGATATACAAGTTTAAAAGAACTCAGTCCTTTTACCTCACGAACCAGGAATGGTCCCTTCTAGAATGAGTCAAACTTAGCATGTGCTCCCTTAGGTTCTCTTCTTCTATCCAAGAGCAGTACCTGATCACCTAGCATGAATTTTTGAGGCCTTGCTCGCTTGTCGAATATTATTTTTACCCTCATTTGATATTTTGTTATCCGGTCCACTAGTTTATCCCTTTCTTCATCAATCCTTGTCAGGTGCATGATTCACTTTTCTAAAGAACTCTAGAAGTAAGCATCTTCAATAACTGTTTGTAGTTTGGTAGCTACCAGCTCTAAAGGAAGTGCTACCTGAGCGCCAACACCATAGACCAGTTCAAACAGAGATCCCAATTGCCCTCTTTGGTGATGTACGATCAGCCCAAAGAGCTTCATACAGTTTCTTATGCCAATCCTTAAAATTATCACTCACTAATTTTTTCATGATATTAATGAGGTTTTTGTTACTAGATTCAGGTTAACCATTTTCCTAAGGATAATAATCAGATGAGTGAGAAAGATAGATTCCATGATCAAAGCAAAACAAATAAATTTCAGCAGAGGAGAAATTGGCAGCATTGTCTGCTACAATTTTTAATGGGACTCCAAATCAAACTAAGATGTTCTCCTTCAGAAAATTACAAACAATCTCTGAGGTTGTCTTTCGTACCGGAATGGCCTCAACCCATTTAGTAAAATAGTCTATGGCTGTTAGAATATGAGTGTGACCTATAGAGGTTGGTGTCAAGGGACCAATAAAATCTAGACCCCACTGCTTGAAAGGTTCATCCGCAACCACAGGTCGAAGTGGTAATGTTGCGAGCTGTGGTTTATCGGTGAAAAATTTACATTTTTCACACTTGGCCACCCATGCATATGCGTCCTTGAACATTCCTGACCAATAATAGCAGTTCCTCAAGATCTTGTAAGTCGTTACTGTTGAAGAGAAATGCCCCCCACAGGCTTCGTCGTGGAATGTTTTCAAAAGAGACTCCTGGAGCGATTTATCAACACATCTTAAGAAGGTTCCATCTAATCCCCTTTTATACAGTACATCATTAAACATGTTGTACTTAGTAGCTTTCAGTCTCAGGTTCCTCTTCTCCTTCGCAAAAAGGTGTTCTGGGCAATCTCCATATGTCAAGTAATAAGCTACATCTGCAAACTAGGAATCTCATGGAGAAACAAATAGAACTAAAGGCAATTCCTCTGTCACTTCCTCCTTACTTTCAGCAATCAGCTTGCACAAACCTTGCCCCCTTACCAATTTTGTGGGTCTAATGTCTAAATCAAACTCCTGAATTTTTGATACCCAAGAAGCTCTTTCATTCATCCCTATGTCTTGTTGCATTAGAATATTCTTGACTGCCGAATGAGGCACATAAACCATGGCATGAGAATGGAGAATATAATACCTGAACTATTTCATCGCCTTCACAACTGCATATGCTTACTTTTCCATTATTGAATATTTAAGTTCATGCTTTTTTAGGGGTATGCTCATGAATGATATAGGGACCTCATCATTATCATCATTCTTTTGTAACAAAATCCTTGACATAGTGTGCTCTGAGGCATAACAGTAGATGAAAAAATCCTTACTGAAATCAGGATTAACCAAGATAGGTGCCTGACCAATAGCATCTTTTATTGAGGCGAACGCTTTCTTCCCTTCCTCGCTCCATTTGAAAGATTTTTTTTCATTCATCAAATTCACAATATATCTGGTAGTCTCAGCAAAGTCAGGGATGAACCTCTGAATAAAATTCACCTGTTCGAAGAAGGATCTAACAACATTCCTACTTGATGACAGAGTTAGTTGTTGAATTGCTCTTACCCTTTCAGGATCTATTTTCACCCCTTCTTTAGAAACAATATGACCGAGCAACTTACCCTCTGTGACTCCAAACACTCATTTCTTGGGGTTCAATGATACCCCATGCTCGCGACACCTCTGCAACACTTGCCTCAGGTCCCGAAGGTGGTGTTTTCTTCTTTTTGAGAACACTGTCAAATCATCCAGATATACAACAATGATCTTATCCTTTAAGTGTCCAAAAGACAAATCCATAGCCCGCTGAAATGTTGCTCCTGCATTAATCAAACCGAAGGGCATCCGGTTATATGCAAATGTACCCCAGGGAGTAATAAAAATAATTTTGTGTTGATCAACTTCCTGAATGCTGATCTGATTATATCCCAAAAATCCATTAGACATGGACATCATCTCCGACCCTGAGACAGTTTGCAGAATGTGGTCCATGGCCAACAAGGGATAGTTGTTTTTTAAGCTAGCTTGGTTAAGATTTTTGAAGTCTACGCAAATCCTTATTTCCCCGTTTTTCTTTCTAACTGGTACTATATTTTTTATCCATGTAGAATGATGGATATGATATATAATCCTGGCTTTTAACATCTTATCCACTTCCTGGAATATAGCCTGTGCCACTTTTGGATTGAAGTTTTTAAGATTTTGTCAAAAAGGGCTTGTGCCGAGCTTCAAAGGAATCTGGTGCTGAAAATTTCCTTCTCTGAAATTCTTAAGATCGTCATAACGCCAAGAAAACATGTCCTTGAACTCCACTAGAGGATAATGAACCTCTCCTTTTCTGTCGGTGTACAACACTTTCCCAGATTGATATATTTAGGTTCTTTCTCGTTACCAATGCTGACCTTTTCATAACCTCCACTACCTTGGGCCTCTCGGGACTTGTCATCTTTGTTATTTTTGTTGGCATCATTACGGTCAAATAGATGCTCCAAAGAAACCATTCCTTTAGGAATCTTGTTTCCTTTCAACTGCATGATCCCATCAGGCAACTCCTTGGCTCATTCTGGCAAAAATTCTTTGCACTCTACATCAGAACCTTCAAAATACATGGCAGAAAACATATCTAAACCCTGCATAAAATTATTTATTTTTTTATCACTCTCAAATACTTGCCATGAGTCAGAGTTATCTGGGACATTAGGCTGATACACCAACTCTACCTTGTAAATTTCTTCAACAAATTCAGGATGTGGGACAAGCAATGAGGCTGAGACTGCTAATGAATTTGCTTTTGAGTTCAATTCCTTGGGTATTGCTTCAATGGAGAATGCATCGAAACCTTCAATTTCATTCCAGACACTATTTTGATAGTGCTTCAACCTTTCATTTTCAACACTAAACAACCCCCTGACCTGCTTTACAATAAGTTTAGCATCTCCTTTAACCCGTAGGAGCTTCACTCCCAATCTCTTAGCTTCAGCTAAGCCTAACAACAAGGCCTCATACTGAGCTGTATTGTTGGTATTTTTGAACTCTAGCTTGAAGGAAAAATGAATCTGGTTGCTGGAAGGTGGTATTAACACTACCCCTACACCAGAACCTGGCATTGCACAACTGCCATCGAACTCCATTAGCCACAGGCTTTCTTTTTCCTCATTTTGAGATGAATTCCCCCCGTCTCACTATCATACAAAAACATGTAGTTCCCAAATTGACAATCATGATACAAAATCTGAGCCCTAGGGTCATCAGATGGGAAAACAGTGAATTTGGACTTTGGTTCAGGCTGCAGGATGACTCGCTGCTTCCCAATTGGAATTGTGGCTTGGGACCAATCCATTTTGATTTCACCGCCTAAGTCCCTACAGAAAGTATGACTTAACAACATGCCATAATTGGCTGGGATATCAGCTATCAGAATCGTCAACTTGATCCTTTTATCCGGGTGGGAGGCAAGAACTACTTGAGCATCCTTAATTTGGCCTAGTAGAGGAATTTGTTTTGAATCCAAAGAATAGAATCTGCCAAAGGTTTTGGTCAAGGATAACCCTAATGTTTTGGCTACAACAGAGGGCATTATATTATCAGATGCACCTGAATCCATAATACAATTATTCAACCTATGACCATTTATGAATAATGATATATAAAAGGGCTCTGGTTTCAACTCAGGAAGGGGTACAAAATCATCTGTTTGAAGAGCAATTATTTAAGGTATCTTTTCACAAACCGAGGGATGAACCAACTCATTGTTATGCGATGGCAATATGGCATTTACTGAACGCTACATTACATTAGTCTGTTGTGCATTATTTCCTTTCACAAATTGTACAAGTCTGTCTAGTTCTTTAGGATTCAGCTTTAGGTACTCAGTAGGTGTGATTTGAATTTGAGAAGATTTGCAAAATTCTATTATATCAAATGAAATTTCTTTTTCAATAGGCTTTAAAAATAAGGGTTCTTGCAATTTTTGATCATTATTATGCAATTTTGAATCAATTCCTTTACCTTTCAAGGCCATCACAGATGATGAAGAAGACATCTGGGGTTTCACATTTTGTTGATTTCTGGTGAGCACAACACATGAAGGATCCTCTAAAGTAACCAAAATATCACCGCCTCTTTCCAAATCTGACTCGTACTCAAGAAAATGGATTTCAGAGTCACCGGGTTGCTTTGAAGATTCTTCTTCACCCCACTCATTTGAGGTATCTTTGAAATTCATCAATTGTGCATACCGTACCATCTCAGGATAGGAACTACCGTCATGTTCGTCAGTAAGGTGAAATACACACATATTCCCTTTAGCAGGAGGTGCTTCAATTGCTAATCTTTGCTGAGCAGGGGGTAATTGCATGGTCTTATTCCCATAGCCCAAAGATTGGTTTGCATTTCTTCTAGGTATATCTTGGTAGGGAGGTGGGTATGAGGTACTGGCTTTGGGCAACTGTCTTTTAAGGGTAATCACATCATTCATTAACCGCTAGATGATAGGATCAGAAGAAGAGGTTGAAAGCTGAGTATTAGGTGTCTATACTTCCCTTTTCCATTTGCCTGTAGTGATTAAATCATCTTCTAATTCAATCGCAAGGGTTTTGGCAGCATTTAAATCTGCAACTCTTTGCCTACGGATCAAGAAACCTATTTCGAAAGGCATAGAATTAATAAAGAAACACTTAAGATTATCATCTAAGGGCTTTTGATTAGCTGGAATCTTGTGCAAGATCTTATCAAATTTTTCTACAAAGTCCCTCATAGATTCAAGAATTTCCTTCTTTAACTGGGCTAATTGAGTTAAGAGGGAATGTTCATCTTCTTCTACTTTAAATCTTGCCTCAAATCTTGTTTTTAGATCTTGCCAGGTTATTATCACACTATTTGGCAAGTGATAAAACCAATTGGCTGCTACCCCAGTTAATGTTTGGACGAACAACCTCACAACAAAATACTCATATTGAATTGCTATTATCCCACAGGCTACATTAAAGGCATTCAGGTGTTCATCAATGGTGTTTTTCCATCACCACTAAATTTTGGCAAATGATCCCTAGCACCTTTTGGTAAGGGGTTAAGATTCAATCCTAAGTTCAATGGGCCTATAGCTGCCCCCCAAGGATTATTTGCTGCCATTGGAAGTATGATATTGAGGGGAGTCGGGTTGATTATATTAGGTAGAGAAACACTGTGCAAGGTCAAAGCTTGACAAATTGAGGACACAGGTGGTGATGGTTGTTGGCATATGCACACTCCAATGAGACATTGTATGTGATTGAAGGTTTTGTCATTGATGGCAACCTTGCAATCCTATGGCACTGGCAAAGGCATTATACTAGCATCAGCAGATCACACTCTACACCGGCACTCAGGACACCGACACCAGCACAGAAGAAAGGAAGTATACTGGCACAGAGGCCGACAGGATTTTGTTATATTATATATTTCTTATTATTGTAAAACTTTGTAAGCTGACTTGGCAAGTTGTAAAATGACTCTTATATATAAAAGAGATCATTATAGACATTTGAAGTGTGTGTGTAACCATTAGGGAAAAATATTAGGCAGACCTATTATGCGAAATATAGGTTAAGGGGTATATGTAAAGAATAGAGCAAGAACCGGTACTGAATCAGGCATCGAAGATGCTATTGTAAAGTAGTACAAGATATTGGATTTGTATAATCCTCATTGTAAGTTAGTGAGACTTCCCATTGAGCAGTGAGCTCTAGGCAGTTGGCCTTCCTGCATGTGCAGGCCCCTATTGTAAGTAATATTCTCTTATTGGCCAGTGAGTGAATATTGTGGGTCACAAATCACACTCAGGTTTTTCCCACACCGGAGTTCCTCATTAAAACCTTGTGTTATGGTGTGCTTTTCATGTGGATGTTCTTGATTCTGTTTATTGCATTATTTCTTGCATACTGGTACACTGTTATATTATGTTCTGCATGTTTTAAGTTAAGAAATTCTAAACACCGGTTAGATACTGATTCAGCCCCCCTCTCAGTATCTGTGGGATTCCTAACAATGGCAAAGGGGAAGGAGGCCTACTTCTTTCCCTTCTTTGAGGTCAGAAAGTGGGTTGAAATTTTAGGTTCTGTAACTCCAGAAAGACAGAATCAAAAACCCCTTCCCTTCTTTGGGACCTAGTATATCTCCTTGACTCCAGTCTTGCAACTAGGCAAGTAGTCTTATAATTTGACTCCCCAGCAGAGTCACCAAAAATCTGTTGGTGAACAGATTTGTCTCCTTCTTGAAATTTTAACTAATATCTTCTCAAGCAAAATATAAATCCGTTTTACCCTTTAGAAAGAAACAAATATACCAAGAGTTGGAAGAATTAATGAAAATTCAACCTCTGCATTAGAGGGCAGCTCCTCATATGATTTACAATGCATTAATTGTACAATTGATATAGTAACACTTTTAACGAGAAAGTATTGAAAAGGCTTCAACATTTATCCATCAACACAAATAAACGCCCAAATTTTTCTGAAGGAATGTTAAAAGGGGAGTTCATAGACTTTGATTTATAACATATTTGCTGCATACATTCAAAACAAAATGGGGACTCAGCAAGAGAAACTAATAGCTCAATCGAGACTCTCTCATGCCTCACAGGGCAAGGGGGATCGAGCAGATCAACACGATGTGAGTCTTCCAACAACTTATAATAAATATGAACTGAGGAGAAATGCAAAGATGACTGAATACCAGATTATATCATGGCCACATAACAACCTAAGAAAGATTATGAATCCCAGAATGCACAGATTCAAAGATAATACAAAATTCCATTAATAATTAGCCATTGTATCATTCCCACAATTCATATCAAAAAATTTTCTATTGTTTCCAAAATCACAGTTTCAGAACCTGTTCAAAGGCAAGCTTTTCAGCTTAAATAGCCACCAGGCCATAGTTTTTACATGATTAACAAATAACATTTAATTTCACTTTGGTGAAAGAAACCGTTAAAATAACATAAAAGAGAACTAAACTAATAGCCACTGAAAGGCTGACATTTCATTGTAGAACAACTAAGCATCCACCGCAACTGAGGAAGTTACGGGCTTGTCCTGCATTCTCGCGGATCCACGCCATTCTAGGTGTGCTGCTAAAAAGTTCAGGATGACTTGGAAATAGGGCAGGCCAATGTGTATGATCCTCTGCTTCCACACCTCTTTGTCCATATTCACTTGTGTGACCTTCACTTTATGAACCTCTAAGTGATCTGAACAGACAATGAGCATTGATTCAATCCTTGCTACCTTCGAAAAGTCATCGGTAGTCAAAGATTTTGTGGTCTGAATGGAACAGACTCTGTCTTGAAAGACCTTAATCATGTCTACAACTTCCTCAATCATCTTGTATCCCTCCTTCATGAGTTGGATATCAATACATTTAAGGTCCTTTTGTATAGTGTTAATCAAGTTAGTCAGTCCCTTTAGTAGCTTGGTGGACTCTTCATGACCCTGCCTGATGATTGAATTGTGGCATTCCACGTTTTTCTTTGACACGTATAGCACATTATCATCTAGGTTCTCCACCGGTTTCTCAGCTAGGAACTTCATCACTCCATACTTTTGGACATCATTCATTTGTGCGAGAATCGCTACCCACTTAATCCTTTCCTTTTCCCAGGTGACCGTCTCTAGCTCGAGCTCTTTACTCACAGTTTCTACATCCTTACAAAACCTTAACCAGATTAATAATATATTCTGATCCTTGTTGAATTATCAGGTCCAACCATTTGTTAAACATCTCCGTCACTACCCTGTTCCTTTGAACTTGATCAAGCATCTTTTGGTTTGCTGGAGACATAGGGTCAAATGACACTGGTATCTGCGACAATGGTTGAGGATCTGGATTGTGAATAGTGTTGATGTATTTTGCCATTTGTGTGACCATTTGCTTCATTTCTCTCATCTTTTTCATCTTTCCAAGTCCTTGAGATTATCCTCTTTGTAGAGGATTCTAGATATTTTACATCCATGGCCCTTGATGTAACCCCCAAATGTATTTTCTCCACAATAAAATCTTCCTATGTGGCCTTATGTGCATCTCTCCCAGGAGAGGGTTTGGCAACTTTAGCTATCCAGTGTCCTGTTATGTCATCGACATCAAGCATTGCTTGTGTTTTGAGCTTTTTGGGCTTTAATACTTTTCCAAAGAATTTACTAACCATTTCCTCTAGTGGAATGGTGACCGGCACCACGCTCCTCTTCTTTACAATGGTGGCTTCCAGCTAGCTTGGTGCATTGGTAGGTCCTTTAGGTGGCGGGGTTATCTATGCATCTAGGGAGGTAATGATTACCAGAGTATTCATGGGATCCTATTGAGTTTCCACTTCTTCATATGTATCCATTTCTTGCATCTCGAGCTTGCTTTGATCCTGTGAGTTCATTGTTTGTTCAGGCTCTTCATTGGGATCTAAGTCCACCACGACCTATTGCAGGACAAACTCCCTACCCTTCTTTTTGCTTCTTGACCGGGTTACTCGGGCAGATATAAGACCGGATGGCGACCTTCTTGACCTTCTTGGCGGTATTTTCTCTACAGTGGGCTTTGAGACACCTGCAACATCAACAATTTCATTAGTGGCAAAAACAGGAGATTGAACCACGATGTGTGAATCACTTCTTGATTCGTGTGAGGACATGTGAGGACCCTCCTTGAATTTCAGTTTCCTTAGCCATCTTTCTGTTCTTTGTTCTCTTGACAACATTGAAGGTCCTTGTTTGGATGCTATCATCTTCTTTTATTTTCCAGTCAATTTCTAGAATTGGATTCCCTTCAATCTCAGTACCAAACTCGGGATCCAAGACGTCTTCCTCTGTATCTTCCAATACACCTGGTGTATTAATTGGGAGCCTCAAGATAGCTATCTATCGTAAAGTAAATCTTGACCACAACTTCTTCTTTACTTCGTACTCATCCTTGTAGTTTTCCCAATAATCCTCTATCTGAGGTTCATGGCAAAAATGACTGTCTATATTATGGTTCTCCCTTGCATAACCTTTGCTATCAAATCTTCGCCTAGCCACATATGGCTACAGGTTCATCCTTTTGAACTCCAGTTTGAGATTCAAAGCATCTGATACTGATTTGCAACTGTAATACCCAAGTTCAACTAGAAATACCACCTCGGATTCACCCTTTGCTCCTAATCTTTTATCTATATAAGCCAACTGCCTTCTCACTTCTGTAAGCACGTAACTATCAAAGGTGTACTTGGGTAATTTGAATGGTTGGCCTTCAAAACCACCTACCTGTATGTAAGTAAACCATAGAAATTGGATAAAGAAACTCCCATATATACTCACAAATTCCATAGCCTCAACGAACATTCTCTTGTTTGCATCACCCTCAAGTTCAAAGGTCAGCCTTCCCGCAAAGACTCCATTCCATCTGTCAATTTGTTCAACATGTCTCTATTGTTGCAACAAAGGGTCATAATTGTAAACCCTCATTCCATCAATCGAGGGTTCATTGGGTAATCTAGGCCAATCTCTTGTGCAAGCTAAAATATAAAGCAAGTAAGAAGACATGTAAAACCCATTCATCCCCACAAAATTGCTTAGTCCTTCGTGTAGCCTCTCCGCAATTACCTGAGACTAATCTAGAAATATGTCACCAGATAGAACCACTTGGACAAAAAAGTACATCCAATCTTCCCAGTAGAAAGAATGTGAATTCCCTTTTACTCTGTTCAAAAGCACAACAATGTCCCGCACCTCTGTGATGAGGTGTTCTCTGGTTAGGGGTTTGGGTAGTCGCGATCCTCCTTTCTGAATCCTCAAGAGCCAATTTCTTGCAATTACACTTCTGTATTTTCTCTTCTTCTTAGAGAAATAGGCGTATGAATTTCCAATGGTCCAATCCTCATACTCCTCTTTATGCGGAATACCCATTTTCGTAATCACCATTTCCCTATTAATACTAACTAATACCTCACCATCACTAGTTCTGATGCACGTGTTCTCAAAGTCATATCTGTTCATGCAAGCCAACACTAAATCTGGACACGGTGCGATGAGCGGGAATGCAACAACTTCCACAAGACCACTCTTAACTATCTTCTCCATTAATGAACCAGCCTGAGGGTTCTTAGTCCTTTCAAGGAAATCCCCCAAATCTACATGAACTAAGGAGGTGTCTTTGATTTCCGGCAAGATACTCACTAAACCTGAGGTTCGGTCAAGCTTTGGCAGCACTGGCCTCATTTTAACTATCTATTCCCTTAACCAAGAGATTTTAACAACAATACAGTATGCTACCCCAACAATTTTCAGATTTCCCCCTTTCCTATACTGATAAAACTCCAGTACACAAAGAAACATAGCATAGGAGAAAACAATTGAACTTACTCGATAACACCATAAAAACTGGAAATTCTTCCAAAGAACAGAACTGGTTTTACCTTCGGCGCCTCCAATTTATTGAAGTATGGCAACTACGACCTTCCTAAATATGGAAATAAACTCATACATTTTTCCTTTAATCAGACGGTGAAATATCTATAGGGCCACACATGCTTCATCATGATTTACCCAAGCGTGCGAAGTAACGGTGAAATGACAAACCAGACACCTTCTTAATTATCCATCACTTCTGCACAGGCAATTTGATGTTTGCATGATTACTTTTTACATTTAGAATTTCTAAAAGCCGAATAAGGGAATATTCCTTCTTGTTGTGCCACTTTTATTTCCACCAAAGGGCTTTCGGGTTAGTTTGAAATGAACTTATGAACCTTGAACCAGTTGAACAATAGGTTCAACGATTCAAGTTCACTTAAGAAATATAACAGTAACAGGCGGCACATAAACAACACCGAGAACAAGCGGCAAAAGAAAAGGACTATTTAAAGTGAACCTTGAACCTTTTGAACTGCTTGAAATTTGGTTCAAGGTTCAAGACCGCACATCAACTCAACGTCAAAAGACTCATGCTCGTCATATAACAATACATTTCTGCGACTTACTAAAAGGCATTTTGAACCTTGAACCTTGAACCTTTGAAATTTGGTTCAACGGGTTCAAAACTTAAATGACCAAAAACAAAAAAAAAACGTGCTTGTTCACATGGTGACAAAGACCAAAACAACTTTCTTTTTTTAAAACATGCTTTGAACCTTGAACTATATGAACCTTTTGACAAAAGAGTTCAAAGGTTCAAGTATGAGGAGAACAAATGACCCGACGGAAGTAAAGGCACAAAAGGCAGCCCTTGAATTGGAATTAAAAAGGGAAAAATTACGGGTGGACTAACACAGTGTCAGCTTCAACACTTGATATCAACAATTCGGATTCATAATAGCTTCTGCATATCAAGGGGAGATGATGTAGTCTGACTGGTAGGTAAGCAATATTAACTAAAACATCCTTCATCAATTGAGTGCTTCAACAATTAGTTTCAGATTAGTATACTCAATTTGTGTTAGTTGGTATGTGAGTCCTCCTTTTCAAGTGCTTCTAGTTGTGAGGTTGTAGAACATAGTGGTCCAAAAGGAAGAAGTAACAGGTAGAAAAGGGGAGAGATAATTTTGCAGCACACATAGAAAAGGGAGAGAGTGTGCCTGCAGTATACCAAATGTCAAGACCCTTTGCCATTGTTGTCAAATGGGGAGAGATAGCCTATGATATGGTGGATACCACATGTGTTGACAACAATGCAAAAGGGGGGATTGTTGGCATTGTGTTGTCATTGATGTCAACCGGTATAGTTGTCACCGATATTGCATGTTATCGGTAGAGAAGGATAAACAGTATGGGAAGATAGTTACCATGATGTCTTTGATGTCAACCAGCATTATGATATTATTAATGATCACCGGTACACAAGTCAGTATTGGCTTGTGTTGAAGACAAGTATTGGAGATCAGCCTGGTATGATGTCTTTTGCAAGAGTGCAAGGTTGCTGGTTGTTGATTGTGATGAAGAGGGGAATGTTACTAAGAATCACATCAACACCGAAGGTGAAGTATGTGCAAGACACTGATATGCTATTAAATGTGTGAATGTGAAACAATAGGACTCCCACCAGAAAAACATGCAGTCATCGGATGAAGAAGATATCAAAATACAAAGAGAAGGCTGACAAAGAGTGCGCTCAACAAGATTATATGTGGCTGTTTGAAGATATACTGCTCAAATAGGGAAGCCACATTGGTGTAATGCAAGATGCAGATGATAGGAGCTTACCTCCTATTATACATGCAATGCATCATAGTTCTTTGACATAGGACAAAAGAGTAAAAGGAAAGTGATTGGAGGCTCACACCGATTCAACCAGTGAAACACTAAGTTGTCTTAGGTGCATTGGATCAGGGATGTGTATTGGATCTTCAAGGGCAAACATGATGAATTGTCAGTATAGATATTGAAGGATATGTTTGTCACCTTGACAAACCAGATGAGATGGTGTCCAGTCTTTTGAAGAAGAAGACAAGGTTTAGTAGTTGTAGATAGAGAGTGCAATTAGAATGCAGATGCCTCTAATGGAAAAAAATGAAGATTAACGACATGGTGCCATCAAGATGGTTACTTGTAAGTGTTCATCAGTAAAGATGACGAAATGACATGTGAAGAGCTATTGTCTGATGAAGATATGAATGCTATGGATAGGCATGTCTGGTGACTGGTTAAGGTGTTCCATAGACAGAGCAGTAAAGTATAGACTTGAGGGCTAACCGGCTAAGGTATAACCGATAGGGTTAGTGAACTGGTAGTTGAACCTGGTTGTGTGATGGTTGGTGATTCTATTTGAACCGACATAGTTCTAAGTAGAGATAGATGTTGACTGTGATGACATGTAGGAGATAGGTGTCATGCATACGGTGGTCGGTGAAGTGTCTATCGACGATGTAGATGGTGGTAGGTCGACATTAATGTTGATTGAGGATATCATGAGATATGTTGCAGTGATTTGCGGCTCGATGAAGAATGAAGATCTACATGATTGTATGACCGAGGAAGGGTATCTAGTTATAGATCTGACCTAGAGAAGGAAACAAAGGGATCATTCAATATGATTGACAGAAGTAGGTCGAGGAACATAGCCGTGTTTGCTAAACATAGCAAACGTGTATTGGAATCTATGAGATTGGTGGAGTTTGATTGATTCATTGCAGGTGGTCGATCTTTGGAAGGAGATATGATTGGATTTAATTTGCCTTGAGGTCGATGAAGAAACCCTAGCACGCTAGAAGTTTGAATGTCATTTTGGGAAGAAGGCATAGTATAAACATGTAGATTGAAGACAAGATCATTCTTGTTGCTGCTACTGTATGAGAAAATGAATAAGTGAGGAGAATCATTTTAGTCAAGTGCTCAATATCGATCAAAGAAGAGATTAAGTGTGTGAGAGAATCAGGTTGAAGAGTTCAACTAGAGAGAGTGAGGTAATAGGTGGAAGGGTTTAGTAGAGGTTTAACCGGTAAGGCCAGAGCAACCGGTAAACTGCAAAAGTGCATTAGTGAAGACAACCGGTAGTGGTAGAATCACCAGGGAGGTAGCTGAGAGTGAAGGGGTGAAGATTGAGTGTTTGAAGAGATCCGATAGGAAGGAAACAAAGAAGAGATAAACCAACAAGTAAAAGAACCAACAATAAGAGTTTAGTCTGACAGCTGATCCAAAAAATAGAACCGGTGTGTAAGAAGGAGCAAGTGAGAAGAAGAGAGGAGAGGAATGGCAACCAATAGAAAGCAAAGTAGAGGGTAATTGATAGAGAAGAGTAATCTGGTAGAGACATTATTCATAAGTGGTTGCAGAAGTCATTTGTAACTGGGCTATCACTTTTCTATTGATTTTATGTTATCATTTATGATCACTAAGTTGGAGCTCAGTGTAGGGGTTGGTGCTCCTTTGGGCTATATCCCATAAATTAGTTAAGGGTTGGTGCTTCTTGGGCTAGTGCTCTAAACTATTAGGGGTTGGTGCTCCTTGAGTTTGTTCCCTAAACTATCAGAGGTTGGCTCTCCTTGGGTTGGTGCCCTAAATATTGTAATTAGATTTTCATTGTGAGGCTAGATTGGAGAACAAGGTCTCCAACAACATTTCTCACTGAGATTTTTCCCATCTTGGGTTTTCCTCATACATCTAGTGTTATGTGATGTGCCCTTTGTGTGGCTGCAATTGTGTTTCTATGATTTATCTTATCGGTAAGATTACTTGGTCATTAGGTTGTTAACCGGTAATCACTCTTAGGATTAAAAGGGTTAAGATTTTTGGAAACCACTGATTCAACCCCCTTCTCAGTGACATCTTGTGTCGAACAAAACTAGTTGTGGAAAATCCAAGGATAGTGGAGGAATGTTTTCAATTGGCAATTAGATTGGACGAAAAGATCAAGAGAAGACAAGTCAAGTAGTGGCAGAGAAAACACCCTTATGAGCAGAGGAAGATTTTCTACTTCAAGACAATCAAATGAAAGCCAAGGAGATGCAAATTAAAGCCATGAGAAAGGTGCAGATTTTAGGGGTACTAGAGGCACAAGATGCATATTTGGTGGAGGTAGGAGTTCCCATATGTTTTCAAGTAGGTGCTATAATTGTCAAGAGTTTGGACACCCAACATTCAAGTGTCCTGAGAGATAAGGATATGCATCAAGTAGTGAAAGAAGGGGTGAAAAGAGAGTCCAAATTGTGCAAGAAGATGAGAATGAAAGTGTCAGCCCTCCAAATTATATTTCTGCTCTAGAAGTAGGTGAAGTATTGATGCTGAGAAGAACACTTTTGAAGGAATCTAAGGAGGAGGAGATGACTCAAAGAAGGATCTTGTTCAGGACCACATGCAAATGTAAAGGTAAAGTACGTAAGGTAGTAATAGATTTGGGTTCCACTGACAATATGGTGTCTAGAGAGATGGTAGATAAACTAAAACTAGAAAGAATTCCTCATGAAGCACCATATAGAGAATCTTGGGTAAATGATAATCGCTCTCTTTCGGTAAATTAACAAGCCTATATTGAGTTTCAGATTGGAGAATATAGAGATAGGGTACTTTGTGATATTTTACCCATGGATTGTTGCCATCTAATTCTTGGAAGGACATGACAATTTGATAGGCAAACACTTTATGATGGTAGGAGGAATGCCTATACCATTGAGAAGGGTGGAAATTGTTTTGTATTAACCCCATTATAGGAAAATGAAGAAGAAAGAGGCAAGCCAAAAAAAATCATCTTGGTTGGCAAGGAGTTAGTGAAAGTAAGTGAAGATGCGTTAAGAAATGTTGTAGTCACTCCTAGATTTGGTGATAACAAATCAAAAGGTTTGCAAACTATTTTAATCAAGGATGATAGAGGTATTATGTTGATACCTAAGATAGTCCAAACAAAGGCCAAAGATCAGACGTATTTGTAGCCACAAGGTGGGTGGAAGGAGGATAAAGAAATCCTAGTTGGGACTCTAATTTTTCCTATAGTGAAAAAGAAGCTAATAAGAAGTCATGTTCTACACTAACAAAGCATTTTGGGTCTAATAAACATGGTGGATCAGGGGTTCCAGACAGAGAACCTGAGGCATAAAGCACAAATGATTGGACAAGGAGCTAAGAGAGTTTGGGAAGAGTCAAAGGACATATATGGCAAGCATGAAGCAGTTGTGATGGAGAAAATAGTTCGAGGCACTCAAGCAGGGATGACACCTTGGAAAGTCAGAGATGGACAAGAGAAATTCAGTTTCCAAGGGACTTGGAAAATTTTTAAGCTTGGGTGTTTGGTGCAAGAGCACCTAAGGTTTATTCAATGTGTCAATTTGGAGTTTTGAGTCTTAGGATTTAGGGTTAGGTCTATTTTGATTCAATAAGGTTGGTTGAGACCATTTGTAATGTTAGTTAATGTTTTTGGGTCTGTTTGTCAAAATTGGAGTCATGATTTTTAAATTTGTAAAGTTTCTCAAAATGTTGTCATCTCTGTTATCGAGATAAGTTATACTGATAAGATGGAATTGGGGTAAAAATTATCATTACTATTATTAGGATAGATTAAACCAATAAGGGTATCACACTACTATTAGATTTGCAAAATTCTGTTCAATCGACTTCAAATAGTTATTTCGATAAGGTATCAATATTGGCATCGGGATAGTTAATTGGATAAGAATCATTATGGTGGAAAGTTATGATTGGAATAGATAATCTGATAAGGTTGTAATCAGGATAATTTATACTATTGAGATTGGAAAATATTGTTTAGCCGACTTCAATGGGTTGTTCTGATAGGCATCCACAGGTCTCGAACGGTATAGCTATACCGAAATCAGTGACGTCGGGTTTCTTCTATCAGGATGACTTAAAATTGTTGTTCCGCCCTCATGTCTTATTCCGATGGGAGTTCAAAGGTCATGATCAAAGTTGTTATTCTGATATTGGTACCCAGTGTTGGTCTATCAGCTCGACATTTCTATTCCGACACTTCTGTGCGACAATGACTCATCAATTTTTGAATTTGAATAGTCATGCAGTCCAACAATCATGACAGGAAAATCCAAATTTGGTATAAATTGTATGAGAAATAGATAGAGAATAGAAGCAAAGAGGGGAGGACCAGGATAATTCTGCTATGTAATTCTATACCTATTTTTTTCTTCAAATTTGAAGTCATTGGCACCAATTTTGCTTGTTTACACTCCATTTTCTGTTGTTTACCCTTTTTAATGTATTTGCATATTATTGTATGAATTCAAATGTGCAGTGTGTTACCGTCTGATTGGAGTAAAGGTTTTGCAACTCTAACAAAATTTTAACTATTTCTCCCTAACTCAATTATTTTAACATCTTATGTTGCTAATTTAATGAGCCTATAAGTTGGCTTTATTGAAATCTAATTGTTTAGCTTGTATCAGAGAGTCTCTAGAAGGGTTTCTTGTGTTTTGAAAGTTGTATGTTAAAAGGAGTTTTTGTATTGCATCAAAATTTAATTCCTTAGCTAATTAATTAATTAAATATCTAAATTAATTAAGCCCATCCCTTGAATTAATTTAATTAATAATTCTCCCCTTCCAATCCTTTGAATTAATTACTCTAATTAATTCATTCTCTCCTTTCCAATCCATGAATTAATTAACCAAATTAATTAATTCCCCTTTTCATCCCTTTTATTTGAATTAACAAAATTCAAATATTCCCTTTTTATCACATGTCTCCTAACTTCTATTTACCTAACTAACCCCTTTCTAACCTAACTTACAATCTAAACATTGGATTCTAACCAACCCTATATCTCCAAACTAACCTTATCCTAACCTCCCCTCACATGTGTGCACACACACATATTCCCTAATTTCCTTAATTTTAGGAAATTAAAGCATATTTTGGGTGGATTCCTCCCAAAAGAGACTCATCCTTCCCCAAGACATGTGCCCCTCTTATGGACACTTGTCTTTCCCTCTTGAGCTTTGAGGACAAGTGTGGAATCTTGTTCCACTTGTCATTCCTGGGATTGTCACTTGTCCTCCTTGAGGAGAAGTGTTACATTTTCCCAATCATTTCCTCTCCTCCCTTCTCCTATTTTATCCCCTTCATTTTCTAGAAAATCCTCCACTTTTTCAAATTTGCATCCTCATAATGCCAAATTCTCTCCACTTTTCCACATTTGCATCCTCATAATGCCAAATTATCTCTATTTTTTCACATTTGCATCCTCATAATGCCAAATTCTCTCCACTTCCATCCACTCATACTACCATAATGCAGGATTTTATACACCTTTTTGTAATCACACCCTCATAATGCCAAATTCCATATTCACATCTCCTCATCCAATCTTCACATCTTGAATCCAATTAGCATAATCACACATCATGGAGCAATATCGAGCACAAGCTATGTCATGAGCACACATCTGACCATGGGATAATCAAATCAAGGAGTTGAATAGAGTTTGCATATTATTTGATTTATGTCAATTATGCTTTGTTCATTTCTTTCTGACATCCCTATCTTCAGGTGTTTGAGCTATTTGTGTTTGCTTAGTTGTCTTCACAATTATTTCAATCTTCCATATTCGAGCATAATTTACCCTCACACATTTTCTGGCATAGCTAGTGGGACCCACTTCACAAGTTGATTTAATTCTACTTGCGGGTTGCCATTTTTAGTAGGTTTCTAAATTTGGTAGGTTTCTATTTTTAGTAGGTTTCCATTTTTAGCAAGTTGCCATTTTTAGTAGGTTTCTAAATCTGACAGGTTTCTAAAATTTGGTAGGTTTTCATTTTTAGCAAGTTTCCATTTTTAGTAGGTTGCCATTTTAGCAGGTTTCTAAATCTAGAAGGTTTCTATTTTTAACAATTTTTCATTTTTGCAAGTTTCTATTTTTAGCAGGTTTCCATTTTTACTAGGTTGCCATTTTTAGCAAGTTTCTAAATCTAGTAGGTTTCTATTTTTAGTAGGCTACCTTTTTTAGCAAGTTTCTAAATTTGGTAGGTTTCTATTTTTAGCAAGTTTCTAAATCTTGTAGGTTTCTAATTTTAGCAAGTTTCTAATTTTAGAAGGTTTCTATTTTTAGCAGGTTTCTAAATCTGACAGGTTCCCATTTTTAGCAGGTTTCTAAATTTGACAGGTTCTCATTTTTAGCAGGTTTCTAATTTTGAAAAATTCCAAATTTTTTTTTGATGTTGTAATTTTGATTTATGCTACTAATGGTTTGTCTGCAACATGTGGCAAGGATAACAAAGACGTTTCAATTGGCCAAAACCATTGAAACTTGTAATCATTTTGCTTGCAGGGGTATTTCAAATGGTCAAAGACAATTATGAAACTACTAATGCTTTTCTTGCAGAGGTAGATTAGGAGAGTGCCTTTTTAGAGTAAACAACTTTACATGGGGGCTTAAAATCGAACCTTGTCTTCCATGTTTGGCACACTTGTGCACTCATAGGGTGGACTGACAGTTACACCTATTATCCTCTCCCCTTGCCTTCACGGAACTTGGGTGATGACTAGAAAAGTGGTTAATGACGCTTGTTTTTATCTTTAGTAGCGAATCATCACTTGGGGGAATCATCACCTCAAGGGAGTGTTTTAAAATAGGGGCAAGTTGGGGGTAGCATCTCTCCCAGCATGACCTCGAGCGGTATTTTTTGAGCCGCTATACAAATACTTGGTCAAATGACCAGAGTGTTGAGTGAATTCGTTGTATCTGGAGGCCTTCTTTGCATCGATAAGCTCAATTAGAGCCTTAAGTGGCTTGCTTCATGAAATCAATATTGGACTTGACCTGTCAAAAAATTACTATGAACCAATGTTATAGTGGCCCCAATCAAGGGATGGGCTTAATTAATTTAGATATTTAATTAAATTAACTAGCTAAGGAATTAAATTTTGATGCAATACAAAAACTCCTTTAAAGAGCGGCAATGAGGGGTACACGAGACAAAGCATGGATAAGAATTAAAGAGAATGACAAATACAAACCCAAGGTGAAGATTAGAACACTAAAAGGGCAAGATGGTGCATGTTTTATGTTTGTTTGTTTTTGCAGGTACACCATTTCCAAGAGACTTGGAAATTTTTGAGGCAGGGAATATGGTGCAGGAGCACCCAAGACAAGATTGGCCACCATGAGGCCATAATGAAGATTTATGAGATAATTAAGCCTATGAGGTTAACATGACCATTTGATATTTTAAACATGGATACTAATTCCATTTGGAGTCATCAAACTCATGTAATGAGTCATTTTGTAATAAGTTGTCAAAATTGCCATGTTGGGCAAATAATGTCAAAATGAGTAATGTAATGGGGTTCAATGGGTAGAATAGGTTTTTAATGAGAATTTTAAGTTTCACAAGGTCTTGTGTAACCATATTAATGTAACAAAATTGATTATAAAGTTTCAAAATGCAAAAAGGTTAAAAACTTGTCAATTGACAACTAAAAATGTCAATTTGACAATAAATTAAAGTTGTAAACACCCAAAAGTGGTTGTATGGGTGGTTAAGAGTTGGTTTTCAGTTTCCATGAAGGGAAGAGGTTTAAATATGTTTGTAATGATCCAAAATGAAGAGGTAGAGGGTCCTATTTGCTTGGCATTGTAAGAATTTGTGGTTTGGAAATAAAAATACAAGGTTTTCCTTGCAATTTTGGTCTAAAATCTGCACTTTATTGGTCTGAAAATCTTCTTATTTGCTTCATTTTTTATTGGAAATGGATTTGGATATGTAGAGGAGTATTTGTAATATCATTTGATACTATTATTGAAGGTTTTACATTCAAATCTGATACACTTCTATTCGTTGTCCTAAAATCTGTTGTAGGTGATTGTTTTTGGGAAGTTTTGAGAGTCACAATGCAAATGTGACCCATTCCACTTTATGTGGTTGCTGCTTCTTGTGGAATGGGTCAAGAATATTGTATTCTATGTTTCTATAACCTTACATGTGTAGGGAATAACATGGAGATAAAGTGTTGATACCCTAGGCTAAGAGATTGAGTGAGGGAAAAGCATGAAAATGGAGGCATGAGTATAGCAGTAGATGATCTACCTTAAGGAGGTAGTGTTTTTTTGTGAAAAATCATTAGGGGATGGTAAATTAATGGTGAATACCAAGTTTCAAGATCTGGAAGTGAGTTTTGGGGTTTGAACAAGGAGGCCCTAGTTGGCCTAAAAGGGGAGTTTAATATCTAACCTATCAAATGAATGTGTATTGTCTTGAAATCTGGAAAATATATGGTTTTGGAACATTTTTCAAGACTTTTTTTTGGTTTTGTGTTGTGGTCATACCGTTTGTTGGTACTTGCTTTGGAAAAGAGGGCTAATTGGGCCTAGTTGGTGTGTAGCAGGGTGCTGGTCTGAGTATTTTTTCCAAAATAACCATAGTTTATTTTAACATATGTTAGGTAACTTCTAAAAGGGTATCCAGATATGCAATTTATTTGTCAAGTGTTTTCAAATTATTTTGAGTAAATGTCAGAATACCCGCTGAATAGGGCTATTAGGGAATTGGCCTATTTAGGGACCCGAGTAAGGGTTTGAGAGAGGACTAGTTGATAGGGTGAGTGAATCCTATTGGGTAAAGTGGAATAGGGTATGTTGAGACCCTAGGAAGTGTTGGAACAAGTTGGTGAGTTTGAGAGTTCTATTTGGGCATCTTGGTGAAGCCTAGTGAAGGAAGGTGAAACAAGAAGAGTTGAGTTTTTGAAGAAGAAAGAATGATAAGTTGCAATGTAATCATGGGAGGGTCCATGATACTCTGCACCACCCATCTACTCCATCTCAAGAGCCCTTATCATCCCCTCTTCCAAGTTAAGATCCTCTTATCCCATGTACTCCACCTCTTGATCCTCCACTTCCTCTTATTCAAACCATCCCACCACCATCATTATATCTCCTTGGTTCACTTACATTCATACATGGAAATTCCCTCATAGCTGAAGAACATATTATATACACCACCCATTCTCATCCATCTAATAATGGACTCGCATCTTGTTACCCAAAGAACAAGTATCCTATGTTAGAATAAATGCTCAAAAAAATGAACTATCAAGGTAAAGGCTTAGGCCTACATAAGCAAGGTATTTTGGAGCCCATCTAGGATCTCATGGTATTAGTTACATATCCCAAGGCACTGCATCCAAAAATGTTGGTACAACTAATGCAAAATCAAAGTATGCTTCTAAACACACCATCACATCGCCCCATCATTCCTCCAAATCATTTATCACCATTCCCCCTCCTCCATCGTATAAATATCTTCTTTACAATAGTAACATGACTTTCCTTAGGATCAACTTGAAATCTAGCAACAAGGCATACAACACATAATGTTTGGTCTTGTCTAAGTCAAATATAGTAGTCTACTAATTATAGATCTATACAAGGTCTAGTTAGCCTTCAAAGATTCATCATCTTTTGTCATCTTGCATCCAGTCACCATAGGAGTTTCAACAAGTTTGGAATCATCTAGCCCAAACTTCTTCAACAATTCCTTTACATACTTAGATTGACATATGAAAATGCCTTTGTCAATCTATGTAATTTGCAATCCTAGAAAAAACTTCATCTCACCTATCATAGACATCTCAAACTCTTTTTGCATATCATCAACAAACTTATTACCCAAATCATCATCTCCTCCAAAAATAATATTATCAACAAAAAATTGAACAATCAAAATATTATCATTATCAATCTTGAAGTACAAATTACTATTAGTAGTACCTTTATAGAATCTCAACTTCATCAAATGGCTATCCAATCTAGCATACCAAGCTCTAGGGTCTTGTTGAAGTCCATACAATGCTTTCTTCAATCTGCATACCATGTCTTCTTCATCTATCAATGAAAATCCATCCAGTTGCTCAATGTAGACTTCCTCTTCCAATTCACCATTCAAAAAGGTTGACTTCACATCCATTTGATATAACTTAAATTTCTTATGTGCAACATATGCAAGTAATAGTCTAACAACTTCAATTCTAGCTACCAGAGCGAAAGTCTCCTCAAAATCAATAACTTCCATTTGTGAATATCCCTTACATACCATACTTTCTTTGTTTCTAACAACTTTTCCATCTTCATTCAACTTATTCTAGAACACTCGTTTAGTACCAATTACATTCTTGTCTTTAGGTCTTGAAACAAGTTCCCATGTTTTATTCTTCTCAATCTAATCTAACTCTTCTTCCATAACTTTTATCTAGTTTTCATCCTTACATGCTTCAACAACATCTTTAGGCTCAATTTTAGAAATCAAACATGTCTATTAAGTAGAAATCCTTCTCCTAGTCATCATACCTTTATTTTTATCACCAATAATATGATTTTCTAAATGATTTAGTCTAACATACCTTAGGGTCTTCTGATTATTTTTATTTTCAAGCTTTTGAACTTCTTCACTGGTAGCAACATCTGCATTCACTATCTCTATCTCTACTAGATCATTCTCCTTCATGCTCTTTGTCTGCACTTGCTTTGAAGTAACATCTTGATCATCAGACTCATATCCACATGCTCTGATTTGCTTCTCATGATTCTCATCAACCTTCACATTCACACTTTCTACTATCTTTCTCAGTCTCTTATTATAACATTGGCAGGATTTTCTCTAAGTAGAATATCTCAAAAAGATTCCTTCAACATGTCTTAAATCAAATTTTCCTATATCCTCATCTCTTTTGATATAACATTTGCTTCCAAAGATTCCAAAATATCTGTTGGCATATGATGAACTAGTATGATGATAATGTATGTTGTCATTGATGTCAATAAGTGCAGGTGAACCTGTATGAAGATTGGAAGAAGTTTTTATTGATGTTCAAGTAGGAACTGGTATGAAGGGATGAAGTGGACCGGTGTCAGGGTTTCACTAAGTGTGAATACTAGTTGGTAGTATTAACTCTAGGGTTTCCGGTTTGGAAATCTAGCTTGTGCGATGCAACCGGTGACATTTTGTGATGAGTTAGCTAAGAGATAAGGTTGAGATCGAGATGCCACGTTAGTTTTGTGCACGTGAAGGATTTCCTTAAGGATCTTGCATGTGAAGATCAATTGCATTAAATATCTACCTCGGGAATGAACATTCTTCTTAGTGGTATGTGAAGAGAGCATGATGGGTTACTGATTTCCATATGCAGTGTAGAATGGACGATGTAGAATGACTTGTGATCTATTTTAGATTATTTTATTCTATGAAAAGTGTTTGAATAGTCAGGATTGGACCACTTGTAATTGTAAACCTAAAATGTTTAGGGTTTAGGTTTTATGCTACCGACCTAATTGTTGTCTATAAGGTCGATGATGTTTGTTATTGTTTGTGTTGGCAAATGTTGTGCTTGTATCTGAGTGATGAGATACTTGCCAGACTAGTGAGTGGAAAACTGCAGAGTTTGATTGCAGAGCAAAGGAGCTGAAAAGGATCTGCCTTAGCATGTAGTGCTGTTATTAGATCAAAGCTTTACCTATTGTCTTCTAACCATTTCAATAGTAGGAAAATCCCTTTACCGGGTAGCTTTAACAGGCTTATTGCAAATCCTCTAACCAGGTGACTCAAGATCATTGATTTCTTCAAATCCTCTAGCGAGGTAACCTTTAACAGGGTATATAGCCATCCATTAACCAAGTGATCTTTAACAGGATTGGTTCCTAATAGAACCTTATTGTAAAGTCTTTAACCAGACTAGGCTCCTAACAGAGCGAGCTTCAAAAGAGTTCAAAAACAAGCTTGTGGGTATTCATCCCCACCATGGTTTTTTCCATTTGGGTTTCCACGTGAAAAATCTGTGTGTCATGAGTTGTGCATTTTTCATGTGATGATTGATCAATCTTTGTTTAGGTGAATATGCATGCAAAAGCTAATGGTTATGGTATTAGTGATACAACACATGCATGAGTATACTAGTGAAGTAGCTATCAAGTGTTGAATGTTATTTGAAGTATTTAGTTTTACTGGTTTAGCTGTTTGAAGTCTTACTGTGTTTAACCAGTATTTCCATGATTAAGTTTAGTGATGAAGACAACCGGTTAGCATTGTTTTAACTTGATAAGTTGTTAAGAAGTTTTTGTATGTACTGATTCACCCCGCCCCTCTCAGTATCGATTAGGGTATTTGTTGTTTATTATTATTCATCAATATCTAACTGTAGGAACATGACCAAATCATACTTCATAAGGGGTCTTATCGAAATCACCTTTTATATGCACCCAGTTGAATGTGTATACAACAGTGCTAACAACTTCTCTCTAATAGATATGTGGAACATTCCCATCAATCAACATAGTTCTAGAAATATCCAAAACTGTTATTTTCTTCCTTCAACAACTCCATTCTGCTGAGGATTTCTCAGAGCATATAACTATCTTCTGATTCCATGCTCTTCACAAAAGAAATTAAAATCACAAGAGGTGAATTATCCTCCCTTGTCACACCTCAGGCACTTCAACTTCAATCCTATGTATGTCTCCACTTTACTTTGAATATTTTAAACTTCTGCAATGCTTTAGATTTCTCCCTTAGAAAAATGACCCACATCATCCTAGAATAGTCATCAATCAACAATATAAAGTATATGTCTCCCTACAAACTTCTTGCTCTAGATAGATCACATAAATAATTATGCACAAGATCTAATAGTCCATTATATGTATATAGTTTTCTCTTGAATGAAATTCTTGTTTTCTTTCCCAATTTACATTCTTTACATACCAGATTAGTAGGCTTCAGTATCTTAGGTGGATCTCTAACAACTTGAGTAGAACTAATCTTAATCATGCAGTCAAAATTAACATGACACATTATCCTATGCCACAAACAACTCTCATCAATCTAAGCAATCAAATAAATTTTCTCACCAACATTCAAATGAAATATATTACCTTTAGTTTTAGTACCTGATGCAATCTCTATACCGAAGCTATTCAAGATCTTACATTTCCCATTCTTGAATTGAAAATCATATCCCTTATCAACCATCTGTCCAACACTCAAAAGATTATGCTTCAAACCTTCAACATATGAACCATCATCAGTATTATGCTTACCATCAAGAGAAATAGAACCTCTACCATGGATTACATAAGCTTTATTGTCTCCAAATATCACTACACCATCATCCTACTTCTTCATATTCACAAATTTACCTTTATCACCTATAATATGATATGAAAAAACCACTGCCAATCACCCATTCATCTTTCTCATCAATCTTAGTAGCCAAAGTTTTCTCTTCAACAATACATCTTGTAGAATTAGCAGATACTAGATCATCTTCCTTGATAGAAATGAACACAAATTCATCTTCAAAATTCTCTTTCTCAGAATGTTCATCTTAAGAATTCTCTTTCTCAAAATCCTCATCAGCTACACCTTCATTAGCAACATAATAACATTTCTTCTAATATCTATACTTTTAGTTAGGCTTGTAAGGATTATCATACTTGGACACTTTTTCTTGTCTTTCATGACACCTAGAAGCAAAATGACCAATCTTATTATATGGAAAACATTTCAAAGGTAAGTTCCCTCAAACTTACCGACTCCCTTAGGCAAAATTCTAGCAATAAGTTCTTTAAGCTCTTCCAATTCTCTTTCTTGTTCTTCCATCTCTCTCATTTCTCTTTCATATATGGAAACCCAAGTTGAACTTTCTCTCGGATCATACTTCTACTTCTCGAATACAGTAGCTTTAAATACAGTCTCAGTTTTACCATGTGATTCTCCAAGTTTTCTCAATTTAAAAGCAGCAAGCTTACCAGCCAACATATCTCTTTTCATAGTTGTCATAGTCTAGATCTCATCAATAAAAACAACTTTATGTTTGTAAGGAGGCAAAGATCTCAACACTTTAGTCGCAATCTCATCTTCTTCAAGGAATCCACCAACACATATTATGTTCAACACAAGATCATTTAGTTTAGCCATAAAGGATGTGATATTGTCATCTTGTCTCATCTTTGTCATCTCATACTTTACTTTCAAGGTCTACAATTTAGCAACTTTCACATGTTTATCTCTTTCATACAAGGTTTCACGCTTCATCCAAATCTCATGTGTAGTCTGCAATCCCATCATTTTAGTCATCTCTCAATCAATAAAGGCACTCAACAATGCTTCCTTAGCTCTTATATTACTTTCAACATCCTTGATCTCAAATGCAGTAATATGAACATTCACAGGAATAATGTATGCATTCTCTGTGATCTTCCAATAATCTTCTCGAAGATAGTTCAGGTGAAATTCCATCCAGTGCTTCCATATAGAGTAATTAGTTCCATCAAATCTCAAACTCTCCTTCTTGAAAACAATAGCTTCCATCCTGGATCTCTCCAAGTAGTCAAGCTCTTTCTAGAGGATCTAGCTCTGATACCAATTGTTGATAGTAGGGCAACAACAATGCAGGAAAACTGAGAGGGGGGGGGGTGAATTATTTTTCACAAAACTTAACCAAATTATGCACTAATTTAGATCTAATAAACAACAACAATAGCAAAGATAAACACCACATCAACATCACACATAACAAAAAGATTTTTGATGTAGAAAACCAGTTAAGGGAAAAACCGCGGAGTGACCTACCCACAATAAGATGATACTCTTCATTAGTATGTGTAAATATTACAATGGAGAATGCACATGCATTAAAGAACACTACCTAGAGCTC
The DNA here is from genome assembly GCF_030272615.1 of Cryptomeria japonica. NCBI lineage: Eukaryota > Viridiplantae > Streptophyta > Pinopsida > Cupressales > Cupressaceae > Cryptomeria > Cryptomeria japonica. The sequence continues at coordinate 458,156,596 of NC_081411.1, forward strand.
ATTTCTCAAATACAAGAAGGGATAGAACCCCGAGGAAGGCTCATTGCCTCACAAAGATTGGACAACAATATGAATTACATGAATTGAAAGAATAGGATTTGCAAATGCCTGATTATGATTCTGGTTAAACACTCTATCTGTACAACAACTCTTCTTTGCTCTCCTCCACTACCAAAAGATAAATTTACTCATTCACACATATAATACTCTTATAGATCATAGATACAACTGCAGACACACTACTAACATGATCACAATGCCTATTTATACAAATAATCAACCTTACCCTTAAGATCGTCTCAACACATAAGACCTAATTACAAAATTCCATCACACAATAAATAATCCATAACCAGACTGATACAATGTTGGCAATGACATAACATGGACCCAAATCAAATCCTTGAACATGCTACACCATCAAATAATTTGCCAAGATCATTTACAACACACTACACCATTGAATATGCCGCATAATATGAAGAATCACACCAGACCAATAAAATCTTCAATAACACACACCATGATCAACATGGACCACCAAAACATATAGAACACGATCAAATAACATAAATAGGAAATGTGAAGTCAATCACAATCACCACAACAACTTGGATAACAAGATTGATCACTAATGCTACATCATCGGAGCTCAAGAAAATCAACTAAAAAATTGAAAGATATACTTGCGAGGCTCCAAATCATGAACCATCCAATCAGATGACACACATGAATTTCCTAAACACTCTCCAAAATCTGCAACTCAAGATATAATCATTCTAGAGCAATATGGATCAAATACTATCTCTACAACATATAATACTAGAAAAATAGTCCACATACCGAACTTCATAACTCAATCAGATCTCCTCATAGCATCATGAAACTCATACTAAATCAACTATAGATAAGCATGTTGGACATTTCTTCTACTAGGATATGTTGTTGTCATTGATGTCAACATATTTCTATGAATTTCTTTGTTGATTATAGATTGAGAATATCTTATGATCTGGTTTGCCGTTTTCTTTTGCATTTTTGGTGCTTTGAAGAGTTCAGTATTTCCTTCGATATATTCTGGTGTGATCATATATTGAACTAAAATTTTCAAATATTGTTTGGGATGGTCTTGTGTATCTTGATTTCATATGGTTTATGATTTGGTGCTCTGCAAGTTATCTTTCTTCGTGATAGTTTCTGATTTTTTGTGTTCTTGAGTTTGAGATGTTGATCGATGAAGATTTGATAAGTGGTGTTGGTGTAGCTATTACTGATGATTATAATGTTCTTGATGGTTTTTGTTAATCATTTCCTATTTGTTTTGATGATTTGTATTCATCGTTATGCGAGTTCTTGGTGATTTTGTTGAACTGGTGATATTGGTCGTGTTATGCGGTATTCTTAGTAGTGTAGCGTGTTGCAGTTAATCTTGGTGTGATTTTCGGTGGTGTTGCACATTTGGGAATTTGATTTAGGTCCATTTTATGTCATGTAAATTATTATATTGGCTTGGTGGTCGGTCTTTGTATCGCGTGATGTAATTTTTTAATTATGAGTTGAGGGTTTAGCCGACCTTGTTGTCAAGGTTGATGAATTGTATAAATAGGTGATATTATTATATAAATTAGGTGTTGTGGTTGTGTTTGCATTATCAAAGTGTGGTGTATGTGTGATCAAGTGAATCATCCTACAACATTGTCATTGAGAAGAGATTGGTGTTGTAGAGCAGATAATTGTGCTTAACTAGAACTCTAATCAAGCATTTGGAGATGCTAGTCTTTTAGTTCATTACTTCCAGATCATAGTTTGAATCTTGTTGTAAGTTAGTGAGACTTACCTGAGGTTTGTAGCATTTCGAGTCATTATCTTTTGAGCAGTGAGCTCTAGGAAGTGTGCCTAAATGCATGTGCATTCCCCATTGTAAAATTTTTCACATACTACTGCAGAGTATATCTTATTGTGGGTAGGTTCCCACTGTGGTTTTTCCCTTAACCAAGTTTTCTACATCAAAATCTTGGTGTTGTGCTATTTATTTGCTTATCTTTATTGTTGTTGTAGTTTATTAGATCTGTTTTTACGATTAAGTTTCTAGATCCGACGAAAACTGATTCACACCTCTCTCTCAGTTTTCTTCATTGTTGTTGCCAACATTTGGTTTCAGAGTTAGATCCTCGGAAGAAGCTTAATCGCTTGAGGAGATCTAGGATGGCAAGTAGAGGTGTTATCTTTAAAGAGAGTCTGAGATTTTATGGAAGTAACTATGCTATATGGAAGAACTAGATGGAAGTGCACTTGAGATCTCTTGGAGAATATTACTAGAAGATTACAAAAAATGCTTATTTTGTTCCTCAGAATGGACCGATTACTGCATATGAGATCAAGGAAGCTTAAAATAACATCAGATCGAAGGAAGAACTGCTTAGTGCCTTGAATGATTTAGAAATGACAAATGTAATGGGACTTCAAACCACACATGAGATTTGGGAGAAGCTTGAGACCTTGTATGAAGGAGATAAATAAGTGAAAGTTGCTAAGTTGTAGAATTTTAAAGGGAAATATGAGATGCTAAAGATGAGAGAAGATGAGAACATAAATACCGTTATGGCTAAGGTGAATGACCTTGTCCTAGGTACTAGATGTGCTTATGGAACCCTTGAATAAGATGAAATTGTTGCTAAGGTGTTGAGATCTTTTCCTCCTGCTTATAAACATAAGGTAGCTGTTATTGATTAGATCTAGAGTGTAACTACAATGACAAGAGATATGCTGGTTGGAAAGATTGTTGCATTTGAGCTGAGAAAATTTGGTGAATCACATGGAAAGTCTGAGACAACATTTAGAGCATTTGTATTCAGTAAGCATAAGTATGAACCCGACGAATGCAAAATATCCAGTTATGAAAGAGAAAGGGGAGAGATGAAAGAGAAAGAAAGAGAACTGGATGATCTTGAAGCATTGATTACCCAAAAATTGCCTAAAGGAGTTGGTAAGTATGATAAAAAATTTCCCTTGAAATATTTTTCTTGCAATAAGGTAGGATATTTTTCTTCTAGGTGCCTGGAGAGAATGACTTAATATGACAGGCATGATAATTTTTATAACCATGATAGAATTGATAGATATGAGAAGCATGATAAGCCTTACAAGTCTAATAAGAAGTATAGGAATCATAAGAACTGCTATTATGTTGGTGATGAAGGTGTTACAAAGGAAGAATAAAAGGAGATGAAGTTGTGTTTCTTTCCATTAAGGAAGATGGACTGGTAGCTATTGATACCACTAGCTACACTATTGAGGAGAAAGCTTTAGCTGCTAAAGTTGAAGAAAAATTGAATGGGTGATTGATAGCGGTTGTTCACATCACATGATTGGTGATAAAAGTAAAATTCTAAGTATGGAGAGGTATGATGGTGGAATAGTGAGATTTGGATATGACAAAGCCTGTGTGATCCGTGGTAAAGGTTCTATTTATTTTGATTGTAAGCATAATACTGATAATGTCTTGTATGTTGAAGGTTTGAAGCATAATATTTTGAGTGCTGGATAGATGGGTTATGATTTACAATTCAAGAATGGTAATGAAAGATCCTAAATGCATATGGTATAGAGATTGCATCTAGAACTAAGACTGAAGGTAATATCTTTCATTTGAATTTTGGTGAGAAAAGTTGTTTGATTTCTTAGATTGATGATATTTGGTTGTGGCATTGGAGAATGTGTCATGTTAAATTTGATTCAATGATTAAGATCAGTTATATTCAAGCTATTGTAGATTTACCTAGGATTGTTAAGCCTTCTAATCCAGTATGTAAAGAATGTCAATTGGGTAAGCAAATAAGGATTTATTCCATAAGCAAGTATTGTACATCTGATGGATTACTAGACCTTATGCATACTAACCTATGTGGACCTAAAAATGTTAGAAGTGTGTAGGGAGATATATATTTTATGTTTCTAATTGATGATTATTCCAGGATGATGTGGGTTGTCTTTTTGAAGGAAAAATATGAAGCATTAGACAAATTCAAGATATTCAAAAAAAATGTTGAGACTGAGTCTATATTGAAGGTGAAATGTCTAAGATGTAACAAAGGTGGAGAATTTTGTTTTGGTGAGTTTGAATCATTCTGTGAGAAGCATGGGATTAGAAGACAATTATCTGCCCCAAAAACCCCTCAACAGAATGGAGTTGTTGAAAGAAAGAACAAGACTGTTTTGGATGTTGCAAGGACTATGTTGATTGAGGGAAATGTTCCAAATATATATTGGAGAGAATCTATTAGTAATGCTATTTACACATTCAACCAAGTTTATATTAAAGGTGATATTGGTAAGACTCGTTATGAGTTATGGTTTCGTCATGTTCCTACTATGAGATATTTCAGAGTATTTGGTAACAAATTTTATATCAACAGAGTTGAGGACATAGGAAAGTTTGATGCAAGAAGTGATGAAGGAATTTTCTTGGGATATTCAATAAAGAGTAAAGCCTACTGGTGCTACAATACAAGAATGAGGAAGATAGTGGAAAGTGCAAATATGAAGGTAGATGAGAACCTTGGAAAAAAAATCAGAGATTGCAGATATGATGGACAACATGTTGTTCTAAATCCTATTTAGACTAAAGAATCAAAGAAGAATGATCCGGTATAGACTGTTAATCTAGATGTTGTTGCTGGTGGTGGAGAAGTGTAGGAACTTGGAAATAAAAACAATCAGAAGACTCCAAGGTATGTAAAATTGAATCATTCAGAAAATCAAATTATTGGTGATAAAAATAAAGGTGTGATGACTAGAAGAAGGTTAGCTACTGAAGATGTATGTTCTATTTCTAAAGTTGAACCTAAAGATGTTGTTGAAGCTTGTAAAGATGAAAATTGGATGAGATCTATGGAAGAAGAATTAGATTAGATTAAAAAGAATAACATATGGGAGCTTGTGCCTAGACCTAAAGATAAGAATGTGATTGGTACTAAATGGGCATTCAGGAATAACTTGAATGAAGATAGTGAATTTGTCAAAAATAAAGCAAGATTTGTATGTAAAGGATATTCATAGAAAAAAGGAATTGATTATGATGAGAATTTTACTCCAGTGGACAAAATTGAATTTGTTAGATTGTTGCTTATATATGCCACTTATAAATATTTTAAGGTATATCACATGGATGTCAAATCTGCCTTTCTAATCATGAGGAAGAAGTCTACATTGCGCAACCTGATGGATTTTCATTATCAGATGATGGAGACATGGTATGTAAAGTGAAGAAAGATCTAAATGGCTTGAAACAAGCCCCTAGAGCCTGATATGCTAGATTGGACAAGTATTTGTTGAAATTGGGATTTAACAAAGGGATATCTGATAGTAATTTGTATTTTAAGATTAAAAATGATAACATCTTGATTGTCAAATTCTTTGTTGATGATATTATCTTTGGAGGTGATGGTGACTTAAGCATGGAGTTTGCTAGTGATATGCATAAATAATTTGAGATGTCTATGATAGGTGAGATGAAATTTTTCTAAAGTTTGGAGATTTCATAGATTGGAAAAGGTATCTTTATATCTCAAACTAAATATGTGAAAGAATTGCTAAAGAAGTTTGGATTAGATGAGTCCAAACTGGTTGGAACTCCTATGGTTATTGGCTACAAATTATCCAAAAATGATGATTCTCTAAAATCTAATCAAAGTTTTTATAGGTCTATGGTTGGTGGACTGCTATATCTTACCTAGACTAGGCTAAACATTATACATGTTAAGTGCATGGATGCTAGATATCAAGTTGATCCGAAAAGAGAGTCATCTCATTGCTGTGAAAAGGATATTCAGATACTTGAAGGGAACTATGGGTTATGGTTTGTGGTATCTGAGGAATGATGATTTCATGTTATGTGCTTACACTGGTGCTGATTGGGCTGGTGATATAGATGATCAAAAGAGCACTATTGGTGGAACATTCTTTTTGGGTAAGAAACTGGTTTCATGGGGTAGTAAGAAACAAGATTCAATATCTTTATCTATTGTTGAAGCTGAGTACATTGTAGCTTCTAGTAACAACACTTAGGTAGTTTGGATGAAGAAAATGTTGAAGGATATTAGAATTATCTATGATGAGCCTACTATTATATACTGTGATAATTCTAGTTCTATTAACATGTCAAATAATCCAGTGCAACATTCAATGACTAAACATGTGTCAATCAAATATTGTTACTTGAGAGAAAAAGTCAGTGAAGAAGAAGTGAAGTTGGAATATATGTATACAAAGGAATAGATTGCTGATATTTTCACCAAGCCTTTTCCTATAGATAGATTTGTCCATTTGACAAATAAGTTTGGGGTATCCGCCCCTCCTAATGAGAACTAGATGCATTGAGTTGCATCCATCCAGTGGACCTCACAGTCTTATCCCTTTATTTGGATTGATGAGTTGGTACTCGTCCTCTAGTGGAGTAGCTTGATTATGTATTTTTGGGGAGATTCTTGTTTCTATTTGGGAAGAGTGAGTTTGGTTATCTATTTTGAGATATTTGGCATTGTTGTCAAAAGGGGAGAGATGCATGTGAAAAACTATTTTTTAGGGGGAGTTTGTTGGAGTTAATTTCTTTCTTTGCATTGATTATTTTTCACATTCATATGTTGCCATCAATGCCAAAGTGGGATATTGTTCGACATTGCTGCTACTAGGATATGTTGTTGTCAATCATGTCAACATATTCCTATGAATTTCTCTGATGATTACAAATTGAGAAGATCTTATGACCTGGTTTGTAGTTTTGCTTTGTAGTTTTGGTGCTTTACAGAGTTTAGTATTTCCTCCAGTATATTTTGGTGTGATTAGATCTTGAAATGAGATTTTGGGATATTGTTTGGGATGGTCTTGTGTATCTCAATTTTAGATGGTTTGTAATTTGGTACTTTGCAAGTCATCTTTCTTCGTGATAGTTGTTGATTGGTTGTGTTCTTGAGTTTTAGATGTTGATCAATGAAGATTTGATAAGTGGTGTTGGTGTAGCTATTACTAATGATTTTAATGTGTTTTTTGGTATTTCCTAATCATGTCCTATTTGTTCTAATGATCCGCATTGATCATTGTGTGAGTTCTTGGTGATTTTGCTGAACCGATGATATTCTTCATGTTATGCGGTATTCTTGGTGGTGTAGCATGTTGCGGTTTATCTTGGCATGATTTCCGATGGTGTTGCGTATTTGGGAATTTGATTTAGGTCCATGTTATGTCATGTAAATAATTCTATTGGTCTGATGGTCGATCTTTGTATCATGTGATGTAATTTTGTAACTGTGAATTGAGGGTTTAGCCGACCTTGTTGTCAAGGTTGATGAATTAAATAAATAAATTATATTGTCATGTAAATTAGGTATCATGGTTGTGTCTACATTATCCGAGTGTGGTGTATGTGTAATCAAGTGATTCATCCTATGGTATTGTGATTGAGTAGAGATTGGTGTTGCAGAGCAGACAATTTTTCTTAACTGAATCTGTAATCAGGCATTTGGAGATGCTATTCTTTTCGTTCATTTCTTTTGGATTGTAGTCCGAATCTTTTTGTAAGTTAGTGAGACTTCCTTGAGGGTTGTACCCTTTTGGGTCATTGTCTTTTGAGCAGTGAGCTCTAGGCAGTGTGCTTGAATGCATGTGCATTCCCCATTGTAATATTTTCACATAGTACTGTAGAGTACCATCTTATTGTGGGTAGGTTCCCACCATTATTTTTCCCTTAACCAAGTTTTTCATGTAAAAATCTTGGTGTTGTGTGTTGTGTTATTTATCTAGTTATCTTTATTGTTGTTTCAGTCTATCGGATCTATTTTTGTGATTAAGTTTCTAGATCTAGTGAAAATTGATTCACCCCCCCCTCAGTTTTCTTCATTGTTGTTGCCAACAACATATCTCAAAACCCAATAAACCACATCAACAAACTTGCAACATATGAATATGTTGACATTAATGACAATAACATATCCCAACAACTCTAATATCCAACATAAACATCATTGTGGACCTAACAAAAGGACAATTTTTTTTCTCTAATGGATGGATGACTTTTTTAGGGTATAATCAAATCTAAATAGCACTTAAAGATCGGGAGAAGAATGCAGGTGCCACATACCAAAGAGCTATGACAATAATTTTCCATGACATGATGCACACATTCATGGAAGATTATGTTGATGATATGTTTACCATTTGCATGAAGATTACATTGATGAACTATTATACTGTCATTGATGTCAATTGTAACCGATAATGATGTTGTTTTGCAACCGGTAGGTGAGTTAGTGAAGGAAACCAGTATTACTTGAGAAGAAGTGAGATCAATCGATAACCCTACCTGTTGATGTGCTAAACCCTAACTGATGGAGCTTGGTGAATCAGTTGTATTGGTTTATGATCAAATGATGAATGGTAATGATTATGCCACACATGCATGTTGTATGTGTAGAGTTTCAAATGGTTTTTGGCATGTATAGATAATGGTTTTATCTTGGGAATGAGCGAGTACATTGCATGGAAAGGAAACTGCATGATGAGTTACAGGGTTCGAAGAAGTGGTGATCAAGGAGCGGTCGAGGCTGTCTTGAATCATGTGCAATGATTTTTATGTAATACAATAGTCATACTTGAACCCATTTGTTTGTAATCTCTATGAGATCTTAGGTTTGTGATGTGTTACTGACCTATTGTTTTGCTTATAAGGCTGATGAGTTGTTTTGTTGTAGTGTTGGCAATTATGGTTGAGTGTAAGAGTGATTGGTTGCCGAACCAAGAGATGTATCTATAGTATGTATAAAGGCAGATAGGAGCATGAAAATGATTTGATCAAGTAGAGTAGTGCTATTTACTAGATCAACAAACCCATGTTGTTTTCTAATGATCACAACAGTCAAATCCCTTAACAAGGTAAGCTCTAACAAGCTTAGTGCTATCTAAATCCTCTAACTAGGTGATCCATTAGCTTGGATTTCAAATCCTCTACCGAGGTTAATCCTAATAGGTTATTGCTTCTAATAGGGCATTATAGTCAATCCCTTAACCGGGTGGTCCCTAATAGGATCCGTTCTTAACATGACTTTTGTAAAAGCTTTAACAAACTTGGCTCCTAATAGGGTGAACTTCAGAAGAGTTCAAAATACTTTTGGGTATTCATACCCACCGTGGTTTTTCCCATTTGGGTTTCCATGTCAAAATCATTGTGTCAAGTGGTGAATGTTTTTGTGGTTATGTTTGCTATGGTTAATTTGCTTAATTGCTAAATCCACTTAGATATGATATGATGACTGACAACAATCTGAAATGTGCTTTTATTTTTGTCAGTAAAGTATTTGGATGTTTTGGTTAAAAGGTTTTGAGAGTTTCAGAGTTGTTATATTGTTATTCTGTTATGCCAGGCAACCGGTTTACTTGACAGTGATATTGCAGTTTGTAGTTTAGTGTTTGAACCAGTTAGTTCTGACTTTAACTTGTGAGATTGTTTTTGAGTTTGGTGAAACTTTAATCAGTTGTCCATCTACTAATTCACCCTCCCCTCTCAATAGTCATCTGGATCCTTATTGATTCATCATACCATCAATTGGTATCAGAGCAATCAGGTCCTCTAGTGTCTAAGCCTAACAACTTGAGGTAAAGATCTTGAAGAACATGATGAAGAAATAAGGTCCAAAGTTTAATAGGGAAATATACCAAATATGGAGTGATAAGATGAAAATCTATATCAAGAGTCTAGGAAGTCAATACTAGGAACATGTTGTTACTCAATATGTTGCACCTAGTGGGACTATGTCTGATGATCAAAAGAAAGAGAAACAAGAAAATAATCAAGAATTGGAGGCCATCATCAGTTCTTTGTTTGATTCAGAGTATGTTGATGTCCATGGTCTAGAGACTGCTTATGATGTGTGGAAGAAACATGAGGAAATCTATAGCGGTGATGAGCATGTGAAGAATGCCAAAGAAGATTCTGAGAGGTAAATTTGATGGCATGTAGATGGCTGAAGGTGAGAATATTCAACAATATGGTTAGAGGATCACAAAGATAGTTGGTGAAATCAAGAGTGCTGGTGGTAAAATGGAGGATACCATAGTGGTTAGTAAGGTGCTGAGAACCCTTCTACTAGTCTACGCTATCCGAGTTGCAGCCATTCAGGAGCTAAAGTCTATTGATAAAACTCAGGTGACTCTTGACTCCATCATTGGTAAACTTACTGCATTTGAATTAAATGGTTATGATGGTAGTGCTCAGAAATCCTAATCTGCAATTAGAGCTTTAGTTTCTAACCCACCTATGAGGAAAAGAAAAAATGTTAGTCACAGTTATGAGTTTAGATCTAGTAGAGAAGTTGATGATGAAGACCTTCTGATTGACCTTGAAGCACTGTTGGCCAAGCGGTTGCCCAGAGATACCGGTAAGTACAGAGGAAAATTACCTTTGAAGTGTTTTGCATGTAACAAGATTGGACATATTGTAGCTAACTATCCTAATGGTGACAATGAGCATAAGTGTGAGAAGTACAAGAAGTACAAAGGAAAAGGCAAAAGGGATTGTCTCATTGCATTTGATGGTGATATCACTGATGAGGAATCTAAGGGAGATGCTAATGAAGACATTGTCTTTGTTTCCATTAAAGAGGAGACATTTGATCAGAAGGCATTAGTTTCTTGTATGGTTAGTTCTGATGAGTGGATCATAGATAGTGGTTGTTCACACTACATGACTGGTGACCAAATTAAATTTCTTACTTTGAAGGAATTTGATGGAGGAGTTGTGAGATTTGGAAATGACTCACCCTACATGGTAAAAGGAAAGGGAACCATTTATCTTAATGGAAAAAGAAGTGCAAATGATGTCTACTAGGTTGAAGGATTAAATCACAATATTTTGAGTGTATCTCAAGTCAATGACAGAGGTTATCCATTGGAATTTAAGAATGCAATGTGCAAAATATATGGGAGAAAAGGTGAACTAATTGCAACCGACAAGCAGACAAAAGGTAACTTGTTTCATCTAAATCCTAAATTCAACAACCATTTGATTGCTAAAATAGATGATAGTTGGCTTTGGCATCAGAGATTTTGTCATATAAATTTTGATAACATTGTCAAAGTCAGTAAGTCCAAGTCGGTAAGAGGTTTGCCTCAGTTGGACAAACCGATGAATGCTCTATGTAAGGAATGTTAGTTAAGAAAGATGACATCCTCAAATTTTAAGAAAAAATCTTTCTCAGCAGAACATTTATTAGATTTGGTTCATACAAATCTCTGTGGACCCATAAGGACTAAAAGTATTCAAGGTGACAAATATTTTATGATCTTCACTAATGATTTCTCAAGAATGATGTGGGTCACATTATTGAAGGACAAAACAAAAGCCTTAGTAAGTTCAAGGCATTCAGAGCCTTAGATGAAAAGGAAAGTGGTAAGAAGATTAAGTGTCTGAGGACTGATCAAGGTGGTGAATTTACTTTAGAGGAATTCACTAGATATTGTGAAGACAATGTAATTAAGAGGCAACTTTCTGCACTGAGGACACCACAACATAATAGTATTGTAGAGAGGAACAATCAGTCAGTTGTTGAAGCTTCTAGAATGATGCTAATACAAGGAGGAGTAGCAAAGCCTTTCTGGAGAGAAGCTGTCAGCACAGGTGTCTACACTATAAACCAGATATTGGTAAAGAGAGGTAAGGATAAAACTCCTTATGAATACTGGTATGGTAGCTCACCTAATGTTAGTTATTTTAAGATTTTTGGCAATAAATGTTTTATCAAGAGAGGTGACTATGTTAGTAAGTTTGAGGCTAAGAGTGATGAAGGCATATTTCTTGGTTACTCCACCAAGAGTAAGGCCTACAAATGTTACAACAACTGGACATAGAGAATCATTGAAAGTGTCAATTTTCGAGTGGATGAGTATCCTGAAGTCTCAGGAAAGGATTAAGAACCTTGCATTTTGATTTTGGAACTAGAACCAGTGAAGCCAGAAGCTGGTGAAGTGAATGATGTAGTACCAATTCAACCAGAACAAGTAGATTCAGAAGAAGATGATGATAGTGAGGAAGAAGAACATGAAGATAATGATCATGTTATTCCAAGGTATGTGAGACTCAATCATAATCCTGACCAGATTATTGGAGATAAAGATGCTGGAGTGTTAACCAGAAGAAGAATTAGAGAGAATTCTTGCATGATCTCCACTATTGAGCCTAGAAAACCTAAGGAAGAATTTAGAGATGATCATTGGATCAAAGCTATGGAAGAGGAGCTTCACTAGATTGAGAAGAACAATACATGGACCCTAGTAACTAGACCGATGAATAAAAATGTGACAGACACTAAATGGGTATTCAGGAATAAACTAAATGAAGATGGAGTAGTAGTCAGAAACAAAGCTAGATTGGTATGCAAAGGTTATGCACAGAAAGAAGGAGAAGACTATGGCGAGATATTTGCACTAGTTGCTATATTGGAAGGTGTTAGGACTCTACTTGCATTTGCAGCATATAAGGGATTCAAAGTATATCAGATGGATGTGAAGTCAACATTTCTAAATGGAATACTGGAAGAAGTATACATTGAGCAGACAGATGGTTATGCTTTGACTGATGCAAAGGATATGGTGTGTAAATTGCATAAGGCACTATATGGTTTGAAGCAAGCACCAAGAGCATGGTATGAAAGGCTACATTCACACCTAATGAAGATAGGTTTTTAGAGAACCAGTGAAGACAACAATATATATCTCAAATCTGAAAGAGATAAGCTACCGGTGAGTGAAGTGTTTGTAGATGATATCATATTTGGAGGCAATGATGACATGAGTGATGACTTTGCAAATGATATGAAAAGTGAATTTAAAATGTCTCTATAAGGAAAGATAAAATTATTCATAGGTTTGCAAATTCAGCAGATAAAGAGTGGTATTTTTATCACATAGTCTAAATATGTGAAAGAGGCATTGAAGACATTTGGAATGAGTGGGTGTAAACCAATTGGGACACCAATGGTTATAGGTTGTAAATAGTCTAAGGAGGATGAAGCCGCATCTATTGATGAAAAAGAGTATATGTCAATGATAGGGAAACTACATTATATTGTTCATAGGAGACCGGATATTGCTCATGCAGTTGGTTTAGTTGCTAGATTTTAGAAGAATCCAAAGGAGACACACTTGATAGCAACAAAAAGAATATTAAGATATTTGAAAGGTACTATTAACTATGGATTATGGTATACCATATGCAAGTAACTTTGATTTGAAGGTTTATATAGATGCAGATTGGGAAGGTAATGTTGATGATAGGAAGAGCACAACCGGTGGTGTATTCTTTATTGGAGGAAGACTTGTATCTTGGAGCAGTAAGAAGCAAAGTTGTATATCACAGTCCACTACTAAAGCTGAATATGTTGCAGCGTATATGAATTGTACCCAGGCAATTTGGATGAAACACATTTTGGAAGGATTCAAGCTAAAGATTACAGATCTAGTAAATATTTTATGTGACAACACCAGTGCAATAAATATTTCAAAAAACCCGGTGTTGCATGCTAGAGCCAAGCATAATGAGCTGAAATATCATTTCTTGAGAGAGAACGTGTAGAATAAAGATGTGTTATTGGAGCATGTATCTACCAAGGAGAAGCTAGCAGATATCTTTACTAAACCTTTGCCTAAGACTACTTTTGAGTATCTTAGAGGTTAGATAGGGGTTGTACCCCTACATGAGGTCAATTGAGCAGATGTGGAATACATCAGTCCTAGAGCTAATTGAAGAATCTTGAATCAGGATTGGTGTAGAGTGGAGTTATTCCACAAGAGGAGCATCAAGTTGCAGGTTGATGATGCAAAGAAGTATGACACTGCATGTTTTGCTTTCACTTTCACATTGTTTTCAAAGGGGGTGAAGAACTATATGACTATGGGAAGAATTGTATTATTAAGAGAGAAGATCTATAGCTTGTTACCAACCAGTTATTAGCTGAAGACATGGAGACTTAGTTGAAGGAGAATACATGGTAAAATGTAAACTAGGATTCCTATACACAATCATCACAATCAAGGGTATTGATACTTGTATTGCCATCAATGCCAAAGGGGGAGATTGTTGGTATTTGCATGAAGATTGCATTGATGAACTATTATGTTGTCATTGATGTCAATTGTAATTGGTAATTATGTTGTTATGATGTTGTTTTGCAACTGGTAGGTGAGATACTGAAGGAAACCGGTATGACTTGAGAAGAAGTGAGATCAATTAGTAAACCTACTTGTTGATGTGCTAAACTCTAACCGATGGAGCTTGGTGAATCGATTGTATTGGTTTATGATCAAATGATGAACAATAATGATTATGCCATGTATGTATGATGTATGTGAAGAGTTTCAAATGGTTTTTGGCATGTAGAGATAACGATTTTATGTTGGGAATGAGCGAGTACATTGTATGGAAAGGAAACTGCATGATGAGTTACAGGGTTCGATGAAGCGGTGATCAAGGAGTGGTCGAGCTTATCTTGAATCATGTGCAATGATTGCTATGTAATCCAATGGTCATACTTGAACTGATTTGTTTGTAATCTCTATGAGATCTTAGGTTTGTGACGTGTTACCGACCTATTGTTTTTCTTATAAGGTCGATGAGTTGTTTTGTTGTAGTGTTGGAAATTTTGGTTGAGTGTAAGAGTGATTGGTCGCCGAACAAGAAGATGTATCTGTAGTATGTGTAAAGGCAGATAGGAGCATGAAAAGGATTTGATCAAGCAGAGTAGTTATATTTACCAGATCAACAAACCCCTATTGTTTTCTAACAATCACAATAGTCAAATCCCTTAATAGGGTAAGCTATAACAAGCTTAGTGATTTCTACATCCTCTAAACATGTGATCCATTAGATTGGATTTAAAATCCTCTACTGAGGTTACTCCTAATAGGGTATTGCTTCTAATAGGGCATTATAGTCAACCCCTTAACCGGGTGGTCCCTAACAGGATCTATTCTTAATAGGACTTTTGTAAAAGTTTTAACAGGATTGGCTCCTAATATGGAAAACTTTAGAAGAGTTCAGAATACTTGTGGGTATTCATCCCCACCATGGTTTTTCCCATTTGGGTTTCCATGTCAAAATCATTGTGTCAAGTGGTGAATGTTTTTTTGGTTATGTTTTTTATGGTTAATTTTCTTAACTGCTAAATCCACCTAGATATGATATGATGATTGACAACAATCTGAAATGTGCTTTTAATTTTGTCACTAAAGTATTTGGATGTTTTGGTTAAAAGGTTTTGAGAGTTTCAGAGTTGTTATATTGTTATTCTATTATGACAGTCAACCGGTTTACTTGACAGTGATAATGCAGTTTGTAGTTCAGTGTTTGAACCAGTTAGTTCCAAGTTTAACTTGTGAGATTGTTTTTGAGTTCGGTAAAACTTTAATCAGTTTTCCATCTATGAATTCACCCCCACTCTTAGTAGTTGTCCGGATCCTTATTGATTCATCATACCATCAGATTATATGTTTACTAAATCTTATAGTAGAAATGAACATATTGAGATCTTGGAAAAGATATTTGGTTGATTAGAAAAATACAAGCTATGACTAAATCCAAAGAAATGTTCTTTTTGCATCACTTCTGGGATACATTGTTTCATCTCGAGACATAGAGGTGGATCTGACTAAAGTAAAGGAAATCATGGAAATAGAATCACCTAAAAATATCAGTCAATTATGATCTCTTCAAGGAAGACTACAGTCCATCAGAAGGTTCATTGCTCGGTTGGCTAACAGATGCTATCCATTTACTCATCTGTTGCATAAAAATGTTCCATTTAGATGGGATGACAATTGTCAATAAGACTTTGATAAAATAAAAGAATATTTGGTAACTCCACCTATTTTAGCATCACCAATAGAAGGCAAGCCATTGTTTCTCTACATATCAACTTGAAATGTATCATTGGGAGATCTTCTAGTACAATAAGATCATGACGAATGAGAGAAATCTATATGTTATATTAGTAGAACTCTGGTTGGTTATGAGCTCAACTACAGATCTATTGAGAAAACATGTCTAGTTGTAGTGTTTGCATCCCAAAAGCTACAACATTAAATGTTGAGTCACTCAGTCAAGCTGATAGCTAAAATAGATTCATTAAAGTATCTCCTCAGTAAAGTAACATTAACATGAAGATTAGCAAAATGGTTCATGATCCTAAGTGAATTTTTTATTGAATATGTTGACTAAAAAGCTATCAAAGGACAAGTGATTATAGACCAACTAGTAGAAGCACTACTTCATGATGAGCATCCAATGCACATTGAATTCCCAGATGCGGATGTCTTTATAATTACCACACAAACTTGGAAGTATTTTTTGATGGCTCTTATGCACAATATGGACCAAGACTAGGCATCCTATTCATCACACCTCAAGGTCACACCATTCTTAAGTCATACAAATTGAGTTTTCCTTGCACCAATAATACATTAGAATATGAGGCATTGGTCACAAGAATCAAAATGGCTATAGAATGGAACATCATAGAACTACAAGTTTATGGAGATTCCTAGCTAGTAATCAATCAAATTAACAATAAATATCAAACAAAGGATGATAAATTAATGCCATACAAAAAACTGGTTGATGACTTCAAAAATAATTTTGTTGAAATCACTTTTACACAAATTTCAAGGATTGACAACAAAGAAAAATATGTCATGGATACGATTGCTTCTCTCCTATAAACACAAGAAAATCAATATCATTACGAATTCTTGGTGGGAGAACTGTTTTATCTAGCCTATGACTCTCTTGATACCCAAATCATTTGTCATCTTGTTAAACCTAATTCCTCTCACCATGGTCAAATTTACACTTTCTTGAAATATAATGTACATAGGAATCATAGAAAACATCAAAGCCATCAATTAGGTAACCACAAACCCTAATAAGCTAAAAAATGATCCTATCACACTCAATAAAGGAATGAAAGTGATATTTCAGAAATAAATACAAACCAAAGCACATAAATCTCCTTCATATCTCCTCCATTGTTTCTTTTTCTCCTCCAAATATGCGTGCTTCACCTACAAAATGAAAAATGTAAGCACAAAAGCAAGATTGCAAATGAATTTGACAGTGTGAGGGTATTCGAGAAGTGGTTGAGATTGATTGAAAAGAGAAGTCAATTTATAAACAAATTATCTCCAAAATTGATGAGCATTTGAAAAGGGTAACAAAATGGAAATTTAGCATTGTAGACATCTAAAAATGGTCAACGCTTGTGGAGTCATACTTTAACATTTGCGCATTGCCTTATTTTAGGGTTCTTGCATCGCATTAACATTTCTTCTATGTTGCACACTTGGTCTCTTATCATTTGCGAGCATCGAGTCCTTCTTCTGCATTCCTCATTTTTTATCGCTTTCAAATTAGGTCTTGTCGATAGCAATCTTCAGTCATGATTTTGGTCGATCTTATCCTATCGCATCATGGTGCGTGCTCATTTATCATTATTTTGGACATCGTCAATCCTAATCGATTATAGAATTAGGGTTTTGTCCTCTTGTCAATTGGCACCTTCAATTTGATCTCCTTGTCAATCTTGGTCAATTTGTCATTGATTTTTGTCAACCAATCTCAATCATTTATCAACATTGGTCTTTTGTCAATTAGAATCATGATCGAACCTACATTAATTTCTTGTTGTCTTGACCTAATTCCTTGTCCTCTTATTTCTAGGGTTTTATGATTTGTTCATTTAATCCTTTTCTTCTTCTTTGTGGGTTAAATAAATCTAATTATTTAGTCCTAGGTCTCTTTTCATGAGTTAATTAATGGATGAAAACCTATTAATTAATTCACCTAATTTCTATTTCATCTTTTTCCTCAATTTTCTAATTTGCTAATTTCTCCTAATTCCTAATTTCTATTTCTCCTATTTTCTTTAATTTTTCAAATATTTCCCCTAATTTCATTCCTTCATTTTCTCCTATGTTTATGCTTCCACTTGCCATAATTTGTCATAATTTGTCATGCATTTTGCATAGCAACTTGTCATAATTTGTCATACTCCTTGCATAGCAAATTGTCATTTGTCATAATTTTGCCATTCTTGATTTGAATTTCCTTTCAAATCTCTTCATGCTAATCTTGTCCTCTCTCCAATTTGTCTATAAATTGGATGATTTTCTTCAATGAAAAAGGAATCAATCACATTTTAGGAATCAATCACATTTTCAGAATCAATCACATTTTCAATCAATCAACCACGCTTCTAGTATCGTTATGCTACAATTTTCATCTTGTCATCTTGCTTGCTTTCATACTTTGCTCTTGCACTTGTAGCTGAGATCCACAAACAAGATAATTTGAAGGAGAAAGGAGGACAATGGAGGTCAATTGAAAGAGACATTGGTGATGATTTTTCATTTATTTTGAATGTCTTATTTTCAATTCTTCTATTGATTGTAATAGGATTTTATTTCATTGCAATTTAGCTTTGTGGTTAGCTAATATTTATTGCTTTGATGCATTCCATTTTCCTAGTTACATTTTTTGGTGAACCCGACGTGAACACGTAAATCTGACAATTTTGTGAGTTTGATATTTGCATGCAGGTTTTATGTGTGGATTTGTTTTTGCATGTAGGTTTTTGGTGTTAATCCATTGTTGCATTCAGGCTTTTTGGACTAATCCATTGTTGCATTCAGGCTTTTTGGACTAATCCATTGTTGCATGTAGGTTTTTTGTCCTAATACATTGTTGCATGCAGGTTTTTAAAACTAATTTGTTGTTGCATGCAAGTTTTATGTGAGGATCTGTTGTTGCATGTGTATTTTTTGGACTAATCCATTGTTGCATGCAGGTTTTTTGCACTAATATGTTGTTGCATGTAGGTTTTATGATAGGATCTATTATTGCATGTGGGTTTTATGGAGTCTAAACAATGATTTATGCAGGATTTCTTAACATGCAGTGAACAACAAATCTTCACATAGTTTAATTAGAGGGATTTAATGAACAAAAAATCTTCACATAGCCTAATTAGGAGGTTTGAATGAATCCTACAATTCTCACATAGTTTTAATTAAGATTTGGATCAAAGAACAACAACAAATTCCATATTTCATGCATGCAAAGGGTTTAAAATAAACAACAAATTGCATTTAATCATGGCTTAAATTGATCAAATCTTTTTCAAATTAATGTGGAATTAATCTCATCTAGTCTTAATTAGGATGCAAATGAATCAATAAACTCATTTGATTTTCAAAAGGTCAAAAAAAAAATCAATGCTTATCATGTCTTTTTTTTAATTTTGTTTGTGTGTTTTCAGCCTTTAGATACTGGGCCTGCCTCCCGATTTTCTTGGCACTTCTCACAGGCATTAGTGAGAGGGAACAACCCAAAGTGGTGATGGGCTAAAGCCAAGATCTTTCAAACCACTCTAAATAACTGTGGATGCAACGAAAGTTGTAGACAACGGGTGTTGGAATGGTATTGAGATGATTTATTTGCTAGATCAATACCCACCTGAACGGATGCCCTTACTAGAATCTCTTGTTTTTAGATGCCAAAATCCTTCTATCTGGTGGCTTAGGCATTGTGATACGCGCATGCCAAAGACACCTCTCATGTACTGCTCAGTTAGAGATAGCAAGTTCTTGGGAAGTGATGCCCCTTGAACTTGAAGCTTGGTATGCCCGAGAAGTGAGTGCACTGTAAGGGGGAGTCAGTGCTACCAAGCATCTAGCTATCTGGCTGAGTGTTGTATTTTATGGTTAGAGGATTCAACAGATATTGCCCTTGCTAGCCATAGGATTTGTTGTGAATGTGCTTGATTGTCTTGAGTCAAAGTCAAACAAACATTTTGTCTTCCGTGATTGTCAAAGGTTAAATCAAAAACAAACTTTCAAAAGTGCTCATAATCAACTTGGGTTTTCAAAATCAACAACCTTCAATTCAAAACAAAATCCAAACAAAAGTCCAAATTTGTCCAAGTATTCATCCAACATTTGAACATGGCTTGTCAAAACATTGAATATCTTTGTTTCAAAATTCATGTCACTTTAGGCTAGGTTTTGCATAGTCCAACTTAGGTCCTAGGACATATTGTCATCTCCCTTCATTTTAGTCCCTTTCATTGCAAGCATCCTCATTTTGCACTTAGGTTCAAAATCATTTCCCTAAGTTTGCATTTCATTGTCATATCCAAGCTATATTTCCATTTAGGTGACATTCATACATTATCCTTGTCATGCTAAAATTAGGTCTTGCCTAGGTTGCATTTCACATATTCCAAGTCATTGGTGTTCGCATATCCTTATCATTGTATTGTCATCTTGTATTGGCTTCATCTTGTCATATCATATCCTTAGATCATTTTCATGTCATATCCTAAGTCATTGTCATAATCATTGCCTTCTTGCATTTAGTCTCAAAAATTTGGTTTGTCAAACTTGAAAAATCAAAACTTTGGATGATACCCTAAGTTGTTGTTAAGGAAGTCTTGACCTTTTCTAAAATTTGTCCTTTCATTAATATCATTTTTGTCAAACCTAGCTTAGTATCCAAGCATATAGGTGAGACATTGTCAATTTGTCCTATTGTCATTTGGTCCTTTGTCCTTTAAGGTCTTGGCTTCATTTCAACTTCCCAAGGTTGAGTCTGTAGGTTTGCATTCCAAAAAGTTTGTCCAAATCTTGAAAAACAACAAAAACATAGGTTGCATTATTTCCATAGATTGCATTTTCATTTATTTAGGTTGCATTTAGTTGCGTATCATACATCATCCTTTTAAAATCAAAAATCCCAAAAACATTGCATAGTGACATGTCTATTGAAACAAGGTTCCAAGCACCAATGATGCAACAAAGTTTGATGTATCAACCGACAATGCAATCGAATTTTAATCCAAGGCAATCACAATTATATCCAACCCAACAACAAGGCAATATCGGTCAAACTTTTTATGATGAAACGGGGCTTCAAATACAAAAACTAGAGGAAAAATGAGTTCGAGAAAAAGAGATCTTGGAACAAAAAGTGAAAAATAGTGAGAAAATTAGATCCCAAATGTCCAAAACATTTAAAAAATTTCAAGGTCTAAACCCAAAATTTGAGCCAATTGATGTAAAAGCTCTTATCGAATGATTAGACATACCAACTCTCATCTCTCAAATAGAGATGATGAAACAATTTCAAAAAACAAGCACAAATTTCAATCAAGTCCCAAATCAAAATTCATTTGGTCAAATTTCATTCAATCAAATCTCGAATCAACAACATATCCAACATACACAACCAATGGTCCAATTTCAACAATATGTCCAACCAACTATACAATGTCCACAAATAGTTCAACCAATGGTGGAATATCAACAAGTTCAATCAACATATCAATGTCAACAACCACAACCAAACATTCAAAAACAAAGGTTGCAGCACACACCAACCCAAGTTTCAAACATGTCAGAACAATTGAACCAAGTCCAATATCAAAACATGACATCAAACCAAGACCAAATTCTTGCCAAGAAAGTTAAAAATATAAATCCAATCATGTCAAAACCTCGCAAGGATTCAAATGCATCTCCAAAGAAAGGTGACCTTATTAGACAAATCTTAAAGAGAGTCCTAAGTGATTTTCTTGAGGATGATCAAAATCATACACCAATGTCTAGCAATGGCTCATCCATCCATCAAGAATTTGACCCTCAATTTGCCTCCAGTTCCCCTCCCATTCCATCATATTTTGATGTTTCACAAGAGTAATTTACACCATCGCCTCCAAATGATGTATCAAATAATGCATCCTCCCAAGGATTGTTTGCCACAGAAATATATGCTAATCAATTCATTTATACAAATCCCTTGTACTATTTGGAAATGCAAGATTTAATGCCATCAAATGCTTCTCTTTTAGAGAGTCCCATTCAAATTCCATCCCCTTCATGCCAAAGCATTAATCCCTTGCCAAAATCCCCCATGTCAAGAGGATAATTTAGAGCATGAAGAAACGTGTCTTGAAATAGATGAAGATGAAGATCTTGAAACCTTATCATCCCATCCAATTGTTGACCAAGATCCCATTTCCCCAGACACTCGCAATGATTCACTTATTCCTGTCCATTCTATCCAAGAACACAATATCCTTTCAAATCCCATTGACATTCCACTTCCTAAGAAAGATCAAGATATCCCTTCCATCCTTTCTGATGATCCCATTAAAAGTCAAGAGCAAAGCACCTTTAAAGAGGATTCCAATGATCTTCCTCCTTGTCAAGATCAAATTATTCCTTTAAATCCTTCACAAGATCCTTTTGTTCCTCCATCTCCTTGTCTTAATGCTCCATATACACTCCAAGATTGCATTTCTTTTGATGATCCCATTATTTCTCCCATTCCATCTCTTGAAGAGTCTGTAATTGAATGACGTCCACTACACAATCCTAGTTCCCCTCATGATCCTAATCCCCCTCATGACTCTAACGTGTCAATGCAAGATGTTCATGAACCCTCGACATGCATAATGGGTTCTTCCACTTTGGTGCAATCCGATCCACTTCAAGATCTCATTATTTCTCTCATATCATATCCACCTCATAATGGACTCACATCTTCTTCCCAAAGAAAGGAGTATCCTACAAGTCAAGATATTCATAAAGGAAAAGGAGTAGACCTTCATGAGAAAGGACCCCTCCATATCAAAGAAGATCTTAAGGGTCATTTCTACACAACTCACTCTCAAGACGTTGGTATCCCTCCATCAAAATCAAAACATACACCTTCCCCATCATACTTTCCATCCATCTTAGGTCCTTATATTCCTTCATCCTCTATGCAAATTCAGAAAAGGCACACATCCTTGAGTAAATTTCATCAATCCAAAAGAACTCCATTTCATTCATATCCATCCATGCATTCCTTTCCCCCTCCAAGCAATTTGGATGCCAAGCATAAAAGTCATAAGTCTAGCAATCCACATGTATTCAAGGATCAACATGTCCAATATAATCGACATGCCAAAACAAAGAACAATATGATCTATAAAGAAAAAGAAATATCCAAAAGGCCACAAAGGCCCACTGAGCAAAATAAAGAAAAGTTAAAATATATATGGGTTCCTAAATCCCTTATGCAAGCAATGCACACCAAAGAACAACAAAAGAATGAAAAATAAAAAACCATGTGGATCCCTAAGCGGCTCCTTGAAGCACAAAAGCCTAAAGAAACATCCAACTTGGCATCCAAAGTTTCTATTCCTCCATCCAACCCTCTCAAATTTGTTCCTCCATCACCTTCTTCATCCATTTTGGGCCCTTATGTCCCAAAATCCTGAGCTATTCCTCCATCCAAATCTCACAATCTGAGATCCATTTTTCCTCCATCAATCCACCACCCGTCAAGGTGTGTTCCAGTGTTGATCTTGCCTTCATTTCCATCCAGTGAAGCCCAATTCTTCCAATACCCTATCCATTATCCAATGCATATTTTCCATCCGTCGATCCATTTGATCCCATCCTTTGCATAAATCCTTGCCTTAATTTCATTTCTTTTTCCATGTCCTTATCCTACCAATGTCTTTGACCATACTTTTAAAGGTCATGGTCCATTTTTTTTTCAAGGCTACTATCTAAACAAAAAAGATGCTTGAGTCCTTCTTCCATCCCCTATCATGTGTCCATCTTCTATTGAAAAAGTCAAAATACAAAAAAAAAAAAAAAAAAGTAAAGCAAAAATAATTCGTCCACTGGTGAAAACCTGGCAAACAGGTAGCTTGGGCAAGTACCATGATGAAAACCTGGCAAATAGGTGTCATGTGTAATCTATGAACTTCTTGCATACTGTACTTGGGGACAAGTTTTATCCTATCATATCCTTTTGTCTTTCATTGTTCCATTATCCTATCGAACCCCTGTCATTACCCTTCATATCCTATTACCCCTCATGTCCAGTTTCCCTTTCCACCTTTGATCTTGATAAGGCTGAGGATCGTCATGAGCATCATGCATCTTGTTTGCAGCTTTTAGTCTATCATAGCTTTTGGTATTTATCCATTTGATTATTATAACCTTTCATCCATATTCCCTAGCTTATTGCAACTTTCTACCACTATCCCTTAGCCTATCCCAACCTTTAGTCCATGTCCCTTATCCATTCTTGGTCTTTCTTATCCTATCCATATCTTATCACTATCCATACACTCTTTTTTTCATTCCTTGATCTTGGTCTGTAATAAGGACGCAAAATTTAAACATGGTTTCAAAAACCTCTTGACATGTCCCTCATGCCATGTCACTGTTTTACATTGTCATACCCAATCTTTTGTCCCATCACGCAATAGCTCTTGACAATTGTGTCCCATTGTCTCCATAATAAAAGGCCTTTGTCTTCCCTCTATCCACCATCATTTCAGAAAGCCTATTTATTCACCTATCATATTCCTTGCCTTGCTAGACACTGGGGGCAAAATCATAAAAAATTAAAAAATGTCGTCAAATAATCAAAAAAATTGAAAAAAATCCTGAAAACATTCAAAAACATCAAAAAAATCATGTGTTCATTTTCAGCTAAAATGTCAAAATCCAAAAAAATCAAATAATGTCCTGAAAAATCCCTAAAAATCATATAATGTCCTGAAAAAATCCCTAAAAATCAAATAATGTCTTGAAAAAAATCCCTAAAAAGTCAAATAAAGTCCTAAAAAATGAATTTTTTTTTTTTTTTAAAAGTCAAAATTCTAACAAAGTGAAAAACATCAAAATCCAAAAATAATTTCTTTGGCATTTTGCATTTTGTCAATAAATGGTCCCCTTTGTGCATAGACAGATTGCTGAGCATACATCCAACGACAATTAATCAAACCTTGTGCTTTAATGAAATCACGCATTAACAGATAAACTGTTTGACCAAGCAAGCATTCAACCTGATCACAGTTGTCACATCAATCCAAATAGCATCAACATTACCATTGGTCCTTATCACTATTATCATGGGTGGTCTTATACCGGGTGTGGTATACTCGAGACGAGACTGTGTCCTGTCTTAGATGGGGTACCACATTCCCTGGAACCAGACAACATGATCATTCTTGTTTTCCACTTTTGACAATGATGATCAGACTATTTGTTTGACTTTGTTGAATTTGTGCGTCTTATCTTTTTACTGATTTATCTTTGGCTTCGATCATGTTCCTATGTTGCTCGAGGATGTCACTAAGTGATTTAGAGTGACCAAGATGGTTCATGGTCCCTTTCTTTTTTTTGTTGTGTTTGCTGTTTGTGGAATGTTTGTCACAAACTGGGGCAACTATATCATTGGGTGTCTGTGATAAGTACATTCTCTTTGTGAACGCCGCACATACCTCAACCCTTGATGTATGCATCCTAGGATGCTTCACTCATTCCTTGTGTGCGATGTGTCTATCTTTTGCAAAAGGGGTTGCGTTCTAGCTCTGGCCTTCAATGCCATGATGCTCTGCATCCACTTTGCTACATTAAATAAAGGTTCTCACCTACTTATGTGCATTTATGAAAGCAAGTTTTCCTTCATCTCTAACTATCCTCTGTCTAATTTTTTCTTACTAACATTCTTCCATCAGTCTTGGCAGTCCGTTTGAACCTATCGTCTTCTGTCATTCTTATCGATCACTTGGCCTCTTTTCTGGATTTTTCTAGCCAATTCCTCGAGGGGGCATGCATATGTCATTGTTATTTTCTGGGGCATTTTCATTATTGTTCTTTGAAACAACGCTTAGAATCGCATTGTCTCAAAGAGAGGCAAAATGTAGACATCTAAAAATGGTCAACACTTGTGGAGTCATACTTTAACATTTGTGCATTGCCTTATTTTAGGGTTCTTGCATCGCATTAACATTTCTTCTATGTTGCGCACTTGGTCTCTTATCATTTGCGAGCATCGAGTCCTTCTGCATTCCTCCTTTTTTATCGCTTTCGAATTAGGTCTTGTCGATAGCAATCTTTAGTCATGATTTTGGTCGATCTTATCCTGTCGCATCATGGTGCGTGCTCATTTATCATTATTTTGGACATCGTCAATCCTAATCGATTATAGAATTAGGGTTTTGTCCTCTTGTCAATTGGCGCCTTCAATTTGATCTCCTTGTCAATCTTGGTCAATTTGTCATTGATTTTTGTCAACCAATCTCAATCATTTATCAACATTGGTCTTTTGTCAATCAGAATCATGATCAAACCTACATTAATTTCTTGTTGTCTTGACCTAATTCCTTGTCCTCTTATTTCTAGGGTTTTATGATTTGTTCATTTAATCCTTTTCTTCTTCTTTGTGGGTTAAATAAATCTATTTATTTAGTCCTAGGTCTCTTTTCATGAATTAATTAATGGATGAAAACCTATTAATTAATTCACCTAATTTCTATTTCATCTTTTTCCTCAATTTTCTAATTTGCTAATTTCTCCTAATTCCTAATTTCTATTTCTCCTATTTTCTTTAATTTTTCAAATATTTCCCCTAATTTCATTCCTTCATTTTCTCCTATGTTTATGCTTCCACTTGCCATAATTTGTCATAATTTGTCATGCATTTTGCATAGCAACTTGTCATAATTTGTCATACTCCTTGCATAGCAAATTGTCATTTGTCATAATTTTGCCATTCTTGATTTGAATTTCCTTTCAAATCTCTTCATGCTAATCTTGTCCTCTCTCCAATTTGTCTATAAATTGGATGATTTTCTTCAATGAAAAAGGAATCAATCACATTTTAGGAATCAATCACATTTTCAGAATCAATCATATTTTCAATCAATCAACCATGCTTCTAGTATCCTTATGCTACAATTTTCATCTTGTCATCTTGCTTTCTTTCATACTTTGCTCTTGCACTTGTAGCTAAGATCCACAAACAAGATAAGTTGAAGGAGAAAGAAGGACAATGGAGGTTAATTGAAAGAGACATTGGTGATGATTTTTCATTTATTTTGAATGTCTTATTTTCAATTCTTCTATTGATTATAATAGGATTTTATTTCATTGCAATTTAGCTTTGTGGTTAGCTAATATTTATTGCTTTGATGCATTCGATTTTCCTAGTTACAAGCATGATTATGAAAAATTGAATGACCAATTTCATGACAAGTGTCTATGTGAAAATATGACAAATTAAGAGCAATTTGTGCTCATCAATTATGACATGATTGAGAGAGAAATTAGCCACTTGATTTATGACAAATTAGCCACAAAAATAGCTCATTGATTGAATGACAAATTGGAGAGAAAATAGCTTCATTAATTATAACATGATTGAGCACAAAAGGGGAAAAATTAGTGGGAAAAGTTAGGAGGAAATAATTAGAAGAAATTTAAAATTCAAAAAGTGGAAAATTAGGTGGAAATAGGAAATTAAAAATGAGGAAATTAGAGGAAATTAATCAATAAATTATCATTTATTAATTAATATACAAAGAGGACACAATTAGCCAATTAAATGAAACATTTAATTGTGACAAGAGAGACCTAGGATAAATGGAATTAATAAATTTAACCTAAAGAGAAAAGTTAATATGATTAAATCACTAAACCCTAGAAGAAAGATTAGAAATGAAAGGATGACAATTAGGTCATGACAAAATCGAAGCCAAGAAAGGTAAAGATTGCAATCAAAAGGAAAAGATGACAAGAAATCGACATTGAAAAATTGATGAAGATCAACGACCAAATGATAAGGATTGACAAAAGGACCAAATTGATTGATGACAAAAGACAAAGGAACAATGACTAATCAATCCAAAATTGATAAAGATTTGATGATTGATTGAGACCAATGATAAATCAATCAAAGATTGATAAAAGGTCTACTTGATGAAGGTTGACGTGATATCGAGATTGACAAAGACCGATGACAAATCAATCATAATTGACAAGGTTGACTGATAATTGATGACTGAAAGAGGATCCAAAATGATGATTGAAAAAGAATGATAATTGATCAAAGATTGATTGAAGATGACAAATATCAAGGAGAAAACCCTAATTTGACACGAATTAGGATTGATGATATCCAATTGATATGACAAATTGGTTACGACCAAAGATTACAATTTGAAAATGATATTGACAAGACCTAATTGAGAAATGTGAAAAAACACAATTGAAGAGGACAAAAGCACAAAAGAATGACATGATATCTACAAATGATAAAGATCAAGTGTGATACATAGAAGACACATTAATAAGATGTGAAAACTCTAAAATAAAGTCATGCAGGCATGTTAAAGTATGGCGCCACAAGCATTGACCATTTTTAGATGCCTACATTTTGCCTCTTTTTGAGACAATGCAATTTTGAGTGTTATTTCAAAGAACAATAAAGCAATATGTCCCAGACAACAACAAGGATACATGTATGCCCCCTTGAGGAATTGGCCAGAAAAATACAAAAAGAGGCCAATTGATCGACAACGATGATAGAAAGTCAGGGCTTCGAACGGACTGAAAATTGAAGATCAGATGTAAAAGATACAAGCATCACAAGGCACAAAAGACCACGACCAATACAACATGAGGAAGGTGCATGCCCATATAGACACTGAGAAAAGCTATAAAAGGGGTCAAAAGGATGAAAATGACATTGCAGAGAGATGGAATATATTTCAGTGGCAGATCACCTTGGGGAACATGTACATAAATTTTGACACCTGACCGACACGAGAGCACCAGTAAATGGCTCAAAAACCCATGTTTTTGTTTTGGTCATTTGCACGTAGATTTAGGACATTATGGGAGAGATTGCGGGGACTAGGTAACAAAATTGCGCTTGTGTGGGCAAGTTCTTCACCTGTGTGGAGGGATCCTATGCTTGTGTGACATGCACATGCATAAAATTATCCTACACAAACGCAGGTCTAGCCTACACAAGTGCAAGAGTGCTTAGGAAGTATTTTTGAGCACTGAAAAGCAAACCAAAGAATCCAATACAAGACATTGGGGACTTAAAAGGAGTAGAATAAGACATAAATGCATTAATGTGACATGCAAAACAATAAAATGAAAACCTTTGGATGAAAGCCTAAAAAATGATAAAATGGTGCCCCATTGTGAAAATAGGTACAACGATCTCCATTGAACACACAAGAGAACATACTTGACTGCTTTGAGTCATGACACAAATTCAGGACAAGAGACTGAGACATGATAGAGGCACCAGGGTTATAGTATATCACATTGATGCCCGAGATTAGGGAAAACACATGACTACTAACCTCCTTGGTAGAGTGGTGGCACTTAGAGACATCACCATTTCATCTGCTAACAGGTGAGGCAACAGTGACATTAGAGGATGTATGGCACATCCTATGGATTTTTCGATTCAAGGAGAGAGGGTGATCTATGATCCATCAATAGGGATGGATGTGTTATGTAGACTATTTGAGTTTGGTACAGATGACATAGAGGTCTTAGAGCGAGAAATTTGTTGAGAGATGATGGTGACACAATTTGACAGATGATATGTGGTGATTAGGGTAGTGATAGTATGTTTGTTAGCGCCAAATAGACGAGGTCACAGATTCCCTATAGGATGGGGTAGAGTGTTCGAGCGGATGTATACATAGAGTGTGATGTACGCATGGGGACCTTGCATGCTTGCCATGTTATACTTCCAACTCCACCAGATTGCTTATCAGGACATTCAAACACTTAGTTGTGGGGTGCCATTACTACAGGTATGGGCATTTGAGCACATAAAAGTGTTCAAACCGATTGCAGAGAGGCAGGTTATAGAACACAGGCCATATGTATACTGCTACAGTGGTGCATTGAGTCGGGCACCATATGGGTACACATTATATTGGCAACACGAGCTGGACAAACTGAGAGAGTTCACATGGAGACCATATAGAGGGTACCTTGAATGGACAGAGGATGATGAGCATCTATCTTAGTAGTGATAGGAGAGGTACTTGATAGGATGATCAGTGAACCGTTAGAGAGTTATAGAGATGTATTTGCCTGAGAGGTTGAGATGATAGTTCAGCGAGCAGTAGGATGTACTGATAGGGAGCACATACTTAGCTCGATCATCTAGAGAGACTAGAGAGTTGGGAAGGATAATACAACTCCAAATTTCTTATAGCAATGCTGTATAACTACAACCCAGATAGTGGGATTGGGGGTCAGATGTGGGTGATGCAGGGACTACTAATAGTTATGATAGATGGCTTGCACAACATCGCCTGATACTATCGATAGATCCAAATATCCCAATTCCTAGGAGACTGGGAGACTTCCTGGGGGAGGAGGAGGATGAGGATGAGGATGACGAGGACTATGAGGCAAAGGAGGAGGAGGATGACAATGAGGAGGGAGAGGAGGAGGAGGATGACAATGAGGAGGGAGAGGAGGAGGAGGATGAGGATGACAATGAGGAGGAGGATGAGGAGGACAAAGAGGAGGAGGAGAACCCTATATAGGTAGATCAGGCGGAGGACAAGCCATTATAGGATAACCCATTGGGGATGAGATAGCCCAAATGGAGGAGCTTCAGACACAAAGGGCGACCATAAGCAGTCAGTAGGATTATATTGTACAGTTAAAGAGGCAGATTGTTGACCTTTGGATAGAGAGGGATCAATTAGCAACCGAGAGGAGACAGTGGGTTGTTGACAAAGAGCTGTGGGCAACAGAGAGGGATGGTTATATAGTAGAGATAGCTATTTTGATAGCTACTTGAGACACAAAAATATCTTAGGCTCAGAGATCAGAGGAGGCTTTGCAAAGATACATCAGTTCGATCAGAGATGCTAGTGTGTGAGAGATGGCAAATATACTAGTTGATTCTAGAGATGAGATACAACATTGGAGAGTGCTATATGAGAGCGCCATACCACCAAAGCATAGGGCACCATTATGTACATGTCCATGTGATGCAATGAATGGAATATGTGCTGACATTTTGTTCTATTTCTGATGCATAATAAAATGCAATTAATAATGATTCTATGCAAAATGCTTTTATTTTTGGTTTTATGATGTAAAATGGTAATGATGTGCACATGCTTTGTTTTGTGTTATTTTTACGATGCAATGAATAATTATGATGTGCAAATACGTTGGCCAATGAATGTAGGATGCAAATGTTTTTGGTGTATCAGAGCACTAGATCGAACTAACTGTGATGACTGATGGAAGAAATGTTAGTATGAAGAAATTAGACGAAGAAGACTTAGTGATGAAGAAAATCTTTCTTTCACAAATATACAAAAAGTAGGTGAAAACCTTTATTTTGATATTGCAAACTGGATACGACACACCATGACAATGAAGGCCAAGGCAATAATGCAATCTCTTTGCGTAAAGAAAACACTTCACAGACAAGGAATGAGTCAAAAATAGCCTAAGACATTATGTGTGTCAAGAGTCAAGATATGTGCGACGTTCACAAAGTGAACATACTTATCATAGACACCCAAGACATTATGCCCCCAGAATGCTACAAAACATTCTACAAATAGAAAACAAAAACCAAAAAATGACCATAAACCATCCCGACCACCCTAAATCACTTAGTGAAATCATCAAGTAACATAGGAACATGATCAGAGATAAATCAAGGAAAGATAAGACTCACAAATTCAAGAAAGTCAAACAAACATTCTGATAGACATTGCCAAAATTTGATAGTGTTGTGTTGCTAGGACGATCATGCTATCTAGTTTTAGGGAACACAGTACCCCGTATAAGACCCATGGTAATTTTGACAAAGGACCAATAATGTTGATGTTGTTTAATTGATGAGACAAGTTCGATCAGTTGGAATGATTGGTTGGTTGAATAGTTTGTCGATTAAAGCGTGAATTGTTTAAGCATAGTGGATTATTGTGTTATCTGTTTGATGTCTACTCAAATGTCTATCTATGTACAAGAGGGATAGTTTATTGACGAAACAAAATCAAAATGATTGTTTTTTAGGTTTTTATATTTTCCAACTTTTAGGGTTTTTGAAGTTTTTTAAATTTTTTTGTGCTTTTTCCAAGACATTTTACAACTTTTTTGGATTATTTCAAGACATTTTTCAAATTTTTAGTGATTATTTCAAGACATTTAAATTTATTTATATTTTAATTTTTCAAGACATTATTTGATTTTTAAAATTTTTTTTAGGACATTATTTGATTGTTTTTTGGATTTTTTTTATTAGGACATTATTTGATGTTTTGGGATTTTTTTCGGTACATAATTTGATTTTTTTTGGATTTTTTTCAAGACATTAGTTGATTTTTTTCAAGAAATTATTTGATTTTTTTTGGATTTTTTTAGGACATTATTTTTTTTTGGATTTTTTTCAGGACATTATTTGATTTTTTTTGGATTTTTTCAGGACGTTATTTGATGTTTTTTGGATTTTTTTTGGACATTATTTGATTTTCTTGGATTGTTTTCAAAACATTATTTGATTTTTTTAGGTTTTTTCAAGACATTATTTGATTTTTTTGGATTTTTTCAAGACATTAAAGGTTATGTACATATCGTAGCTTCCAGGTTGTTCACGATGATAACTCTGTCATCTAATCATGACATGGAATTTTGCCCCCAGTCAAGGTCCAATATGTACAAATGACCTAAACAAAAAACATATATACAAGGGGAGGCAATTGTCAAAAGGACATTGATGCTAACCAATCACAGGTTTTAGACTGAGACACTTGGTCAAATTAGAATGAATAGGTGTGGCAAAGTTGTGCTATATACAAAAGGAATCATGATAGATGACGGAGCAACGACCTTGATACATGTGGTGCTTGTTTGCCAGGTTTTCACCATTGTACTTGCCCAAGGCACCTATTTGCCAGGTTTTCACCATGGTACTTGCCCAAGGCACCTGTTTGCTAGGTTTTCACTAGAGGACGAATTATTTTTCTTTACTTTTTTTTTTTCACATTTTTCCATTTTTACTTTTTTCTTTACTCCTCTATGGTCATAACTTGCAATTTATCAATATGAGATTCATGGGATTGGGTGAAATGCAAGTATGGCCAATGTATTCTAATATTCCAAAATCATTTTGTAGGAGGAGAGAGGGAGGTGTGTGCTTGAACCGACCCTAGGTAGACATCTCTATGTGGCTACCTAGTCCTTAAACAACAAAGTTACCCTTGAATACAAATGGCGATAATTCTAGGCATGTAACCCTAGAATCCATGATGGTTTATGGTTCCTCGCATGCTCATGGGGTTGTGATTGTATGGGTTTCCCATTTGGACATAGATGCTTCACAAAGGGAGACCTAATTAGCCCTTTAGGATAGTTAACCTTCTATCGATTCAGACCTTTGTTTGTCAGTCCTTGGCCCTTCCTTTTGGGGAATTGTGTAAGGCCCAAAAGGGTATTTGAATCTATGTTTTCTTGCCAGGGTGTTTGGAAAAGTTTGGACTTAAGGTCCCTTTACCCATTTCAAAGGGCTACTAGTAAATAGGCCTAATTGTGAAGGGGCTATAGGGAATGGGCTTTAATCCTTACAACCAATGTTTGATTTGGTCTAGGTGAGTCATGTTTGACCCAAAACAAGTGTGCTAATGGTCAATAACCCTTGGAGGTTTCAAAGTGTATGTTGGAGTAAATTATCCAAGTTGAGTAAGTATGAGTCTTGGAGATTGTGAGATGTTGAACTAATGTTGTAGAGCCTTGCCTTGATAGGATCCTATTGTTACTTTGAGGGATTAGTGTCATAGACCTTGGAGTGTTTGGCAGGATACAAGGAGGGCTCTACATCAAGTGGTATCGGAGCTAGTAACGACTTTGGTAAGGAGATAGAGAATTGAGAAATGGTAGAGGGAAAAGAAGAAGAAGTCCCTAGAGAACCGATCACCAACATGGAATTGGGAAAGATTGTGAGAGAGCAGGCCACTGCTTGCAAGGCAATGCAGAGGGAGCTAGAGAGGTTGAGAGGCAGAGTGCATGGGAAGGAATATGGAGGCACTGGTAGTGGTGAAGAGGGGGATGAAGATGAGATCCTTCTGCCGGAGGAAGAGGTGATTCCTCCTAACTAGAGGCACTTCCTTAATACCCTCAAATCCATGGAGAGGAGAACCATGGAGCAAAAGATTGATTTGCCAACCTTCACTAGGAAGATGGAACCAGATGTTGTGGTAGATTGGATAGACTCCCTATCTAGTTTCTTTGAATGTGAAGACATTCCAAGACACTAGAAGGTGAAGATTGCTAAGTCCAAGTTGAAAGGAGCCACCCTAACTTGGTGGAACTTTGTCCAAGAGGAAAGAGAGGACAACAAACCCAAGGTTGTTTCTTGGAAGAGGATGGTTGCCTTAATAAAGGAGGCTTATGTACCCAAAGATTATGAAATTCAACTCCATAAAAGGAGACAAAATCTCAAGCAGAAGGAGATGGATGTGAACTCTTACACTAAGGAGTTCCAAAGGCTATGTATGAAGTCTAAGACAAAGGAGGAAGAGAGTGAGAAATTTGCCCAGTACCTAAATGGATTGAGGTACAACATTCAAAAGGAACTAAACCTCCTTAGCCCGGACACCATTGGTAAATGCCATCAATTTGCCATCAAGGTGGAAGAGAAGATCAAAAGAAGACAAGAGCAGAACAATAAAGGAAGAGGAAGACAACAGAGGGGTGGAAGAAATTTTTTCCGAGGTTAGGGAAATGGTTTTGGAAACCAAGGTGAAACCAATCAAGAAGGCACTAAAGGAGAGAGTAGTTCCAATAACAATGGAGGATACAATCAGAAAGGTAACTTTAGAGGAAGAAGACCACCATTTAGGGGAAGATCTCAAGGTAGAGGTCCAATTAGATGTTATAACTACAATCAATAAGGACACATGGCCAATAGATGCCCTGATAAACCTACTAGTTCCATGGGGGAGAGGATAAGTAACTTGGTTTTAGAAGCTGATTGCCAAAGTGTGGCAAGTGCAAATACATACCAAAGTGTCAATACCCCCGATAGTTATGGCTACCCTAAAAGAGGTGAAGCTTTGATGATCAGAAGAGCAGTAACTACCATGAAGATGACTTACAAAGAACCCCCATAGAGAAATTCTCTATTTAAGACCACTTGCAAAGCGGGTGGAAAGGTATGCAAGGTTCTAATAGATTTTGATTCAACTGAAAACTTTGTGTTTCTAGAAATGGTGGAGAGACTAAAGTTGAGGAGACTACCTACAAGGTCTCATGGCTCACCCAAGGACATCAAGTTGTTGTGGAAGAGAAAGCTTGGGTAGAATTCTAGATTGGAACTTATAAGGATAGATTGTTGTTTGACATTGCAAAGATGGATGCTTGCCATCTCCTATTTGGGAGATCATGGCAATTTGATTTGAAGGCACAACATGATGGTACTAGGAACACATATTCCATCACCAAAGATGGTAAGGTGATTGAGTTGTTACCTTTGATGGAGAATGAGGAGGAAGCCAAGGTGTTGGTGTTAGGAAGGCAACAATTCATGAAGAACATGGTAGATGAAGGTATTGTTTGTTATGCCCTTATTCCTAGTCCACCAGTAGAAAAGGTGGAGAAGTCTGAAGAAAAGAAAGAAGATAGATTGAGGTTGGTTGACCCTGCAGTGTAGCAGCTACTAAACAAATACAAGGCTGTCATCTCTGATGGCATGCCAAGGTCACTACCTCCCATGAGCGATATAAACCATTGCATAGATCTTATACCTAGATCCACCTTGCCTAATAAAGCAACATACAAGCTCACACCGGATCAGAATGTTGAGATGGCAAAATAGGTGGAAGAGTTGTTGGAGTCTGGACTGATT
This sequence comes from Cryptomeria japonica, assembly GCF_030272615.1. Classification (NCBI taxonomy): domain Eukaryota; kingdom Viridiplantae; phylum Streptophyta; class Pinopsida; order Cupressales; family Cupressaceae; genus Cryptomeria; species Cryptomeria japonica. The sequence continues at coordinate 458,192,390 of NC_081411.1, forward strand.
GGCAAAAGTTTGAGCCCATGTGTAGTCCTTGCAGTCTTGGCACCCAAAAAGGAAGGCACATGGAGGCTTTGTAGCGACTCAAGGGATATCAACAAAATTACTATTAGGTATAGATTTCCAATGCCTATGATTGAAGATTTATTAGATTATTTGGGGGGTGCTAGATATTTTACAAAAGTTGACTTGAAGATTGGCTATCAGCAGATTAGAATTAGGCCAAGAGATGAGTGGAAGACTGCATTTAAAACAAATGAGGGCTTGTATGAGTGGAAGGTCATACCCTTTGGCTTATCCAATGCACCTAGTACCTTTATGAGGTTGATGAATGAAGCCATGAGGGATTTCATAGGAAAATTTGTCACAATCCACCTAGATGACATTCTAGTTTTCAGTCAAACCAAAGAAGAACACCTAAAACATGTAAACCTGGTCCTAAGAAGATTGTATGAAGAGAAATTAATGAACAATTAGGAAAAGTGTTTCTTTATGCAAGAAGAGATCATTTACTTGGGATTTGTAATCTCATATGGTGAGTTGAAAATGGATCAAGAAAAGGTGAGTGCAATATTGTCTTGGCCTACACCTATAACAATGAATGATGTTAGAAGATTTCATGGCTTAGCCACAATATATAGGAATTTTATAAGAGTCTTTAGCCATATTTGTGCTCCTATGCTTGATACCATAAAGGGAGGACAAAAGTGCAGGTTCAATTGGACATAAGATGCAGATAACTCCTTTGAAACATTGAAGAGAAAAGTTGCAGAGCGACCAGTCCTTGCCCTACTTGATTTCAACAAGATCTTCCAAGTGGATTGTGATGCAACCACATGGCTATTGCGGCAGTGCTCAGTCAAGAGGGAAGGCCTATTACCTTCCTCAATGAGAAGTTAAATGAGGCAAAGAGAAGGTATTAATCCTATGACCTAGAGATATATGCTCTAGTACAATCCTTGAAGAAGTGGAGACACTACTTGCTGCCAAAAGAATTCATAGTCTTCACAGACAATCAGACCCTTAGCTTTATAAATAGTCAAGAAAAGTTGAATCACATGCATATGAAGTGGGTAGAGACCCTACTAGCATTCACTTTCATTCTTAAGCACAAGAAAGGGGTCAAGAGTAAGGTGGCAGATTCTTTGAGTAGAAGAGTCCTAACTGCAAATCAGGTCCAGTTGGAGAGTTTTGGAATAGACTCCTTGAAAGCCATGTATGAGGATGATGAAGACTTTGGAGAGATATATAAGGTATGTGCTTCATTTTATAAGCGATTTCATTTTGATTTCTCTGAATTTTTTATTTAAAATGGATTGTTGTTTAAGGGTGCACAACTATGCATACCCAAATGCTCTATGCGACTAAATATAATTAAGGAGAAGCATTGTGGAGCAATGGTAGGCCACTTTGGCCTTGACAAGACACTAGATTTGGTGAAGAGGCACTAATTTTGGTCCAAACTATAGACAGATGTCAGGAGATTTGTGGAGGCATGTGTGATATGCCAAAAGGCAAAGGGAAAGTCCACAAATGCAGGCCTATACTAGCCTTTACCCATCCCTTCAAGACAATGGGAAAGCATAAGTATGGATTTTGTTTTTGGATTTCCTAGGACAAGGAAAGCATATGATAGTGTTTTGTAGTGGTGGATAGGTTTAGTAAAATGGCACATTTCTTTCCATGTAAAACCACTTGTGATTCTTCTTATGTTGCAGACTTGTTATTCAGGGAGATTGTCTGGATACATGGTTTGCCTTTGACCATAGTCTTTGATAGGGATGTAAATTTTTTTTGACACTTTTGGAGGACCGTTTGGAAGAAGCTTGATATAAATCTATCCTTCTCCTTAGCCTACCATCCACAAATGAATGGCCAAACTGAAGTTGTAAATAGGTCATTGTGAAATCTGCTAAGGTGCTTGACTAGACAACATGGAGAAAGATGGGATAGCATATTGTCTTAGGCAAAATTCTCCTATAATGATATAGTGAATAGGAGTACCGGTAAGTCACCCTTCTAGGTTATATATGGCATCCACCCAAGGGGTGTGATGGAGTTAAGAGAACTACCTCTAGGAGAAGTCATTAGTGCAGATGGGGAAACCTTTGCTACCACCATAAAGGAGATCCATGACCAAGTTAAAATTCACCTTAAAAAATCTACAGAAATATATAAAGCGCATGTTGACAAAAAGAAGAGGGATGTTCAATTTGATGTGGGGGACTTGGTGTGGGTTCACTTGAGGAAGGAAAGACTTCTAAAAGGCAGATATACAAAGCTTATGCAAAGAAAGATTGGACCCTGTCAAATCTTGAAAAAATGTGGCCAAAATGCTTATGAACTTCAACTCCTAGCTGATCTTGGTTTGTCACCTATCTTTAATGTATGTGACTTAACTCTTTATAAATGTAGTGTTGATACAGGAGAAGACACAATTCAGGTTATGGCAGATGATGACATTCCCAAACATGAACCACCAAAGTTTCATAAGGTTTTAGACACCAAGGTTGCAAAGCAATCAAGAAACAAATTTTACATGGATTATTTGGTGGCTTGGAAGGGACAACCTGATTCTGAAGTAGTCTGGATGATAGAACAATAGATCAAAGACCATGGTGCAAACGTGCAAGTTCTCATCTCAAGTGGACTTGATATTTCTTCTTCCAGGGAGTATGGTGCAAGAGCACCCCTTCAAAATGATAAATCAGGCTCAGAGGAGGAAGGATAAGGAATCACACATTTCTTTAGGATGTTTTACATGTGTTTCAATTATACATTGTGTGTTTGTAATAAAAGACCCTATCTTGTGAGCCAAACTCCTATTTTGGCATCTTAATAAGCCAATTAGGACTTTTGGACAAAAGGGGATCAAGAGTGTGTAGGACATAATCATCCTAGTAGTTTTAGTGCTTCTAGGGTGTTTTAGGAGGGGTTAGTCTTGACCCAAGGCATTAGGAGGTGAGAGATGACATTTTGACAACTTTGGCAAAAGTTGTCAAAAGTTGTCATAAGCAACTTTTATGCACTTTTTGCATTTTTTTTTTGTTTGAACTCCTCCAATGGCTCTAAACTCTTGTTTTTGGTTGAGAGAAGTTTTGGAGTGGTATATACACCTTGTGGATGAAATTCTTAAGGTTATACTATACGGAGGACAGATTTGATGACTACACACTAATGAAATTCTAAGTTTTTCCTGCAATTATGGAGTTTTGGTATAGAGTACAGAATTGTATGGATTGGGATCAATTCCCAAGGATGTGAATTGGTTAGAGTAGAGATTTAAATTTTATTTGCTTTAGGTTTGAGGTTCAGATCATGTGTTTCGCTCCTGTTATTCCAATTTTACTATTGGTGCCCGGAAAACAAGGGTTTACCTAGGGTTTTACTCCTCCATGGCCATAACTTGCAATTTATCAATCTGAGATTCATGGGATTGGGTGAAATGCAAGTATGGCTAGTGTATTATAATATTACAAAAGAATTTTGGAGGAGGGGCAAGGGAGGTGTGTGTTTGAACTGACCCTAGGTAGACATCTCTATGTAGCTACCTAGTCCTTAAACAACAAAGCTACCCTTGAATGCAAATGGTGATGAGTCCAAGTGTGTAACCTTGGAATCCATGATGGTTTATGGTTCCCCACATGCTCATGGGGTTGTGATTGTAAAGGTTGGTCATTTGGACATAGATGCTTCACAAAGGGAAACCTAATTAGCCCTTTAGGATAGTTAACCATCTACCAGTTCAGACCTTTCTTTGTCAGTCCTTGGCCCTTCCTTTTGGGGATTTGTGTAAGACCCAAAATGGTATTTGAGTCTATGATTTAGTTTCTAGGGTGTTTGGAAAAGTTTGGACTTAAGGTCCCTTTACTCGTTTCAAAGGGCTACTAGCAAATAGGCCTAATTGTGAAGGGGCTATAGGGAATGGGGTTGAATCCTTACAACCAATGTTTCATCTGGTCCAGGTGAGTCATGTTTGACCCAAAATAGGTATGCTAATTATTAGTAACCCTTGGAGGTTTCAAAGTGTATGTTGGAGTAAATTATCCAAGTTGAGTAAGTATGAGTCTTGGAGACTGTGAGATGTTGAACTAAGGTTGTAGAGCCTTGCCTTGATAGGATCCTATTGTTACTTTGAGGGGTTAGTGTCATACACCTTGGAGTGTTTGGAAGGATACAAGGATGGCTCTACATCACAGTGACAATGAAAGGCCCAACCCAATTAGGTTCAAATTTTCCTTTGATAATCTTAGGTGAATTCTTAGGGTTGGCTTTTAGGACCAAGTCCCCCACTTCAAAGTGTCTCCCTCTGAATTTCTTGTTATAGGTGCGATGAAGACAATTTTGATATGCTCACAAATGTGTCAGAGTTTTCTAATGTCTTCCATCTAACATCTCAAGCTTATGTAGGCTAGAACTTTGTATTCTTCATCATCTATCAAGTGTTGTAAAGAGACTCGCAATGATGGAATCTCAACCTCTAAAGGTAAAATAGCTTCTACACCATACACCAAGGAGTAAGGTGTTGCATCGGTAGGGGTGTGGATTGAGGTATGATAGGCCCATAGAGCTGGATTCAATAGCACATGCCAATCTCAACTATCACCATTGATAACCTTTTTGAGTATCTTGATGATTGTTCTATTGGATGCCTCGGCATGACCATTACTCTATGGATAATATGGGGTTGAGAAGCGGTGTTGAATGTGAAAATTCTCACAAAGTTCCCTAACATCTTTATTCTTGAATGAACGTCCCTTGTTTGTGACTATAGCAAGAAGAACTCCCTACTGACATATGATATAATTCAAGATGAACTTGGAAATCTATGTGCTAGTGATATAGGTCATAGGTATAGCCTCTATACACTTGGTGAAGTATTATGTGGCCATTATGATGAATTTATGTCCATTTGCTGATGTTGGGTGGATATTTCCAATGAGATACAATCCCCATTGACAAAAGGGCCATGGAGATATGACAAGCTGAAGTTCTTGTGTTGGCGCATGAATATAGTCTCCATGCAACTGGCATTTGTAACATTTCTTGGCAAAGTCTTGAGCCTCTTGTTTCATTGTTGGCTAATAATAACAAACTCAGACCAACTTTTAAGCTAGGCTAAGACCATTGAAATACCCCCCACATATACCATTGTGAACTTCACGTAAAGACGTTTGTGCTTCGTCAAAATTCAAACACCTAAGGAGGGTATGGTCAAAAGAGCGGTGGTAAAGGTTATCACCGATGATGACGTATTTGGTAGCTTATCATATGAAGGATTGATGTTGGTTAGAGGAAAGGTTTGGTGGTATCTAATCATAAATATCATGATACCATGGGAAATTAGGACCAACGAGGAGACACACCAAATTTGATGATGGGATTTTAAATGAAGGTATCATTAGTTGTTCTATGAGAAATCCACATCTATCCATATTTTGAGGCGTGTCCAACATAGAAGAAATTATCGCCATAGCATCAACGGATTTTTTTTGAAGTCGAGGGACTTGATGAAATTGAATTACAATAAGCTTTTTTTTGAATTTCTCTACCATGTGCTTGTAGGGGAGAAGCTTTTCATCGTTTGTTTCATAGTCATCATTCACTTGATAGATGACTAGCTGAGAATCTCCATAGACTTGCAGATGCGTAATATGCCACTGAATTAATATTCTTAGTCCAGTAACCAGGCTTCGTATTCTACTATGTTATTAGTGCAATCGAATGTTATTCTATAGGACTTTGGAATAGTATCACCTTGAGGGGTTACAAACAAGATACCTTCCCCCAAGACATATCTTGTCTGGAATCCATCAAAATACAATTGCCATTCATTACTAGATGTAACAGTAAACACTGACTCATCTGGAAAAATGGTCAACATTGGATGATCATCTAGAATAGGTGCATCTGCAATTTGATTAGCTATAACTTGTCCTTTTATTGCCTTTCTTCCAGTATACTCATTATCAAACTCTCTTAAAATCATGACCCACTTTTCTAGGCAACCTGTGAGAGATGCTTTACTGAGAAAATATTTCAAATGATCAATTTTGGCTATCAATAATGTCTTATGATTGAGCATATAATTGTTAGAGTAATCAGGGATTTACTTGATTAATTAAACAACATTTGTTTAATTATTTAAGTTCCCTTTATCTCTTGTTACACTAAAGCTAACATTAGGTGCATAATAATTAATTCTTTTATTAATTATTATGTGCAAGCCTAGGTTTTCCCTTTTAGGGTTTCTTGACCTATTAGAGGTTATTTTTCTTTTCTTTGTATAATTATCACATTACACATTTTGTGAATATTGAGCTCTCATCTTTTCGAGCATAATTTTTTTGTATTTGTTTTCTTGTTATTGCTTCCTTGCTTCTCCTTGTAACAGGTTTATTTAGCTTGCAAAGATCATTTGGGCTCCTGTGGCATTGTATTTCTAAACTCTCACATGGTATCAAAGCTTCAGATCTGCAACTATCTGTTCTTGTTTTGAGATTTTTTGCATTGGAAGCAGATCTGGGTTTTTTCAAAAGTTTTTTATGCACCTAGGGATAGGATTTTTTTTTCTGATCACTTTGGGCCTAAATGGACCTCACCATCGTGCTTAGAAGGCCCAAAAACCCCTATGGTCATATAAAACTTGACCTGTTTTGACTCTTGAGCCTCTAGGGGTATTTTTTCTTTAGTACCAGGTCATACGACCCTAACACGTAGTTCGAGAATTTTTTTTTTTTCAAAAAAATTGCCTTTTTATGACATGCAGGCCAAATTTTTTATTTCAAAAAAAAATTTTAAAAAAATCACAAAAATTCAAAAGGCAAAGGTTTTTTCAAAAAAAACAAAATAAAAAAAAAGTTTTTTTAAGGGGTTTTGCAGGGACCCTGTACCCCCTAACAGTCCGACCGTTGGCTATTAGTCTGGCCGCTGGCCCTGTTAGTGTAGACCCCTACCACCGGTAGGTCTCCTCGCTGGCCCCCACCGACCCCTACCAACACTCTCCCCGCCGATAGCCTCCAGCCCCCGCCGGCCATCGTTCCCCACCATCGGCCCCCGTCGTGCTGCCGGCCCCTCCCTGCTACCGCGCCTCCGCCACTCTGTCTCTCCACCCCAAAGTGCCACTAGAGCAGCATTGAAGTGCCACCTCTGCTCGGCCCAGCCACCAATGAGCCTCTGTTGCCCCTCCCTCTTGCCTTTGGAGGGGGGGGTTGGTTTTTTCTTCATAACTTGAGCATACAAAGTCGTTCTTTCAAAAATGAATAGGCGTTAGAAAGATGGTTCCGAGATAGACCTTGTGGTATTAGGATTTTTTCCCAATTTTCTAGTTGACTGTACGTTTTTCCAGTCAAAGTGGGGTCTCTTTTCTACCCTTCTGGGGCTGTAGAATGGGCAAACAGACTCTGTTTTTAAAAAATGAATAGGTGTTGGAAAGCTCTCAACATTATCTATTGAGATATGTGATATTGTTTCTCATATTTTTCATTAGCTACATGATATTTCAGTTTGAAGTTTTTTTGCTTATGCACTACTTCCTTCTCATCAGTATGTACTAGGGTTTAGGTTTATCTATTGTGGGGGGGGTGTTTTTTTCTCACTTTCTATCATTTATATCTGAAATCCAGAACACCAAAACTCTCAAAACAAACAAACCCTTTTGCATCTTATATCTATTCTAAAAGATCACATAATAAAAAAAACACCACAAGCAGGTGTAGGTGCAGAGTTTTCATGGTAGATCCTTCAGTTGAGTTGTTGACATCACACAACTATCACACCTAGAAGGCCCACATCATGAGGCTTCTTTGGGTACGAGGGTTGGGGTCTTATTTGGATGAGGTTCAACCTCTATTGCAAGGTCCTTATGAGCTTCTTCAACATAGAAACAAGATGGATGAGGCCATGGGTTTGCTCTCTTTGCATGTCTCTGATAGTCTTTTGTTTCACCTTGATTAGTTGCTCACTCCTCGCACTATGTGGTTGAAGTTTGAGTCTCTCTTTAGGAGGGTTAATGAGATTGAGGCATTATAGATTGAGGCAGAGTTGGTTTCCTCATCACCTGATTCCTTTCCCACCGTTGAGGATTTTCTGAACAAGTTCAAGACTACCAGATCTGTTCTCTAGGGGTGTGGCAAGATCAAGAAAGACACAAAGTGCATTCACTTGATTCTTTCAAATCTTCGGGGTCATTTTCAATTTTTTACCTCTGCTTTTTACTCCACCATGGATGGCTTGGGTGCTCGTTTCACCATGCCTACATTTGATGTGTTTTGTGAGCATTTGTCTCATGAGCAGTCTCATCTTTCTTAGTTGGACATGGTCTCAGGGTCCAAGAACAAAGCATTGGTTGCTCAGTCCTCTAAGGAGAAACAAAAGCAGAAACCGAAGCCAGAGAAGAATTCTGCAAGTAGTGACCATTCCTCCAAGCCACCTCCTAAGTTTGATTATAAACCACCATTTCCTCTTAAACATGGGATATCTTCATAGTATAGTGCTTCCTTCAAGACTAAGAAGAAATCAGGCGACACTTGCAGTTTTTGTGGCAAGGAAGGACATCCAATTTCCAGGTGTTGGAAACACTTAGAGGCTTTAGAGGAAGCCATGCAACAACATCACATCTCCTCACCTCAGGCATTTTCTCCTTCCACAAGGAAAGGTCATGCTCTCACAACTTGAGCTTTGACCTATGGGTCCACTTGGATATTAGATTCTGGTGCTTCTCACCATATGGCTTACACTCAATAGTTGGTTACTTCTCTTGCCTCTTGTGGTACTTCATAGATTGCAATGGGTGACCAGCTTTCAATCTTGGGTTCAGGTTCTATCTCTTTGGATGGGGGTACTCTGTAGGATGTTTTGGTTGTCCCTAACATCTCGATGAATCTCCTATCCATTTATCAGATTTTCCACTCTGGCTCTGGTAAGACAGTTGAGTTCTCACCACATGATGTGGTTATTCGGGACCTCCATGACTCTGACATGGTTGCAGCTACTGGGAGTATTGATACTGCATCTCGTTTTTACAGATTTTATGGATTTGAGCCCTGCAGGTGCTGGTTCATCTCTTATAGCACATGTAGATTCAGTAAGTAATCTTTGACATGAGTGCTTGGGCCATGTCAATTACAAATATCTTCAACAGCTAAGTACACAAGGCACTTGTTCTTGGGCTCCCACAGATTTCCTGCACTAATGGTGTTTTTCATGGTTGTGTGCTTGGAAAGCATCATAGGGATCCCTTTCCGAAGGGAAGAGCCCCTCGTGCTTTGGCACCCTTGGATTTGATTCACAGTGATCTCATGTCATTTCCTACTCCTTTTTTTGGGGCCAAGTATGTACTCACTTTTATTGATGACTTCTCCAGATGCACATGGGTGTACTTTCTTAAGTACAAATCTGATGTCTTTGATTAATTTCGAATCTTCAAGACATTTGTAGAGAAGAATTCTGGTTATTCTATTTAGTGGATACATAAAGATAATGGGGGAGAGTATGTGAATTAGGATTTTAGAGATTTTTGCACTGAGCATGGTTTGCAGCATCAGTTTACTATTCCCTACACCCCTCAGCAGAATGGTGTGGTTGAGCGTAAGAACAAAAATTTATGGGAGATGGCGAATTGTATGATTTAGTCCAGGTCCATAGATTTGTCTTTTTGGGTTGAGGTAGTTAATTGTGCCAACTATATTAAGAATCGGATGCCTCATAAGGTGATTCGACATATGATTCCTGAGGAGGCTTGGTCTCATGATAAGCCTGATGTTCCTTTTTTCTGAGTGTTTGGTAGTGAGGCATGGGCTTTTATTCCTGATGCTCAGAGGAAAGCAATGAAGCGGAAGAGCCAACCCCTCATTTTTGTTGGCTACTGTGAGGATGTTAAGGCATACAAGTTGTTTGATCTTGATTCTAGAGAGGTCGTGTTTTGATGGGATGTTCAGTTTGATGAGTGCCTTCCCACAGTGGATACCCTAACTCCAGTGTCTACTCTTTTGCCTACTTCTCCCACCACATCTCTTTAGGATAATTTTGAGGATGATTCTGATGATGCTACTGATGATCCACCATCCCCATCTCCACCCGCTCCACCGCAGATGCCCAAGTGGGCTCGCTTTACTGTTGAGGCGGAAGGATCTATGGCCAGTGATCCTTCAAATACTCATCACACTTCTTCTCATACTGTGGGTTCTATTATTTTTAGTCATGTCATTTTAGATGATCCTCAGAAGTTGTCAGAGGCTATAGGACACCCTGAGTGGGATTGTGCTATGGAGGAGGAGTATTCTTCTTTGATGAGGAATAATACTTGGGATCTTTATCCTCTTCCTAAGGGCAGAAAGATGGTTAGGTGCCGCTAGTTGTATCGCACTAAGTATGCTGTGATGGTTCAATCGATAAGTACAAAACACATCTTGTTGCAAAGGGTTTCTCGCAGGTTGAGGGTATTGATTACTTTGAGACATTTGCCCCTGTCGCCAAGATGAACTCTATTCGCTTTGTACTATCTCTTGCAGCTTCTTGGGGATGGCCTATTTTTCAGATGGATGTGAAGAGTGCTTTCTTGCATGGGGACCTACAGGAGGAAATCTATATGGAGCAGCCTCAGGGATTTGTGCAGGATGGTTCCTTGGTTTGTAGACTTAGGCATTCATTGTACGATCTCAAACAGGCCCCTCAGGCTTGGTATGAGAAGATGGATTCTTTTTTGCTCTCCACTGGTTTCACCTGTAGTCATTCTGATCACATAGTGTACATTCAACTTCTTGAGGGTGAGATCCTGATTCTTGTTCTATATGTTGATGATCTCCTCATCACAAGTAGCTCATCCTCTATGATTCAGCATATTCAATGAGCTTTGATGGACCAGTTTGAGATGATAGATCTTAGTCTTCTGCACTATTTTCTTGGTCTTCAGGTGATTCAGTCTTCTGATGGGATCTACATTTACTAGCAGAAGTATTCTCTTGACATGCTTTGGCACTTTGGCATGCTTGATTGTAAGCCTTCTCCCACTCCTTTTCAGTCAGGGGTTATTTTGATTACTACTTGTCCCACTCCTTTAGTAGATTCTACACTTTATAGGCAGTTGGTTGGCAGTTTGTTGTACCTGACACACACTCATCCTGATCTTTCCTTTGCAGTTGGCCTTGTCTCTCGATTCTCCTATGATTCTCATGAGAGTCATTGGCAAGCTTCCAAATGTATTTTGTGATACATTCAAGGCTCTATTTCTCATGGTATTCACAACACATTAGGGGAACCTCACATTGTTGGCTACACTGACTCAGATTAGGTTGGTGATGTCACTGATCTGAAGTCTACTTCTAGCTTTTTTTTCTATCTTGGATCTAGTCCTATCACATGGTCTTGCAAGAAATAGTCTTCTCATGCATTATCATCTACAAAGTCTGAGTACTGAGCTGTTGTGCTCGCCAGTCAGGAGATGTTATGGCTTCGACAGTTGATGACTGAGTTTGGTTTTCCTCCTGATAGTCCCACTATTATTTGCTGTGACAATCAGAGTGCTATTCATATTTCTTGCAACTTGATAGAGCATCAGTGGACGAAGCACATTGAGCTTCACATGAGTTTTATCCGCTAGTTGATTCAGGATGGTTCTCTCATTCTGGAGTACATTCCCAATGTCGAGCAGGTTGCAGACATCTTCATGAAACCTTTTGCATCACTGTGCTATCTTCAACTGTGCTCTATGCTTGGGGTGAAGGAAGTTATCCTTGGGGGGTTTTTATGACACCTTCCTTCCTTCTTATTTCTTTTAGCATGTTCTTTTCTCTTTTTGGAGAGGAGTTTTTTCCCACGGGGTTTTCTCCTTTTTCTCTGTTTCATAGAGATTTCATTGTATTTGGGTACCTGATCAGGCCTTGTTGCCGAGACCCATCTTTCATGCTTTCAGTAGTTGTTCTAGGTTTTAGCTTCTCCCTAAGTCTAGCTTAAGGGGGGGTGTTAGAGTAATCGAGTCTTTACTTGATTAATTAAACAACACTTGTTTAATTACTGAAGTTGAACCCTTTATCTCTTTTTACACTTAAGCTAACATTAAGTGCATAATAATTAATTCTTTTATTAATTATTATGTGCAAGCCTAGGTTTTCCCTTTTAGGGTTTCTTGACCTATTAGAGGTTATTTTTCTTTTATTTATATAATTATCACATTACACATTTTGTGAATATTGAGCTCTCATCTTTTTGAGCATATTTTTTGTGTATTTGTTTTTCTATTATTGCTTCCTTGCTTCTCCTTGTAACAGGTTTATTTAGCTTGCGGAGATCATTTGGGCTCCCATGGTGTTGTATTTCTCAACTCTCACAGTAATGTTGGAGCTTCTAAGCAACAAAGACTACTGCTAGACATGCTCACTCAATGGTGGAGTAATTTATTTCATAGCTTACTAGCGTCCGACTGATATAATAAATATCCTTCTCTTTGCCTTGCTCATCTTGTTGTGCCAAAAGGGCTACTAATGTTGTTTCTGTTGGAGAAATATATGAAATGAATGGCTTTCCTTCTATAGGAGGCATTAACACTGGCGTGGACATAAGATAATCCTTGAGAGATTGAAACACTTGTTGATATTTCTCGGTCCATTTGAACATCACCCCTTTGTGAAGTAGATGTTGGAAGGGGTGACACTTATCCACTAATTGAGCTATGAATCACTAAATTGATTGCAATTTACCTTGAAGACTTCTTAGTTGACAGAGATTAGTAGGAGGAGGCATTTCCATTATTTCCTTGACCTTTTTCGGGATCCACTTCGATGCCTCTTTGGGAAACAATATATCCTAATAGTTTTCCAATTGTTACCCCAAAGACACACTTCTTCGGGTTGAGTCTAAGCTTGTATTCTTCCATGCAGTAAAAAATTAGGCCTAAAATGGCCAAATGAATCTCTTGTTATTGATTTGCATAGCAAGTTGTTAACATAATCTTCTATCAGGGTATGCATGAAATCATGAAAGATTGTTGTCATGGCTCTTTGATATCTCGCTCTAGCATTTTTTAGGCCAAAGGGCATCACATTCTAGCAGTAAGTTCCTCAGGCACATGTAAATGAAGTCTTATGCTAGTCTTCAAGGGTGATTCAGATTTGATTATAGGTAGAAAAGCCATCCATTAATGATAATATTTCATACCCTATAGTCATGTCTACTATAATGTCTATATTTGGTAGAGGAAAATCATCTTTGGGGCATGCTTTGTTTAAATCTTGAAAGTCAGTGCAAATTCGGATGCCCCCAGTTTCTTTTCTGACTAGTACTAGGTTAGAAATCCACTTTGTGCAATCAATTGGCCTTATGAAGCCCACATCTAATAATTTATTAATCTCTTCTTTGACTAATAGGGCCACATGCAAATGCATCTTTCTGAGTTTTTACTTGACAAGCTTGGCACTTGGCTTCAAGGGCAAATGATGAAGGACCAATTCTGGATCAAGGTTGGTCATGTCTGCATAAGACCATGCAAAATTGACTTGCTTCTCTAGGAAAAAGTTGACAAAAATCCATTTTCTCTTGTTCTGATAAGGAAGTAGCAAAATGAATGACCATGGGGTTGTCAGGTGTAACCAAATTTATTTCTTTAGTCATTTCCACTAGCAATGTTGATTTATCCTAACTTGATGGGAATACATCCAATCTCCCACCTTTGGGTGCCTCAGAGAGGTTTTCACCTACAGGTACGTCCTTTATTTTTACTTTTTCTTGGTCAGAGGGTGCCTTGCGGTTTTCACCCAAAGACGCAATTTTTTTATTTTCTCTTTTTTGTTTTCCTTTCCACTTTTGCGACTAGAAGGATTTGATTCCCCAAAATATGTTGTTGGATTTAAATCAATAGAATATCTGACCTTATGATCTCCTTGTGGTATTCCTTCTCCGAGTTCAAGAAAATTTTCTATTGCTTCGTCATTATGAAAATAAACTATTTTAAATGGTCCTTGTTGGTCCCATTGGATAAGCTTGGGATATACAAGCGACATGTCATCATCAGTTTCAAGGAGAGTACGGGTCTAGATAGTAAAGATATGTATGTCAGTGGTAACATTATCTGAACTGATCATGTTAGATTGAGTGCTTGGATCCCAAAATGACTCTATCCAAGCTTTTGAATATGTTTTGGTAAGGGGAGGGATTTCATGTTTATCTTCCATGGGAAAATCATCGGGGCCAAGAAAAAAAATTGAAGGGCATAGGAGCTAGAGGAATAAGAATCCCACTCCCATTCATTGGAATTGGTTTCAGGATGGGTATCCTCAGGTGTTGTTTCATCATCAAAGTCATGCCCTTTTCCACATGCAGTCACTTTGGTAGATGGAGTTCCAATTCTCAATGGTACAAAGCCTAGGCCCAAAGTTCTATGTCACATCTCAGGGATAATAGGCTCCAATCTCCCTTTCTTATCTAGTCTTAAAGTTTTGCATCCATCATATCCTTACTTCTGCAGTATAGTGAAACCTTTTCCATATTGTTCTATTGGAAGTTTGACAGGTGGAATTTCATCTTTATAAAGCCACCCTGATACATCATCATCTAAAGTCTCCTTGTTTAAATCACCCCACTTTGTGAATGTGGTGGGGGGTTGATATTGGATGATTGTCTTGGGTTCCTTTTTCAACAATTGTGGCTTTCCATGTGACTTAGGAGGAGACATGAGAAGTTTCCTATGATAAATGTTTGGGACATAGAGTATTCTCTGCAACCTGGATCTTGTATTTTTAGTTTTCCTTTGATTGATTCAAGAAGTGTATTGGGATCCACATTATTAGGTGAAGATGCCTCTCTATTGACTGGTACTTGTTGTTGTGGAGTAGTTCTTAGGTTGGCACAAAACTGGAAAGGATCGGGATCTCCTAGGATTGTTATCTCAGTTCTATTGTATGGATATTTCAGAAGGAACTACTTTTATAGCATGAATCCGGGGACAACCAAGGATCATGTTACAAGGAAGGTCTAAGTCCAACACTTGCAACAAGGTTGTTTCTATTACTGGGCCCACTCTAATAGGAAAGAAAATGACTCCTTTGGATGGGTGTTCTCCATTATCATAAGCTTTTATTGTTATCTTCTTGGAGGGATCTATATCATTTTCAATATAGTTGAGAGCAAGAATAACTCTCAAAGTGCAAATATTTAGGCCTACTCCACTGTCTATCAAAACTTGTCTGATCTTGCAATTGTGGAAAAACACTTCAAGGTACAATGGGTCATTATGATGGGTATTACTACAGGGTATGTCTTTGTCTAAAAAGGCCACATGTTGGGAAGTAGCAAGGTGTCTTATCCTAGCTTGAAATTGGTCAACATCAATATTAGTTGGCATTGTTGACTTAGTCAAAGCTTTATCCAAGACAACAGGGTGCACAAGGGATATTTTTAACAACTCAAGGATTGAAATTTGTGCAGGTGTTTTCCCCAAATGATCAAGGGGATTATACTGACTAGTTAAGGCTAGTTTGGGAGGATTAGAAGGAGCTCCTTTCAATACTATCTTGGACCAATGGGTAGTTACTGCACATGAGGAATCTTGTTCTTTTATCCTTATGGTTGAAGAATAGTCATCTAACACACAAAAACAATTAATAACATTATTATAACTCGAGCTTGTATAATTAAGATTGCCGTTTTGACTCAAATTTGAGGAAGAGGGTTTTCCCTTGCCATAATCAAGAAAAGGAGTCTTAAAAATTGTATGATCAACATTAGAAGTTGCAGTGGATGGATCTACGTCAATCACACCCTGGTCCAACAAGTTTTGGATAATATGTTTCAATTCAAAGCATGACGTGGTCTTGTGTCCTTTAGATCGATGATATTCATAGTACACATTGTCATTCCACCAATGTGGTTTTACTAATGGTTCCTCTTTGACATTTGACAACTTGATAAAATTTGCTTGAATGAGTTGTCTCATTACCGATTCAATAGGCTTTCCCAATGGCATAGATTGATGAGGCTTGGCCCATCTATGGACCTAAAAGGCCTACGTTGTTGTCCTTGCTGCTACTGATTGTGTTGTTGGTTTTGTGATTGTTGAATGACATTACTTGTTTGATTTGACATCTGTTGAATAGGTTGAGAAGCTAGTGCATTAGGAGCATTCATTATTTTGATAACAAACTTTGGTTGATTACATTTACTATCCTTGCATCAAGTACACCATCATTAGTGGCATTCTTGTTTCTAGACCAAACTTTGTTCGTCACTTGAATTACTTGAATTATTGTCATCTCTATTAACCTTAATTATCCCCTTGGAAATGAGTGCATTCTCAGTTTCAATTCCCTTTTTGATGAGTTTATTAATTAAACTTGGACCCTTTAATTTAAACTCATACATCATTTCTAGCACCAAGTTTTGTATGAACAAATTGACTTGTTGTTCTTCAAGTATATCAAGAGAACACCGACTAACTAGACTTCACCATCTTTGCAAGAATGCCATTATTGATTCACCTAGTTTTTTCTTTGGGTTGCATAAATCTAACATTGTTATCTTATTGTCAATATTGAATGTGAAGTGACAAATAAATTTCTTAGCCAACTCATTCCAATATTTTATAGTTACTAGCAAATGTGCATACCAATCATAGCTTGTCTCATGAGACTGCACAAGAAAAGACGCATCAAATATGTTTCATCATAAGATACTTCAGTGCATGCCGCATAAAAGGATCAAATGTGATCTTTCAAATTACCTCTTCCCTTGTATTTGTCAAAATTTGGAGCTTCAAAATGCTTAGGGAAGGGAGGCATATATAAAATTTTATCAAACGGATTGGGACATAAGTCCTGACTTGTGTACAATTTATTTGTGCTTTTGTTTTCCAATGCCTCGATTTTTTTTTGCATCACCTCAAGTTGCTGCATTAATGAGTTTGATTGCAAAGTCTTTGGAGGTTGATTATTCTTCTCTGAATATCCTCTTTGTTGATATATAGAGCCTCTAAATGGTTGTTGTTGTTTAGAAATTCTTGTCTTTGGTGTCTCTGGTACATATGTGTTATTATATTATTCATGTTATTGAGTAAGTATCATGTTTTGTCCTACCACTTGAGATGGAAATGCCCTTTGAACTTGAGGTTGATATTGCACTTTCGGTTGTTGAACTTGCATTTGCGGTTGGTAATGCATATTCATTTGATGTTGTTGTGGCACATATTGACTTGTTTTCCCTTGTTGTACATATCAAGGCATATATTGTTGCTGGTACTGATGCTGCACATTATGAATCAGGGCTTGTTGACTTTGTTCTTTTTGTTGTTTTCCCGATGTAAATCCAATTAACTCCAAGAAACTTTGTTTATGTGGCTTTGATTGTTTGACTTTTACATGCGACATGGAATTTGCATTAAATTGTTGTGAGGTTTGTTCGAGTGATTGTTGTTGTTGCAAGTTTGTACTTGTTTGCAATGGCATAGAAGACATCATCATTTATTGTTGAGGATGGTGTTGTTGTTGTAAATTTCTTGCTTGCACATGTACTAACTATTGTTGTATCTTTTTAAATTATTTAAACACTTGTTGAGGTTGCACACCACTACTTGTTCTTTGTGTTGCCATAATTGAAGGTGTTGTCGACAAACCTTGTGTCACTTTTGTATTTATATTTGTCACATGTGTATCATTTGAATGCTCATAAGCCTTTTGTTGTACCATTGAATTGAATGGCACATTGGTAACATTTGGTATTCCAGTCATAAAGTGCTCTTGTGTCTTCAATTGCGACCCACTTTGAGAATTTTGAGATGCTTTTGGATACGTCACATTTTCCAATGTTTTCATCATTACCATTTGATCTTGTGGAAATGGACATAGTGTTGTATAATGGATTATTTACTGCTCCAAAAGTTGAATTTGGTGAAACACTTACTGTAAGAGATTCTGAAAGATGCTTTTGATACAATGTCATTGGAACCTCTTGTTGTGTATTAATTTCATCTGGATGAGATTTAAAACTCAACAAATTTTCAACTTCATGTTGTGGTCATACATTTGTTTCATCATTTGAAGTTGCAGAAACATCTATCATATCTTTGAACTTGCTAAGAAACAATTTATGTATCTTACTCAAATTTTTGGTCATTTTCCTTTCCAACTTTTGTTTTTTTATTAATGTTTCAATGGCATCTGAATCATCTAAATCTAACAAAGAACTTAGTGCGTTTTGGGGATCAATTTCTTGTTGGAGGTCTTGATTCAATCCAAATCCCTGTAACAAGTTTTGGTCTTCATATGCCATTTAAGTTTGAGTATCATGTTGTGGTATATCTTGTTGCAATATTTGGAGTTACATGTCATGTTGTTGGTTTATTTGAGTAAAATTGAATGGTGTGCTTCCTGATGGTGTCTACGGGACACTACGACATCTTGGTCTCATTGGCATAAATATGGGCTCATAATATGGTGGTGGTCCCAACTTTTTTATCCCATATTGTGGTGTTATACTGCTTGATGGTCCCATATTTGAATTAAGTTCTTGGGTTTGATGTTTTTGCATTTGAATGTTTTTCATATTATCTATTGGAAATAACATAGCTTGATATGTTGGTTCGTGTGACTTCGTAGATTTGGATCTTGTTTCAACAGACATGTCACTATACAATGCAATATTTTTGGGATTGTGATTTTAGGACTTATGTATGCAACTAATGCAACCTAGAAGGATGATAATGCAACCTATATTTTTTAAGTTTATGGATTTTGAAATGACAATGAGGTGTAACTAAATAAAACCTATATGATTGACAATGCAACTTATGTTTTTTTGGGTTTTTTTTAATCTTTCAAATGACAATGAAATGCAACTAAGTGCAACTTTGGGATATAACAATGCAATCTAGGGAAAGAGTGAGACCTATTTTTGTTGTTGTTTTTCAATATTTGGACAAACTTTTTGAATGCAAACCTAAAGATGTAACCTTGCGAAGCTGAAATGAAGTCTAGACCTTAAAAGGAAAACCAAACCAAATGATGATAGGACAAATGATAATGTCACACCTATAAACTTGGATACTAAGCTAAGGTTTGACAAAATGATGGTACAATAGGACAATTTTTTGGACAAGATCAAAACTCCCTAACAACAACTTAGGGTTTAATCTAGAGATTCAAATTTTCAATTTTAGAAAATCTTAATTTTGGGACTATTATGCAAAAGGACAATGACTATTGAAAAGGACCTGGGGTATGGACCCAAGATATTATATGAATATGACCTAAGAAGATGAAATGAAATGACCTAAGGGTATGAAATGACTCAAGGTTATTATGAAATGATACGAGATTAAGGTATGAATAAAAATATTGATAAAACTTGGAATATGATATGACCTAAAGTTTTGGAATATGCAATGATATGATCTAATGCAAGAAAGGGGTATGCAAGGAAATAATGTGACCTAGGTGAAGATATAATTTTGGGATGGAAATGATAATGCAAGATTGAAACCTAAGTGAAAACCTAACTTGGGCATGACAATGCAATGACGACGTAGGGAAATGAATTTTAAAGCTAAGTGCAAAATGAGGACACTACAAATGAAATTGATTAAAATGAAGAAAGATGACAATATGTCCGATGACCTAAGTTGGACTATGCAAAACCTATCCATAAGTGACATGAATGTTGAAACAAGGGTACCCAATATTTTGACAAGCCATGTTGATAAAATATTTGAAAATTGTTGGATGAATATTTTGAATTTCTTTGGACCAAGTTGGACTTTGTTTGAAGCTTGTTTGGACAATTGTTTAGGTTTGATGATCAAAGTTGATTATGACTGCTTTTTAAAAATTATTTTTTTTGCCAATGTTTGTAAGATTGATTATGTCCTTTGTTTATAATTCACTTTTAGCAAGCACAAAAGACAAGATGTTTGTTTGAGTTTGACAAGATACACTTATGTACATTCATGACAAAATCCTAAGGCTGGCAAGGACAATACTTGTTGAATCCCCTTACCTGGAATACCTCATTCAATCAGATAGTTAGAAGCTTGGTAGCACTAGATCCCCTCCATGCCACTCACTTCTATGAGCATAACAAGCTTGAAATTCAAGGGGTGTCACTTCCCAAGAATATACTATCTCTAATTGATGGGAACATGAGGGGTTTATTCAACATGTGCATATCACAATGCCTGCATCAACAAGTAAAAGGTTTTTGGTCTCTAAGCACAAAGGTTTTTAGTCAAGGCATCTGTTTGGGTGGGCATATATCCGACAAATTTAATTGTCGCTATGCCATTCCAGCACCCGTTGCTTGCAACTTTCATCACAAACACATTTAATTATAGTGTCTTTGAAGAGCTTGGCTTTAGCCTATTGCCACTTTGGGTCATTCCCTCTCACCAATGCCTGTGTGAAGTGCCAGACAAATCAGGAGGTAGGCCCACTTCGATGAGTAAAAAATACAAGAAAAATAAAAGAAAGCATGGAATACATGGTATTCATTAATCCTTAGAAAAGAAGTGTGCAACTACTCTAAAAATCATAGACACTTAGTTTTGATGAATTTTTTTGGCCGCATCCTACAACAAACACATTAAGAGTTTATGAATAAGTCTTCATCAAACATTTTGCCAAGGTGTTGCACAAATAATAAATAACACAAAAAGCCAAAATGCATGAAACAGAAAGCAATCATCATATTCTGCAAGTAAAATTGACCAGTTATACCTTAGGTCCGCCCTTGCACAGGAGCAGTTTCAAGGCACACAAGCGCAAAATTAGGGCACACAGGCGCAAGATCAGAGCACGCAGATGCAAAATTAGGGCACATAGGTACAAAATTAGGGAAAAAATGTGCATAAGTGTAGTTCACCTACAAAATAGAAAAATTTTCACAAACAGAGGGTAAATTTTACAAAATTAAAGCCATAGCATGCATGTAAACCCCATTTTTTGGTGAAAATTGACCTAATTGGATTCTAAAACCCATAAAGATGGTATAATTTTGTCTGAATATCAAAGAACCATGATGGATCTATTCCCAAAATAGTTAATTCACAACGAAAACCCTAAATTGCACAAGCTTATAATGCTCAAAATTGAAATGTAGGAGTTATGACCTCAAAAATCCCAATGACTAAAATGTGAGGATTTTTTATTCATTAACCATGATAATTAGGCTACGTGAGTTCATTTATCCCTAATTAGATAAATTTCACATAATTTTTATCAAAATGAAAATATTTGTGTTCATTTTAGTGTCCAAATTGAAAAGTGGGAGTTGTTTTTAAGTCAATTACATGAAAAATTAAAAGTGTGAAAGTTGTTTTCCATTTACCAACATAATTAATCAGTATATGAGTTCATTTCAAGCCATAATTTATCAAAATTTAAACCTAATTTGAGCTCACAACCCTTCAATAATGTTAGTGTAATCATTTTTTTGGATCTTTTAACTCAAAACCCTATCTTTGCACAGGCGCAGTTCTGGGCCACACAGGCACAAAACCAACTTGCATAGGCACACAAGTATCTTGCATAGGCACAAAAGTAGCTATCACATGCACAAAAATAGTCTACACAGGCACAAAAGTAGCCTGCACAGGCGTAGAAGGTCTGAAATTGCTCAGAAATGGTACTTTTCTTGAAATTCAACCTGCGAACACCTCAAAGACACTCAAGAAGGTTGAAATTTAGTTGATTCATGTCGAGCTCACCAAAAAATGTACATAACAATCATTGAAAACATCAAATCCATCAATTAGGCAACCACAAACCCTAATAAGCTAATAAATAATCTTATCACACTCAATAAAGGAATGAAAGTGAGATTTTAGAAACAAAAGCAAATCAAAGCACATAAATCTCCTTCATATCTCCTCCATTGTTTCTCTTTCTCCTCCAAATATGTGGGCTTCACCTACAAAATACAAATGTGAGAAAGGAAGAAAGATTGCAAATGAATTTGACAACATGAGGGTATTCAAGAAGTGGTTGAGATTGATTGAAAAGAGAAGTCAATTTATAAACAAATTATCTCCAAAATTGATGAGCATTTGAAAAGGGCAACAATTGGAAATTTAGCATGATTATGACAAAATTATGACCAATTTCATGACAAGTTTCTATGTGAAAATATGACAAATTGAGAGAAATTTGTGCTCAACAATTATGACATGATTGAGAGAGAAATTACCCACAAAAATAGCTCATTGATTGAATGACAAATTGGAGAGAAAATAGCTTCATTAATTATGACATGATTAAGCACAACAAGGGGATAAATTAGTGGGAAAACTTAGGAGGAAGTAATTAGAGGAAATTTGAAATTCAAAAATTGGAAAATTAGGTGGAACTAGGAAATTAGAAATGAAGAAATAGTTAATAAATTATCATTTATTAATTAATACACAAAGATGACACAATTAGCCAGTTAAATGAAAAATTTAATTGTGACAAGAGAAACCTAGGATAAATGGAATTAATCCATTTAACCTAAAGAGAAAAGTTATAGGTTTAAATCATTAAATCATTAAATCCTAGAAGAAATATTAGAAATGAAAGGACAACAATTAGGTTGGGACAAAATTGAAGCCAAGAAGGGTAAAGATTCCAATAAAAAGGACAAAATGACAAGAAATCGACATTGATTAATTGATGAAGATCAATGACCAAATGATTAGGATTGACAAAAAGACCAAATTGATTGATGACAAAAGAAAAAGGATCAATGACTAATCAATAAAAAATTGACAAAGATTTGATGATTGCTAGAGACCGATGACAAATCGATCAAATATTGATAAAAGGTAAACTTGATGAACATTGACATGATACTGAGATTGACAAATACTGATGACAAATCGATCACAATTGACAAGGCTAACTGATAATTGATGATTGAAAGAGTATCCAAAATGATGATTGAAAAAAGATGATAATTGATAAAAGATTGATTGAAGATGACAAAGATCAGGGACAAAACCCTAATTTGACACCAATTAGGATTTACGATATCCAATTGATATGAAAAATTGATTACGACCAAAGATTGCAATTTGAAAATGATATTGACAAGACCTAATTGAGAAATGAAAAAAGAATAATTGAAGAGGACATAAGTGTAGAAGAATGACAGGATGCTAACAAATGATAAAGATCAAGTGTGCAACATAGAAGACACGTTAATAAGATGTGAAAACCCTAAAATAAGGTCACATGGATATGTTAAAGTATGGTGCCACAAGAATTGACTATTTTTAGATACCTGTAAATAATACTCTTCCTCCTTATCAAGGAATCAAAAATGAGATTTCATTCACCAATCCACTCATTACACCATTATCACTGACACACTTTATTGACAAGGTATGGATGGTACTCTCCTCAGGTTCCTTGAATGTGTATAATTTGAGAAGGCCTTAAATGAAGTCGATGAAGGTATTTGTGTCACTCATTCAAGTGGTCTTACTCTTGCTAAGAAACTCATACAATTGGACTATTATTGGCCAACTTTGGAAATATGTTCTTTTCAGTGTGCTAATAAATGTAAGAAATGCCAAATCCATGATAATATCATACATGCACTAGCCCAAGAGTTGCATCCTCTAACAAGTTCATGGACTTTTTCTCAATGGGGTCTTGATCTTCATGTGGGAAAAATTCATCCTTCTTCTTCTGATGGTCACAAGTTTATCCTGATAGCCACATAATATTTTTCCAAAATGGATTGAAGCGGTGTCTCTCACAATGGTCACATGGAAACAAATTACTTCTTTTATCCTAAAATACATTATTTGTCACTATGACATTCCCAGCTCCATCATCACTGATAATGGGTGACCATTCAAAAATAAAGATGTCCAAGAGCTTTGTGAAAAAATTCAGATCCAGCATAGATTTTCCACGCCATATTATCCTTAGGGGAATGGTTAGGCTGAAGCATCTAATAAAAATATCTTGAAGATTCTAAAGAAGACAATTAATGAAGTTGGTAGAGACTGCCATGTTAAGCTAAATCCTACTTCGTGGGCTTATTGTACAAGTATCTGTACACCCACTAGGGCAACAACATATTGCCTTGTTTATGGATTTGAAGCAATCTTACCAATTGAAGTAGAGACACCTTTTACATGGGTGTCACTCAAAGGGCTCATTCCAGATGAGAAGTAGCAAGCATCCAAGTTGTAGGAATTGGGTTTTGTACAAGAGAATCACTAGAATAATTTTGCTAATCTAAGAGTAAAACCTAGGCCAAGATTTTTACAATAAAAAAGTCAAGCCTAGGATTTTTCAAGTGGGAGATGTAGTAATAACATAAAACCCACGAAATAAACAAGATCATGAGAAAAAAGGGAAAATTAAGAAAAAATGGTTAGGTCCTTTTTTCGTGATATCTACATATGTGTCTAATGCATATAGATTATCAACATCAAAAGGTGGTTGGTTCGAATAACCCATCAATACTATACATTTAAAGAAGTTCTATGTCTAAAAAAACAAAACTAAAAAAAGAAAAAAAAATTTAAAAAGGGTAAAAAGAAAGAAAAAATTTAAATATAAGAAAAAGTGCAATAAAAATAGGTAGTGAAAACCTAGAAATGGGTGTTATCTTTCAACCGGCTCTTCTGTGTATTAGTTCCCATGTATTTCCTCTTGCATCCACCACAATTATATATATACATAACTGTGGAGGGGAAAATGGGAGATCGGGTGACTAGGACCTAATCCCACTTTTGCCAACACATTGGGAATACGAAAGAGCCTAGGGAGATAGCTCACTTTGGATACTTCTTGTGAGAAAGAGAGAGCCAAGGATTATCTATTAGGGTTTCTATTCCTCTTGTTACAAATGATGAGAAAATTAAAGTTTGATTGATCAACTGCACTAGGAGATAAACAATGAAGCACATATGAACTGAAATTGCACAAACTTGTAGATCTGGAACTGAGATACTGAAAGAAAAGAAGGGGGAGGAATTTGAATGTGTACCTAATTCTGAAAGATGATCCAAACTAACCAGGACTAGGGTTCCACACCCCTATCCATGAGAATCTGATAGATAGCTACAACTGAAGGGCTAAAATCCTGAGATCCTAAGATACCACCCGGTCAAAATTCACTAAAAATGAGGGCGAATAGGGTGCCATAGCCCTATCTTGTGTAGGAATAGGGTTCCATGCCTCTTTCCCTAATGGATTAGGGTAGATCTGAGACTTCTTAGCTGTCCTTGTGCCTTCCTCTAATCTAAAACTCCTTCGAGGTACCTGTACCTGCACTATAGCTGAAAAGAGAGGGTTTGGGTGGCTATATAGGGTTTTTCCTCAGTCAAACCCCTATGTTGGTGATTTCCACCTTCAAAAATAGATGATTTTTATAGTAAAATAATGTGTGCAGGAATCTTGTGTGCATGCAAGACCCTAGAATGAATGCAAATAATCTAGAGCAATCCTAAAGAGTAAATCCTAAATACTTGTAATGGACAAAGTAAATGCCTAAATAAATGATGAAAAGTGATCTAAAGCATAAATTTAAATATGCAAATTGATGTAAAGAAGCTCATACAAAGACATGAAAACAACATGAAATCAAACCCAACCCCTAAGGGAGGGGTACAAGCCAATCGTCAGTCGGTGATCTCCTATTATTCTTCAATGTCTTCAAGGCTCCTAATTGATAATGAATTCTTGATGAATACTTGATGAATTCTTGATGAATGTTGTTGAATGTTGTTGAAGACTCCAAAAGGCTTTCTCTTTCACTACATTGAAGGCTCCTTCTGATCGCTTGTTCTTAGATGTTAGTTCTTAGTCCCTTCAAATGAAGAAAGAGAGCTCTTATGTATGAAACCCTATATCTTAATTTCATCTTTAGGTCGACCTAGGATTTGGATTTATCACCAATCTTTTGGGGTTAAGCATTATAATATCATATGATTATGCTCCCGAAATTCCAAGAAAAATGTTGGGGACCATGTGCACTTTGCACATGGTCTAACCAACTTTTCACCAAATTTTAGGGTTAGCTATGATGATATTAGAGCAAATCCCAAAGTAACAACTGATTTTGAGATGTTTTGTTATGAGAAATCAGGCTTTAAATGTCAAAATAGGACATAATTAGGGTTTATGATTTAATGATTTATTTGAGGAATAAAATTAAAAGGGGCACACTTAGGGTAGAGGGCCCAATTTTTTGATGTATGAAGTGATGAAATATGACTTTAGATTTAATTAAATTCTTAAAGGAAAATTAGAATGCAAGATGCAAACACACTAAGGTGGGTGCTGAACTAAGCATACAATTATACCACCCTAGCAAGGGTGTACAATTTACAACGGTACATTTATCCCCCACTTTAGCAGTCATATGACACTTCATTCATATGCGAGCTAAAGTAAAGAAAAGTAAACATTCATGAAAAAGAATATATCCACAAGTTGTCGGACGAAGCCCCCAATGGTATTTTCAGTACACAGTTAGGAACCGCACCCTACAAAACCACATGTTAGATAAAATCACAAAATCACCTAAATGCTTATTAAGGAGGGTGAAGAAAATTCAAGGGTAGCTATATTCCCCCCTATTTAGGTTTTCTAATTTTAGTGAGTTGAAACAAGGTATCATGTTTACCACATCTAATTGTGAAAGAAGATTGATGACAAATACTCACAAGAATATTCAATACAAGATCCAAAACTAGTGGAGAATCATTTGGTAAGAAAGAGGACTAAACCACAATTCCAACACAAAAAAGAGTGTGAGGATTTGAGAGCCCTCTAACATAAAATGAAAGATTTAAATGGAAACAAATGCAAGAGATATAATCCAAAAATGCAGCTTGATAAAGGAAATTGGAAAAGAATGGAGGATTGAAATGACATCAAAGAGAGATTATTTATAGTAACACTCTTCTAAAGAAGGCAAGATGTCCTCATCAAGGACATGCACGTTCAAAAAATAGAAGGGTTTATTATAAAAGATACTACTCAATGAAGAAAAGAAATTGATGAATGATCAAAGAATTTCAACACTAAGGAGGAGGTCCCAATTAAGGATATGTACTTAAGGTCCCCATTAGGGATGCTTGTTCCAATATGAGAGAAGGAATTCAAATATGAATACACCTCTACAATCAATAAGAAATCCTTATAGAAGACACTACTTCACAAAGGTGAAATTTTAATCTTAATAAGGAGAGATGTTTGAAATCACTCTTCCCCCCATATATAGGGAGAAGAGATGAGATATAAATAGGCTATTATGTTGCTTCGAAAAGTATGATTACACATAAAATTGTACCATCTTGAATGACAATGAGTCCCCAATAAGTGAGCTACCAATGTCACATAATGATAAGAAACATAATAACCATTAATGTTATTTAAAGACACGATAGACTGAATAAGGTATTTGAATATGACATGTTAAATTCTCTACTATAATTGAGATTAAAAAGTCTTTAGAAAGAGAGAATTTTATAGGAGAAGAATAGGCCACTAAGTCATACTTTTCTTGCACACAAGAAATATTAGGAGAGGGACAAGTGTAGTTCATTAGAGCCTTATTCCTATAAAAAGGGATTTTAGGATGAGTAGAAGATAAAGTCTCATAAGTGAGATTATAAATCTCTTGAGGAAATTCATAAAGAGATTTGTTCATTACCAAGATTTCCATATGAGGGGAATGAGTGTTGAAAGAAGTAGAAGATGATTTAATTGAGGTGAGGTCTTCATTACTACTAAATATAGCATTCACATTGAGAGATGGTCTTTTAGATTATTTGATTGGGTTAGAAGGATTATATCAAAGTCCAAATGAAGCTTCATGTGTGTTATGTTCTAAAGGAACTTTAATTCCTTGTTCATTTATGCCACAACAATTGGCATCATAGCCACTCTTAGCTAAAATGTGAAAACCAAGACCATAAAAGATGCCAAATAAGAGAGATATGGTTGCGCCTCATAGGTCTTAGTGCCATATGAATTAGAGGAAGGATTTGAAAAATTATCTAAATTAGAAGCAACCACAAAGTGGTTACTTAGTTGTGTAGACAAAGTGGGTTTATCTTTAGGTTCCTCCTTAGATTTCTCCTTCTCAGTCTTATATTTTTTCCAAGATACTCTATACTCTCCTATAAAAGTAGGGTCAAAGTATAGAGATCCCCAATCATCATCTGAGAGCACTCCTTCGAGAGAAAATATATCCCTGGGAGGAGATTCTGATTGAGTAGAAGAATCAAGAGTACTAGAAGGAAAAGGATCATTAAATGAAATAGCTGTATTTGAAGAAGTAGGAGGATTGGGAGATGAATGGGAAGTAGTTGAACAAGAAGATCCAGTTTTAAATGGATCTTTAAGATTGGTATCAGCTAACAAGGTGTATGTCTTATTGTTATAAATGAACTTGACTTGTCTATGCAAATTTGAGGGGACAAATTGTATGCTATGAATCCAAGGTCTCCCTAATAGAAGGTTATATGTCAAATTATCAAGCATGACATGAATAGGTGTAGGTAAAATAACAGGACCTACCTTAACAGGAAAGGTTATGACACCTAAACATTGTTTAGCAACATTATCAAAGCCTCGAATTGAAATAAAAGCAGGTTCGATGAGAGAATGATCCATATTAATCTTATCCAATAAGTCCACACTGCAAATATTAAGGAGAGATCCATTGTCCAAAAGGATTCATCTTATAGTAGTAGCATTGATAATAACCACAATCATAAGGGGATCATATTGATGTTGGATTTCATGAGAGGGTAACTCATCTTGTGTGAATACAATTTAAACTTAGGGATTATTTGTAGGATCAATCAAAGAAGCCATGTTATTAGGTGTCACTGCATGTGGGACATCTACACTTTTCAAAGCATCTTGTAACATCCCATAATAAGCAGGTGAAGTTTTAACTAAATCCCAAATAGAAATCTTGGCAGGAGTAGCTTTAAGTTATTCAATGAGATCATACTCCTTACTAAGATTCTATGATACATGAGGGATTTGACGAAGAATAGGTTGAGAGGGAGGAAGTGAATTTAGGGTAACTGAAAGAGGATTAGGTTTCCTATTGTTTCTTGTGTTGTAGGTATGAGCAACCGTATAATAAATCTCTCTAGTGATTTTCTTAGCATACTCATAATGGCTCTTAGTAGGATAACCTTCTTGTAAAGTAATAACAAGTTTCTTAGGAGTGGAAAAAGAATCATTAGCATAACCACCTTGAACCACTAAGATAGGCTTATGTTGAGAAAATTGAGAAGGATAAGCACCTTGAACTGTGAAGAGGGTTTTATTAGGTGTTTCATTCACATCTATCAAATTGATTGAATATGGTTTAGGAATATCAAAGGTGTCCTTATAAATTTTAGAAGAAGAATGGACAATATTGTTGGAAGAATTGTTGGTATTCTCTTCTTGCACTAAAATATTACAATGGATAAGATCAATTTTAGGAGGTAGACTAGGAGTAGGCATTGATGTTTTAGAAGGAAGAATATTAGTAGGAAAGGTCATATCATCCTTTATCATCAAAGGATCTACATGGGGTATAGATTCTATAGGAGAAGGATCAACATTACTCTCTAAATTTTCACCTTTGAAAGGGAGATCTTTGAAAGAGATATTAACAATATCTTTTTGAACTAAAGTATCCTTATGAGTAAAACCTAGTTGGGGAGAAGGATATGCCTTACCTTTAGAGAAAAAATGTTTGAGATTCATGTAAGGTGAGATGATATCAAGAGAGATACTCTCATAGGGTAAAGAATAATCACCACCTTCTTCTAATAGTTCATGCCAAATAGTGAGGTCTTTGAGAAAATTATTAGAAATATCTTGCACAAAGATGTCCTTGTTGTTATTGACAACTTTGGGATAAAGGATAACATTGTTCATTAATTCTTCATCCTTAGGAGGGAGAGAGTCACTACATGTGTTTAAATCATCCTCTTTCCTCAAAATGTATTCAATAGGAGGTCTAGGGGAGAGAGAATTAAGGAAGTTTATTATGATTTCACCTTCTTTTTCTAAGGAATCTTTATGGGAAAGATAATATTTAGGGCAAGGAGAAGCATTTCTAATTAATGCATCATCTCTAGTGGGAATTTTGTTGAAGTTAAGAGAGGAAATGCCATCACTAGGAAAAGTAGGGAAAATACCATATTATTGCACAAAATGATCCTCATGAGGGGAGTATTCTTTAGGAGGGGGATGAACATCTTTCTCCAGAGATTCATTCTTAGGAAGGAGATCTTTGAAATAAGTGCTCATAACCTCTTGTTGCATTAACATGCCCCCATTGGTAAGATCAAATTTAAGAGAAGATAAGTAAATTTTCATCGATACCTTTTCACTTAGAGAGGCATCATGTAAAGAAGGTAAAGTAACACTAAGAAAGGTGTTTATGATATTATCCTCTTCCTCTAAGATAGCTAGATGGGATGGACACATTTTAGGAGAATTGTCAAGATCACTCTTCAAATCTTCATCCTTAGAGAATGGGAGAGTTTTGAAGGGGTTGGTAACAACTCTTTTAGGTTCTAAAATGTTGTCATAAATAGGAGGAGGTTCTTTAAGAGATGGAAAAATTGAAACAAGGGAAGCTAACCCATTATCGCATTTATAAAATGAATGCATCATGACAACAATTTTCCTCTTTTAAATGATAACATATTCAAAATACAAGGAAATATTTAATTTTAACCAATGTAAGCACTCTAAATGTTGATTTAGGAAATGAAATTTATGAGTGAAATGTTTTCCTAAATTAGATTTTAAATTAATGATCCAAATTAAGCTATCCATAAGTTCAATTTTGAATTTCAAAATTAGGGTTTTGATTTTTTTTGTAAAATTGCAAGGAATTGAAACTTGTAAATGCAAATTTAAATTTGAAATGGCAAAAATCTTAGATCTGAGAACATAAATTAGAATTAAGGAATTTTGGATTCACGTTTGGTTCACCAAAATGTGGAGGGGAAAAAGCGAGACCGGGTGACTAGGACCTAATCCCACTTTTGCCAACACATTGGGAATACAAAAGAGCCTAGGGAGATAGATCACTTTGGATAATTCTTGTGTGAGAGAGAGCTAAGGATTATCTCTTAGGGTTTTGATCAACTATACTATGAGATAAACAATGAAGCACATATGAACAGAAATTGCACAAACTTGCAGATCTGGAATTGAGATACTGAAATAAGAAAAGGGGGAGGAATTTAGATGTGTACCTAATGCTGAAAGATGAGACAAAATAACTAGGACTAGGGAGCCATGCCCCTGTCCCTAAGAATTTGATAGAAAGCTGCAACTGAAGGGTTGAAATCTTGAGATCCTAAGACACCACCCTTTCAAAATTCACTAAAAATGAGGGGGAGCAGGGCACCACACCCCTATCCTAGGAAATACCAGGGTACCACACCCCTGTCCTTGATGGATTAGGGCATATTTGAGACTTTTGGGCCATCCTTGTGTTGGCAATTGACACTCATTGGATTCATTTTGTTTTCATTGATGGCAACAAGATGAGATAGAAGGCAACAAGACTTGATGGAAGTCACAAACTGACACTAGGAGGCATATACCAAAAGATACCGACATTGGAAGCATTCAGGGCTACACCGACACCGGCACCGACATCAATACTTCAGAAAGTTGACATCAAGGATGATTTATTTTGTAAATCATTTTGTAATTATTGTCGTGGCCAACATTGAATATATTTTGTAAATGTATTGTAAGCCGACATAAGGCATATCATATGTAATAGGTATATAAGTCAGTCTGCTAGGTCAATTTAAAATATATAGAGAGATGATGGTATTATGATGGTATAGAGATAGACATATAGCAGAACTATGAGATGTGAAATATATGTATGGAGATCATTTTTGTATGCGAACATTGTATCTTGCAATGATCTATAGTTAGCTAGGAAAGCATTCTTGGAGGATAAGCAATACTGATAATAGTTCAAGACCATTAACCGATACAGAGAAAAACCAGAACTAGAACTCTATCTGGCATAGCAGATGCATTCTTGAGTTCATTTTTTAGTAATTTACTTTGTAGAAAGCTTGTAGTCAATGAGGCTCTTTAGTGATGAGTAGTATGCTCTAGGCAGTATGCTTTCCTGCAAGTGCAGGCCCCTGTTTATGTAATATCTTTTGATATGGCAAGTGAACTGATATTATGGGTCACAAATCCCATCGTGGTTTTTCCTCATTGAGGTTTTCCACGTATAAATTTAGTGTATTATGGTTTACATTTATGTGGATGGTTTATTTGCTTCTTGTTATATGCTTATTTGTTTACCAGTACATACATGCATGGTTTAGAAACTTAAATATTACATTCAGCCCCCCTCTCAATGTTCTCAGATCCCAACAATTGGTATCAGAGCTTGGTTCCTCGGAAGAAGTTTAACAACTTGAGGAAGATCCTAAAACCAGAATCTTTGAATATGGCTATAGAAAGGCAACTTGATATGGCTCTTGAGGATTATGATTCTGAAAGGATGAAGAACTTGAAATTGCAAGAAGAACTGAATTTTGGAAATAAATTCATTTCTATTCTGCAAGAAAGGTTGTCATCTGGTCAAGCCAATAGGAAATAACTTTTGCAACAACTGGATGATGAGGAGAAAAATGCTCTTAAGGAACAATGTCAGAAACTAATTCATGTAAATATGCTCATGAAGAATGAAATTCAAGATCTGACCATGAGGTTATCAAAAGATATTGAGGATAGAAATAAGAAGGAAGATAGTCTTACTTTATCTTTGAAGAACAAATTTGATGAATGTGGAAGATTGACTCATGAGAATAATCTATTGAGAACTAATTTGGCACACTCCCATAATAATGAACAAGAACTTGAAAGGCAAATAACTGCTCTAAGAGATGATTTGACTATTGCAAGTGAGTATAAAGAAAAGTTTAGGATTAGTGCTGCACAATTAGATGACTTACTGAAAAGACAAAGACAGATTGATGAGTCTAGAGGACTTGGATTTGTACAAGGTGAAAGATCTGGTACTACTAATGAAGATCAGACAACTGATATGCAGAACTCATCAGAATAGAGGAAACCGGTAAGGTAATCTAATGCTTATAAATTCAATGGTAGATTCTTTGTTTACAATAAATTTGGGCACATGGCTAACAATGTAGAAATAAGGCAAATCAAAACTACAATTCTGTTCCCAGTCAATGTACAAACTACAAGAAATATGGTCATAAACCAGAAGACTATAGAGTGAATGTTAAATGTCATGCATGTGGAAAGTTTGGACATTTTTCTAATCATTGTAGGTCAAGAAATAATATTAATACCGGATATGTCAAAGCAATTCAGAAAAAACAATGTTACAAATTATGCATGCAACAAAATAGGTCATATTGCTAAGTATTGCAAAAGCAAGACTCAACTGGCTAAAAATGATAAAGATAATGAGAAAGGGAAAAAAAAGGTAGATGAAATACACCGAGATCATACCAAGAGATGGGTTAGAAAATCTGAAGAACAAAGTGGAGATGGATCTATACCAGCAAATCCACCGGTAGAACAGAGTATTCCCCCACCAACAGGAAATTCCACCAGTAACTAAGGCATAAGCCTTAGGGGTTAGAAAAGTCACTGCTGAATTTTGCATATTACCTCAGAAGAGACCTAAGGAGATCTGGAAAGAGATATGGAGAACTATATTTATCATCAATAAAGGTTACCCCAACTTTTAACTATGAAACCAACATCCGTAGAGTTGGTGAAACATTAATGATAGAAAATTAGGGTTTTATTTGCTAATAAAAGAAGCTAAGTGAATTCATTTTCACTCACTAAGCATTCAAGCAATCAGAGCAAAGTAAAGGCGAACTAAGAGTGAGCAAGCATTGAGAGAGGATTTCAAGCAATAATCTAAAGCATTCAAATCATCCACCGGCATTCACTTAGGTATTTTCTGACATGGCATCTAGATCTTCCGCTCCTACTTTTATTACAAATTTGACAATTGTCGAAGTTAAGGACAGGTTAAGGCAAGTCTTTAAGGAGGTTCCTGAAATTGCGAAGAAGGAAGACTCTGTGGGAGCATTTTCTAGGGTTCCTAAAGGAGTAATGTATGTTGAAGATGTGAGGGAATACATCCACTGCACTCTTGAGGATCTAGGTACTGAAGACATAAAAAGCATATATCAATTAGTGATACTGGGAGACACTGGAAAGATCAAAACAAAATTTAAGGCAATTGAGGATCTAGGGTTAACTGGTATTCTATATTTATCAAAATTCAAGGATGAAGTTATCAGATATGTCTTGAGTAGGGTTCATAACAAATTCATTTGGTTAGAAAGACCCTACATGATCACAAAGGAATATATACAAGTTGTCACCGGCTTAACTAGGGTTGGACAAGAACCTGGTAAGAAAATGTCCAACACAGAGGTTAAAAAACTCACTGGTTCCACACCGGATAATAAATCAATGAGGATAAGCACAATAACCGACTCAGACATAAAATTTACAAGCATGATCATAGGATATAAGGTAGCTCAATCCAATCGCTTGAATTCTGTTGCAAGTTTATGCATTCATGTTGCATATCAAATGTTAAGGAATAATGTGAAATATGATATGTGAATGGATGAGGAGTGAGTTAATGTTAAACCTTAAAAAGATCAAAGGAACCAAGAAAGACACATTCAGATATGGAAACTTAATTGTTTGTTTGATGCTTTATTTCCTGAATGAGCTACACGACTTAGGAAAGAAGCAATGGGCTCATGACATACCGATAGGTATGCAAATAAAAATGGCTTTCATCGATCTTGGTACCAGCAGGGATGAAAATCTCTGGGGTTAATTCAAGACATTTCAAGAAAATATGAGGTAAAGGGAAAGAATCTCTAAGAACATTGTGGAGAAGTACTCCACTGACATATGCTTCATGGTGAAAACTAATGAAACACTCAGGGAAGGAATTTAACCCAGATAAATCTAGATCATTGGGCTAGGATATGAGGTAGATGATATTATTTTTGATATTTATGCAAAGATACTATTAGATGCCCCCATTGGATGACAAAATAGAGCACTTCATTATAGCAAGAGAAAAGGCTCTTGAAGTGAAAAAAGGTTTCAATAGAAAAATGAGAGAGAAGAAAATTGATAAAATGTCTACATATGTGCAGAATGTGATTTATAAAATAGATACTCAGCTAGGTTCCCAATCTAAATAGGTAGTCAAACCGACAGAGGTTGCTACTGAAGAAGTGAAGAAGCCACAAGTTCACATTTCCCCAATCACTTCTGACTCTGACCCTAAGGATAATGAGCCTCTGGCTTTCAGAAGGGTGCAAAGGAAGGATGTGGTAAAACAACTGGTAGAGCAACAAAAGGCAGAACCAAGGAGGAGACTTGTCAGAAAGGCAGCTTAGCCTACTGCACCTCCACCACCAGTAAGGAAGCCTATGCAGAAGAGGAAACTAGTCGCACTGGCAACAACAAGAAAAAAGTGGAAGGGTGATGATACCAGATCTGGTAAGACATCAATGACCTATGCTAAAATATTAATGAAGTAACAAAAGATGGGATATTAAATAATATTTCAAAATATTATGAAGTTTTTGAAGAGAGTGAGAAAAATGAGTTAGAGGAAGCTATTTTATTGTATATAGATATCTATAAGAAGGCATTAGTTGAAATTTTGAAAGAGATACCTTTATCTCTATACAATGAACTTGAAGCTATCAAGAGGGACAAGGAAATCAAGGAAGTTGCACTTTTGGAACAATGTGGCTCTATAAACAATTAAGAGATGAAAAGATGTATAGATACTCCTAATAGGACAATTTTTAGTAGTAAAAACTAGTAGATAAGTCTTATGTTGGGTAGAGTAAATGAGGTGGTAAATGAGACAATTAAGGGGTGGAAAAAATTGTTTTAGAAGAACTCAGACTTTCTCACATCTCAGGAAGAATTTGCAAATGAAACATCCCCTACAATTCCTAAAAAATCAAAAGGAAAGGGTATTTTAGGTAGTTCTACTCCAATTTTGACACAATCACAACTGACTGTAGCTACATGCACACATCCACAACCGGAAGTCACAGAGAGTGTACAATTTATACCAAAACAAACCAATTTTGAGCAAGAGAGTGTAAAGGACACTAGAAACACTATGGATAATACTCCATCAACAGTAACTGACACTGCACCAAGTGGCGAAGCCACCGGTGCAAAAGAGGTTGAGATGGACAAGGTTAAATCAACTGAGTCCATACTAGCAGGCAAAATAGATTCACTGGCAAGTGTCTTGGCAATTGACACTTATCAGGTCAAGAAGAAATCAGTTTCTAAATTAAGTTCAACAGAACTAATGATGATGGCCACTCAGAAATTGTTAAAGGAAGGTACTGTAGAAAAAGGGTTAATTGATCAATCAGTCACTATATTACACAAACTAATCCGACTGTTAGAGAGAGGATGGAGCAAGCCATTCCGGTTAGCTAAATGCTTTAATAGAACACATATCAAATAAATATCAATCCTTGAGACAAATTGTAGACCGACAGGCTTTGGATAGTTTCTCTGCTCCAAAAAGAGCAGCTTTTGATCATCTTATAGTAATTGGGAAGAAAAAGATAGAGGAAAAACTTATCTCTATTGAGGTTTGTTTGAAACAATGCACCAGTATTTACAGAGTATGTTGTAATATAGGAAGTCTAACAGCCAATGCAAATGATAGATTGAAAGAATTACATTACAAAATGGCTACTATTGCTAATTCTTTTGATGTGCTAACTACACTAACTACATCTGTTGATGGAAAAAAATTGTCCTTGGAGAACCAAGTTTTTGCATTTGAGAAAGAAAAAGATAAAATGCTAAGGACAACAAGAAATTTAAGAGGACTGGTGAGTCTAAGACTTAACTCTTTGGGTGTTCACAAGAGAGAATGCATGGATATGATATAAAATCCCACACCAGTAGATACCTAGGAGAAGGAAACATTTTCCCACTTACTCAATGGACTTGCATCTGTATCAGACACTTTCAAATCAGGATGGGACACATATCTTCATTTGCTGCAAAAAGCATACCTAGAAATTCTGAAGATGACTAAGCTCGAATGACTCTAATTGTATTCTTTCATTCTTTATTCTTTCACCAGTCTTTGGCATTAATGTCAGATGGGGAGTATGTACATTTGTGAAAAATATTAGGGAATATGTTATCGGTTGAAGTGTGTTGCTCAGCGGGAGCACACTGACAATGAATCCATTTTTCACATGAGTGTTGTCATCAATGCCAAAGGGGGAGATAGTTGACAATTGACACTCATTGGATTCATTTTGTTGTCATTTATGGAAACAAGATCAGATAGAAGGCAACAAGACTTGATGGAAGTCACAAACCAGCACTAGGAGACATGTATCGATAGATACCGGGATTGGAAGCATTCAGGGCTACACCGGCACTGGTACCGACATTGACATTGGTACTTCAGGAAGTTGACATCAAGGAAGATTTATTTTGCAAATCATTTTGTAATTATTGTCGAGGCCGACATTGAATATTTTTGTAAATGAATTGTAAGCTAACATAAGGCATATCTTATGTAATAGGTATATAAGTCAGTGTGCTAGGTCAATTTAAAATATCTAGAGAGATGATGGTATTATGATGGTATCGAGATAAACATGTTGGCATTATAATAGACAAGAATAAGGTTGGCATTCCAATTACAATGAGAGATTGTTGGCATTTCAATAAGGATATTGAGAAGGTTGTTGATGACTATGGATATAACTGATTAAGGATGATTACTGTCTTAATATTATTATTTTGTCATTGATGTCAAGAAATTGATTTTCTAATTCAGTATGATGTTGCCATATCTTAAGAAGTATGATGTGATGAGTATAAAGATGTAGGTAAAAGACACAAAAAGAATATGATGAATAAGGGGATAAGTTATTCAATAGGCTACTATTACCAAGTTAGACAATGATGAGATCATGTTGTTTAGATTGTTTTGATATCCTACAAATGCTATTGTTTGAAAGGTTAATACTATACTATGTTACCAAGCAATGAACCTAGTCGGTAAACCCTAAGGTTATAGCTATCGGTTAATGAAGGCAGAATGTCTACCGAGTGAAGTTTAGTATTTACCGAGTTACAATCGAGCTATAACAGAATGCATTAAATGTTTACATGTGATATTTAATGAAAGAAGCTGATGAGCTGGAGTGAATTAAATGATTGGTAAGCCGTGTATGAAGATTGTTAAAGAATCTATGGTAAAGAAAGATCGGCAGGAAGATCTACAGCTCATATTGAACTGCAATACCCTAACACAAGTTCCAAGGCGGGGTAAAACATTTTCAGATCGAAGGATACATTGAACCTGGAGAAGATTGAAGATCTGATGGCTATGATTGATCATGGGAAATGTGATCAACAAGATTAAGCGGTTGGAAGATTGTTTATAAATAGGAAATTGTTGATAAACAATGTATGCAGGCAAGTGTATGCACAGGGATGCTACATAGTGATTACCGAGCATAGAAGCTTGAAGACCTATTTTGATAATAGTGTATAGAGCCCAGCAGAGGGACAAGATAAGTCCAATGAATTGATTGTATTGAGAAAATAAGAATCTACTTTAGCATTTTTAGATGTGAAGTTGCAGACATATTTTTATTACTGTTATTTTGAGAAGTAGTAGAAAATCTCTTAACCAAGTGGACTTAACAGTATTATATGTAAATCCTCTAGCAAGGTGACATTCTTATTGAGTGTTTGAAATCCTTTAACAAGGTCACTTCTAACAAAGTGAAGATCCTAATAGATCTGAGGGAAATCCCTTAACCGGGTCACATCTAGCAATGTGTTTGTAATCTTTAATAGGATTTTCTTTTAACCGAGCATGCTCTAGAAGAGTATATTTCTTAGCGGGTCCAAAATCCCATAGTGGTTTTTCCCTATTTGGGTTTCCACGTTAAATCTGGTGTTATGAGGTTTATATTGTTCATATGCTTTTGAATTTGCATGTTTGACAGTTTTGGTTATATGACTGATATATATTTTACCGAGGTTGAATATGATGTTTTTATGGATGATTAAGTTTGTATGATTCACCCCCCCTCTCATCTTGTTGGCTATTGGATCTGTACTTATATTAAGTATCAAAACTATCAATTGGTATCAGAGCTTTGGACTCTGGAAGAAAAGTTTAAAGGCACTTGAGTTAAAGATCCAAAAGATGTATAAGAGGGATGCACCGAAGCTAAACAAGTCAAGTTTCTATACATGGCAGAAAAGGATGAAGCTACATCTATCAAGAATTGGAGAATATGTTGTATACTATTTGGAGAATGATTTTGTTGCACCGAGCACCTATCCATTGACTATGGAAGAAATAAGGGCAAAGCAAGAACATATTCAAGCAATGATTGAAATAACATCTGCATTGATCGACTCAGAGTTTAATGATCTAGAAGGATGTACTGATGCAAAGACAATGTGGACTAAGCTCATATCTGTATATGGAGGAGATGAACATGTTCAAAGAGAAAAAGTGGATAGTTTAAGAGGACAACTTGAATCTATGAGGA
The DNA here is from genome assembly GCF_030272615.1 of Cryptomeria japonica. NCBI lineage: Eukaryota > Viridiplantae > Streptophyta > Pinopsida > Cupressales > Cupressaceae > Cryptomeria > Cryptomeria japonica. The sequence goes on from NC_081411.1 coordinate 458,231,970, forward strand.
TGAATGAAGGTGAGAACATAACCCAGTATAGTACAAGACTAAAGGAGATTGTAAATCAAATCAAAGGAGTAGGAGGAACTATTGAAGAAAAGGATGTAACAAGTAAGTTGTTAAGAACCCTTCTACCTGCCTATGCAATCCGAGTCTCTGCAATCAATGAATTGAGGTCTGTACCCAATATGCTAGTTTCTTTAGATGCTACTATTGGTCAGCTACATGCATTTGAGTTAAGTAACTTTGATAATAGTGGGTCATCGGTAAATAAAGTTGAATCTACATTCAGTTATTTTCATATTGATGAAACTGATGATTACAATGATAGAAAGTATAAGTACTCTGAAGGGAATCACAGTGGAGCAATTGAAAGATTTCGTAAGAACATGGAGGAGGTACACAAATTGTGTGAGGAAATTAGAAAGCAAGAAGAGTTTGAAGCACTATTAGCCAGAAGGCTACCAAGAGGAAAAGGTAAGTATAAAGGAAAGTTACCTTTAAAATGTTTCAATTGTGATAAGACATGACATATGGCTTCTAACTGTCCTAACAAAGAATCTAGTGAAAAGAGAGATTACTGAGATAACAGACAGAAAGATAATTATTATAGAGAACACCAAGACTTCAGGAGAAGAGATAAAAAGACATGCCTAATAGCTGATGAGGAATCTAATGATGATAAATCAGATGAAACTGATATAGAGGAAGTTGTTTATGTGGCTATTAAAGATGGATCAGATGAAGAAAGGTATGAAGAAAAAGCTTCAATATCTCATATAAATACTAATGATTCTTGGATCATAGATAGTGGTTTCTCACATCACATGACAGGTGATAAACACAAGTTTATTAAATTAGATGATTATGATGGAGGATATTTAAGATTTGGTAATGATGCACCATGTCTGGTAAGAGGTAAAGGATCCATAACACTTCTTGACAATGCTAAATGTAATGATGTTTATTGGTTTGAAGGTTTGAAATACAATTTGTTGAGTGTAGCACAGCTAAACAACATAGGTTACCGAATAGAGTTTGAAAAAGGAATTTTCAAAGTTCATGACAAGCATGGAAAGTTAGCTGCTACTGGGACACAAACAAGAGGTAATACATTTCATCTTGACTCAACTAGGAATAAATGTCTATATGCAAGGATAGATGATACCAGGTTATGACATAAAAGGTTTTGTCATGTTAATTTTGATAATCTGATCAAAATAAGTAAGAAGCACCAAGTAAGAGGTCTATCGAGTCTTGAAAAACCTGAGAATGCTATGTGCCGAGGATGCCAGATGGGTAAGATGACAAGATCAAGCTTTACAAGTAAGTCCTACACTTCTAAGGGAATTTTAGATCTTGTGCATATTGATCTTTGTGGTCCTATGAAAGTTCAGAGTTATTATGGTGATAAATATTTCATATTATTTGTGGATGATTACTCAAGGATGATGTCAGTAATGTTTTTAAAAGAAAAATCAGAAGCTTTTCAAATGTTTAAATGGTACAAGGCTAGAGTTGAAAATGAAACAGGAAGACAATTGAATTGTCTCAGATCAGATAGAGGAGGAGAGTTTACATCTGATGAGTTCAACTTATTTTGCAATGATCATGGTATAAAAAGACAAGTCTCTACACCAAGAACTCCACAGCAGAATGGGATAGCTGAGAGAAGGAATAGATCTATTGTGGATTATGCCAGAACCTTGATGATTGAAAAGAAAGTTCCACAAACATTTTGGAGACAAGCAATAAGCACAGTTGTTTACACCTTGAACCGAGTTCAATTGAAGAAAGGTACTTTGAAGACACCTTATGAAATCTGGTATGACAAGAAACCTAATGTAAGTTATTTTAAAATCTTTGGGAGTAGATGCTATGTTCATAAAGATGATAGAAATGGTAAGTTTGATCAAAAAAGTGAAGAAGAAATGTTTCTAGGTTATTCTTCTAGAAGCAAAGCATTTAAATGTTTGATCAAATCATCTAACAAAATAGTAGAAAGTGCAAATGTGAAAATTGATGAATTTGCAGAAATAAATGATGAAGGAAACTCGAAAGAACCAGAAGATTATGAAGGATTTGTCTATGTGCAACCGAGAAGTCCTATCAAGATAACTGTTGAAGAAAATGAAGAAAATATCTAGTTATCAAGTGATGAAGAAGATCATACAGAGCCTACCGAGCCTGTATTAGCCAAATATGTCAAAAGACATTATGCACCAAGTCAGATTATAGGAGATAAGGATGATCCAGTGATGGCAAGGAACAAACTAAGACAGAACACGTGTTTGATATCTGAATTTGAACCGAGAATAGTGAAAGAAGCATTTAATAGTGATGATTGGATAAATGCTATGACATAAGAGATTGATGAAATCAAGAAGAATGACACATGGACACTGGTCCCAAGACCGAAGGAAAAAAATGTAATCGGTACAAAGTGGATCTTCAGAAACAAGCTAAATGAAAAGGCTGAGGTCATTCGAAACAAAGCAAGACTAGTTTGCAAAGGTTATTCCCAAGAAGAAGGAATTGATTATGGTGAGACTTTTGCACCTGTGGCAAGACTTGAAGGAGTAAGAACATTGTTGGCATATGCTTCTTACAAGAATTTCAAGGTATATCAAATGGATGTCAAATCTGCATTTCTGAATGGCATATTAGAAGAAGAAGTTTTCATTGAACAACCTGAACGATTTGTTGAAGGAGAAAATAATGATCAGGTAAGTAAATTAAACAAAGCTTTATATGGTCTGAAACAAGAACCTAGAGCATGGTATGAGAGATTGCACTCATATTTGATCAAAATTTGCTTTATAAGAACAAGTGAAAAGAGCAATATGTAAATGAAGAATGATGAAAATGGAATACTGATCTCATCCATATTTGTTGATGATATTATCTTTAGCGAAAATGACTCTCTATGCAAGAACTTTGGAAATGAAATGAGTAAAGAATTTGAGATGTCATTAATCGGTGAGATAAAATATTTTATAGGTCTGTAGATACTACAAATGAAAGATAAGATTTTCATTACCCAATCCAAGTACATAAAGGAAATCTTGAAGAAATTTGGAATGGAGGATTCAAAACCAATAAGTACTCCTATGACTACCAACTATAAACTATCAAAGAATGATGAATCTGCATCTATTGATGAGACACTTTACTGATCTATGATTGGAAAGTTACAACATGTTGTTCATAGCAGGCCAGATATAGCACATGCAGTAGGTATTGTTACAAGATTTTCTGTAGATCCTAAGGAAGCACACATGATTGCAATCAAAAGAGCTTTTAGATACTTAAAAGGCACTGAAGATTATGGTTTAATATATCAGAAAGGAAATGAGTTTGATTTAAAAGTTTATATTGATGCTGATTGGGCAGGCAACATTGATGATAGGAAAAGCACAAGTGGAGGAGCTTTCTTTTTAGGAGAAAGACTAGTGAGTTGGCTTAGCAAGAAACAAGGATGTGTTTCTCAGTCAACAACAGAAGCTGAATATGTTGCTACAGCACTGAATTGCACCAATATAGCATGGATCAAACAACTATTGGAAGGTATAAATGAGCAAGTTACCGAGCCAGTAACTATATTTTGTGATAACACTAGTGCCTTTAACATTTCAAAGAATCCTGTTATGCACTCTAAGACAAAGAACATCTCTATCAAATATCATTATCTTAGAGAAGAAGTTCAAGAGAAGAAAGTGGTTTTGGAATATGTTAGTACAAAGGAGAAAATAGAAGATATCTTCACCAAGCCACTACCAAAGGACACTTTTGAATATCTCAGAAGTCAGTTAGTGGTCCTACCCCTATCTTCCATTCACTGACCGAGTTCGGTGAAAGCATCAATTCGATGACTCTATTGAATATATTTTGGGAGTTGATGCTGGAGTCATACACTTTAGGATGTTTTCTAAAAGTGCACTGGAAATAATATAGAGAATATTACAGGGAACAGGAATTGAAGACAAAATGCTCTGACTGACTCAGTTGATACACAATAGCAAGAAATAACTTCTTACATGAAAGAAATTATGTTTTTAGCTCTTTTATTTTTGGCATTGTTGTCAAAGGGGGAGAAGACCAATATAGGGGAGAAGACCTATCAGACCAATATAGGGGAGAAGACTAAGAGAAAACTGAGCAGAGTATAGATTGGAAAGAAGACTGAGAAAATAGGAGAAGTCTAATGTATAGGGGAGAGCATTTCAGCATTTCAGAATTTCACAGCAATCTGAATCCGAATCACCAAAGTCAAATCAATTGGTTTTGCCATCAATGCCAAAGGGGGAGATTGTTGGCATTATAACAGACAAGAAGAAGGTTGGCATTCCAATTACAATGAGAGATTGTTGGCATTTCAATAAGGATATTGAGAAGGTTGTTGATGACTATGGATATAACTGATTAAGGATGATTACTGTCTTAATATTATTATTTTGTCATTGATGTCAAGAAATTGATTTTCTAATTCAGTATGATGTTACCATATCTTAAGAAGTATGATTTGATGAGTATAAAGATGTCGGTAAAAGACACAGAAAGAATATGATGAATAAGGGGATAAGTTATTCAATGGGAAACTATTACCCAGTTAGACAATGATGAGATCATGCTGTTTAGATTGTTTTGATATCCTACATATGCTATTATTTGAAAGGTTAATACTATACTATGTTACCAAGCAAAGAACCTAGTCGGTAAACCCTAAGAAACCTTGTCGGTAAACCCTAAGGTTATCACTATCGGTTAATGAAGGTAGAATGTCTACCGAGTGAAGTTTAGTATTTACCGAGTTACAACCGAGCTATAACAGAATGCATTAAATGTTTACATGTGATATTTAATGAAGGAAGCTAATGAGATGGAGTGAATTAAATGATTGGTAAGCTGTGTATGAAGATTGTTAAAGAATCTATGGTAAAGAAAGATCGGTAGGAAGATCTATAGCTCATATTGAACCGCAATACCATAACACAAGTTCCAAGGTGAAAATGCAAGTTCCAAGGTGGGGTAAAACATTTTCAGATCAAAGGATACATTGAACCTAGACAAGATTGAAGATCTGATGACTATGATTGATCATGGGAAATGTGATCAAGAAGATTAAGCGGTTGGAAGATTGTTTATAAATAGGAAACTGTTGATAAATAATGTATGCGGGCAAGTGTATGCACAGGGATGCTACATAGTGATTACCGAGCACAGAAGCTTGAAGACCTATTTTGATAACAGAGTATAGAGCCCAGCAGAGGGACAAGATAAGTCCTATGAATTGATTGTATTGAGCAAATAAGAATCTTCTTTAGCATTTTTAGATGTGAAGTTGCAGACATATTTTTATTACTGTTATTTTGAGAAGTAGTAGAAAATCTCTTAACCGAGTGGACTTAACAGTCTTATATGTAAATCCTCTAGCAAGGTGACATTCTTATTGAGTGTTTGAAATCCTTTAACAAGGTCACTTCTAACAAAGTGAAGATCCTAACAGATCTGAGGGAAATTCCTTAACCGGGTCACATCTATCAATGTGTTTGTAATCTTTAACAGGATTTGCTTTTAACCGAGCATACTCTAGAAGAGTATATTTCTTAGTGGGTCCGAAATCTCACAGTGGTTTTTCCCTATTTGGGTTTCCACATTAAATCTGGTGTTATGAGGTTTATATTGTTCATATGCTTTTGAGTTTTCATGTTTGACAGTTTTGGTTATATGACTGATATATATGTTACCGAGGTTGAATTTGATGTTTTTATGGATGATTAAGTTTGTATGATTCACCCCCCCCTCTCATCTTGTTGGCTATTGGATCTGTACTTATATTAAGTATCAAAACTATCAAGACATAGAGCAGAACTATGAGATACAAAATATATGTATGGAGATCATTTTTGTATGCAAACATTGTATCATGCAATGATCTATAGTTAGCTAGGAAAACACTCTTGGATGAGAAGCAATAACAGTAATAGTTCAAGACCATGAACCGGTACATAGCAGAACTAGAACCAAAACTCTATCTGGCATAGCAGATGCATTCTTGAGTTCATTTTTCAGTAATTTACTTTGTAGAAAGCTTGTAGTCAGTGAGGATCTTTAGTGATGAGCAGTATGCTCTAGACAATATGCCTTCCTACAAGTGCAGGCTCCTGTTTATGCAATATCTTTTCATATGGCCAGTGAACTGATATTGTGGGTCACAAATCCCACCATGATTTTTCCTCATTGAGTTTTTTCACATATAAATTTTGTGTGTTATGGTTTTCATTTATGTGGATGGTTTATTTGCTTCTTGTTATATGCTTACTTGTTTACCAATACATACATGCATGGTTTAGAAAGTTAAATATTACAGATTCTGGTAGAACACTGATTCATCCCCCCTCTCAGTGTTCTTAGATCCCAATAGCTTGTGCCTTCTTTTGATCTAAAAGTCCTTCGAGGTACCTGTACCTCCACTATAGTTGAAAAGAGAGGGTTTGGGTGGCTATATAGGGTTTTTCCTCAGTCAAACCCTCGTGTTGGTGATTTCCACCTTTACAAATAGCCGATTTGTATAGTAAAATAGTGTGTGCAGGAATCTTGTGTGTGTGCAAGACCCTATAATGAATGCAAACAATCTAGAGAAACCCTAAATGCTTGTAATTGCTAAAGTAAATGCCCTAAATAAATGATGCAAAGTGATCTAAAGAATAAATCTAAATATGCAAATGGATGTAAAGAAGATCATACAAAGACATGAAAACAACATGAAATCATACCCAACCCCTAAGGGAGGGGTACAAGCCAATTGTCAGTCGGTGATCTCCTATTATTCTTCAATATCTTCAAGGCTCCTAATTGATGATGAATACTTGATGAATACTTGATGAATACTTGATAAATACTTGATGAATACTTGATGAATTCTTGATGAATGTTGTTTAATGTTGTTGAAGACTCCAAAAGGCTTGCTCTTTCACTACATAGAAGACTCCTTGTGATTGCTTGTTCTTAGATCTTAGTTCTTAGTCACTTCAAATGAAGAAAGAGAGCTCTTATGTATGAAACCCTAGATCTTAATTTCATCTTTAGGTTGACCTAGGATTTGAATTTTCCACCAATATTTTGGGGTTAAGCATTATAATATCATAAGATTATGCTCTCAAAATTTTGGGAAAAATGTTGGGGACCATGTGCACTTTGCACATGGTCTGACCAAATTTTTACCAAATTTTTAGGGCTGTTAGATATGATAATATTAGAGTAAATCCCAAAGTTACAGTTAATTTTGAGATTTTTTGATATGGGAAACCGGGCCCCGAAGGTTGAAATAGGACATAATTAGGGTTTATGATTTAATGATTTATTTGAGGAATAAAATAAAAAGGGGCACACTTAGGGAAAAGGGCCCAATTTTATGATGTATGAAGTGATGAAATATGACTTTAGATTTAATTAAATTAATTAATTAAATTCTTAAAGGGAAATTACAATGCAAGATGCAAACACACTAAGGCGGGTGCTAAACTAAGCATAAAATTATACCACCCTATTAAGGGTGTACAATTTACAATGCTACAATAATAAAGCCTTTTATACATACGTAGACATCATATGTAAGTTCTCAACATGGTTTGGATCAGTTTATACCAATAATAAATTTTAATTTTTGAACTGGGAGCGAAATCTTGAACCTAGCTAGGGGCATTCTACACTTGAGGTAAACAAAACAAATGAACAACAATGAGACAAAACTTGTAAAACAAAAACTGAAATATCCAACATTGAATACAAGATCAAAACTTGACACCAACCGTCAAACTTAACATTACAAAAACATATCAATCGATGATATCTTTTGAAAAATGGCTTAAACACTTCAGCAAGAATGTTCAACTATTGTATTCTTGATTTTTTCTATGATGCTTCCTGAGTGACTCAAGGATGTCTGGGACTAGAGGAACAAGGAAGGGAACATGATATTTTATTCTCTATTGTCTGTAAATTAATCATTAATAATGTGCAAATTTATCTCAAGAAATTATCAACAAAGCGTCATTGAGGATATTTCGGATTTGCACATGAAAAGGGTTAATTTTTGTCTATTTTAAGAAAGCAATACTTAGGTCATCTTGGTTCAGTTATATCTTGATGCTTGTGTTAACTTGCAATATCAAAATCTAGGTAAAAAATGCTTAGGTCATCATGGTTCAATTATACCATTGATGTTCGCACTTGCTTGCCACATTTTTAAAGGCTCAATGATGATAAAAAGCATAATCAAATGACCGGTCTAATCACAGAATTGCATTCCTTAGTAGTTGCATATGTATAGTAGATTGCATTCATATTGTATTTTGCATAAAATGGTGTTATCTCCCTTATTAAGTGATTAAGTATATTGGACATTAACAAAAAACAAGTAATTCATTTGGATAACATCGCATTCCATTAGCATCTTATCATTGTAATTTACCATCATTGGATTCATTTCACATGTAGATGTATTAAAAGTTTGCATTGCACTAATAATTTTATATATAATTGCATTCATTTAATCATCACATATATTTTTCATTTTAGATCATTATATATTAGTGCATTCATTTAGTTAATCTGTGCATTGCATTCATAATTTAGTATATTATCACATTTTATAACATATTGCATTTCACATTATCATCATATCATTGAACATTAGCATATAGTAGCATTGCATCATCATTTCATAAACATTTTTGTATACACTTAAAATCGGTCTGGAGATAATTAATTAAATACACAGTTATTTAATTAATCAACCTTATTAATTGATTAAATATGAAGTGATTTAATTAATTAGCCTTTTATTCTTCTACTTGTAAATAAATCTAAGGATTTATTTATAATCTAAATTAATTAATCCTCCCCATCATAATTCATTTCATCTATTTCATAATTAAATAAAAAATTTAATTATTTGTTGAATTTAATTATCCCCCATCCTTTAATATGAATTTTTAATTCAAATAAGCACATTGCTCCTAATATCAACCACTTATCCTAATATTAGGAAAATAATGTTTATTTTTCGCAAATGAAATGGAAATGAAATGAAATTGGAATTGTCAATGAAATAAGATAGGAGATCGAATGAACTGAAATAATTTATATACAATCGAATGATCAGTAATAATTTTATTGAAAAATTGGGATCATCATTGCTAATGAGCAACTGAGTGCAAGTGAATGTAGGAACTGGTGAATGCAAATGAAGGTGAGAACATGGTTCGGGTAGAATTGTCTTAGGTCTTGTATTTCGTTAGAATACATGGAATCTCTCACACACCACAATAGGAAAAATATGTTGTGCAATTGTGATTTCATCGATGCATGATTTTAAATTAATGAAATGTTATGAGTAAATGGTAATCGTTACATTTATTTCATCTATAAAAGTGAAAATTAGTTTGATATTTAGAAAAAGAGTTTCCTAATTTAACCACTTAACATTTTTTTATATAAACATGATTTAATGTTCCTAGTATAAGAGAATGAAGATGTAATTTCACTAATGATTGTTGTGTTTACAATTATATGAATTTCTTATGCATGTCAGTTCGATAATTGCGACTTGATCATATCTGTGTATATATATGTTAGAAACACGAAGGTGACTTTTAATTATGTGTATCTATTTTAAATAATGCTTAAGTGATTAAATTATCATTAGAAAATATTGTCAATTCAAGATATTATGTTTTTGAGTATGCATGTATATAATTTAGAATTATATATATCTAATAGACTTTTTACATTAGATCTAATAAATCGAATGAATAATATATAAAATTCATTTATTATATATATACTAATTTATTAGGTTTTTTTTAAATATATCATATATTATAAAGTCGTGTATATTATTATTATCATATTTGAAAAGGTGGTGGGTTATAAGTTCGACAGTTATTGAACCGGTGGTTGAGTTGATAGGGAAGTCGATGTAGCTAGTCGACTTGTCACCCCATGGCCCACGGTAAGTGAAAAAGTCGACTTGGCATGTATACCCCCCCTCCCAAACCACGGTGAAATGGAAGAGAAGCTGATTAAACTAGTAGACTGGCATCCCACGACTACAGTGAACAACAATTCGATGGTCTATAGACTAGGAGACACAGAAACAAAGGCATTTAACCCCACGAGGTAGGTAGATCTGTAGTTATATCATGCCCTGCTGTTAATTTAAAACTCTAGCTGAGTCAGAGAAGTGGTTTAGACGTGGAACATAGGTAAGCAAATTTGTCAGATGTTTAGAACCATAGATGCAAGTTTGTCAACATGTATGTAACCATTAGAGTTCTAAGTCGTTTATAACTCTAAGAACTTTAATGATTTCAGTGGTGTCATTGTTATGGGTAAGTTAAAGCCAAGAGAATAGAAACCTATAGGATAAGATTAATATAAATAGTAGTGAAGGGTCAATAGAGAGGAGAGAACAAGAATGACAAGAGAAGAATAGAAAAGATAGAAAATAAAGAATAGAGAAAAAAAAGATTACGAAAGGATTAGAGAATGGAGTATAGAAGAGAAAAATATTGGAGATTTAGATGTGTTTAAGACCAAGTCGTAAAAAATCGGTAATGATCATCTTAGATTTAGTGTTGCATTTCAGAGGAAAGAGACAAATACCGGAACAAGGAAGAGTAGTAGACATGTCAGAGGAACACCGACCTTCTTGAGAACTTGGTAAAATGACAATATCAGTCAGAGGTAGGCTCTTTTCTAACAAAGTTTGATGTAGAGATCTAAAGAGAAAATATTTTAAGGAAGATATTCAAAATGATTGTTCAAAAACATAAGTGAAATTCATAGAAATTAGACGACCAAAACCTTGAGAAACAAAGTAAGAGGATAGAGTTATTGTGCGTACAAAACTTGAAATTTGAATCACAAAGAAGATGAAATACTAGGATAACGAATTATTAAATATTGAATCTTATTTTGAATTCGTGAAGAAAAGACTTACAATTCCGAATTTGATCCTTGCATGAAAAGTATATATGATTATTAGGTTTATCATTTGAAAAGCCATGTAGATATGTGATTTATGAATTTTCATCATGTTAGATTGTTGTTATGGAAAATTAGTAAAATCAGTGAGTTGAGTTCTTAAATCATGGAAAGTCACATATTAGTATTAAGCTAAATATGTTGTTCGAGAAAAGAGGTTAATAAACCAAGACACATGGAAAGATAGAGAGCTTAGATGATATAAACTTAGATTTATAAACCATAAGAAATGGAATGCATGTTAATGATTACAAAATTTAAATGTTTTGATAATTGAATAAAAGAATGTGTACTCATTTTATTCAATTTATATGTAAGATACATACATGTGTTACACCTTCTTAATATTGTAATCTTGTCTTTAAATTGCTTGAAAGATAGAAGTGAAAGATTGTTTTCTTTCAGATGTATATTTGTTTATCTATGAAAGATTGCTTCCTATCAGATAGGATTGGTTGTAATAAAAGATTGATTCTTTCAATTTCTATTAAATGAAAGATTGTCTTCTTAAACATTATATTATTATCTTATGAGATATAGGAAGCTAGAATTGAAAAGGCGAAAGATTGTCTTTTGTATATATTTATTCTAGATTTATGTGAACAAAGCTAAATAGGCTTGTGTATGGAAAATTACCTTCTGGGATGGGTGTCAAATATGGAATCTTAGAGAGAATAGTTGCTTTTTCCAAACTATTTTTTTTTGCTATGCATGGCATTATACTCGGCCGAGTAATCAAATTGAATAAATCATTGAAATAGATGGAATTCTTTTATTTATGCTCTCTATCATATCCTTGATAGATAATGCTTGTTTCTTAAAAGAATTAGAAAATTGAAAATGCATGTATCATCTAGGTACACACCAGAATCCATCTTACCTTTTGAATTGTTTTGCTAAGCAATTCGTGCAGGGTCGGGTATTCTTGACTGACCAAGAATTCTGGGGAAGCGTATACTTCAAGGTTGGGCGGAAAAGGCACCTGAATCTTGTTCTCATCTTCATGCTAAAGATTGCATTGGCGATAGCTTGGGTTGCAGATCAACGGACGCATCTCACCCTATATTTTGTATTATTTATTATTGAACTTATGGAAACTTGAAAAGCTTAAGTATTGTATGATTGAGATACTACTTTTATCGATTTATTGAATGAAGAATCTTTATCTTTTATAGAAATTTCATGTTTATTACGATTTAAATAGATTGATTAAATGAAGCTATGGATGGAAAAGTGGAATGAAATAGATTTATTAACTGATTTATGAGTTTATTTAAGAATAAAGAGTATTTCGGCTATAATTGAAGTTAGCACGATTTACGACTTTACATTTTGGTATCAGAGCACAGTTTATAACTCTAGGGCCTATGAGTCTGCTTCAAGAATGAAGTCTTGTGCTTAGGATACTTGCTATTGGATATCTAGTGCAAAATACTTGCAAATATAGGAGCACAAAGCCTTTTCAAATTGAATTGATGACAACAACCTAGAAGAAGGAGGATGGTTGATTAAGGAAGAAATATTTCCCTCCTACTATGAAATGAATTCAAGATATTCAAGATGAGAATTATAAGGTCGAGGAAGGTAGTTATCTACTTCTAGGATGAAAGAAGAAAGGAATTAACTTCTAAACCAAGAGAGAAGAAATAGCTAGCCAAGTTGTGTAGGGTAATGGAAATCTCACCTACCATTCCTTTGGGAGACAAGAATAGTTGGACTAGCCTATTAAGGTTATAGACAAAGAGTATCTAGTGGAGTATCTCCCTATTGAGTCAACTATATTTAGTTGAGATGAGTCGAAAGGATATACCCCATTAATTCCATAAGAAGAGATATAAATTTGGGTGATATCATTTATGAACAATCGATAAATAAAGTCACTTTTTCTTGCGAAATCAACATGGTGTTAGGATAGATGGAGAAATAGTATCTCCTAGTATTGGCATACTTAATGGACACATTCATCGGATAATAGTTTATTGAGTAAGAGCTGGGTACTTATATAGTAAAGTTGTAGTTGAGACTTTATTGATATAAAAATGATGGTTGTTATTAGAACCTAGATGCTTGAGATGCTTGATTTATTAGACTGATAATTATTCTAACTTATCTCTTGCGAAAGATATTATTCTATGTCTATAGTGTACGAGGTAGGTACTATATGGATAGGAATTATGGATGATATGATGAAATCTGCATAGGACTCTGTATTCTAGTTTGTGTCCTTATCTTCAAACATGAAATTGTAGGTACTATGTTTTATACTCTCTCTCACACACTCTGGAAAAGATAGCCCAAGGTGTTGTAACACTCCTTCATATGTGATTAGTCCTAGTCACTCAGTACATTTGATATGTATTCAGTTTGATGCTTTATTTGGTTTATTGATGAATTATTTGATCATTGATTTTTGGATTAGTTTTGACTTCTTGACTTGATTTTATTTTCTTTTTCTTTTTCTAAATGGATGGGTCACCAATTTTCTATTTTGTGGCCCTTGGTCACACTTGACTTAATGTTTCAATATGCTCATTTTATAATTTACTGTTGAAAATGATCACTTGTTCTCTGAACCTTTATGGTGGCTGATCTTATGTTTGGAATTTTCATTGTCTTTCGGTTGCATATTGCATTCCTTCATTATCATGTTCATAACGAACCCCTGATAGTATGTCCAAGAGAGTAAGAGTAGAGAGTGTACCAAACATAGGTGTTGTGTCAGTTAGGGCAATAATGCTATGTATTTGTTTAACTTTTAGTTTGAGTAAATTAATGTGTGGAATAACTAGAGGATAAACCTTGCAAAGGTAACTATATATATATATATATAGACAAATTTGAATTATTTCATCGATTATATGAGATCTTACTTCCTTTTTTACCTTCGAGATCATGTGACCATGAAAGATGTCTTTTGTTAAAGTAGGTTTTGGAGTCATAAACATCCAAGAATATATGGTCTTTGGCATAAAAAACACCATTGAGATAATTGAGTATAAGGTTGTGCTAGTAGTTGTATAACATATGTTATGATGTTAGGAAATTTTTTGTCATCATGGTTGCCTTGTTATTTATCGATTAAGAGCATACATAGTAATTTGGAAATCTTATGGATTGATAGAAGTTTAAGGTATGAAGCAGATTGAGTTGGTTGAAATAGTTGGAAATACAAAGGAAGTCAAATGATGGGTTCTCATAGATCAAGGAAATTTTATCTACCATGTTTACTATAAAGTCAAACTTGAGATAGCAATAGATTCAGAATCACTTGGAAGAAAAAAATTATTGAGGTCTTGAAAGTACATATTTTGGATCATAGATTTGACAGATTTGAGAAAAGAACTTGAGAGTAATTAAAAACGTCAATCAAGGATGTACTCACTTAGATGCAGAAACTTGAGGAAGTAAATATTGCACCATATTTAAAACATTTGGAAATATCTAGTTCTGATTAATTAAGAAAAATAGGTTTTCAGGACCCAAAACCTTTAACATAGGTAATTAAGATAAGTCATCAAAGAGTCCAGAGCATAAAAACCACTTACAAAATGACTAGTAATAAAGCCAGCATACCAAAAAGACAACAAAGGAAAGAAACAACAAAGAAACTAGGAAGGCACTACACAGTTATAGTCTTCAGAAGGTCTTCCGCCTTTTTCACCAACTGGCCATAGGTGGCCACAAAAACTTTGAGATCATCTAGATCCTTATTAGGCTTCTTTTCTTTCTTTTAACCTTTGGTTCTAGTTCTAGGTTCTTGAGCATCTCCTGTGCCTTTAGTGTCAGGGTCATTATCCTAGGTATCCTTCTCCTCGTCCAATTTGTTGATGAGAGTTTTAGTATTGCCAGCAGAAACCTTTAGGATGTCTAAATTTTTCTCTGCAATACTCTTGAGGCAATCCTCAATTTTTCTCTTTACTGACATTGCCCAATATAGTTTGATCCATAGCATCAGCAAGACTTTTCCTCTCCAGCAGGTCTTTCTCTATTTTCTCAAATCTGGGGTTGAAGGAGTCTCTTATATTTTCAACTTTTGCAATAGTATTTTTGAGGTCCTCAATATAATCAACCATAGTCTTCCCTTCCCCAGTGTTGATAGTTTCCAGAATCTGAATTTTGTGGCTAAGCTTCTTGTTGTCATCCACAACTTTCTTGCAACTAGTTATTAACCACTCCATGGTGTCCATAAAGCCTTTCATACCCATAGGAGGAGGATTTGGGGGAAGATCAATCTTACCAAAGTTGTCCTATTCCTTTTTTGGAGTGTCACCAATAGTAGTTGTGTCGTCAACCCTATGAACCTCTCCAATGATCACCTTCTCCAAGTTCTGTTCAGCTTCTGAAATCTTTTCCTGCTTATGAGCCTCTAGCTCCTTCACATTCTCCTCCTTTCTCTTATGCTTGTTTCTAGTTTGTGTATGGACTTTAGTTTTCTTTTTCAGAGAACCCTGGTGTTTCTTCTTCTCTGAGCCTTTAGAGACCTCCTCCTCCTCTGAGGAGCTAATCTAGAGGATTTTTCCTTTAGTTTTTCTTCCCTTTGAGGAAGAAGGTTTGGTTTTCATATATTTCCTCTTCTTACCAATTTCAAATTCTGAGTCATCCAAGCTCTCCTCAGAGTCACTTGTTGGGTCATTGTCGGAACCTTCATCCACAGAAAAAATAGAGTCAGACCCATCCTCCTCAGACTCAATAGAAGGTTGCAGATGGGCAATCTGATTAGCCTTGAGATGGTCATAAATAAGGACTATTAAGCCTTGATGCATGGTAGTCTCCCCCATTGGATTATCTTTATAGGCCTTAATGGTGGCATTCATAGAGCATAACAGAAAATAAGGAAAGTTAACCTTCTCCTCGTGCCTAAAATGATTCAACAAAATAAAATGGTAGTCATATACTTTAGTAAATCTACCATCCAATGTAATATAGCGCATTATTTCAAAGAGGACCTCCCTCCAAGGTTTAACAAAAGCCCTAGGGGGATAGTAAGTTTTACTTAGCTTCACCCAACATTTTTTCTCCTTGTCAGTTTCAAGATATCTGTCAATGGCCTCCTTACATTGGATACTTCCTTCCCTTCAGAGACCCATGGCTTGGGCGATAAGATATTCATCTATAACAACAGACTGGTCTCCCATTTTCAAAGTGCCCTTTTTCTAGTTTTTGTAGAAGAAACTGGTAACCATGTCATCCAGTCCATGGAATCTCTCCATAAATTTAGAAAACCTGCCCTTCTGCAAAATATTCCAGACCTCCTCCTTCTGCTTCCATTCCTTGCAGCTGCTAGGTTCATATCGACATCTATTTCCGCCCATGTTTTTGCTATTCAGAGCAGAAAAATGAAACTTGCAGAGAGTTTTAGATAGAAAGTTTGTCAGAGCTACCAAATTTACCCAGAAAGTGTGGGAAGTGATAGAATGAGTATTATAATAAGTGGTGCTGACAATATTATAATAACTCAAAGTACAACAATTAGTATGTTTCATTATTGTTTTGTCCATCAACTATCTTTGGAGTGCTACTATATCTGTCATTAAAAATGATTAATCTGACATCCTCAAGGAGTCCTTGTTCTCCCAATCATTTCATCTTTATTGACTGCCGCGTTGGCTGCCCAGTCAGTAGACCCATTGGCTTCACGGTAGATATGAGATATATAACTTTTTTCAAAAGTGCTAATAAGGTCTCTAGCGGCTTTTATAATATTATTCATAGACCATGAGGGCTTAGAGGTCCCCTTGAGACATTTAATGATGTTGTTTGAATCCTTTTCAATCCATATCAAGGGGCAATTCCATCTTTTAGCAAGGATAATTCCTTGGAGAGATTCCATTGCTTCTGCTTTGTGGTTTGTTTGACTCCCTATTGGGACAACAATCATTTCCTTGCATATCCTTTATCATCTCTAAGAATAGCTCCACAACCCACAGGGCTCGGATTACCTTTTGCAGCACCATCAAAATTAACTTTGAACCAACCATGAGGGGGAGTTTACCATCTTGCTTTAAGTTTTTTGTTTTGCTTGGGGTCAGAGCTTCTAGCATTCTTCAAATTCCAGGAACTTAAGATGTTAGATTCTAGGGGGTTGGTCAAAAAACAAAGACCCCCAATGATCCCAATATTCTCCACAATCACCCATTGTATTTTCTGGAACACAATATCCTGATTGAGGGAAGTGTCCCTGAAGATACAATTGTTTCTTTCTTTTCATAATCCCCAGAGAATGTGAGGAAGAGATAGCTGCCACAGAGATCTCAAAAAGGAGTTAGACCAATGGATATTCTAGGAGTAGAACAACTCACTGATAGTTTTAGGAAACACCCAATCAATGCTAAGACTTTTAAGAAATCTATCCCAAACTGAGGCAGAAAAGGAATAGTGGATGGCTAGGTGGTCCACTAACTCTTCCTCCTTAAGACACAGAGCACATCTATTAGGAAAAGCAAAACCTCTACCCTTGAGGTTATCTAGGGTCAAGATTTTATTTTGAATAATAGTTCGATAGAAAAAGTTGATTTTGGGGGTCAGACCCTTAATCCAAGCTTTAGATCAGAAAGGATTATCAGGAGGGGTGGGAGAGAGAACACCATACATTGAAGAAATAGTAATGATACCTTTGGGTTCATATTTCCAAATGAGGGAGTCTTCCTCTCTGTTCAACCAGACTGAAGATAGGTGGATCTTGAGCTTTATGAGGCTTGGGTGGATACTTTCAATGTTTTGCCATTTATTGCCAGATCAATACCCTTCAACTAAGGTGCCAAAAATTCTAATACAGGAGGGAGCATGAGGGGCCCATTCAAAGAAATCAGTCAAGGGTTTATCAAAGAGCTAGGGGTCTTTCCAAAATTTAAATCTCCTACCATTTCCAACTTTCCATATAACTCCTTTAGCAATGCTTTCTCTGCACTTAGAGGCATGATTCCATATATGGGACCCATTAATACCGATTTCCAAATTGATAAAGGAAGAAAGAGAAGAGGATAGAAGAGAGTACTTACTTCACTAGATTTTACACCATTCAGTATCTGAATGGAACATTCTCTAGACTTGCTTGGACAGGAGAGCTTCATTTAAGGTCCGAATTCTTCCCAGGCCCAGACCTCCTTTACTTTTTGGTCTGCATACCTGATCCCAAGCCACAAGAGACATTCTTTTCTTGTCCTCAACCCCCGACCATAAAAATTTTCTTTGAATTTTCTCAATTGCATCAGCATACTTAACTAGAATTCTGAAAAGGCTTAGGGCATAGATTGGTATGCTTTGAAGAGATGCTTTTAGAAGTTGAAGCTTTCCATCTTGACTCAAAAGGGCTCCTTTCCAACTAGCTAATTTTTTATGAAATTTATCCACAAGTGAGCTCCAAAAAGGATCAGGAGGTGCAAGTCCCATGGGGAGGCCAAGATAGGTCACAGGAAGATCAACAATCCTACATTCCAAGATTCTCTTGATTCTTTGTTGTCTTCTCTCTGGAGTATTGATGAAAAAAACTTCACTTTTGACCCAATTAATGAGCTGACCAGAAGATAAGGCAAACTTACAAAGAGTATTATTCAGGGCTCTAGCTTCAGAGATACTTGATTCCCCCATAATAATACTATCGTCCACAAACTATTGATGGGAGCAAATAAGGTTAGTAGAAGAAGGTTGGAGTCCCTTAAAAGATCCTTGCATAACCATATTTTCCATGGACCTACCAAAATAATCTGCCATAATGATAAAGAGGATAGGGGAAATGGGATCCCCTTGCCTAAGACCTCTAGAAGCTTGGAAGAAGGGGGAAGGGGAACCATTAACAAGAACAACAAAAGAGGCTGAAGTAATAAGCTGGCTAAAAAGGTCAACACATTTAGAGGAAAAACCATAAGCCATAAGAACCTTCACAAGAAAAGGCCAGTCAACCCAGTTGTAGGCCTTGGAGAGATCAAGCTTAAGGATGAGACCCTTCTTCTTGGCCCTAACAAGAGAATGAATATTCTCATGGATAGTTATAATGGAGTCAAGAATTTGTCTACCAGGGACAAAGCCATTTTGCTGATGATTAATCAAAGAGGGAAGGATAGTTAGAATTCTAGTGGTGAGGACCTTGGAAATAATCTTATAAAAAGAGTATTTGGAAATATCTAGTTAATCTAGAGATTGTTGATAAATGTGATGAACCTAAGAACTTTGGAAAAGATAGTTGAGTATGTGGCACAATGTTTAGCAATCAAAAGTTGAGTAAGATCGTATAATAGGACTTTTGTATCAAACTCGAGTATAAGTGGCAAAAAATCAATATGAAATTTATTCAAGAATTGCTTTTGAGTAAGAACAAGCATGATATTATAGTTGGATAGTGTCAATAGAATGACAAACATTTCATATTTCTTACTTGGATATATATAAAGATGAATCATTAAATCTTGTGAACACATTTACTCATTCAACTTATCAATTTCATGGAGTTTCAAAAATGGAAATATCAAATAGAAATGTTTGGATGACATTTTGGAATTGGACAATATTGAATATATCTTTGGGAACTAAATTAAATCAGCATGACATCGTTACGTAGATGACCGAACAGAAAAAAAAAAGAAGTTAATCAAGTTGTGGAAAATTCTTTTTGATGTATCACATGGATTAGAAATGCGAATGGAAGAAATATTTGCTTTTGGACTGAGTTGGCATACAACAAAATATTTTCATACGTTTTTAAGGAATGATACCCATTATGATGCTTATGATAGAAATGACAAACATTTGTCAGTTGGGATAGAATAAAGATAGGATCATGATTGGTTCTAATATGATTAAAAGAAGCGAATGAGCAAAGAAATTGATCAAGAATATATTGTAAGAGATAGTCGATAGACAAGAAAAAGCTATGATAATAGAAACAAGACTCTCAAATATTTGTTACTAAAGAAGAAATTCTTTTGAGGGAGAAGCCTCATAAGAGCTTTATTTTATCGAGGAAATCATCAAAATTGGTACCAAGATATGTGAGACCCTTTGATGTGCTGGAAGTATGAATCCAGTTTCTTATGGATATAGGATCCAAGAATGGTGCTAGTGGAGCACATCCAAATTCTTGATCAGAGTAGCATTAAGACTACTTAGCAGAGATTTCACTTAGTATTGGATCCAGTGGGACCGATATTCTCATGATAGTGCTATTTGGAAGGATGATGCAATGATTGACTATCATATTCATCTTTTGTTTTCTTAGAGTAGTATTTGCTTGATGCATGAAATACTTGAATACTCTGATTTTGATTTACATGTTGTAAATTTGGATAGTATAGATGATACTATTATAGTTATATTTGATTGAGACCATAATGTATGGTTAATGTTTATCATGTTGAGAAAGTATGTGTTTATTGATAGAATAATAAGACATCGAGACGATCTCTCTTTTAAGAGGGGAAGGATGTCACGAACCCTATTTTTCCATAATTATTTAATTAGGAAAATAATGTTTATTTTTCGCAAATGAAATGGAAATGAAATGAAATTGGAATTTTCAATGAAATAAGATAGGAGATCGAATGCACTAAAATAATTTATATACAATTGAATGATCAGTAATAATTTTTATTGCAAAATTGGGATCGTCATTATTAATGAGCAACTGAGTGCAAGTGAATGCAGGAACTGGTGAACGCAGATGAAGGCGAGAACATGGTTTGGGTAGAATTGTCTTAGGTCTTGTATTTCGTTAGAATAGATGGAAATCTCTCACACACCACAGTAGAAAAAATATGTTATGCAATTGTGATTTCATCGATGCATGATTTTTAATTAATGAAATGCTATGAGTAAATGGTAATCGTTACATTTATTTCATCTATTAAAGTGAAAATTAGTTTGATATTTAGAAAAAGAGTTTCATAATATAACGACTTAACATTTTTTTTATATAAACATGATTTAATGTTCCTAGTGTTAGGTCTTACTTGGAAGGCTAATGTACTAAGAGGGGAGGGGTGAATCAGTACTTCAAAACTTTTCTTGAAAAATAATTTTACTGATAAACACAAACTATGCATTGCTGATTTCAAAGATATGTAATACTGAAACATAATCATAGAAATAACATACATCAAAATATCACTCCATAACACAAATATTTTTGGTCATGTAGAAACTTTTAGTTAGAGAGAAAAAATGTGGTGGGGATGGCACCCACAATTTCACTACTGCAGTAATCAAGATTGCTCAGTTAGAGCTACATGTTTAGCCATTTCTGATAGCTTACCCTGTTAGGAGTATAAAGATCTTTAGATCTACCTTGCTAAAGTATTTTACAAACACTTCTACAAAATGTTGTACCTAGTTAAAGGCTTTACAATTTATAGACTTTATTAGAGTCTTTTACCCTGTTGAAGGTTTCTATTACAACTTAAAATTTTAGTAAAAAATATTTAAAAAATATCTGCAACTTCACATCTGAAATGTTATGCTCAATATAAAATTACCTTGCTCATAGCATTCCTTGGTAATTGATAAATCAACTCGGTAACCACTTCTGCATACTCTGTCCTCTTAAACTGTTCTCTAAAACCTTCTCGGTAACCTGTGATTATCTCTGTCAATCTTCTTTCTTCATACTGAACTATGTCATTCCTTTTTGTCTCTTTTCTTGATTGACTTTACATATCATATCATCTCATATACTCATCATTCTGTTTATATAGAGCTCTGAGATGATGATCTGTTCATGCTTCGATCATACAAACATGTTTTATTGAATGAATAAATGTAGAAATTATTTCATTGGATATTCTTCCTCAAAATCATACAAAATCTTTAAATGCAATTTCCTATGAAGTAACGGTTTCATCTTCTCAAATTATGTAACACGTTTCACATGTGTGTCCAGGTTCATTGAATCTGGTAACATGTTTTCACTCAGTTCAAATTAACTCCAGATTCCTTCTTTGCTGCTCGATAAACATATAAACCTTACTCAGTAGACATTCTTCATATGTCTCAGTTCACAGCTTGGTGTGTATCATCTCGGTGACTTGTCTTTCCTCTGTAACAAACATTGGTGACCTTGGTGTTTACTGATTGGACTTTTCAGTAGTATTAACCGACTAGAGTATATAGAATGACTTTGGGCATAAAACTAATGACAACT
The DNA here is from genome assembly GCF_030272615.1 of Cryptomeria japonica. Classification (NCBI taxonomy): domain Eukaryota; kingdom Viridiplantae; phylum Streptophyta; class Pinopsida; order Cupressales; family Cupressaceae; genus Cryptomeria; species Cryptomeria japonica. Next base: position 458,254,138 of record NC_081411.1, read on the forward strand.
TAGTAAATAGCAACAATCTCCCCTTTTGACATTAGTTTGGTATGTTTGACAAAACTCCTTTCAAATTCATAATACAAAATCTATATACTTGCAAAATAAACTGAAATGTCAGTATATACAATGTTCAAATACATACTCAAATACATACTCTCCTTATCAATATTTTGTACATAACTTGGTGTTCCATGCTCTGTATTTCCATGCTCTTGATGTTACATGCTCCTGATGTTCCATGCTCCCCTTGACAATTTCAACTGTACACTCGGATATTCTATATACTCAGATATTCATGCTCGGTCATGTGTTCAGTACACTCCCCCTTTTTGACAAACATCAAAACTAGTTACCATTTGGTGTGGGCAACTAATCAAAAATAGATTTATACTTTGTACGAGCTTCTATAAGAGTGTTCTTAAGTGCATCCTTGACACTTTCCAGTATTGTAATATGAGCTGTAATATCAGTTGACAGTGTGATCAAACCATCTAAAGTGCTTCCCTCAACTTGAGTTGACAATTGGGTAGCTCGGTTGATCTGCTCTTGAACTGATGACAAGTGGGGAATAAATTATGTTTGAAGAGTCATGATATCCATCCTTATTTTATGCTCTTCATTCTGAAGTTCTAACTATTGAGCCATAAGTGTTTGTAGCCTTGAATAAAAATACTAAAGAGAATTTGGCTCGGTAGTCAATTTATTTGAGAGGTCGGTGATCTCCTTTTCAATGACTTCAGTCTTATTCTTGATATCTTTGATGAAGAATGAAAATGTACATAACTTCTGGAATAAATAAATAATATGCTTGAGTTGAGGGGACAACTCAACAATGAATTCAATAAGCTTTATTTTACCTATAGCAATTGCTTTCTGCATTTCTTCAATCATCTTGGCAGTTAGCTCTTTTTCTTTCAATTTGCTCAAGTATTTTGATGCTTCTACTCTAGATTCCTCCAATTGAGTGAGTAGTTCATCCAATTGCACATGGATGACAACATCTTTATTGATGGTAGCTTTAGGTATCATTTTTGTCAATAATGTTTTGACCTTCTGAAGTACTCGGTTCTTTTGTTGAATAGCTATATGTCTTTCCTGCTCTGCTTTGGCTTTACAAAGCTCATCGAATTCTATTAGTGCTTGCCCTTTCAATTTTGTTAGGTCAACATTCGGTAGCACAATAGGACTTGACAGATCTACCTTTAAACTGTGTCATTTTGCTTTCTTCTCCTTTGATGATGATGCCTTTGCCAATTGAATGGGTACAATGGCTTTGGAGACTTTTCCTTCCTCGGTATGTTGCTCGGTAGAGGCAACACTTTTGTCAGTTCCTGTAGCCTCTATTGTATCCTTCGGTGTTTCCTTGCTTGGTATTTTAGTGGAAATTATCTTGGTGCTTGAAGGAACTTGTGAAGTTTTCTCGCCGGTGGCCTGAGAGGTAGGTTCATATTGTTTATCCTTTGGAGCCTCTGTGCCTTCATCTGTGTCCTAAGGTTTCTTGGTTGAGACTTGTTGGGTGATCAGAGGATAAAGCTTAACCTGTTCCAAAACTGATTCACTGGACACCAGTTTGGCATAGGTGCTTCCTTCTATCATCTCTCCTTCCTATGCTTCAGTGTCTATGACATCCTCATCTATATGAATAGTGGAAGCAGGATCTGCCTCGATGATGTCAACTATTTCTTCTTCACCTTTTGGCTCTTTAGTCTGAATCCTGAATATCTTCTTCCATTTCTCTTTGGTTTCATTTTCAACTTCAAGATATAGTCCATTCATCATTTTTAAGGCCCTTTGTTTTACTTGAAAATTTGTCTAGTAGTTTTTCAAGTGATCTCTTATTTCATCTACCGACATATCTGGAAAGAGATGTACCAAAACTCTTTCTCTTATTTGCTTCTCCGAGTCCATAGCATATTTTCATCTATTATCAATATGTGAGTATAATGCTTTTGGAAGAAAACCAGTCACTTCCAATGGAACTACTCAGAACTTGAGAAGTGTACTAATTACAGTCTCTTCTATTTGCCTCTTCTCTTCATCTATTCTAGTATCATATTTTACATATCTAAATGACCCAAATCCACCACATTCCTTCAATTTTGCACAAAAATTGTCGACACTATGTACATCTTCCTTTGTGCTTTTTACAATCTGAAGTTTATTTACATCTTCTGACTCTGTGTCACTTTCCTCTTTATCCAAAATTAGTCTTTTGTTCTTCTTTCTATAAGTTTTTGTAACCTTAGGTATTTCTACATTCTTTTGCTTCTTACCGGGTGACACAACAGATGATCTAGTGTTCTTTCTTTTCAAAATTTTCCCCTTTGGCAACTCGGTGCTCAGTGTAATTTTTGCTTCTTGAGCTTCAGATTCCTCCTCGATTGAAAGTTGATCACTTTTAGTAGGAGTGGAGGTAGAACCTTCTCCAAACTTTTCAGTTAAATCCTTGATCATTCTGGTGGCTTTTCTGGCAGCCTTCGGAACAACAATGCTCATTTTTACTTTCTCTTTCACCTCTTCATAGGTGCCATATCTTTTCTCGGTAGCATGCCTTGGAAGTGCTAAAAAGGCATCTATCTACTATTGAGAAATGTCGAAATCTATCTCATAACCCATAGGCGGTAATGATTGAGTCCTGGGATCTACTGCATTGACATAACAGTAGTTTGTATCCAATTCAAAACATATAGTATCCTTGTATTTTTCCACTAGCTAAGGTGGAATCATGTACCTGCTATGCATCTTTTCCTGAAATTTGTTGAAGTAGTCATCCATTATCATATTGAAATTATCACCTAGTTGATTTATGAAATCATTTATTTGATGGGTGATAGGTCGGTGTAATTTCCAAACAACGTTACCGACTGATGGAAAGAATTTTTGAAAATAGAAGAACATACACACTAAGAGTGACCCAAACTTTAGTGTGTTAGTAGTATTCTTCTTCTTCAGTTTCCTTATTGTATTTAGATTTTCAAAAAGATTCTTCAACAACACTTCACATAAATCAATTTGCATACCCTTTTTAACAATTTTATAGGCCAAATCTACAGCTGCACACGGTACACTGTTTTCTCTTGCTGACTAGAAGAAACAATAATCAATAACTCTAATAGCAAAATTAAGCTCTGCATCTGCCACATTGTTGAACTTAAGACCTCTGCTATCAAACTCAACACCTGTTAATGTTATCAATTCCTTCTGTGAAATCATCTTCTATACTCGGGCATGGTCAAATATAGGGTATCTGGTTATCATGTGAATAATCGCCTTAGTGATCTTGAAAGGTTGATCCTCTAGCCACATAAAATTGTCATGTACTCAGCTTAAGACAAATTTGACCCATTGGGGTTTGAAGACTCAAGGATAGGTTAGGGCTTTGGTTAATCCCTTGAATTTGATATGCTTAAACTTGCTATCCAGATTTCCATCGGTGCACAATTTATTATACATATCCTTAATCTCATTATGACCTAGCTCATCAACTCTGCACTTGGTATAAAATCTAACATCCTCAATCAATAGAACCCTATCCGAATAAGAGAAAATGCAATTTTCTCATTGGGTTCAGAAGCCACTTTGGGAGGTAAGGTGTATTTCAGTGTAGGCTTCTCAATGGTTTCTACTACGATGGGTTCTTGAACTTTGGGGGCCATTTCAAACTGAAATTCTACTTACGAAGTAGCTTAGGGTTTCAAATAACCAGAAAATGCTTCCAACTTAGTAAATACTTTGCAAATATTCACAACTTGACTTGATCGGTTAACTACTAAAAATGCGACTTTAGATTTTCTAAATACCTTGAATTCACTCTTGGAAATGTTTGATGGCCTTTTGATTCACTTTGCTCTGCACTTTGAAAACTGGTAAGTAAAAAATGACCATGCTCAATACTTTAAATATCTCCTTTTGACCTTATCGGGATTCATGTGGTTAGGTTAAATAGGCATTAAATGCACTTGGTTTTACTTTACCAACTAACTCTCTTATAAGCTTTTACCGACTAGACAAGTTTAATACTTTTACTGACTTCTCTGGTAAATCAAAAGACTAGATAATTTTTTTTCAAACTTTCTATTGCATCTTAGCTATGCAGATTTTGGAAGTGCATAAATATATAGGAACTATTAAGATCTAACCTTTGAGAATGTAGTCCCTCCATACCTTTATTGACTAATTCAAGGTAGATGCACCTAACTCAGTAGGTAGGGTGCTTCCTTCACTAGTTGACACATTTTCCTTCTTTTTCCAAAATTTTTGCAATTTGCTTCTTATCTCCTCAGTATCTCCTCTCGGTTGGTCTCTGCAATCTTTAGCTATGTGTCCAACTTTGTGACAATGAAAACATGTCATTCCTAGATTTCTCCAAGATCTTCGGTTGTTCATTCCAAACCTTATCACACAGTTTGCACTTATATGTCCATATCTTCCACAAGATTCACACCAAATTCTTGTATTGTAATCCCATGGTACTAAAGTATATTGTTGATTGAGATTTGTGTGAGTTCAGGAGCTTCTAGTGTTTGCTCGGTGTGGAGTCAACATATAGTTTTTCTACTTAAACCAATATTTATCGGTATTGTGTCCATATCTATTGCAATTTTTGCAAAACCCTTTGTATTTTGCCTTCTGATAATTGTTGACAAACTTTGTTCTACATTGCTTAGATGTGTGACCATACTTATTGCAATCGTAACAATAACCATAAAACCTAGTAACATCTGGTTGCTTACCTTTTCTGATTCGGCAAACAATGGCAGTATGTCCTTGTTTTCCACAGTAGTTGCAAATAGGCTTCTTGTCCTTGATGTTCTCTTTGTTTCCAGCTTGCTTTGATGATTCTCCTTTCTCAGTAGTGTTGATCCTTTTCTCGGTAGAGTTGTTTCCTTTGTATTTTTGTTGGGTTTTCTCATATTCAGTTGCCCATCCAACATTCTTGATGCTTCATGGCTTTTCCTCAATCTTTCTTTTAACTTCTTTTCTGCTTCTAGTTCATCGATCAATCTTGATATTTCAAGTTTCAATGCTTGGTTCTCATTTTCTTTTAGTGTAGCTTCATGATGTGCATAGTCCAATTGATTAGACATATTATGTTGAACTAGAGTCATCCTTGATATTTCCTCATTCTTTGCAGACACCATTGCTTCTAGCTATTGTTTTTCTCCTTCTATAATTCACTTATTATCTTCAGCTATTCTCAATGCATCAAGATCTTCAGTCATCTGTGTGCTAAAATACTCATGTTCCCTTCTCATTGCTTTTAGCTGTTCATTAAGTGCTTTGTTCTTTTCTTTCAGTTCTACAATCATTTCTTTAGATTCTTCTGATATGGTGTTCTCAGATGATGTCTCAATTTGTTCCACCAACTCTTGTGAGTCCTGTAAATCATCAGACAACCTTCTTCTGATTTTTAGTGATCTCTGCATTTGCCTCTGCATATCTGCAATCATTTGATTAACATGATCCAATTCTTCTTGAAGATTCACAGTCCTGCAAGATTTTTAATAGCCTTCCACTAATAGGATCTTTCTCTTTAGGTTGTTAGACCCTTTACCAAGAATATGGCTCTGATACCAATTGTTAGGTCTTACTTGGAAGGCTAATGTACTAAGAGGGGAGGGGTGAATCAGTACTTCAAAACTTTTCTTGAAAAATAATTTTACTGATAAGCACAAACTATGTATTGCTGATTTCAAAGATATGTAATACTGAAACATAATCATAGAAATAACATACATCAAAATATCACTCCATAACACAAATATTTTTGGTCACGCAGAAACTCTTGGTTAGAGAGAAAAACTATAGTAATCAAGATTGCTCAGTTAGAGCTACATGTTTAGCCATTTATGATAGCTTACCCTGTTAGGAGTATAAAGATCTTTAGATCTACCATGCTAAAGGATTTTACAAACATTTCTACAAAATGTTGTACCTGGTTAAAGGCTTTACAATTTATAGACTTTATTAGAGTCTTTTACCCTGTTAAAGGTTTCTATTACAACTTAAAATTTCAGTCAAAAATCTTTACAAAATATCTGCAACTTCACATCTGAAATGTTATAGCAGACTCTATGTGCTCAATATAAAATTACCTTGCTCATAGCATTCCTTGGTAATTGATAAAAAAACTTGGTAACCACTTCTGCATACTCTGTCCTCTTAAACTGTTCTCTGAAACCTTCTCGGTAACCTGTGATTATCTCTGTCAATCTTCTTTCTTCATACTGAACTATGTCATTCCTTTTTGTCTCTTTTCTTGATTGAATTTACATATCATATCATCTCATATACTCAAATCATTCTATTTATATAGATCTCTAAGATGATGATCTGTTCATGCTTCGATCATACAAACATGTTTTATTGAATGAATAAACGTAGAAATTATTTCATTGGATATTCTTCCTCAAAATCATACAAAATCTTTAAATGCAATTTCCTATGTAGTAATGGTTTCATCTTCTTGAATTATGTAACACGTTTCACATGTGTGTCCAGGTTCATTGAATCTGGTAACACATTTTCACTCGGTTCAGATTAACTCGGTATTCCTTCTTTGTTGCTCGCTAAACATATAAACCTTACTCCATAGACATTTTGCATATGTCTCGGTTCACAGCTTGGTGTGTATCATCTCAGTGACTTGTCTTTCTTCTATAACTGACACTGGTGACCTTGGTGTTTACCGACTAGAGTATATAGAATGACTTTGGACATAAAACTAATGACAACTTAGTAAATAGCAACACCTAGTATAAGAGAATGAAGATGTAATTTCATTAATGATTGTTGTGTTTACAATTATATGAATTTCTTATGCATGTCAGTTTGATAATTGCGACTTGATCATATGTGTGTATATATATACATATTATAAACACGAAGGTGACTTTTAATTATGTGTATCTATTTTAAGTAATGCTTAAGTGATTAAATTATCATTAGATAATATTATCAATTCGAGATATTATGTTTTTGAATACGCATGTATATAATTTAGAATTATATATATATCTAATATACTTTTTACATTAGATCTAATAAATTGAATGAATAATATATAAAATTCATTTATTATATATATTCTATTTTATTAGGTTTTTCTTAAATATATCATATATTATAAAGTCATGTATATTATTATTATCATATTTGAAAAGGTGGCGGGTTATAAGTTCGACAGTTATTGAACCAGTGGTTGAGCCGATAGGTAAGTCAATGTAGCTAGTCAACTTGTCACCCCACAGCCCATGGTAAGCGACAAAGTTGACTTGGCATATATACCCCCCCCCCCATGAACCACGGTGAAATGGAATAGAAGCGGATTAAACCAGTAGACTGGCATCCCACGACTGCATTGAACAACAAGTCGATGGTCTATAGACTAGGAGACACGGAAACAAAGTAATTTAACCCCACGAGGTAGGTAGATCTACAGTTATATCATGTTGTGCTGTTAATTTAAAACTCTAGCTAAGTCAGAGAAGTGGTTTAGACGTGGAACATAGGTAAACAAATCTGTTAGATGTTTAGAACCATAGATGCAAGTTTATCGATATGTATGCAACCATTAGAGTTCTAAGTCATTTAGAACTATAAGAACTTTTAATGATTTCAGTGGTGTCGTTGTTATGGCTAAGTTAAAGCCAACAGAATAGCAACCCGTAGGATAAGATTAATATAAATAGTACTGAAGGGTTGATAGAGAGGGAGAGAACAAGAATGACAAGAGAAGAATAGAAAAGATAGAAAAGAAAGAATAGAGAAAAAAAAGATTAGGAAAGGATTAGAGAATGGAGTATAAAAGAGAAAAATAGTGGAGATTTAGATGTGTTTACGACCAAGTCATAAAATATCGGTAATGATCATCTTAGATTTAGTGTCGTATTTCAGAGGAAAGAGACAAATACCAGAACAAGGAAGAGTAGCAGACACGTCAGAGGAACAATGACCTTCTTGAGAACTTGGTGAAGTAGAAAGAAGATAATAATGCACCAAGTAAAGATCTTATACATCGACAATATCAGTCAGAGGTAGGCTCTTTTCTAACAAAGTTTGTTGTACAGATCTAAAGAGAAAATGTTCTATTTTGATTAGACTGAGACGATAATAATATGAAAGAATTTGAGTCATAGTTTTTAGATTTATGATTATGAGAATTTTGTCGAATGACATCAAAATACGTTCATTAGAAAAAATATATTCTATACATAAATGTTTTAAGGAAGATATTCAAAATGATTGTTGAAAAACATAAGTGAAATTCATAGAAATTAGACGACCAAAACCTCTAGAAACCGAGTAAGAGGATAGAGTGATTGTGCGTACAAAACTTGAAATTTGAATCACAAAGAAGATGAAATACTAGGATAACGAATTATTAAATATTGAATCTTATTTTGAATTCGTGAAGAAAAGACTTACAATTCTGAATTTGATCCTTGCATGAAAAGTACACATGATTATTAGGTTTATCATTTGAAAAGCCATGTAGATATGCACTTTATGAATTTTCATCATGTTAGATTGTTGTTATGGAAAATTAGTAAAATCAGTGAGTTTAGTTCTTAAATCATGGAAAGTCACATATTAGTATTAAACTAAATATGTTGTTCGAGAAAAGAGGTAAATAAACCAAGACACATGGAAAGATAGAGAGCTTAGATGATATAAACTTAGATTTCTAAACCATAAGAAATGGAATGCATGTTAATGATTACACTATTTAAATGTTTTGATAATTGAATAAAAGAATGTGTACTCATTTTATTCAATTTATATGTAAGATACATACATGTGTTACACCTTCTTAATATTTTAATCTTGTCTTTAAATTGCTGGAAATATAGAAGCAAAAGGTTGTTTTCTTTCAGATGTATATTTGTTTATCTATGAAAGATTGTCTTCTTAAACATTATGTTATTATCTTATGAAATATAGGAAGCTAGAATTGAAAAGGCGAAAGATTGCCTTTTGTATATATTTATTCTATATTTATGTGAACAAAGCTAGATAGGTTTGTGTATGAAAAGTTACCTTCCGAGATGGGTGCCGAATATGGAATCTTAGAGAGAATAGTTTCTTTTTCCAAACTATTAATTTTTGCTATGCATGGAATTATACTCGACCGAGTAATCAAATTGAATAAACCATTGAAATAGATGAAATTCTTTTATTTATGCTCTCTATAATATCCTTGATTGATAATGATTGTTTCTTAAAAGAATTAGAAAATTGAAAATGCATGTATCATCTAGGCACGCACTAGATTCCATCTTGCCTTTCAAATTCTTTTGCTAAGCAATTCATGTAGGGTCGGGTATTCTTGATTGACCAAGAATTCTGAGGAAGCATAAGCTTCAAGGTTGGGCAGAAAAAGCGCCTGAATCTTGTTCTTGTATTCATGCTAAAGATTGCATTGGTGATAACTTGGGTTGCAGATCAATGGATGCATCTCACCCTTTACTTTGTATTATTTATTATTGAACCTATGGCAACTTGAAAAGCTTAAGTATTGTATGATTAAGATACTACTTTTATCAATTTATTGAATGAAGAATCTTTATCTTTTATAGAAATTTTGTGTTTATTACAATTTAAATGGAATGATCAAATGAAGGTATGGATGGAAAAGTGGAATGAAATAGATTTATTAACTTATTTTTGAGCTTATTTAAGAATAAAGAGTATTTCGGCTATTATTGAAGTTAGCACGATTTACAACTTTACAAATACTCTTTTGGTTTGGTGCTATGTTTTGTTCACAATTGAAGCTGACTTGGATATATAAGATCAAATTGGTGATTTGTTTTCAGTGTAATACTATTGTGGTGATCCATTTTGGTGCGATTGAGAACTGCTTCCTGTGCACATTTGGTTTTGTTAGTCCACCCATAATTTTTTCCTTTTAAAGTATTCTTGCTCACGGGTTGCCTTTTGTGCCTTTACTTTCGTCGGGTCATTCGTTATCCTTCGTACTTGAACTGTTGAACTCTTTCAAAACAAAAGTTCAATAGGTTCAAGGTTCAAAGCGTATTTTGTAAAAGAGTCATTTGTGGTCTTTGTCGCCATGCAAATGCTTTTGTTTGTGGTCATTGAAGTTTTGAACCCGTTGAACCAAATTTCAAGCGGTTCAAGGTTCAAAGTTCAAAATGCCTTTTTGTGAGTCGCGACAATGTATCATTATATGATGAGCGCGAGTCCTTATGTTTTGAGTTGATATGTGATATTAAACCTTGAACCAAATTTCAAGTGGTTCAAAAGGTTCAAGGTTCATGTTTAATAGTCCTTTTCTTTTGTTGCTCGTTCCTGGTGTTATTTTGTGTGTCGCCCACTCACTGTTATATTTCTTAAGTGAACATTGAACTGATGAACCTTTTTGTCAAACGGTTCAAGGTTCATGGGTTCATTTCAAAACTAACTCTAAAGCTTTTTGGTGGAAATAAAAGTGGCGCGACAAGAAGGAATATTCCCTTATTCAGCAATTTAAAATTCTAAATGTGGAAAGTAATCATGAGAACATCAAATTACTTGTGTGGAAATGATGGATAATTAAAAAGGTGTCAGTTTGTGTCATTTCACTGTTACTTCGCATGCTTGGGTAAATCATGCTGAAGCGTGTGTAGCTCTAAGATATTTATCCATCCGATTGAAGGAAATGTGTATGAATTTGTTTCCATATTTAGGAAGGTCACAACTGCCATACTTTAGTAAATTGGAGGCACCCAAGGTAAAATCAGCTCTATTCTCCGAAAGAATTTCCAGTTTTCATGGTGTTAATGGGTAAGTTCAATTGATTTCTCCTAAGTTGTGTTTCTTTGAGTTCTAAGGTTTTTATCAATATAGAAAAGGGAAATCTCTAAATTGTTGGGGTAGGATATTGTCTTGTTGTTAAAATTTCTTGGTTAAGGGGGTAGATAGTTAACATGAGGCCTAAGTTGCCGAAGCTTGGTCGGACCTCATGTCTAGTGAGTATTTTGCGGGAATTAGAAGACACCTCCTTAGGTCATGTGGATTTAGGGGATTTCCTAGAAAGAACCAAGAACCCTCAGTAACCAGTTCATTAATGGAAAAGATAGTTAAGAGTGGTCTTGTGGAAGCTGTTGCGTTCCCGCTCGTCGCATCGTGTCCAGATTTAGTGTTGGCATGCATGAATGGACATGACTCAAAGAATAGATGTATCAGAACCAACAATGGTGAGGAGCTGGTCAGTATTAATAGAGAAATGGTGATAGTGGCATTGGGTATTCCCCATAATGATGAGTATGAGGACTAGACTATTGGAAGTCTGTATGCCTATTTCTTCGAAAAGAAGAGCAAGTGTAGGACTGTAATTGCTAGAAATTGGCTCTTGAAGATTCAGAAAGGAGGATCACGGTTACTAAAGCCCCTGACTAGAGAGAACTTCATCACAGAGGTGCAGGACATTGTTATAATTTTGAACAAAGTAAAGGGGAATTCACATTCCTTGTAATTGGAGGATTGGATGTAGTTTTTCATCCAAGTGGTTCTATCCGGTGACAGATTTCTGGATTGGTCTCAAGTAATTGTAGAGAGACTTCATGAAGGATTGACCAATTTTGTGGGATGATAGGGTTTTACATGTCTTCCTACCTTTTCTACATTTTATCTTGCACAAGGGATTGGAATGGACTACCTAATGAACCCTGGGTTAATGGAATGAGGATTTACAATTTTTACCCTCTGTTGACACAATAGAGACATGTTGAGCAGATTGATAGGTGGAATAGAGTCTTCATGGGGAGACTTGCCTTTGAGCTTCAGGGTGATGCAAACAGGAGAATGACGATTGAATCTATGGAATTTGTGAGTATATATGGAATAAAAAGGAAGATGATAGTATCCAAACAAGAACTTTCAATGTTGTCAGGAGAACAGCGAGATGGTTGAGGAATCAGAAGTTCAAGGATGGACCCCACATGTCCTCACACGAATCAAGAATTGATTCACACATTGTGGTTCAATTTCCTGTTTCTGCCACTAATGAAGTTGCTGATGTTGCAGGTGTCTCAAATCTTGTTGTAGATAAAATTCAACCAAGAAGGCCAAAACAGTCACCACCCAGTCTCACAGCTACCCGAGTAACTCAGTCCAGAAGAAAAAAGAGGAGTAAGGAACCTATCCTAAAACAGGTCATTGTAGACTTGGACCCCAGTGAAGAGCTTGAATAAACAATAGATTCACAGGATTAAGGTGAGTCGGGGATGCAAGAAATGGACACAAATAAACAAGTGGAAATTCAATAGGATCCCATGAATAACTTATTGATTCTTACTTCACCAAATGCACAGACCACTCCGCCACCTAAGGAACCTGCAATCCCACCAAGATGGCTAGAAGCTGCCATTGGGAAAAAGAGGAGTGTGGTGTCGGTCACAATTCCAATAGAGGACATGGTTAGTAGATGCTCAGGAAAGACATCAAAGCCCGAAAAGCTCAAAACATAGGCAATTCTTGATGTGGATGACACAACAGGTCACTCAACAGGTGAAGTTTCCAAACCCATTCCTAGAAGAGATGCAGACAAGACTACAAAGGAGGATTTCATTATTTAGAAGATAGATTTGGGGGTTGCTTGAAGGGCTGTAGATGTTAAACATTTGGAATCCTCCATGAAGAAGATAATTTCAAGGACTTGGAAAGATGAAAAGGATAAGAGAGAACTAAAGCAAGTTGTCACACAGATGGCTCAGTACATCAATGCTATCCATGACCCAAACCCCCAACCATTATCAGAAATACTAGTGTCATTTGACACTAAATCACTAGCAAACCAGAAGATGTTAGATCAAGTTCAAAGGAACAAGGTAGTCATGAAGATGTTTAATAAATGGTTGGACCTGATAATACAACTAGGGTTAGATTATATTCATAATCTGGTTAAAGTTTATAAGGCTGCTAAAACTGTGAGTAAAGAGCTTGAACTGGAAACAACCGCCTGGGAAAAAGAAAGGATTAAGTGGGTAGTAGTCCTCGCACACATGAACGATGTTCAGAAGTATGGAGTGATGAAATTCCTAGCTGAAAAACCGGTGGAGAACTTGGATGACAGTGTGTTGTACGTGTCAAAGAAAAACGTGGAATGGCACAATTTGATCATCAAGCAGGGCCATGAATAATCCACCAAGATTCTCAAAGGATTGACTGACTTGATTGACACGATGTAGAAGGACCTCAAGTGTATTGATATTCAACTCATGAAGGAGGGCACCAACGTAAGTGAAGAAGCTATAGACATGACTAAGGTTTTTCAAGAAAAAAATCCTTGACCACTGCTGACTTTTCAAAAGCGGTAAGGATTGAATCAATGCTCTTTGTCTGTTTGGACCACTTAGAGGTTCACAAAGTGAAAGTTACACAGGTAAATATGGACAAAGAAGTGTGGAAGGAGAGGATCCTACACATCGGCCTGCCCTATTTCCAAGTCATGTTAAACTTCTTGAAAGTGCACCTTGAATGGCATGGTTCTAAGACAAAGTAGGACAAGCCCATAACCTCCTCTACCACGGTGGAAGCCTAGCTGATCTGAAAATGAAATGTCAGCCTTTTAGTGGCTGCTAATTTAGTTTTCTTTATGTTGCTTTAAATGGTTTCTTTGACCTGGGTGAAAGTAAATGTTATTTTATCATTTAAAAACTATGGCCTGGTGGCTATTTAAGCTGAAGAGCTTTTCTTTGTATTGATTCCAAAAACTGTGATTTTGGGAGCAATAGATAAAATTTTGATATGAATTGTTTGGATGATATAATGATTGGTTATCAGTGAAATGTTGTGTTATCTTTGAATCTGTGCATTCTGAGATTCATAACTTTCTTAAGTTGTTATGGGCACAATATAATTTGATGATCAGATATCTCTGTATTCCTTTTCAGTTCATGTTTATTATTGGTTGTTGGATGACTCACATTGTATTGATTTTCTTGATCCCCTTGCTCTGTGAAGCATGAGAGAGTATCGATCGAGCCATTAGTTTTTGCTGAGTCCTTATTTTGCTTTGAATTTATACAGCAAGAATGTTATGAATCAAAGTTTGTGAACTCTCCTTTGAATATTCTCTGAGACATTTTCCTATGTTGCAGTTTTGTAGGCATTTATTTGTGTTGATGGATAAATGCTGGAGGCTTTCAATGCTTTCTGGTTAAAAGTGTTAGCATATGAAGTGTATAATAAATTCATTGTAAATCATACGAGGAGCTGCCCTCTAATGTAGAGGTTGAATTTTCATTAATTCTTCCAACTGTTGGTATATTTGTTTCTTTCTAAAGGGTAAAACAGAGTCATATTTTGCTTTAAGAAGATAATAGTTAAAATTTCAAGGAGACAAATCTATTACCCAATAGATTTTTGGTGACTCTGTTGGGGAGTCAAATTATAAGACCGGTTGCCTAGTTGCAAGACTGGAGTCAAGGAGATATACTAGGTCCCAAAGAAGGGAAGGGGTATTTGATTCTGTCTTTTAGGAGTTACAAAACCTAAATTTTCAACCCATTTTCTCACCTCAAAGAATTGCAAGAAGTAGACCTCCTTCCCCATCGCCATCATCACCTATGTCCTTAGTTTGTCAAGCTTTGACCTTGCACGGTGTTGTTTTGCCAAATATAATCAATCTGGCTCCACTCAATATCATACTTCCAATGGTAGCAAACAATCCTCAGGGGGTGGTCGTAGGCCCATTGAACTTAGGTTTAAATCTCAACCCCTTACCCAAAGGTGCTAGGGATCACTTGCCAAAATTTAGTGGGGATGGAAAAATCACCATTGATGAACACCTGAATGCATTCAATGTGGCTTGTGGGATAATTGCGGTTCAACATGAGGATGTTGCTGTGAGGTTGTTTGTCCAGACACTAACTGGGGTAGCAATAGATTGGTTTTATCACTTGCCAAATAGTGTGATAACAACTTGGCAAGATCTAAAAACAAGGTTTGAGGCAAGATTCAAAGTGGCTGAAGATGAACATTCACTCTTGGCTCAATTGGCCCAATTAAAGAAATAAATTCCTGAATCTACGAGGATTTTGTGGCAAAATTCGATAAGATCTTGCACAAGATTTCATCCAATCAAAAGCCCTTAGATGACAATCTAAAGTGATTCTTTATTCATTCTATGCCTTCAGAAATAGGTTTCCTGATCCGCAGGCAAAGAGTTGCAGATTTAAATGTTGCTAAAACCCTTGCAGTTGAGTTAGAAGATGATCTAATCACAACAGGTAAATGGAAAAGGGAAGTACAAAATCCTAGTGCTCAACCTTCAACTTCTTTTGATCTTGTAATCGAGCGACTAATGAATGATGTGATTACTCTTAAAAGACAAATGCCCAAGGCCAGTACCTCATGCCCATCTCCTTATCAGGATGTCCCTAGAAGGAATACAAACTAGTCTTTGGGATATGGGAACAAGACCATGCAATTACCCCTTGCTCAGCAAAGATTATCAATTGAAGCACCTCTTGCTAAAGGGAATATGTGTGTATTTCACCTCACTGATGAACATGATGGTATCTCATGTCCTGAGATGGTGCGTTATGCACAATTGGTGACTTTTAAAGACACCCCAAATGAGTGGGGAGAAGAAGAATCTTCAAAGCAACTTGGCGACTCTAAAATCCATTTTCTTGAGTACGAGTCAAATTCATAAAGAGGAGGTGATATTTTGGTTACTTTAGAAGACCCTTCATGTGTCGTGCTCACAAGAAACCCACAAAATGTGAAACCTTGAGTGGCTTCTTCATTGTCTGCAATGCCTTTCAAAGGTAAAGGGATTGACCCAAAATTTCATAATAATGATAAAAAATTGCAAGAACCCTTATTTTTAAAGCTTGTTGAAAAAGAAAGTTCATTTGATATTATAGAGTTTTGCAAGTCTTCTCAAATTCAAATCACACGTGTTGAGTACCTTAAGCTAAATCCTAAAGAACTAGATAGACTTTTACAATTTGTAAAAGGAAATAATGCACAATGGACTAATGGAACGCAACAGTCAGTGAATGCCATATTACCCTCATGTAGTAATGAGTTGGTTCATCCTTTGGTTTGTGAAAAGATACCTGAAATAATTGCTCTTCAAACAGATGTTTCTACACCCCTCCTTGAGTCAAAAATAGAGCCCTTTTATATATCATTATTCATAAATGGTCATAGGTTGAATAATTATATTATAGATTCAGGTTCATCCGACAATATAATACCCTCTATTGTAGCCAAAGAATTAGGGTTATCCTTGACCAAGAATTTTGGCAAATGCTTTTCCTATGGATTCAAAACAAATTCCTATGCTAGGCCAAATTAAGGATGCTCAAGTAGTTCTTGCTTCCCACTTGGATAAAAGGATCAAGTTGACAATTCTGATAGCTGACGTCCTGGCTAGTTATGGCATGTTGTTAAGTCGTACTTTCTATAGAGACTTAGGTGGTGAAATCAAAATGGATTGGTCTCAAGCCACAATTCCTATTGGGAAAGAGCGAGTCATCCTGCAGCCTGAACCAAAGTCCAAATTCACCATTTTCCCATCTGATGACCCTAGCGCCCAGATTCTATATCATGATTGTCAATTTGGAAACTACATGATTTTGTCTGATAGTGAGGTAGAGGAGGATCCATCTCAAATTGAGGGAAAATAAATCTTGTGGTTAATGGAGTTTGATGGTAGTTGTGCAGTGTCAGGTTTTGGTGTAGGGCTAGTGTTAATACAACCTTCTAGCAATCCTATTCATTTTTCTTTTAAGCTAGAATTCAAAAACACCAACAATACAGCTGAGTATGAGGCTTTGTTGCTAGGTTTAGTTGAAGCTAAGAGATTGGGGGTGAAACTCTTGCAGGCTAAAGGAGATGTTGAACTAATTGTAAAATAGGTCACAGGGTTGTTTAGTGTTAAAAATGAGAGGCTGAAACACTATCAGAATAGGGTTTGGGATGAAATCAAGGATTTCGATGTATTTTCCATTGAAGCAATACCCAGGGAATTGAACTCAAAAGAAGATTCATTAGCAGTCTCAGCTTCATTTCTAGTCCCACATCCTGAATTTGTTGAGGATATTTACAGAGTAAAGTTGATATATCGACCTAGTGTCCTAGACAACTCTGATTCTTGGTAGGTATTTGAGAATGATAAACAAATAAATAACTTTATGCAAAGTGTAGACATGTTTTCTACCATGTATTTTGAAGGTTCAGATGCAGAGTGCAAAGAATTTTCACCAGAATGAGCCAAGGAGTTGCCTGATGGAATCATGCAGTTGAAAGGAAACAAGATCCCTAAAGGGTTGGTTTCTTTGGAGCGTCTGTTTGATCGTAATGATGCCTACAAGAATAATAAAGGTGACAAGCCCCGAGAAGCTCAGGATATTGAAGGTTACGAAAAGGTTAACATTGGTACTGAGAATGAGCCCAAATATATCAATCTAGGAAAATGTTGTATGCCAGCAGAAAAGGAAAGGTTCATTAGCCTCTTGGTGGAGTTCAAGGATGTGTTTGCCTAGTGTTATGATGATCTTAAAAATTTTAGAGAAGGAAAATTCCAGCACTAGATTCCCCTGAAGCCTAGAGCAAGCCCTTTTCTGGCAAAATCTTAGAAGCTTCAATCCAAAAGTAGCACAGGCTATATTCCAGGAAGTAGATAAGATGTTAAACATGGATAGAAAATATTGTACCTATCAGAAAGAAAAATGGGGAAATAAGGATCTGCGTAGACTTTAGAAATCTTAACCAAGCCATCTTAAAAGACAATTATCCCTTGTCGGCCATGGACCACATTCTGCAAATAGTCTCAGGGTCAGAGATGATGTCCATGCTCGATGGATTTTTGGGATATAATCAGATCAGCATTCAGGAAGATGATCAACATAAAACTGCCTTTATTACTCCCTAGGGTACATTTGCATATAACCAGATGCCCTTCAGTTTGATCAATGCAGGAGTGACATTTCAGCGAGCTATGGACTTGTCCTTTGGTCACTTAAAGGATAAGATCATTGCTGTATATCTAGATGACTTGACAGTGTTCTTAAAAAGAAGGAAGCATCACTTGCGAGACCTTAGACAAGTGTTGCAGAGGTAGCGTGAGCATGGGGTATCCTTAAACCCAAAGAAATTGGTATTTGGAGTCATAGAAGGTAAGTTGCTCGGCCATATTGTTTCTAAGGAGGGGGTGAAAATAGATCCTGAAAGGGTAAGAGCAATTCAACAGTTAACTCTACCATCAAGTAGGAATGTCATTAGATCCTTCTTTGGATAGGTAAATTTTATAAGGAGGTTCATCTCGGATTTTGCAGAAACTACCAAATACATGTGAATTTTATGAGTGAGAAACAAGTTTTCAAATAGAGTGAGGAAGGGAAGAAATAATTCAACTCAATAGAGGAAGGCTATCAGTCAGGCACCTATCCTAGTTAATCCTGATTTCAGTAAAGATTTTGTTATCTACTGCTATGCCTCAGAGGACACTATGTCAGGGATTCTATTACAGAAGAATAAGGATAATGATGAGGTCGCTATATCATTCATGAGCATACCCCTGAAGAAGCATGAATTGAAATATTCAATAATGGAAAAAAAAAGCATATGCGGTCATGAAGGTGGTAAAACAGTACAGGTATTATATTCTCCATTTCCACACTATTGTTTATGTGTCTCATTCAATAGTCAAGAGCATATTGACACAACAAGGCATAGGGATGAATGAAAGAGCTTCTTGGGTGTCAAAAATTTAGGAGTTCAATTTAGACATTAGGCCCACAAAGTTGGTAAGGGGGTAGGGTTTGTGCAAGCTGATTGTTGAAAGCAAGGAGGAAGTGATAGAGGAATTGCCTTTAGTCCTGTTTGTTGGTCTTCAAGATTCCTGGTTTGGAGATGTAGCCTATTATTTGACATATGGAGATTCCCAGAACATATTTCTATGAAAGAGAAGAGGAACTTGAGGCTAAAAGCTGCTAAGTACATCATTTTTAATGATGTGTTATATAAGAGGGTATTGGATGGAACCTTCTTGTGTTGCATTGATAAATCGCTCCAAGAGTCCCTTTTGAAAACATTCCATGACGAAGCATGTGGTGGTCATTTCTCTTCAATGGTAACTACCTACAAGATCTTGAGGAACTGTTATTATTGGCCAGGAATGTTCAAGGTCGCATATGCATGGGTGGCCAGGTGTGAAAAAAGTAAGTTGTTTACAGGTAAGACACAACTCACAACATTACCTCTTCGACCTGTGATTGTAGATGAACCCTTCAAGCAGTGGGGTCTGGATTTCATTGCTCCCTTGACACCTACCTTTAGTGCAAGACACACTCATATATTGACAGCCACAGACTATTTCACTAAATGGGTTGAGGCCATTCCGGTATGATAGACAACCTCGGAGATTGTTTGTAATTTTTTGAAAGAGAACATCCTAGTTCAATTTGGAGTTCCGTTAAAAATTGTAGCTGACAACGTTACCAATTTCTCCTCTGCTGAAATTTCCTTGTTTTGCTATGATCATGGAATCTCTCTTGCTCACTCATCTGATTATTATCGTCAGGGAAATGGCTAGGTTGAATCCAGTAATAAAAATCTCATTAATATCATGAAAAAATTAGTGAGTGAGAATTTTAAGGATTGGCATAAGAAACTGTATGAAGCCCTTTGGGCCGACCATACATCGCCAAAGAGGGCAATTGAGATGTCTCCATTTGAACTAGTTAATGGTGTTGGTGCTCAGGTAGCACTTCCTTTGGAGCTAGCAGCTACCAAACTACAAATGATTATTGAAGATGTTTATTTCCAGAGTTCTCTAGAAAAGTGGATCATGCACCTAACAAAGATTGATGAAGAAATGGATAAACTGGTGGACCAGATAATAGAACACTAGATGAGGGTGAAAAGGATATTTGACAAGTGAGCAAGGCCTTGAAAGTTCATTCTGGGCGATCAGATACTACTCTAGGACAAAAGAAGAGAGCCCAAGGGAGCACATGCCAAGTTTGAGTCACTCTAGAAGGGACCATTCTTGATTCATGAGGTAAAGGGATCAAATTCTTTCAAACTTGCATATCTGGATGGTACTGTTTTTCCTTTGACCTATAATGGTCAAGATTTGAAATTATATCAACTATAAACAAGAGTCCCTCATTGTTTTTGTATATAGCGTTTAGTTAATTTTCCAGTTGTTTGTCTTTTTAGTTTAGTTTTGTTTATGTCTTTAAATAGTCTGCATGCAAAACCAAAGATTCTGTAGCTCATTTCTAGTTCCTTCACAGTTCTAGTCCCCAGTCAGAGCCGATGTTAGTCCACTTGTAATTTTTCCCTTTTAAAGTATTCTTGCTCATGGGTTGCCTTTTTGTGCCTTTACTTTAGTCGGGTCATTCATTTTCCTTCGTACTTGAACCGTTGAACTCTTTCAAAATAAAAGTTCAATAGGTTCAAGGTTCAAAGCGCATTTTGTAAAAGAGTCATTTGTGGTCTTTGTCGCCATGCAAACACATGCACATTGATGAATACTAAGAGGGGGAGGGTGAATTAGTATGCCAAAACTCTTTGCACTTAAGCACTTTTCAAGACTAACAGTAAACCGGTAAAACAGTTTAACAGACAAACCAGTTAACAAACATGCAAACCAAATAGCTAATAATTCATTCACCCACAGAAGCACAAACACCATAACACAATAGATTTTGACATGGAAACACAAATGAGAAAAGCCACGGTGAGATGGAACTCACAAGTAACTATGTGCAGAATAGGAACTAGACCGGTTAAGGTCAGACCGGTTAAGGTCTTACAATGTTCTTTACGAGAATAGATCCTGTTAGGAATCTCAATCTCTGTTAGGAGATAAGTCCGATTAAAGAATACCTTGCTAGAGGATTTCAGATCCACAGATGTGAACCACCTTGTTAGAGGATTTACAAAAAGGGTTTTGGGCCTACTCGGTTAAGGGCTACAAACTTGTCAAAGATGTAAGTAATCAACAAGTGTTTGATCTATCTAATAGCACAGACTGCTCGGTTAGATCCTTGATAGCTTGTTCTTAATGCACTCCTACATTACTTCAGCCTTCTACACATTCATATTCTTTCCAACTCCTCAACCACCTTAAACCCTAGCCACAATATCAACTATCACAACAACAACAACATCACCAACCAAAAACCCTAGACATGATGCCCTTATAAAGGAAACTAATTTCATGTCGGTCCAATAGGATTACATTACAATTTCCTAGGTTAAATGAACTTGGACATACTAGGTAACATGACACAAAAAGAACTGCTACAGTGTCGACACCATCAAACAATCAGTGGATGCTAACTCATCACAAAATGCCGGTTGGTAACTCATCATATAGTATATCGGTTCATATAAAGTGTCGGTTGCCGGTTTGACAAAAATAAAGACTGGTAAGAATGTGTTATGCCGCTTTAATCCTTCATACCGCTTGGGGTCAACATGCTGCTTCAGACCAAGAAACACATTATGCAAAACATCAATAGTCTAAAGACTATAATTCAATATACCAATTGGAAAAAATACCGGTTGTGCTCTAACTCATAGATATAAAGAGGATCTCAATGCAAGTGTGTGCCCATCAATGACAATCACAACATAAACATAAAAAATGCCAACAATCTCCCCCTTTGGCATTGATGGCAACACTTAGGAAAATAAAATTTTGACATCTAAGTGTTTTACAACAAAATCATGCCATTAGCAAAATTGCTCCCCCTAAGCATATACACTATCCCTTTAACAATACAATGTATAGCACTTTTGCATATAGAGCATAAACATTGAGATATTCAGAGCATATAATCAAAATTTTGATTACCAGATACTTCTCCAAATAGAATTCTTCTCCCCCTTTGCCAACAATGACAAAGTATAGCTAAAAAACCCTATTTTCATTTGATATTAAAAAATAATAAAAGTTTATGACAATAAGGAATGATACTTGTCAAAAATAGATTTAAAGTCCAGCAAGAATAGTTTCATCGAAAAAGACCAGGACTCAAGTAGGGAGGTGGCTACTTCTTGCTCTGTCTGCATCTGGGAGACCTGTTCTTCCATGGCATCAATTGTGCTCATCTCTTGTTCAGATAACACTTCTGAAGAATTTGCAATCGTGGGAGTAGAACCAGTTGTAGCTCCTGCAAATCTCTAGACCGAGTGCTAATCTCTTGCTCCATTTTTGCTGACTGGATGTGAAACTGGTGAACGGTTTGCCCATAAGTTGTAAAGGAGTCATAAGGTGGCTTGAATATGCTCAAGTAGGACTGCAAGTCCTTTTCAAGTTTTGTCTTTTGAGGTAGCACATCATCATAGAACAAATGGGGTTGGCAGATCTTGCTGAGTAGCAGATTCCCCTCATCTAGAGCATCCCTTATATCCTTTTGTTCTTTCTTCAGTTCAGCCTAGAGCTCATTTAATTTCTTCACCAAAGCTATATTAAGAGCTTTTTGATGCTCCTTCTTGACATTGGCCTCTGCTCCCTCTTCAAGGCTCTACACCTGATCATCCACTACGGTGCATAGGAGCTTGAGTTTAGCAAGTGATGAATCAGTGTTGGGAAGGTTTGTACCGAGTATCAAACCGGTAAGCGTATCCACAGCCGCTTGAATTACATCTTGCTCCTTCTTTGGTCAAATGATTTCAAGGCACTCTTGAGCTACCTTGATGCTCTGCATTAGCTCCGTTTCACTTGCAGATTGGAGATTGATAGGACTCGTGAGATTAGCTGATTTAGCTTGACTCTCGGTTGCCTTCGGAGTCTCCATCTGGGTGCTCTTCTCTGCTTCTCCTGTCTTGTCCTCTTCCACTTTCTTCTTCTCTGCTTCTCTCCTCTTCTCTTCTTCTCTCCTCTTCTCTGCTTCCTTGTCCTCCTTAGCCTTTTTCTTTTTTGCTTCCTTCTTCTTCTCCTATTCCTTATCTTCCTCTTCCTTCTTCTTCCTTTCTGCTTCCTTCTTCTTCTTTTCTTCTTCCTGTTTCTTTTTCTCCTCCTCATCCTTTTTCTTCTTCTCTTCTTCATCTCTTTTCCGCTTCTCTTCTTCATCCTTTTTCCTCTTCTCCTCTTCATCTTTTATCTTCTTCTCTTCTTCATCTTTCTTCTTCTTCTCTTCATCTTTCTTCTTCTTCTTCTCTTCTTCATCCTTTTTCCATTGCTCTACCTCTTCCTTTGCTGTTTCTTATCCGTCCTTGGCTTGCTTATCAACCTATTTAGCATGTTGCTCCTACTCCATTGCCTTAGATGGTGTTTCCTGAGTAACATCCTCAATGTCTAGAGCATCGACATCAATGGTGTCGATCGGTTGAACAACCGGATTACCTTCATCATCAAATACTTCATCCGATTTAGATATAACTAGTTCTTCTTTAGCTTGCCGATTGGCTAGACGCGCTTTGTGAGATTGGACAACAGTTCTCATATACAGATGAGTTTCTTTTTCAACATCATCAACTCTACCTTCTAATAGCCAAAGTCTTCTTCTTCTAGTGAAGAAGAGTCCTTTATTTTGGTCAATAACATCAAACTATTCAGGATTTGACAGGTTAGGAAAGTACTGTGCAAAAAATTTCTCCCTGATTTCCTGTTCCTTTTCTATGGCAATGCACCATCTATTATCTAATGACATATATAAAGAATCTGGTTTCTGAGACTTAATCTTTGAGGGTGACCAGTCATTAGCACATAAATACTAAATTATTTCCTTTTCAACCACTTCCTTTTCATCATCATTAAAATCATCAAAACAATCAATTAAGTCATTTAGCACTTTCCTCCTAATATTCTTTATTGTTCGTTGACAATGTGTCAAAGGTTTATAGGAAGAGATATCTATATTTACCTGTGCAGAAGACGTTGGTTCAATCTTTGTTTTCCTATTTGCTTGGCGTGTTTTCTTTGGCTTTTCCTCAGACATAGTTTCTTCTGAGTCTGGAGAGGTATTCCTTGTCTTCCTCTTTCTCTCAAACACTTTAGTCGGTGCAGCTTTCGGTTTCTTCTTGGCTGGTGACCGCTTGGTCAATTTTGAAGTTGCAGTAGTAACCGGTGCAGATGCTGCAGGAACTGCCTTTGCCTTCTTTACTGCCGGTTCTTTTTCTTTCATTGCTGGTGGTTCCTCAACCGGTGCTATCCTCTCTAGGTAGGTGTCGATTCTCTTCGCCTTAGGATCAAGAGGTGAGGCAATAAGGGTAGAGGCATACCCTTCCAGCATATCGTACATCACCTCATAGCCCATTGGCTCCACTTCTTCCTATCTAGGCTCAAAAACCTCCATTATGCATTTATCTACTTGGATGGTGAAGCAGATATCATCTTCATATTTCTTGACGATGTCGCCTGATATCCTCACTCATCAAAATACTTGTTTAGAACATCAGGGTAGCCGGTTCCAATTGCTTCAATTCTTTCCTTAATTTGCTTGGTCACCGGTTGGTCACCAAACCATTGGACATCTCCTACTCCCAGAAAGTAGCCTTGGAAATAGAAGAACAACCCAACCAATAGTTGTCCAAACTTGAACCTAAGTGCATTATCCTGTTTAATCAATTTTAGATTCAACAGCAGTTGTCTCTACATACCGGTGCACAGATCAAATGATGCATCCTCCTTTATCATCTGGTAAGAGGCATTTACCGCTACAGCAGATATAGAGTTAATTTTGTTGGCTGAGAATGTCCGGTATCCAATCACCATACATGCATACTTAACTAGATCATCCTTGATAGAATTGACTGTCATGCCTCGAGAGTTGCTCACTGAATCGGTGAGCTTGGACATTTCAGTTTTGGTTACCGTCCTCAGGGCTGGTACTTCCCCTATGTTGTAGAATCCGGTGACTGCATGAATTGCCTATGGCATGATGTCATGTGTTCTCTCTAGGTACATCTTATCACCATGGACTCTACTCAGAATGATCCTCTGTGAAATCTTCCAGGAAGTAGACAACATTGTGGAGCTTTTTCTTCTAAATTCTGGTTTGATCTTCTTATCTTTTCCATAGAATAAACCTAACTCGGTGTGGATAGCTAGAGACCCTAGGTCTTCTATCTTGCAATCTATGTAGTCATAAATTCCCTCTTCAACTATCACACCAGCCGGAACTTGTGATAGGGCATTATACTTGGACTTCCATTGAATAAAACTTGCAGACTCGACAGATGCACTAGAACTGGTATGAGATGCGGAAGCCATGATAGAAATCTTAAGAACTCAAGAAATACCTTTTGAAACATGCGAAATTAGGGCTTGCCGATTCTCCTTCACTTCACACTTCATCCGTTGCTGAATCACCGCTTTGTGTTCTCCACTTGACTATTTCCAGTTTGAATTTGAATCTCCTTCGCGGTTTTTCAATTTCTCAAGATCCGTGCTCAGATTGCCTTTTCGTCGCTCTGCTCTTTGAATAAAAACTTTTCTTCGCTCAAAAACTGATAGTGAGAAATGATTTGAAAAATGCTTTTAAACATATTCCTCACCTACCGTCATTAATGCTCCTCCATTAGGGCGTAAACCCTAATTTGCCTTTTTACCATTTTCGGTCTTCTGCCAAACAACAGGTATCACATTTTGATTAAGGTCTTTTACCGGTGTAAACTAGGGGTTTGAAACATTTAGTCATTTGCTCCCCCTAAGCTTTTTTGAAGCTTAGTTTGTCGGTTCCATGATTTCCACACTAGGTGCAAAAACTAGTTCCTCTTGTAACACCGTTGGTTTCTTCTTCCAAGTTTTGTTCATATTCGCTTGAATAGTGTCAACATCAATGTCTCCTTTCGTAGTGACCGATATATCATCAGATATGTCCTTTCTTGATCTACAGAATTTGGCAATGTGACCCAGTTTGTTGCAGTGATAGTAGACCAATCCAGGAGCTCTCCAAGGTCCATTGTTCATGTTTCTTTTCTTCCTTCTGCATGTTGTAGCAGTGTGACCATGACCATGACAGATCATACAATTTTCTCTTCATCCATTTGCCACTTGATAACCACCACTTCTTGGCTGATGATTGAAGGCATTAAACCGGTTGTGATTCCGGTTCACAAAAGGTTCAGGACCAACTCCTTGGGTCTTCGGAGGATATCTTCCAGTGTTATTCATAATAGACCTGCATTCAGATGCTCTATGCCCATAATTGTTGCATGCATAACAATTACCATCAAATCTATAGGATCTAGGCTTATCATTTAGGAAATAAGGAAAATTGTTGTAAGCCTTACTCCTACACACATTTGCAGTATGTCCTTCTTTAAGACAGTTAAAGCAAATAGGTTTAAACTTTTGCTTACCTTTATCCTTTGATGCCAGTTGTTTCTTTGATGTTCCAACATTTGTACCAGAGGTCTCACCTTCCTCATGACCGGAATAACCAAGTCCATTGGTATTCTTGATCGGTTTGGTAGATTCAAGCTTTTGCTCTAGCTTGACAGTGCTCTTGTTGAACTTAGCAAGTATTTCCTTTGACTCAAAGAGTTCTTTGGAAATAGCAGCATTTGTTTCCAATAGGTTTTCATTCTCAGAGATGGTAGTGTTCAGTTCTCCTTGCATGTCTTCCTTTTCCACTTTGCTTGCATGGAGTTGAGCATTTAGGGCACTCATCTCTTGTTTCAGCTTGGAGATCTCATGATCTCTTTCTTTCACCAGATCTTCAACTTTCCTCTGGTTCTCAAGCTCTTGACACATCCAGATAGTCAGTCCTTCCAACTCCTTTCTCAGGTTGGAGTTTGATTCATTCAACTTATTTACTTCAGCAATTAGGGCTTCCATGTCTGCTTCATCTGAAGAACTATTTTCAGATAGCTCCATTAGTTTGTTTGCATGTTCTCTCCTTTTTGCTTGAGATGTCTTGTATTTGACCATAAGATCATCATAGGCTTGCTTAGACTGAGTGAGCCGGTGGGTAAGTTCCTAAATTGTGTATTCCCCCATATCTCTTTCCAAGTGGTTAAACTTATAGAAAGGTTGGCTCTGATACCAATTGATGAATACTAAGAGGGGAGGGGGGGGGGGTGAATTAGTATGCCAAAAATCTTTGCACTTAAGCACTTTGCAAGACTAATAGTAAACCGGTAAAATGGTTTAATAGACAAACCGATTAACAAACATGCAAACCAAATAACTAATAATGCATTCACCCACAGAAGCACAAACACCATAACACAATAGATTTTGATGTGGAAACCCAAATAAGAAAAATCACGGTGAGATGGAACTCACAAGTAACTATCTGCAGAATAGGAACTAGACCGGTTAAGGTCTTACAATGTTCTTTACCAAAATAGATCCTATTAGGAATCTCAATCTTTGTTAGGAGATAAGTCCGATTAAAGACTACCTTGCTAGAGGATTTCAAATCCACAAATGTGAACCACCTTGTTAGAGGATTTACAAAAAGGCTTTTGGGCCTACCCAGTTAAGGGCTACAGACTTGTCAAAGATGTGAGTAATCAACAAATGTTTGATCTATCTAATAGCATAGACTGCTCAGTTAGATCCTTGATAGCTTGTTCTTAATGCACTCCTGCATTACTTTAGTCTTGTACACATTCATATTCTTTCCAACTCCTCAACCACCTTAAACCCTAGCCACAATATCAACTATCACAACAACAACAACATCACCAACCAAAAACCCTAGACATGATGCCCTTATAAAGGAAACTAATTTCATGTCGGTTCAATAGGATTACATTACAATTTCCTAGGTTCAATGAACCTGGACATACTAGGTAACATGACACAAAAAGAACCGCTACAGTGTCGGCACCATCAAACAATCGGTGGATGGTAACTCATCACAAAATGTTGGTTGGTAACTCATCACAAAGTATACTAGTTCATATAAAGTGCCGGTTGTCGGTTTGACAAAAATGAAGACTGGTAAGAATGTGTTATGCCACTTTAATCCTTCATACCGCTTGGGGTCAACATGCCGCTTCAGATCGGGAAACACATTCTACAAAACATCAATAGTCTAAAGACTATAATTCAACATACTGGTTGGAACAAATACCGGTTGTGCTCTAACTCATACATATAAAGAGGATCTCAATGCAAGTGTGTGTCCATCAATGACAATCACAACATAAACATAAAAAATGCCAACAATCTCCCCCTTTGGCATTGATGAAAACACTTAGGAAAATAATTTTTTTACATCTAAGTGTTTTACAACAAAATCATGTCATTAGCAAAATTTCTCCCCCTAAGAATATACACTATCCCTTTAAGAATACAATGTATAGCACTTTTGCATATAGAGCATAAACATTGAGATATTCAGAGCATATAATCAAAATTTTGATTACCAAATACTTCTCCAAATAGAATTCTTCTCCCCCTTTGCCAACAATGACAAAGTATAGTTGAACAACCCTGTTTTCATTTGATATTAAAAAATAATAAAAGTTTATGACAACAAGGAATGATACTTGTCAAAAACAAATTTAAAGTCCTGTAAGAATTGTTTCATCGACAAAGACCAGGACTCAAGTAGGGAGGTGGCTACTTCTTTCTCTGTCTGCATCTGGGAAACCTATTCTTCCATGGCATCAATTATGCTCATCTCTTGTGTAACAATAAAGGCATCCAGGTTCAGATAGCACTTCTGAAGATTTACAATTGTGGGAGTAGAACCAGTTGTAGCTCCTGCAAATCTCTAGACCGAGTGTTGATCTCTTGCTCCATTTTTGCTGACTCAATGTGAAACTGGTGAATGGTTTGCCCATAAGTTTTAAAGGAGTCAAAGGCGGCTTGAATTTGCTCAAGTAGGGTTGCAAGTCCTTTTCAAGTTTTTTCTTTTGAGGTAGCACATCATCATAGAACAAATGGGGTTGGCAGATCTTGTTGAGTAGTAGATTCCCCTCATCTAGACCGTCCCTTATATCCTTTTGTTCTTTCTTCAGTTCAGCCCGGAGCTCATTTAATTTCTTCACCAGAGCTATATTAAGATCTTTTTGATGCTCCTTCTTGACATTGGCCTCTGCTGCCTCTTCAAGGCTCTGCACCTAATCATTCAACTATGGTGCATAGGAGCTTGAGTTTAGCAAGTAATGAATCAGTGTTGGGAAGGTTTGTACCGGGTATCAAACCGGTAAGCGTATCCACAGCCACTTGAATTACATCCTGCTCCTTCTTTCATCGAATGATTTCAAAGCACTCTTGAGCTACCTTGATGCTTACATTAGCTTTGGTTCAAGGTTCATGTTTAATAGTCCTTTTCTTTTGTCGCTCATTCCCGATGTTGTTTTGTGTGCCGCCCACTCACTATTATATTTCTTAAGTGAACATTGAACCGATGAACCTTTTTGTCAAACGGTTCAAGGTTCATGGGTTCATTTCAAAACTAACTCTAAAGGTTTTTGGTGGAAATAAAAGTGGGGCGACAAGAAGGAATATTCCCTTATTCGACAATTTAAAATTCTAAATGTGGAAAGTAATCATGAGAAATTCAAATTACTTATGCGGAAGTAATGGATAATTAAGAAGGTGACAGTTTGTGTCATTTCATCGTTACTTCGCATGCTTGGGTAAATTATGCTGAAGCATGTGTATCTCTAGAGATATTTATCCATTCGATTGAAGGAAATGTGTATGAATTTGTTTCCATATTTAGGAAGGTCACAGATGCCATACTTTAGTAAATTGGAGGCGCCAAAGGTAAAATCAGCTTTGTTCTCCAGAAGAATTTCTAGTTTTCATGGTGTTAATAGGTAAGCTCGGTTGATTTCTCCTAAGTTGTGTTTCTTTGAGTTCTGAGGTTTTTATCAGTATAGAAAAGGGAAATCTCTAAATTGTTGGGGTAGAATATTGTCTCATTGTTAAAATTTCTTGGTTAAGGGGGTAGATAGTTAACATGAGGCCTATGCTACCGAAGCTTGGCCAGACCTCATGTCTAGTGAGTATATTGCTGGAATTGGAAGACACCTCCTTAGTTCATGTGGATTTAGGGGATTTCCTAGAAAGAACCAAGAACCCTTAGACCGGTTCATTAATGGAAAAGATAGTTAAGAGTGGTCTTGTTGAAGCTGTTGTGTTCCCGCTTGTCACACCGTTCCAAGATTTAGTGTTGGCATGCATGAATAGATATGACTAAGAACAGATGTATCAGAACCAATGATGGTGAGGAGATGGTCAGTATTAATAGAGAAATGGTGATGGCAGCGATGGGTATTCCCCATAAGAATGAGTACGAGGACTGGACTATTCGAAGTTCATACGCCTATTTCTCCGAAAAGAAGAGCAATTATAGGAGTGTAATTGCTAGAAATTGGCTCTTGAAGATTCAGAAAGGAGGATCACGGTTACCCAAGCCCCTGACCAGAGAGAACTTCATCACAGAGGTGTGGGACATTATTATACTTTTGAAAAAGGTAAAGGGGAATTCACATTCCTTCTACTGGGAGGATTGGATGTACTTTTTCGTCCAAGTGGTTCTATCCGGTGACAGATTTCTGGATTGGTCTCAAGTAATTGCAGAGAGACTTCACAAAGGATTGAGCAATTTTGTGGGGATGACAGGGTTTTACATGTCTTCCTACCTTTTCTACATTTTAGCTTGCACAAGGGATTGGCCTAGACTACTTAATGAACCCTGGATTAATGGAATGAGGATTTATAATTTTTACCCTCTGTTGACACAACAAAGACATGTTGAGCAGATTGATAGGTGGAATGGACTCTTCGCGGGAAGACTTGCCTTTAAGCTTCAGGGTGATGCAAACAGGAGAATGTCAGTTGAAGCTATGGAATTTGTGAGTATATATGGAAGTTTCTTTATCCACTTTCCTCAGTTTACTTACATAAGGGTAGGTGGCTTTGAAGGCCAACCATTCAAACTACCAAGGTACGCTTTTTATAGATACATGCTTATAGAAGTGAGCAGGCAGTTGCCCTACATAGATAAAATATTAGGAGAAAAGGGTGAGTCTGGTGTGGTATTTCTTGTTGAACTTGGATATTATAGTTTCCAGTCTATATCAGATGCCTTGAACCTGGAACTGGAGTTCAAAAGGATGAACCTGCAGCCATATGTGGCAAGGGGAAAATTTGACAATAAAGGTTATGTAAGGGGGAACCTTAATGTAGACAGTCATTTTTTCCATAAACCTCAAATAGAGGATTATTGGGAGAACTGCAAGGATGAGTATGATGTGAGAAACAGACTGTGGTCCAGATTCACTTTGCAGCAGATAACTACCATGAGGCTCCTAATTAATATATCCAGCGTATCAGAAGATACAAAGAGGAATGTTTTGGATCCTGAGTTTGATATTGAGATTGAAGGAAAATCGATTCCAGAAATTGACTGGAACAAAAAGGAAGATGATAGTATCCAAACAAGAACTTTTAATGTTTTCAGGAGAACAAAGAGATGGTTGAGGAATCAGAAGTTCAAGGATGAACCCCACATGTCCTCACATGAATCAAGAATTAATTCACACATTATGCTTCAATTTCCTATTTCTACCACTAATGAAGTTGCTGATGTTGTAGGTGTCTCAAAGCCCATTGTAATGAAAATTCAACCAAGAAGGCCAAAAAGGTCGGCACCCAATGTCACAATTGCTTGAGTAACTTGGTCCAGAAGCAAAAAGAGGAGTAAGGAACCTGTCCTGAAACAGGTCATTGTAGACTTGGACCCCAGTGAAGAGATTGAACAAACAATGGATTCATAGGATCAAGGCAAGCCCGGGATGCAAGAAATGGACACAAATAAAGAAGTGGAAATTCAATAGGATCCCATGAATACCTTAGTAATTGTTACTTCACCAGATGCATAGACCACTCTACCATCTAAGGAGTCTGCAATCGCACAAAGATGGTTGGAAGCCGCCATTGGTAAAAAGAGGAGTGTGGTGTCGATCACAATTCCAATAGAGGACATGGTTAGCAGATGCTTGGGAAAGACATCAAAGCCCAAAAAGCTCAAAAAATAGGCAATGCTTGATATGGATGACACAACAGGTCACTAGACAGCTAAAGCTGCCAAACCCATTCCGGGAAGAGACACAGAATAGGCTACGGAGGAGGATTTTACTGTGGAGAAGATAGATTTGGGGGTTGCTTCAAGGGCTGTAGATGTTAAACATCTGGATTCCTCCATGAAGAGAATAATTTCAAGGACTTGGAAAGATGAAAAGGATAAGAGAGAACTGAAGCAAGTTGTCACACAGATGGCTCAGTACATAAATGTTATCCACAACCAAGACCCCCAACCATTATCGCAGATACCAATGTCATTTGACCCTAAATCACCAGTGAACTAGAAGATATTGGATCAAGTTCAAAGGAACAAGGTAGTGACAAAGATGTTTAATAAATGGTTGGCCCTGATAATACATAAAGGGTTAGATTATATTCGTAATCTAGTTAAAGTTTATAAGGATGCTGAAACTGTGAGTAAAGAGCTTGAATTGGAAACAATCACCTGGGAAAAAGAAAGGATTAAGTGGGTAGCAGTTCTCGCACAGATGAATGATGTTTAGAAGTATGGAGTGATGAAATTCCTAGCTGAAAAACTGGTGGAGAACTTGGATGACAATGTGTTGTACGTGTCAAATAAAAATGTGGAATGGCACAATTCAATCATCAAGCAGGGCCATGAAGAATCTACCAAGCTGCTCAAAGGATTGACTGACTTGATTGACACAATGCAGAAGGACCTCAAGTGTATTGATATTCTACTCATGAAGGAGGGCACCAAGGTAATCAAAGAAGCTATAGACATGACTAAGGTTTTTCAAGAAAAGATCCAGTTCATTCAGACAACAAAATCCTTGACCACTGATGACTTTTCAAAAGTGGCAAGGATTAAATCAATGCTCTTTGTCTGTTCAGACCATTTAGAGGTTCACAAGGCAAAAGTTACATAGGTAAATATGGACAAAGAAGTGTGGAAGCAGAGGATCCCACACATCGGCCTGCCCTATTTCCAAGTCATCTTAAACTTCTCGATA
Source organism: Cryptomeria japonica (assembly GCF_030272615.1). NCBI lineage: Eukaryota > Viridiplantae > Streptophyta > Pinopsida > Cupressales > Cupressaceae > Cryptomeria > Cryptomeria japonica. The sequence continues at coordinate 458,287,081 of NC_081411.1, forward strand.
GTGTACCTTGAATGGCATGGTTCTGCAGCAAAGCAGGACAAGCCCATAACCTCCTCTGCCACAATGGAAGCCTAGCTAATCCGAAAATGAAATGTCAACCTTTTAGTTGCTGCTAATTTAGTTTTCTTTTATGTTTCTTTAAATGGTTTCTTTCACTTGGGTGAAAGTAAATGTTATTTGATCATGTAAAAAATATGGCCTAGTGGCAATTTAAGCTGAAGATCTTATCTTTGTATTAGTTCCGAAAACTGTGATTTTGGGAGCAGTCGATAAAATTTTGATATGAATTGTTTGGATGATACAATGACTGGTTATCAATGAAATGTTGTGTTATCTTTGAATCTGTGCATTCTGATATTCATAATCTTTCTTAAGTTGTTATGGGCACAATATAATTTGATGATTAGTTATCTCTATATTCCTTTTCAGTTCATGTTTATTATTGGTTGTTGGACGACTCACATTGTATTGATTTGCTTGATCCCCCTTGCTCTGTGAAGCATGAGAGAGTATCGATCGAGCCATTAGTTTTTGCTGAGTCCTTATTTTTCTTTGAATTTATACAATAAGAATGTTATGAATCAGAGTCTATGAACTCTCCTTTGTATATTCTCTAAGATATTTTCCTATGTTGCAGTTTTGTAGGCGTTTATTTGTGTTGATGGATAAATGCTAGAGCCTTTCAATGCTTTCTGGTTAAAAGTGTTACCATATCAATTGTATAGTAAATTCATTGTAAATCATATGAGGAGCTGCCCTCTAATGCAGAGGTTGAATTTTCATTAATTCTTCCAACTGTTGGTATATTTGTTTCTTTCTAAAGGGTAAAATGGAGTCATATTTTGCTTTAAGAAGATAATAGTTAAAATTTCAAGAAGGAGACAAATCTGTTAACCAACAGGTTTATAGACAATCTGATAGCTGACTAATATAGAAACAAAGTATTGGTAGAGTGAGTACAGTTAGAGACTTTGTGCTTAATTGGAACTCATTCTTGCATTGTTAGATGTTATCTCAGAGTTTATTTTATAGTATTTTCTCATTGTAATCTAGGTCATTGTTATTGAGTAGTGAGCTCTAGGCAGTGAGTCTAAATGCAAGTGCATTCCCCATCTATGTAATATTTATGTACTTCTGGCCATAGTATATGAATATTGTGGGTTACAACCCCACCATGGTTTTTCCCTTTCTGGGTTTCCACAAAAATTTTGGTGTTGTCGATCTGTGGTTTATTTATTGCATGTTTATGTTATTTTCTATTGTACATTTCTAACTAGTGGATAAAGAATAAGTTTGTAAATTTAATTTTTGACAGATAATTGATTCACCCCCCTTCTAAGTGGTCTTTGGTTCAAACAATTGGTATCAGAGCCTAGTTCCTCTGAGGAAGCTTAACCGCTTGAGGAAGATCCGGGAGATTGATTCAATTGATTCCAATTTTTAGAAAAAACTCAATGTGGCACTTGAGGATCTTGATGCAGCTAGAAATGAGATTTGTACCCTAAAGAAGAACTTGAATGTTGCCGATGAATTCATTAGTGAGATGAAGGATGAAGCAAGTGTCTGTAGAGAGAAGAGGAAGGAATTGATGGACAAGTTAAAGGAGAAAAAAGATCAAATCATGGAATATCAGGACAAAGCTAATGAAGTTAACAAGTTTGAGAGAGAAATGTTGCTTTGAAGAATGAGATGCAATCCATTGTCATGAGGCTAACCAAGGAAATTGAGGACCAAAAGAAGAATGAAGATAATATGGCACAATCATTAAAGGAAAGAGCTAATGAATGCTTCATGCTTACCTATGAGAATGATCAGTTGAAGCTTGAGTTGACACAATCAAGGAATAATGGTCAAGAATTTGAAAGACATATTGCTACTACTAATAAGTACAAAGAAAAATTCAAAGCTAGTTCAACAAGGCTTGATGAGATGCTGGAAAGTTAGAGACATGGAAAGGACACGTGAGATTTAGGATTTGAGAAAGGTGAATCCTTTGGATCTGGATAAGGAAATACAAAACCTGATCAGAAGAAGAGCAAGAATCCTCTGATAAGACAACCTAATCCTCATAAATTCAATGGTATATGTTTTACTTGCAATAAGTTTGGTCATATAGCAAGTCGATGTAGAAGTAGGATGAATAATAGAATGATGATCAGTAACAATATGATGAACAATATGAATAATGTTCCTACCTTTACTGGTCAGTGTTTCATATGCAATAACTTTGGACACAAGTCGAATATGTTTAGAGAAGTAATGAATAACTTTCAGAACAAAAGATGCTATGATTGTAGAATGTTTCAACATATCTCTAATCAGTCCAGGACATTACCAAATCATATAAACTTTAGACCTATGCTGAATAATGATGTTTGCAGAGCATGCAACAAAACTGGTCACATTGCAAAGCACTGCAAAAGCAAAAATAGTGGTCCAGTAGACAAGAATAAATCATATGAAAAGGGAAAGGAAAAGGTAGATGAGATCAGACATCAACATAAGAAGATGTGGGTAAAGAAGGACAAATCTAAGGTAGATGGTGGATCTGTACCTGAATCTGATGCAAAATCTTCATTCGGTAACTAGGGCTTTTGGTCTTAGGGGGAGGCAAATTCATGCAAATCTTGTAGTACCCCTTTATGAGATATGTAGTCAATGGATTACAGATGGTAGGAATTGAATTTCAATTGATATCCAAAATCCAGATGACTAGTTTTGGTATCTGGTAGTCATGCAAGGCATCCGGTTGGATATTTGAGGCTCATTTATTTCAATGTGAAATTAGGGTTGTAAAGTTAAAAGATAAAATACGAGAGTTATTATTCACTTTGTAAATTGTGTTTTTGAGCTGCATAATAAGGAGGTCAAGGCTACCAAGTGACCAGTGAGCTAAAAGCAATTCGACAAGTGATCTAGGACATTGGACAGTCAATTGAGGTATTTTTCGAAGACTATTTCTGACTTTGGTTTTTTGAAAATTTGAAATGGCATCCTCATATTCCATTGCTACTCCACTAGTTGTTGAGGTCAAGGATAGACCCCATCCCATGATTAAGAAGCATCCTTACAAATCCATGGAGGTCGACCCGGTTGGAGCCTTCTCTTCCATTCCGCATGGAGTTTTGCATATAGATGATATATGGGCCTATATTCACTATGAGATTGATCAAACTGGAAATGAAGATATTTTGTATCTTTATACTGACAACAACATAGATGAATCGACAACCCTAAGCCAAAATTTGTGTAGATGCAAAGAAAGGGTTTCACTCAATTTGTGAACTTTCCATCGTTCGATGAAAATGAATGGGTGAGGTATGTATTGAGAAGAATTCATGTAGAATTTATATGGCTAACCAACCCTATAAAATCACTTCAGTTGCAATTAGGGCAATAACTTGTTTGAATCAAACCAGTGACAAGCCAAGGCTACACAAAGTCACAAACCCTATTGTCAACAAGCTAACCTATGCAGAGTTTGATCGACGCTCGATGAAGATCAACACAATCAAGAAAGGTGATGTTAAGTTTGTTGTGATGGTAATTGGTTACAAGGTATATCAATCTAATCAATTCAATTCTATATCCGACATTGCCATCCATGTGGCCTACTAGATGGCTAAGGAAGATGCTCATTATGATCTATGTAGTGTTCTATTGGAGGAATTGAAGATAAATTTGAAGAAAAATAAGCAAGATAAAAAGCATCTCTTCAAATTTGGTTCATTGGTTATCTGTCTGGCACTTTACTTCATGAATAAGATCCCCAGAAGTGATAGAGTGCAGTGGGCTTTTGACAGACTGGTGGCCTAATAGATAAAGCAGGGTCTTGACAGACTTGGCAACAAAGTCAATCAAAATACTGCACTGTGGGCATTCTTCAAGACCTTTTAGGACAAGATGAAACAGAGGGTCAAAATCCCCAAGGAAATTGTGAAGAAATATGAGAAGACAATCTATTTAATGGTAAATAAAGATGAATATCTCGTGGAAGCGGTTCAACCCCAGACGGTGTGGATAATGCCTATGAACTATGAGGTTGATGCAAGGACTTTGGATGTTGATGCACAACACCTGCTTAACGCTCTAGTGTATACTAAAGAAGAAAGGTACGAAACTTGCAAGGAAAAATCAATGGAACTGCACACCAAGTTCACCAAACTGGATAGGAAAAGAAAAGTTGCTAACATAGTAGATGAAATGCTTGTTGAGGAAGGTCACCCTCGAGAAAAAGTTAGGGTTGCAAGAGCTACAAGGGATGCAGTTGAAAAGGTGAAGAAACAAAATAATGTGCCTTCTCCAGTAAAAGTGAAGGTGACAGGGTCTTCTCTCACTCTGGTGAAGACACCTCCAACTGAATCAAAACCCTCTGGTTCATCTGCAAAGGGGAAAGGTGTTCTGAGGAAGAAGCAAAAACCCCAAAGGGAGTATGTGGTAGTTTCTCTGATGACATCTGAAATGGAGTCAGATGCAGACATTCCTAAGGCGCCAAAGAAATGAGAGTTTGCAAGAGTACTCTAGAAACCTCAATCCGATGCTGAGAAGAAAGGGCTGAAGGAGAAGAAAGAGAAGTCTGATCCTATACCGACAAGCAAGGAAAGAAGATAAACTCTGACCTAGATGAAGCAATTAAATCTAGTAAGATGAAGACCACCAAAATAGAGTATAATATTATTCCTCCTTTGTCTACTCAAGAGTTAGTTGATGAAATTATTAAAGATGGAAATTTGAAGAACATTTATGTATATTATAAAAATATGGATGATAAGGATAAGAGGCAGATTGAGGAAGATGTATTTTTGTACATGGATGTAATTAGTAATGTCAAAAAGTTTTTGATGGAAGTCATAAATGAAATTCCTTATGACTTATACAAAAGACTTGAGGCCAGAAGGCAAGGAGTAATTGAACTGGACAAGAAAATAAAAATAGAAAAGCTACTTGTTGTATATCCGGTAAACTCCCCAAAGGAAATTGATGATCTGATAGCTCAAGCTAACCAGACAGTTTTTTCCACTGCACACCGGCATATTTCACTGATGGCAAGTAGAGTTACAGAAGTTTCAAAGGAAACAAAAGATGGTTGGGACATATTTTTGGTTGAAAAAGAGAAACAAGAATAATATAGGAATCCCAAGCCTATTAAGGTATATCAGAAGGATAAGGACAAAGAGAAAGGCAAAATTGGTGGACCTCCAAGCATAAAGGTTAAAGATAACCTACCTCCACCTGTAAAAATTAAAATCCCTGAAAACCAACCGGCAGCTGAAAGCATGGATGCAGAGGATATCAATACAAATCCTAAAGTCCTATACACTGTAAATGTTGATACCCAAAAGATCAACATAACAGTTGATAAAGACACAAGTGAAAAATTAGATATGGCTAAAGAGCCTCCGGTAACAGGAGATACAAAGCAACCGGCAGAGGATATAGGGAAAAAGATGGAATCTGAGGCACAAACAGAGAAACTGATAGACCTAAAGGCTCTGGAACAGATGCCACTGGTAAGCAATAAAGCAGGAAAACCAGTGCTAAAGGAAATGCAGACACAAACTGACCTGCCAGAGGTCAATACAAGCATGGTCACTTCCACCGGTACTTAGTTTGTTGGGTCATCATCAAAGTCAACAAATGTGACTAAGGTATTACTTGAATCCATCAAGAAAATAACTGACTATAGCTCACAAGCTTACAAAGCAATAGATGATTCAATCCCAATTTTGAAGATAATTGCTCCTGATTGTAATATAGATAATAAAGATTCTTTAGGACAGTTGGATACATTATGTAAATACATTTATGGAAATATTGAGAAAATAAAGGAAGAATCTGTAAAGGACATTGTAGAAAAGGAGAAACAAAAATTCTTTGAGGAAGAAATAAAGAAGTGTAACAGAGACTTTGACACTTCTACCGGAACTGTGTAGTTTGTTAAAAGAGTGTAAAAACCTATATAAAGATACATGCAAAACAAACTTCCTGACTATAGATATTGACAAGAAAATAAGCAAGACACAGGAAGAGATAAACAAGCTTGTAGACAATTTTGTCAACTCTCTGGATTCACTATCTATTTTTGAAGATAAGTTAGCAAATTTTGAGGCAGAATTACTTAAATAGGAAAGAGAGAAAGAGACAATAATAAACAAGGCAAAACACTTGAGATCTAAATTGAGTCCAAGATTGGACTATCTAGCATCTCTGCGAAAGGAAATCTCAGAGGCATTAACACTGGGAAGTAAAACATCGGCAGAACAATTGCAGCATCTCATCGGTACTGTGAAGAGGACTGAAACAACAATAAAAGATAGCAAAAAGTTTATGGATAGTATAAACTTAATTTTGGGTGATCTTTTTCAGATAATAACTACCCAACTACAAGGTTGAGGATATGGACCGGTATAACTACAAACTCTAATAACATCTTGACAACCTTTTTCATTGATGCCAAAGGGGGAGTAGTAGGATGAGAAAGTTCAAAGATAGGAATCATATGCTCAGGGGGAGCCCTTCATATTTTTGGTAAAAAATTTTGTCTACACATTTTGGACACTTTTTCGAAATTTCTCATGAGTGTTGCCATCAATGCCAAAAGGGGAGATTGTTGGTATATGGACACTCTAATGAGACATTGTGTGTGATTGAAGGTTTTTTCATTGATGGAAACCTTGCAATCCTATGACACTGGCAAGACATCATACCGGCAAAGCATTATTCAAGCAAGACAGTGCACCGGCACCGACACCGGCATAGAAGAAAAGATGTATACCGGCACAGAGGCCGACAGGATTTTTGATATGTAATATTTTGATTTTTATTGTAAGCCGACTTGGAAAATTGTAAAATGACTCTTGTATATAAAAGAGATCATTGTAGACATTTGAAAAAGTAAGGAAGCGAACAAGAAGAAAATTATTAGGCAGACCTAATGTGCGAATTATAGGTCAAGGGTATATGTAAAGAACAGAGTTAGAACTGGTACTGAATCTAGCATTGGAGATGCTATTGTAAAGCAGTACAGATCATTGGATTAGTACAATCCTCATTGTAAGTCAATGTGACTTCTTATTGAGCAGTGAGCTCTAGGCAATTGGCCTTCCTGCATGTGCAGGCCCCCTATTGTAAGTAATATTCTCTTATTGGCCAGTAAGTGAATATTGTGGGTCACAAATCCCACCAAGGTTTTTCCCACATCGGGTTTCCTCGTTAAACATCTTGTGTTATGGTGTTCTTTTCATGTGGATGTTTTTGATTTTGTTTATTACATTAATTCTTGCATACCGGTATACTGCTACTTTATGTTCTACATGTTTTAACTTAAGAAAATCTGAATACCGGTTAGATACTGATTCATCCCCCCCCTCTCAGTATCTGTGGGAACCCTAACAAGTAAAGCATTGATTGAATTAGAAAAACATATTCCAAAATATTTGTACAGTTTAATTGATGCTAGAAGAAAATTTGCTAGTCAAATGGATAGAGAAATAAAGTAGAGTGAATTGGTCAATCAGTGCACTAGTATCACTATTGAGGAAATTGATAGATTAATTTTGTTAGCATATAAAAAGGAATTAAGGAGCAAGCAAAGAGTCAATAGCTTGATGGTTGGAAGACTAGGGTAAATAAGGAGAGAAACCAATGTAATCTAGAAGAAGTTTCTCACTAAGAATTGGTTAATATAAATTGTTTCACAAGATGCAGTCGCTCAGTCAGAGAAACCTTAGGTAAATGACGTAAATAAGGAGGAGGACACTTGGGATGTTGTAGAGAAACAAATTTGGATTCTATAGAGGTTGAGATTGTTAAGGAGAATGATAAATCAATTGAGGCAGAGGATGGTGCACCAAGTGGTGACACTGGTGCATATGATGCACCCAAAGAAGACAAAACCAGACAAGTTGAGTTTGAGAAAAAAGGTAGCAGAAAAATAGGAGGAACCAGATAAAGGGAAGGGTAAGGTAATGGAAAATCTAATCCTTATGGAAATTGACACAAAAAATACAAAGACAAGGGATATTTCCACAGTTTAATATTAGTTTTGACAAACCATTCAATCAAATGTCTCTGGTAGAAAGGATAATTGTTGCTACTTATCTCTAATGCTCTCCAAGCACAAGCTAGTCAAGAGTTAGTACAATATAAATCAGAAGAGAAGAGACTCATTGAGAAAACAGTTTCAATTTGATGCTAATGCCAATTCATTCGGTAAGCTTCAAAACTTGATAGATCATATATCTGATCACTTTGATTCTTTGACCAATGCATCAGCCCGAAAGGCTATGAATAAATTCAAAAAATTTCACAAATGATCAACAATGATAAGGCCCAGCTTGAAAAGGAATTAAACCTTATTGATGAGGCCTTAGTGGAAGGTGGTAAAATTTATGTCTTGTCTTGTTTTGACAAATTTTACTACTAAAATAAACAAGCAAATAGATAATTGCAGAGGACAGTTAGATCAAAGTTTTCAAGCTTATGATCCTACAACTAACTTAACCGACAATATTAAAGGTCAAATTTTGACTATTATAGAGCATATTAAGAATTTTGAGAAGGAGAAGGAGAGAATGGTTAGGTGGATAGGTGAACTTCAAAACCTAATTGGTCCCTAGTTAGACACCTTAGTATACCATAAGATGGGCTACATTAAAAGAATGGCTCAGGAGACTCCAACTCAGATTGCAGCTATAGAATTTCATGCTTATGTTTTGAATGGTTTTGTTTCAATTTTGGAGAAATTGTGGGCAGGTTGGAACACCTATCTTTGGTTCCTTAAGATGGCATATGAAGATATACTTAATCATGTATAGATTTGATCATCTGGTGTATATATGTACAAAATATTTTGTTGCACACCCTATATTTGGCATTGTTGTCAAAGGGGCAGAGATGAGGTGAAAAATGTATAGTCTGATTGTGTATGGAGTGTAAAATTTGGTGATGCAAATTTTTGGATTTGTTATCTAAGGGGGAGTCTTATATTTTTTTATTCTTTATTTGGTGTAAAGGTTTCACAAGTATTACCATCAATGCCAAAGGGGGACATTATTGGCAATTGACACTCATCCGGTGACTTCTGGTAGTTGCTTATTGATCTAGGGTTGTCATTGATGGAAACTCTTCTTGGGGATTTGATTTAGTGATCGTGATTCATCTTATCCAGAAGCAGGAGTTAACCAATAGGAATTTAACTGGTAAAATAGGGCTATCTCGGTAATATTTTGGTCTGAAATGACTTCCGATGATTGCGGTGATTTTAGTGGTTGATCTCATGTTTTTGGTGAATGAAAAGATCCTTAGGAAGTGTGTGATCATACTCTTTTGGTCTAGTGCTATGTTTTGTTTGAGATTTAAGCCGACTTGGAGATACACATTACACTTCTTGTAGCTGACTTGAAGGAGACTATTTTTCTGTTAAGACTGGATATAAGATCGAATTGGTGATTGGTTTTTGATGTAATACTATTGTGGTGATTTGTTTTGGTGTGATTGAGCACAGTTTCATGTGAAAAATTAGTTTATAGATAATGTGGTAGCTGACTGAGATAAAAATAGAGTATTGGCAGAGCGAGTACAATCAGAGACTTAGTGCTTAACCAAAACTCATTCTTACATTGTTAGATGCTATCCCAGAGTTCATTTTACAGTATTTTCTCATTGTAATCAAATTGTAAGTCAGTGAGACTTCCCTGAAGGTTGTATCCTTCCGGGTCATTATAATTGAGTAGTGATCTCTAGGCAGTGGCTCTGAATGCAAGTGCATTCCTCATCTATATAATATTTCTGTACTCTTGGCCATAGTATATGAATATTATGGGTTCCAGCCCCACTATGATTTTTCCTTTTCCGGGTTTCCATGTAAAAATTTCAGTGTTGTGGATCTATGGTTTATTTATTGCATGTTTATGTTCTTTTGTTTTATGCATTGCTAAACCATGGATAGAGAATAAGTTTGTGGATTTGATTTATGACAAATCACTGATTCACCCCCCCTCTCTGTGATCTCTGATTGTAACATATTCTCCCTATCTTGAGGACACATGATACCTTTTCCACTTGTCCCTCCTCACCTTGATAGTTTCCCTCTTGTTGTCATTTGTTGAGAATTCCTTGATACTTGTCCCTCTTGGAATGACAAGTGTCCCTCTCCAACTTCTTTATTTTCAACCCTTGATATCTCTAGATCTGATCTAAACTGTTGATTCCTACCATCTCGGCCTTGGCCTTGGAAAATATATAAAAAGAATCTCATTTTCATTCAAAGGGGTTGCTCCTCATGATTTTAGCTTCTTCATGATATTTTAATTCTATACTTTATCATTTGAGACAATTATCATGACAAATTAGCATAGTATTTTAGCATCATACCACATCAATCATGAATTTAGCATAATATAATGTAGCTATTCATATTCTAGGTAGTCATTTTCTTGATCTTGCTACTAGTAAGAGCCACATCAAAAGATCTACAAGATCCTTAGAATTAGAGGAAAATGGGAGATCACAAGGAGGGTTGAATTTGTAATGTTTATCTCTACTTTGCTTTCCACTTTATTATTGTTTCATTTATGTGTTGTTTAGAATAGTTTGATAATTAGCACTTTATTTTACACATACATTTTTGGCACCCACCATGGAGTGCTTGCCCAGGATTTAATATCTTTTCCTACAGGTTTTTCTTGACATGTGCACCCAGAAATACAGTCTAGCATTTTGGTGGCTAAAATTAGCGTATTTAGCTTCCGTTCTAGTGCATTTGTCTACTAAATTAGTGTTCAAATTTTACAAAATAGTGTATTGATTTGATATATTAGCATTTTTCTTTGATATTTTAGCATTTTTATTTCATAGTATAACATTTTGTCTTGACAGATTGGCACTTTTCTTTAATAGTTTAGCATTTTGGTTTTGTATTTTAGCATTATGGTTTCACAAAAAAATGTTTTGGGTTCATAGAGTAGCATTTTCATAGCACAAAATAGCACTTAGATGAGTTTCTTTAGAATTTTTAGTTCTGTTTCCAAAATTTGATTTTTTCAAAACTAATTCACATAATTTTGTGTCGCAAGTACCTTTTCACTATCAAATACTAGAGCTACAAAACTTTTCACTGCCAAACACTCAGTTATAAACTACTAACATTGTGTCCAACCATGGGATATTGTTTTTTGTTTTTTTGTTTTAAATAGGGATATAGATTAATTAAAAGATCAAAGAACAACATATCTTGTGTGTCTGAGATGATAGGTGAGTATGATCTCATCGTCATTGGGTGATGAAAAAGCTAGACTCCTCATTTTTCATTTTATTATTGTAATATCTTTAGTGAGTCTTCCCTCCCTAGTAGCCCATAAGGTCGGGTGAGAGGGGAATGACCCAAGTGGTAATGTCTAATGCCTAGTTCATAAAACCACCCACTCTATAATAAAAGTGATTTTGATGAAAACTAAAGTGAACGACGGTGCTTGGGAATAGCTCTACTTCGTACCTTAGAGCATATAAAAACTTGATTTTTAAGTCTAGGAGACCTCTTAATTGAGTTTATACCCCGACATGCAGAACAAATACCCTTACTAGTGTTGGGGCTTCAAATTTCCAAATAATTTAAAGAATCCTACTATTAAAAATGGTGGTCACTTCATGGAAATTACACATAATAGATGATTACTAATTTGAACAACTATAGTAAAGGAGGATATGAATAAATTAATTCCAATGGACCCCATGAAAGACTAGTGTTTTTGATCTATAGAAAAGATGATATGAACAGAGAATTAAAATGAATGAAACATGAAAATATAAAAACTACCCATTTCATTAAATCAAGTTTCCAGGCTCTAGTAAAAATAGTAGATCTGTACAATGTGTTTTTGGCTGTAGACCATACAGAAAACCGTAAGAAGGCTGAAAAGCCTGTTATTTCAACCTGCATGAAAGAAGATGTCGACTTGGAATGAAAATGTATGCAAATATCAAATCTGATGAAGACCCATTTTAGAAGTGGATTTTTCCTACCACCAAAAACAATTTAAGATTTGTATCTAAATTTTAAGGCTGCCGACCAAACAAAAACTTGAAAGATAGCTTAAAGCAAGGTTATTGCCTAACTAGTTTGCATATTAATTTCAAAGGGTTTTGTTAATTTTATTGTAGAATGGTGACTTTTCACCCCAAAAGGGGTATGGTACCCATTCAACCACATATACAAGTGGTTAAAAAATTTAGATATGAGGGGGAGAGTGAAAAAAAAGAAATATAATAATGTACTATTTTGAACCTTTAATACAATCAGTTGTTTTCCTTAGCATATGTGTTGTGAGTTATTTCATTTTCTATAGGTAGTTGTTTGTGATATTATCTAAAGGAGACAAATTTATTCATATTCTTATAGCAAAGTCTATGTTCCTATATTATAAATTTGGATTAAAAAGATCTACTCGTGGATTGTAATTGTTTCTTGTAGTTCTTCCTTGAATGGTCCATTAAGGTTAGGGTTAAATTCATTCAGGCGGTTTATGATATAAACATTTAATAGATCTCATAAGAAATAGTAACTGATAGATTTACCAAAGGGGGTAGGTTTAAAAATTGCCTCACAAATCATACATTAAGTCCTAGGGAAATATAAGACTCGATAGCCCAAATAACAGGAAAGACACTGGTCATTCACAAATCACAACCTTTACCATATTAATTACCTTTGCATTAAAACTATAGGATAAGTGAGTAGGATTCATAGAACCAATTAGCAATAGTATACATACATATAAATTCCAAGTACAAAGATCAAATAGCTTCCACAACAACAATCTTGAACTCATCTAAAATCAACTATCCTAGGAACCTATGCCATTCTGAAGTAGGGAAGAATTTAGATCAAGATACTCAATCTGCTATAAAAAGCATTAGTCATCGAAAGCCACTAGTGAATAGGTATACCTGCCTAGGTCTTGCAGATCCTAAAGTGAGGGAGTTAGTAACCAAATAGGTTCACTCTATAAGTTGGCCAAGTCAAATTGGAGGGTTTGATCATAGGAGTTGGCATTTCCTTAGAACCTATCCAATCTGTTGATTTGAGATCCAACAGATTGGCGATTCTACTGGGGACACTATTCATTTAAAAGGACTCTACTGTGGGAAAGAACTCATATAAAAAGAAACAAATTTTCTCTCTAGAGAGAGGTGGTGACTCTGAAGTAAAAGAGAAGAAGTTTAATGTATGGGAGGAGGTCAATAACACAAGGCCATCCAATAGTAAGATTGAACTTTGATCAGAAAAGAAACTCAGAAGAAACAAAAATAAATTTTGTCCTCTATGAAGGAGGTGGTGACTCTGCGTATAATTAATGAAGAAAAAATCAATGGTTGATACAATATCAATCCAAAATGTATCAGTATCCATATTCTTATGAAGCTCCGTGTTCAAGGATACAACATACATATACAAAATGGCAACTTTATGAAGCATACAAGCCATTAAATTTTAGTAGCCTCCCTATGTATCCATATCCATTCCCCTATTAGCTTAAAACTCATATGTCGAGGTTTCATGGAGCGAAGGTTGAATCACCAATTGAGAATTTGAAAGAATATTACTGGTTTATCAAAAAATTTCAGATTTGTGCGGAGGAATTGATCATGAAACTGTTCGTGATGACATTGGAAGATGTTGAAGAATGGATTTTTAGGTTGTTGTCCCCACAAAGCATCTCATCGTGGGAGGAGCTTGAATGGTGGTTTGTATAGGAGTTATATGGCATCATTGAAGAAAATGTATCTATCATCAATCCATCAGTCTATTCTCCATAATGTTTTGCACTCCATAATCAGATTCAAACAAATCATTATATTGATTCTTTCACACGTATTAATGCATTCTTTAGCATAAGGAGAAAGGAAAGAGAATCTATAAAAGGATTAATTGGTAGAATGATGACAACTTATTTGCAAATACCTGATGATATAAGGCCTAATATATCTATGCTTACAAAATTACTCATGAGGGAAAGCGGACCTGATAATTTGGAATTAGCATGTTCGATTGCTATGAAGATGAACATGACACTACATGATATACGTGAGAAGAGTAACATCAACATGAGAGATGCAAATGAAGATGAATATATAGGAGAATCAGTTATCCATTTGGAAAGCCCATATGATGAAGAAGCAATTGATGATGTTTGTTAGTACGAGTTAGAACCTGAAGAAATTATTGTTGATAGTCATGATGAGGAATGGTCTCCATGTGAAGAAGCATACTTGTTTGACAATGAACAAATGGTTGATTCATCAATACATGAGAACTGCAATGATTTAATAGGTGAAGAAGAAGAATATTCACTCAGTAGTTAACAAATTTCAGATTTGTTGGATATAGAGTATCATAAATATAAGAGAAATTCAAAACCTCTATCTCCTGCACAGATAAAATTTGATACTAAAGATATGCATCATAGAAATTCATGGAAGACGGGAGGTTGTATCTAATAAAAATGTGCATTGTGATCAACACATGGAAGAAAATACATTTGAAAATGGCCTCCAAATTTTTTCAAATACATTATATGGCGAAGTCTCAGAGGAACCTCAATTATTTTGCCAGGGCATATACACATATGATATGTTTGAATTTTCTAGTCCAATGTTTGAAGAGGAAAAAGTAAGTTTAGATGGAATGAGCGATATAGTGATGGATGTTGGTTCAGTAGGAAAATATGAGGTGTATAGCTATATGGAGGAATGTGAAACAATATCTGAAGAAAAAAATAATTACTTCTTGAGTTCCAATGTTGACATCGCTAAGGATGAAATATAAGTTGAACAACAAATTTTTTGATTAAAGTGGAGACCCCCTATAATATAGGGATGAAGAATAGGGCATTTGCGGACATGAAGATACTTCAAAAGGAAAATAGGAAAAAATATAAGTTTTTAACCTTTTATGAGGAAATACTCGAAGAAGAGTAATAATATTTTGAACCCTAATATTGATATCTTGCCTAAAACTAAGCATGAAGTAGAAGGAAAAAACAAATGTCAAGTAGGTAATGTGCAACATGCTCGAAAAAGAGGAACGAGAAATAAGATATATGTAAACCAAGGACAATTTCAAAGTGTGGATATAATAATTTATGAAATTCCAAAGTCCCTAAAAGTAAGCGGAAAAGGAGAAAGTAATTACCCGAGTAATTACTCAAAAGACCATTATCCAGGTTATAGGACAAATTATAATAATAGAAGTCACTATAATATATATGACAAACATGGAAAGATGACAATTGATGTGACTCATGATGAAATCAGATTGGTCAATGATGTGTGCCAAATTGGAATGTTGTTGCAAAATGAGAACCAGGTGTTTGATCCAGGAAAAATGAGTGTTCAAGTTTTTTGGACCTAGGGGCCACGAGATGCAGTTTTAACATAATCTACAGAAGGGAGGTGATTGGCAATGGTCTACTCTACCAAAGAAAACTAAATTCTTGCTATGCCCGAAGGGGGCATACATCCCCAAACAGAGCCACTGTTGGGGCTTCAAAGTTCCAAATAATTTCAAGCACCCTACTATTAAAAATGGTGGCCACTTCATGGAAATGACACATAATGGATGATTAATGATTTGAACAACTAGAGTAAAGGAGGATATGAATAAATCAATTCCAATGGACCCCATAAAAGACTAGTGTTTTTGATCTATAGAAAAGATGATATAAACAGAGAACTAAAATGAATGAAAAATGAAAATATAAGAAATACCCATTTCATAAAATCAAGTTTCCAGCCTCCATAAAAAATATTAGATCTTTACAATGTGTTTTTGGCTGTAGACCATACAGAAGACCGTAAGAAGGCTGAAAAGCTTGTTATTTTGACCTTCATGAAAGAAGATGTCTACTTGGAATGAAAATGTATGCAAATATCAAATCTGATGAAGACCTATTTTAGACGTGGATGTTTACTACTACCACAAAAATTTTCAGATTTTTATCTGAATGTTAAGGCTTCCGACCAAACAAAAACCCGAAAGATATATAAGTGGTTAAAAAATTTAGATATGAGGGGGAGAGTGAAAAAAAGAAATATAATTGTAGACACCTAAAAATGTCTCATTGATCATGTACTAATTATTCTTCTAATTAGTTAAATAATTCTTTAATTATTTAATTAATTTAATTAATCTTATTCTTCTAATTTCATATTTCCTCATCATCTTATTAATTATTCTATCTTGTATTTCTATCATCATTTAATCATTTTAACCATTTTCTAAATATTAATTAAATATTTATTATTTAATCGATTCTGATTAATTCCCCAATTTAAATAATCTTTATTATTTAAATAAATTACTAATTACTCAATTTCTATCTCTAATCATCTAATCATTTAACCCTTTTCTAAATATTAATTAAATATTTATTATTTAATTAATTATGATTTAATTCCTTAAATTTAAATAATCTTTATTATTTAATTAAATTCTATTTCTAAATAATTAAATAGTTTCTTTAAATTATTTAATTAGCTAATTAATTCTTCTATTTCCAAATCTATAAGTTCTAATTTCATTTAATTTCATATTCTTCTAATTTCTTCCAAATTCAATTACATGTGCATGATTTCAAAAACCAAATTGAAAATCAATGTCAAGTTCTAAATATATTCAAATGCTAAATTGAATTAAAATAAATTCAATTATTTGAATAAATCTCATGCAAAGGTTAAATTGAAAATCTAAGTCTAAATGCAAGCACATGCTAAATTAATTAATTAAATCAGTTAATTAATTAAATCATTTTTCTCTCCAATCTTTATTTCCCTCTTTCAGTTAGCTTTTTCTAAAATTAAGCTTTCTTGGTCATCCTCTTTATTTCCTCCAATCATTCTTTTTCTTCCTTCAATCAGCTTTTTCTCAATCAGTTAACTCAATTAATCTATTCAATCTATTGAGTTCCACTCCTACAATCAACATTTCAACTATCAATTTTCATTTGAGCTCACCTGAGTTCCACCTCTTGATCAATCTGTTCCACCTTTCAATCAATCTCATCCAAAAATCTATAAATTGGGCATCCAATCTCCATTTTCAACAATCATGAACTTTGAATCTTTGTGTCACTTGTAGGTTACCAGTGCAATATCTGAGAGCCATCATACCACAGAGATGAGAAGAGAAATGGAGGCTATATGCAATCTTGGAATAGGGAGTTTCGTTTGAATTATTTTAATTTATATTTGCTTGATTGTGTTATTTCATTGTCTTGTTTGTTAGATTCTTTGATTAGATAGGGATTCATGATTTCCATTTGTTTCTAATTGATACATTGTTATTAAGATGAATTTTACATGCATACATTTTGGTGAACCCGATGTGAAACATAGCTAACTTACCTTCTCTGTTCTCTGTGTAATTTTTGCAAGTCGTATGGATTTTTGCATTTTTTTACATATTTTGCATGGATTTTGAGAATAGACATTCTGTCACGCAATCATGATTACATCATCCCACAATCACATAGACAACATCACGCATTCAACCCCTCAGGGTCACACATTCGCTCTGACAGGGTTACGCAATCACCTTGTTCAGATCACGCAATCACCCTTTCCAAATTATGCATTCGCAGGGAAAACTACTGTCTAATTTTTATTCCGTCTGTTATTTCGTTTGTCTAATTCTATCTCAAATTGGGTTAATCTGGGATCAAATTGCTTCTATTTCATGATTTGATTATAACTGTTTATGGCAAGAAAAGTACAGATTAGGATTGTAGGTGCAAGAAGGATGAAACAACAAAGAAGAGAAGCCAAACGCTATCAAAAGGTTCTCCAGGCAAAAAAGAAGATCCAAGATTCACAAGATCAACTTGCCTTTGATAGATATAACAATTTAGTTCTTTCTTATCAAGTTAAATATGATCTAATCAATATTGAGTGGATGATGAGAGATTTGGCTAGGGCTTCACAATTGGTTTTGCAGGTTTCTGATCGGGTTTAGTTTTTTTTTTTTTTAAATTTCTTGTCTGGTTGTCTGTCACACAATCAACTTGTTACTGGTACGCAATCAATAAGTCAGAATTATGTATTCTCTCTGTCAGAATTATG
Organism: Cryptomeria japonica; assembly: GCF_030272615.1. Lineage (NCBI taxonomy): Eukaryota > Viridiplantae > Streptophyta > Pinopsida > Cupressales > Cupressaceae > Cryptomeria > Cryptomeria japonica. Next base: position 458,305,195 of record NC_081411.1, read on the forward strand.
CATTCAATCTGTAAGTATCATGCAATAGCACAAGTAAATTTACACATTTGCTTCTGTCAAGTTTTGAGTTTCTATTTTTTGTTAGTTTGATTTTACTACTAATCTCCCATTTGCAACCTGTGGCGGATTTGCAGAAAGGATTAGATTAGTATTTTTGCATGCATCACCTCACACTTCATTTTTTGGTTCTTAAAATAAAAAATAGTTGAATTGGACATGCATGGATAATCTCACACTTCGTGGTTGGTGCTTAAAATGAATATGGGCTAAAATTAACATGCATGTATCTCACACTTGGTCTTTTGGTGCTTAAAATCAACAAATGGTTAAAATTGACATGTATGCCTTCATATTTTGATTTGGTGTTTTAAATGGACATGCACATGCGTATTCAACACCTAAATTTGGGATATAAAATGAATGTGAATCAAGCTATGTTAGATTAAATCATTTTTCTTTTTCTTAAGGTAAATAATTTATTATCGTGTTTGGGGTGGACCTACTGTTGCATTAACTGACTTTCCACACGCCTTCAGGGTCTTCGAAGAAAGGAAGGAGGTGAAAATGAAATCCAATTTTTATTTTATTCTATGTAGTGAGGGGTACCTTTGATTGGGGAATTCAGCACCCCACAGAGGTACTTCGAATTGGGATGCGTTGGGGATATCATCTCTCCCAGCGTACTCTCAAAGAGTTTTTCGAGCCGCTATATAAATATACTGGTCAGGTGGCTAGACTGTTGAGTGAATTCAACGTATGTGGGGGCCTTCCCTGCATCAATAAGCTTAATATAAGTCTTAAGTGGCTTTCTCTAAGAATCCATTATTGGATCGGGACCCCTCGAAACCTAATACTACGAACCAATTTAGTTGCCAAAAATCCTAAATTCAAAGATTCTGGGAGTGCGGATCATACCCCATAGATACCATTCATGTACCTTACACTATGATACAGAAATCCCTTGGCTATAAGATCTTTGGATCTTTAGGGTAAGAGAGACTGGCATGCCCGAGAAGTGTGTATCGTGGAGTGGAGCTAGTGCTGCCAGACTCTCTATCTGTTCCTTTTGTCTCTGTATTTCGTATGGGCCTCACTGAATGGTGTCCACTTTCCAACCTAAGATTGTATTCCATTCTTTTTTATGTATTGATGTACTAGACCAGTATTGAGTTAGTCCCTTGGGCTATTCCAGGCCCTATCCCACGTATCTAGGAATTTTCCAAGATTGTATGAAAATTGAGTCAATTAGCTATACATACCTCCAAACAATTATTCTCAGATTTGGAAAACTATAAACCTTGTCATATACACAAAGTTACCAAAAACTTAAAGTCCTTACATACTTGTGACCCCAGGAAGTCTTTTACATAGTCCCACTTACATCCTCATTATCATCCTACGTCTTTTGTATAGTCCCACTTACATCCTCATTATCGTCCTAATTCTTTTGCATTATAATCCATATTAGTTACATAGTCCTACATTATCATATACATGTTCATCTAGACCTCATATACGTCTACGTTCATTGTCAGGTATAGATTCATAACATGTGTCTTCATGGGTCTCCCAGGTGATGGTTTTCTCCCCTTCGAGCAACCTAATCTAGTTCCAAATGGTGGTCAATGAGAAATCATTGATGCTCTAGCTAACTTAGCTTGGGACTTAAGAAGAAGTACACCTCAATATATAGGAGTCATACACAAGATAAACATTGAGTCTAAGATTTCCCGTAGAATTGATAGAAAGATTGAGGCTGAACAACTTAGTCAAGAAATGGAAAGACTTGCATTAGAGAAATCTAGAAATGCTCAATAGGACTGACATCAAAATCTTCAATAGAGAGTCTATTATAGTCTTGCATACCTCATATTTACATCTACAGTCTAGTGTTAAGTCATCATCTTACATAGAACCACCCTCATATTAGCAATTTTAGATGCCCGTCACAAGGTCACAAAAAGCAAAAGGAATAATGGACCCGAACAACACATAGTCTGTAAACCCTACTTGAAATATGGACATGTCAACATGTCAACACTCAGGTACACAAACAATGTCCACCCTAAATGAAATACAACAACATTTGACAAAAGAAGAAATTGAGTCCACTCAATAAGACCCACATGTCCTCATGATCCTAGATGCACTTATACATAGTGATAGGGATAAGTATCTTTCATTGTTAATACAAAATGGGGCAAAACTACCTGAGGATTTTGATGTCACAAAGATTTTACCATGGGGAAAAAATTTAGGTCAAGACAACAGTCAAACACCACCCTTGATACAAATACAAGCAATGACCTCCAGGTTTCCTCAAAATGTACCTATCCAAACAAATGTCAACACAAATGCAAACTTTCAAACAAGTGTGTCATCCTCGGTGATCAATGCTAGTTTCCTATTCTATAGGATCCACATATAGTCATCAAAATGAAAATCTAGGTCTTGCCAATACCACAAGTACAACTCAACCAAACATGGGTTCGCATATCACCTATTTCACAGTACCTAGTGGAACGCACAACACACAAAGTTATAATATTGGTACTTTCCAACAACCTCCTAGCTATGCAACCACGAATCCTTTTGTGGGACATAGACAACCACAAGGTATACCTTTGACACAAACAAATATTCTAACACAACAAATATAGAATTTACAACAACAAATGATGACCATGCAAACTAGTAACGATAAAAAGAGCTATGCAATGTAGGACTTATGTCCTTATCCAGTTGATCACACATTATACATGCCACCTTTCCCACGACATTTTGAAATGCCTAAATTTGATAGATATCGAGGAAAGAGTGATCCTAGAGATCATATCAGAGAATTTTTTACGGCATGTATAAAGGTTGCCTCAGAAGATACTTATCTAATGAGACTATTTCCTAAAAGTATGGGAGGTCCGGCTTTAGAGTGGTTTTCACATTTATCACCAACCATCACATTATGGGGAGAATTAGCTGAACAATTTATTGCAAACTTCTCGCACAACATTGACACCCCGGTTACTTTGATGGACTTGTGTGCCGCTAATCAATATGAGAATGAAACATTTTCATCCTTGATAAAATGATGGAAGGCTCTCTATAGGAGGTGCAAGACAGTTATCCCAGAAACAGAGCAAGTGGATATGTTCACATAAAACTTGATTCCTAAGATTAAATATCCGATACAAATGCAATGTTGAACCACATTCAAAAAAATCACAGAAAAGGCTCTCAAATGTGAGAATGGACTAGTAGAACAAGGTCTTATTAAGTATGGAAACACCAACAACAATGACAAATATAAGTTTTGGTCGAAAAACAAAAATGTGACCAATGATGATATTGTAGACGCCAGAATGATAAACAGAACTCAACTCGTTTTATCTTTGGGAACAAGTCAGTCATCTAATCCACATATACAGAATAACACAACCTCAGCAAATGTAAATGCTACACAAAACATGAACACAAGATACCCCAAGGTAAATTCTCCAACAAGAAATTACACACCTCTACGAGAACCTATTGGGATAGCACTCAAAAAGTTAATACAGACAAACATGATCACTTTACCTTAAGTAAGAGTGTATGAACCAGGTCCTTTCAAACCCACATGGTGGAATGATAATGATTTCTATGATTATCATCGGACTAAAGGTCACAAAACAGCAAGTTGCTACAAATTGAAAAACTTGGTCCAAGATATGATAGACCAAGGAGACATCACAATTGATACTGATAAATTCTCAGCAAACACAAATCATACAATTTTAAGGATCCTTTTTTAATTCATGAGAAAGAGAAAGCTACCACATGAGGTACCCAAGACAATACATCTAACTACACAAAGGTCTCATACGACTACACTATTCATGCCATTAGCTCAGGAGATATAGAAAACAATGATTCACAAGAAACACTTGATCAAGATGACCAATATGAAGACACTCATAGAGATGATAACCAAATTTGCATGATATCAGAGGCACCAAAGTACGATGATGATAGAAATATTTGTCTCAAAGACTGGGGGCATGATCAACCATCTCACTTAGGTTGGTTTGAAGATGAACTCATAGAACACATCATGGATGTCAAACATACACATAAAGAATATGAAGAGGGATTTAACCTAAATCTTGATAAAACAGCCTATGATACAAACAAATCTTGTAAGTTAAATGATACAGTAGCTACAATCAACATAACTCCCAGAGACAGAGACTATGCAGTGGTTACTCACAGATCAATGGTAACTTTACAAGGGATATCACCAAATTATCCACCACCGGTAGGGACTTACAACGTTGTTGAGAAACTTAAGAAAACTCTAGCACATATATCATTATTCAAACTATTGTGTATTTCAGCCACTCATAGAGCTATACTGGACAAAGCACTTCAAGATTCGGTAGTAGATAGAGATATACATGAAAATGCCTTCTAGTCTATGGTAGGAAATCTGACACAGAGCACACGTATTGCATTCATAGAACAAGATATTCCTAGTGATAGACTGCTTCATAATGACCCACTACATCTAGAAGCTTACATCCATAAGAGAAGAATCAAAAGAGTACTCATAGATGGGGGAGCCGGTCTCAACATTTGTACTTTAAAGTTGGTCAAAGCACTAGGATATTCTGAACTTCACATTGATTCTTCCAAGAGGATAAATATCAAGGCTTATGATGATGAAGAACGTCCATCAAAAGGCATTGTAACATTACCTGTACAATTAGGACCTATAATGACAGAGGTCGCTTTTCAAGTCTTAGACAGAGAACTAGGATATAACATGTTATTGGGCCACCCATGGATCAACACCATGCAAGTGGTACCATCCACATTTCATCAGTGTGTCAAATTCCCATACAATGATATTGAAATCACCATAAAGGGTGATCCAAACCCATTCCAACATTGCAATTACCTGAAAGACAATGTGGATAATCAGGTACCTATCAATCAGACCGCACCTCTCACTATACAACTAGAAACATTAAAGATCACAAAAACAAAAAAATGATATGCCTACAACATCCTCCTTACAAATAAAAGATATGGGTTGTGGAGAGTACTCTATTGCAAATACTTTAAGTGGGAGACAGTTGTCTCTTTCTCCTAAGTCCTTTGGGAAACCTCACACTACAATGCAAAAATGGGACAAAGGAAAAGAAATTCTCAAATACACAGACTCATGCTCTTTCATTAGATGGGGTGATTTACAATAAGAATCCCTGAATGAAGATGTTAACCATTGGATATATAGAGAAGAAGATCACATGATGATACCCAGAATACCCACATATCAGTATGGCAAGGGATTCAAAATGCTCCAGAGACATGGATATGATGGTACCATAGGCCTTGGGTTATAGAAACAAGGAAGACTAGAACATGTTGTTCCTAATGATAATCTAGGAAATCAAGTATTGGGATATAAGCATGTACAACATATCACAGAAGAAAGACAATGTACCCTTGATATTCTAAATTGACCAAGCAAATTGTCAGAATACATACCACAAAGGGATTTGTCCACACAACCACTTCCATCTTCATCTAAAATAATTAATCAGGTACCCACACCACCTAGTGCAGAATCAGATGGAGAAGACACGAGACAACTCCTACAAGAACCTACCACTGAGTTGCAAAATGATGTAGTTGTTAACACAATAGTATAGGCTAATGTGGCAATAGATGCAGGTTTACCACCACCACCTGAATCCCATCCATGGTTATTGTCACTACTTCTACCACGAGAAACAACTCAGGCTCAACCTAGCGAAATAGATGAAGAAAGATTGCAAAGGCTTATACCAGGCTTAAGAAGGGTAACTAATATCCAAAGAAGACTAGTCAATCTACAAGAGAATCAGAGGCAGGAAAAAGAATAAATAAGTGATGATAACTCATATGATGAAACATATATTAAAAGTGAGACAGACTCTCGTGATTATGAATTCTTATCACTCCATGATTCTAGCCCACCAGAAAGTGTAATATCAAGGTATCAAATAAAGCTTATATAGGATGAAAATAAACAAAGTCATTCAAACAATCAAGTCTTCATGTTATCAGAGTCTACTAAAGAAGGGAATAATGATTTACCCCTAGTGCATTCATACTTGATTGATTGGGGGAAGAAGGAAAACCAACGCTAGATTGGTTTGAAAACGACGAAGCAATTTTAGAATTTCTAGGAGTCAGAGAGGGGTTTCCACAAGCTGATCACAAAGCAAAGTTTGTTGTAGACCTGAATAGAACAACATACTTTGGAGAAGAGATTTCTTCTGCAATAGAAGATAAGGATAAAACTACCCATAATGGCAAGAGTGACTTGGGTAATCTTCCTAGGGAAAGAGAAAGTTTAGCATTACTTACAGAGGAAACAAAAGAAGTAAACATAGCAGAAGGGGAGGTTGTACATAACATCCATCTAGCAAAACCACTAAGCAAAGAAGAAAAAGACAGATTCATTCATTTTTTCAAGCAATGACCTATCAACTTTGCTTGGTCCTATTCAGACATGTCAGGCTTAGACTCTGAATTAGTGTTGCATCACTTATGCTTGATACTGGCAGTTAAACCTTACAAGAAAAAAATGAGAAAAATACATCCAAGTATCACATTACTGGTTAAAATAGAACTAGAAAAGTTGTTGGATGTAGGTTTTATTAGATCTATTGACTATACGGAATGGATATCCAGCCGGGTACCTATGACTAAACCCACTAGAGGCATAAGAATTTGCATGGGTTTCCTGGATCTAAATAAAGCGTGTCCTAAGGATGACTTCCCACTACTAAATATTGATATGATAGTTGACCTAACAGCTGTAAATGAGATGCTATCTGTAATGTATGGTTTTTCATAATACAACCAGATTAAAATTGCACTAGAAGATCAACATAAAATGACCTTTACATGCCCATGGGGAACATACTGCTGGAATGCGATGCCATTTGGTCTCAAAAATGTCAGACCAACATACCAAAGAGCCATGAAAACATTATTTCATGACATGATCCACAAAATAATGGAAGATTACGTGGATGACATATTGGCTAAATCACAAACAAGAGAAAGTCACCTTGCAGTTCTTACACATATATTTGATCAGCTGGAACAGTATATGTCAGATTAAACCCAAAGAAGTGTGTGTTTGGCATAACAACAGGTAAAATGTTAGGGTTTATAGTGTCAAATAGAGGAATTGAAATAGATCCTACCAAGGTCAAGGCAATAATTGATATGCAACCTCCGTCAACACTTAAACAACTCAGAGGGTTACAAGGAAGACTACAATCCATAAGGAGATTCATAGCATAGTTGGCAGATAAGTGTCACCCATTCTAGCATTTACTCGGGAAAGGAGTTACTTTTAAATGGACATAACAATGCCAGGAAGCTTTGCAAGATCTAAAAGATTATCTTTTGAACACACCAGTGTTAATGTCTCCTACTCCAGGAAAACCTCTATTGTTATAGATATTAGCAACAAACTCATCTCTAGGAGCTCTATTGGCACAACATGACAAAAATGGAAAAGAAAGAACCATTTACTATATAAGTAGGACTTTGATTGATTATGAGCTTAATTATACCCCTATAGAGCAAGCATGCTTAGTAGAAATCTTTGCATCCCAAAAGCTCAGACATTACATGCTAAGTCATAAGGTACAAATCATTGCACACTTTGACCCACTCAAGTACCTATTGAGTAGAGCAACATTGACCGGGAGATTGGCTAAGTGGGTTATGAACTCGAGCGAGTTTGATATAGAATACATAGACAGAAAAGCCATCAAAGGACAAATTATAGCAGAGGCTCCTTTACAGGATAGTCACCCTTTGCTAATAGACTTTCTAGACGAATTCGTATTTACATCAACCACCTCTGTAATGTGGAAATTATATTTTTATGGGTCATATACAAGTCATGGATCTAGAGCAGAGATTCTTTTCATCACCCCTCAAGGGGATGTTATACCTAAATCATTTAGGATCAATTTCCAATGCACAAATAATATATCTAAATATGAAGCTCTCCTCATAGGACTTGGTACAACTATACAATGGAGAATACAAGAGTTACAGGTCTATGGTGATTCACAGTTGATTGTAAACCAGGTCAATGATGATTACAACATGAAGGATGACAAACTCATGCCTTATAAGAAGTTGGTTGAAGATTACAAGGAGCACTTCAGCAAAATTACCTTCGAATAGATCCCAAGGATACAAAACAAGGCAACAGATGCAATGGCTACCATAGGATCTCTTCTGAATATGCCTGCTAACGAAACTCAGTTTGAGTTCATCATAGAATAGTTGATGCTACCGACATATGAAACTCCCCTATCAGAATGTGTATGTGCAATTGTGGGTCCAGAATCAACTTGGTAAAATAAAACATATACATATTTACAAAATCAATACATGTCACTGAATCTATCTAGAAATTGAAAGAAGACCTTTATTCATTAGGCAACTAGATACACCATTATAGTTGATACTTTGTATAGAAAGGGTTTTGATGGAACTCTTCTTCGATGTCTGGATGAGAGTGAAGCACACCTTGCTTTAAAGGAAGTCAATGATGGAATCTGTGGGGCTCACCAAAGTGGTCCACCATCATCAAAGAAATTGTTGAGAACAGGTTATTACTGGCCAACTATGGAAAAGGACGCTTACAAGTATGTATAGAAGTGTAAACAATGCCAAATGCATGGAGACCTCATTTATGCACTAGCACAAGATCTTCAACCCATTACATCACCATGGCCATTTTCACAATGGGGATTAGATCTAGTGGGTAAAATCAACCCTACTTCTTCCAATAGGCACAAGTTCATCTTGACAGCCACTGAGTACTTTACCAAATGGGTTGAGGCAATTCCTCTTACATATACCACTAGAAAGAAGATATCAAAATTCATGCTCAACTACATTATATGTAGATACGGAATTCCAATGTGGTTTGTTACAAATAATGGATGTCCATTTAAAAACCAGGAAGTGAAAGAGTTGTGTGACAAATTTCACATACAACATAGATTTTCCATGCCATATTATCCACAAAGGAATCGACAAACAGAGGCTACAAATAAAATAATATTAAAAATTCTTAAGAAAGTAGTCACTGATACAGGACGGGACTGGCATCTCCAGTTAAATCCCGCTCTTTGGGCTTATAGAACAGGAGTACGCACACCTACAAGAGCAACACCATATTCCTTGGTCTATGGTACAGAAGCGATACTCCCCATTGAAATAGAAATACCTACTCTAAGAGTTTCCTTACAGAATATCATATCAAAGGAAGACTAAAGGGTAGCCAGGTTACAAGAACTCGAGTCCCTTGATGAAAAAAGAAAAACAACGTTCAACCATCTACAAGGATATCAAAAAAGACCAAGACAGAGTTATAATAAAAGAGTCTGCCCACAAAATTTTCAAGTGGGAGATCTAGTACCTAAAGAGAATCAAAAGACCCTAGTGGAATAAGAAACGCCAGGGAAATTTGAACCTAATTGGCTAGGTCCTTTCATCATAACAAGGGTTATAGGAAATGGAGCATATAAAATTGGCTACCATGGAGGGAGATCCACTATCTGACCCTATGAACAACATGCACCTTAAGTGATATTATACCTAAGGGCTATGTAGTTTAGGTTTTACTTTCTACATTGCATATTTTATTATTCAAAGCATTGCTTTACATATAATTTCTTTTTTTTTAAATGCATCGCATTCTCAAAATTTCCTCATTTTCATATAGAAGCATCAATAAAACAAGGTAACTATTCAAATTTACCATTTGTTTGCATTCAAGAGAAACAAGGGTCATCTTCTTTCTTAGATATTCAGACATGAAGTCTATGAGGTCCTAAGGTCATTCATTTTTAACATTACCCCGTGACGACGCTTTACTTATGGTTGGGTAGTGATTTCGCTATTTGAGACTTGTTAACCCAAAATCTATCAATTGTTATATCTCAAACACACAATAAATCTCTAATTCATTCTAGACACCTAGTTGATCATATGACTTGTAAAAAATCTAAAATTCTACTTCAGCGTTGCTATAATTGTCACACCCAAGTAGGTTTCTTTACTTACAAGTCAAAAAAAAAAAAGGAAAAAAAAAGAAAAAAGAAAAAGAGCTATGCCAAATATCCATCTAAAGGAAAAAAGAACAATGATATATAACTGAAATATCACGCATACAAATGCAATAAAAAGCTTGACTATGGGAACATACAAGTAACTCCATCAGGGCTATGAACACCTACTGGCAATGGAGCAATATTTGAGAAATTATAGTCTATAACCTCGTCGGAGCCCTCAAGGCTTGCTAGCAGCAAGGCTCTATTTGGGATGCTTTTGAAGTCAGAAAAATCCATGTAGCTAGTCATATAGGATGCTAAGGATCTTTAGTGAACAAAGGAGAAGGAATTAACTCATTTGCACACACATGGGCAAACGAAGATCTAAGTTTCAACAACTAGTAGGGAAGTTTTCTGCATCTCCATTTGTAAATCCTAGTCACTAAGTGTGTTGATTTGAATTATTTGAGGGACCTTGAAGGTCAATTGACCACTTATCTATGAAATTTTTTGCACCTCCATTTCAATTGATGTATTACAACTGTTAAAACAAACACAATCAACCTTGTTCGAATAGGAAATGCATCTCCATCATGCAGATTGCATTAACATAGGTCATGTCAAAAATTCATTTGTCTCCACATACATTCTGCAGATCATCATTTCATACAGGTCTGTACATTGGAGGCATAACTGAAAATCCTAAAAATCATATAAAGTGCTGAAATTTTTTTTTAAAAAAATCATAAAAATCATATAATGTCCTTCAAGAAAATCCAAAAAACAATGAAAAACTCAAAATCCAAAAAACAATGAAAAACTCAAAATCCAAAAAACAATGAAAAACTCAAAATGCAAAAACAATGAAAACCAAAAAATATCCAAAAACATCCATATAATGTCCTAAAAAAATCAACCAAAAACATCTGCAAAATGTCCTAAAAAAATCAGTCAAAAACATTCAAATATCGATCTACATAATCCAAAAACATCAAAAAATACCTTAGAAAAGAACTAAAAATCAAAAAAATCAATCAATCAAAAAATTTGCACTAAAATGTCTTGCGAGAAACAAATACCCTAGCAGATATCCAGCAAACACTTCATGCGAAGTTAACAAAGGATACAACTATCCAGTCAAACATCTGCAATCAACTGATCAAACTACCTTATCAATCGTATCATATCCATATCAAAGTGATCATTATCTTGTCTTAAATAGAAGAGGATACACTCGAAATCTGACAGGTCAGTCTTAAACGGGGTCCACAACTTTATGAGATCAAACATTATCAACCATCACATCAAGCAACTGAGAACGAAGACACAAGGTCAGTATATTTGCTGAATTTTGTCTGGTTCAGTCTTTATCTTTTATCATTTGGCGATAGATTATGTTCTTATGCTACTCAAGGATGTCTACAAGTGACTAGAGGAGCTATGATGGGCATTATCTTTTTCTTTTTCTTTTTATGGTGTGAACCGATGAAATTTTAGGGAAATTGCTCTAGTGGGTGTCTATGATAGGAGCTTCCAGCTATTGGATGCCACACATACCTCGACCCCTAGCATAATTCCAAGAATGGAGGGTTCACTCTTTGTCTACTATGTGTTTGTTTCTACAATGAGATTTCTTTGCATCTTGGTTCCTTATGCCCTGATGTGCTAAGCTTCATTGTTCAATAATAAGGCTCAGTGATGAATATATATTGATGCAATAAAATATGTGACACAAGTTTGTGATTCTTTCAATTGTATTCTCATATCATTTGCTTATTGATAGTTTGTTGATTTCTCATCTTCTGTCTAAATCGCATTCTTTCTAACATTCTATATATCACCAATTTTTCTCTCTATCATCTAACTAACATTTTTTCAAGGTGTATTTGAGTTAAAATTGGTTCAACCATTATCATACAAAAAACATTCATATAGATTCATTTGCATTCATTGTAAATTTCATTGCATTCATATAGATTCCATTAAGCATTCATAAGAGATTTCATTGCATTCATTTAGATTTCATTTGCACCATTAATACATACATGTACTACCATTGCATAGAATCAAATAGATATGTATCACAAAACTCATAGAATCATATAAGCATACATGAGAAGCAAAACATAAATAGATCACTATCAACCTGTATATCATATATATATAACTCAAAAATGATAATGTGTGTGAATACAATAAATAAGCCCGAAGGCTCAGATAACATGATCAACCAACACTGCCTCTCTCAGCAGGTGGATGCTTTCCACTAGATCCTGCCCCAGGATGTCGAGGTGGTCCCATAATGCCACCACTGCTAGTCCATCGTGAAGTAGATCTACTCGATATCCTCCCCATGAACGCACTGAAGCTAGGCTCTCTCTGACCCTCAAGGATGGCTCTCTCATATGCCTATATATAATAAATATCCTCCTGCGCAATAGTGAAGTATCTCTCTGCCTACTCATGCGCATTGGTACCTATTATAAAAAGATGATCAAAGGCATCCATAGTGATCTGACACCTCCACACTGCCTCATCTCTCTCCCTCTGCAGACAATCTCTCTTAGCATCAAGGGCACCATAATCTGCATGGTAGGTCTCCCGCTCGACATCTCATCTAGAGACCTCATCCTCCAAACTCTGAACCCACGCTCTAAGAGTTTGTAGCTCGTCCTACTCACCAACATGTCCTCTCCCACCCTCTGCACCATGCACATCCTCTAGCTGTGGCATATCCACATCATCACCTCCACCCTTGCTGCCCGATGACTCAGAAGAATCATCGCTATCCTCACTACTAATAGACTCGGTGTCTCCACCAATGTCTACATCCTCATCTCCCTCATCTCCTCCCTCATCTCCACCACCTCCTATCTCAGCTCGACCCTCTAATCCTCCTCCAGCTCCCTCCCCTACGACTATCCTCAACCGCTATCTAGGATGTCAAATCTGTTGTGTTGTAATAGGAACAACAGGATCAGTAAGTGGCACTGGCCTGTGCCTAGCAAACCAAGCATCCTACTCCATCATCATCCTGGGATCCACTGCACCTCTACCCCAACCCCAGAGTAATGCCTACAAAGAATTGAACTCAGAAAAAGCAACATGAGGCTGTATACACACACCCCAATCAGAAACCTCACAAGATACTCGAGAAAAGTATGCAGTAACCAAAGGTGTCACCTGTATCTCACCGAACTGTCTAAGAACCCACCCTGGAAGATACATCTCAATTATTCGCTGGCTCTCAGAGGTCCTATCAATAAGATATCTCTATTGTCGGCAGAAAGGAAAATGCACTGCATCATCAAGCCAACTGGGGCAATCCAAGTATGTTCTCCAAATAAAATGTTGTAGAATGTCCAACTGATGTCTCCAGTACAAGGTGTTCCCCAAACCCCTATGACTAATACCTATTCTATACCTGAAAGCATAAGGCTCACCAGGTTGCAAATCTACATGAATGACAGGCCTAGAAATAGAAATGTGCTCCCATGCCCATGTCTAGAGCAAAGTATCACCACAACTGATAGAATGGTATCCAAGGTACACAATACCATGCAACTGATAGTACAACATGGTTACTAGACAAGGACCCCATGCATACAATTGACGATGAACAATCATATCATGGAGCACTCTGCCCCATCCAACTGGAAATCCATGGCCTTGTCTGTCAGGTATCAGTAAACCACCAACAACACTGCATAATACAATAGTCATGTCATCATAGTCTATTTGGGCCCAAGGGATGTCATAACGGCCACTGATCTGCAAGTCCTGTATCTCACACTTGAAAAGTGCACATAGTCCAGCAATGCCATCATCATGGTCATATACAACTCTCTCACCATGAATAGGAATATAGAGTATACGCCATACATCCTCTAAGGTAATGGATGCCTCACCAGTCGGAAGATGAAAAGAACAAGTTTCAAAGTGCCACCGCTCTATCAAAGCTATAATCATGGCCCTGTTGGCCATAACCTCTGGCAAATGTAAAACATAATATAGACCAAGCTATCGGATATGCTCAATCTCCTCATCAGGTAAGTCCGCATGAAGATCTAGTCCACTAGGTTTGCTCTGTCAGCAGTATAACACTCCAATGTTCTCCTGCAAAGAGAAATTGTTCAAAATATCAAATATTGGATACCGAAAAACAAAAAATATTCTCAAAACACATGACAAAAATTACATGTACAATGAATGTGTGATAGTTATGACTATTGCGGTACAATTATGACTCTTGCGTGACGATTAAACCTAATGCGCAATGAAATGAGCGCATGTGTTACAATACACACTATTGCATAAAGAAATGAGCGAATGCGGCATGTTTAAAGCTAATGCGTAACACTTAAGACACATGCGTAACAGTAAAAGCATTTGTGGTACGGATAAGATGAATGTTGCGGTACAGATAAGACGAATGTGTAAAAATCGACATACAATTGCATAACAAATTGCAAAAATTGATCATGGAATTTTTTTTTTTGAAAATAGCATAAAACAGGCAAAAAATAAGGAAAAAATTGGAAAAATACCATGGCGGCAATCCTAGGAGGTCTCTGATATGAACGTACTCAGTTAGATAGGTGCACTCGAGCTCTATAACTAGCCATGATGATCAAATACTCAGAAAAAAACACACAAATTCCAGAGAAAACCATGGAATTACCAAATTGCAAATGAGCAAATTAAAACCTTAAAATCTCTATTTATAGCTCAAAATTAGGGTTTTTTTGACACCTCAATGCCCGTGGTCCCTGCCAGCTTCAAACACCTCATAGCCTACTCAAATGTACTTGAAATCGTATGAAATTTCACACACTTGCTCGTAACACTATTATCGAAAACATGGTCTCAATTTTGGAATTTTCTGACCACCTTTTTCGAGGGGACATATTTACACTATGCAGCAGTACCAAGGCATACTGGGGCAGAATTTTTCTCAATTTTGGAATTTTCTGACCACCTTTTTTGAAGGGGCATATTTACACTATGCAGCAGTACCAAGGCATACTAGGGCAGAATTTTTCATTTTCTTTGAAACAATGTCGTTTCAACATTGTCTCAAAGAGGGGCAAATGTAGACACCTAAAAATGTCTCATTGATCATGTACTAATTATTCTTCTAATTAGTTAAAGAATTCTTTAATTATTTAATTAATTTAATTAATCTTATTCTTCTAATTTCATATTTCCTCATCATCTTATTAATTATTCTATCTTCTATTTCTATCATCATTTAATCATTTTAACCATTTTCTAAATATTAAGTAAATATTTATTATTAAATTGATTCTAATTAATTCCCCAATTTAAATAATCTTTATTATTTAATTAAATTCCATTTCAAAATAATTAAATAGTTTCTTTAAATTATTTAATTAGCTAATTAATTCTTCTATTTCCAAATCTATAAGTTCTAATTTCATTTAATTTCATATTCTTCTAATTTCATCCAAATTCAATTACATGTGCATGATTTCAAAAACCAAAATGAAAATCAAAGTCAATTTCTAAATATATTCAAATGCTAAATTGAATTAAGATAAATTCAATTATTTGAATAAATCTCATGGAAAGATTAAATTCAAAATCTAAGTCTAAATGCAAGCACATGCTAAATTAATTAATTAAATCATTTATCTCTCCAATCTTTATTTCCATCTTTCAGTTAGCTTTTTCTAAAATTAAGCTTTCTTGGTCATCCTCTTTATTTACTCCAATCATTCTTTTTCTTCCTTCAGTCAGCTTTTTCTCAATCAGTTGACTCAATTAATCTATTCAATCTATTGAGTTCCACTCCTACAATCAACAGTTCAACTATCAATTTTCATTTGAGCTCACCTAAGTTCCACCTCTTGATCAATCTGTTCCACCTTTCAATCAATCTCATCCAAAAATCTATAAATTGGGCATCCAATTTCCATTTTCAACAATCATGAACTTTGAATCTTTGTGTCACTTGCAGGTTACCAGCGCAATATCTCAAAGCCATCATACCACAGAGAAGAGAAGAGCAATGAAAGCTATATGCAATCTTGGAATAGGGAGTTTGATTTGAATTATTTTAATTCCTATTTTCTTGATAGTGTTATTTCATTGTCTTGTTTGTTAGATTCTTTGATTAGATAGGGATTCATGATTTCCCTTTGTTTCTAATTGATACATTGTTATTAAGATGAATTTTACATGCATCCAATAATATAAACTCTGGATAATATTGTACTATTTTGAACCTTTAATACAATCAGTTGTTTTGCTTAGCATATGTGCTGTGAGTTATTTCATTTTCTATAGGTAGTTGTTTGTGATATTATCTAAAGGAGATAAGGATATTCATATTCTTACAACGAATTCTATGTTCCTATATTATAAATTTGGATTAAAAATATCTACTCGTGGATTTTAATTGTTCCTTGTAGTTCTTCCTTGAATGGTCCGTTAAGGTCAGGGTTAAATTCATTCAGGCGGTTTATGATATAAACATTTAACAGATTTCATAAGAAACAATAACTGACAGATTTACCAAAGGGGGTAGGTTTAAAACCCGTCTCACAAATCATACATTATGTCCTAGGGAAATATAAGACTCTGTAGCCCAAATAACAAGAAAGACACTGGTCATTCACAAATCACAACCTTTACCATATTAATTACCTTTGCATTAAAACTATAGGATAAGTGAGTAGGATTCATATAACCAATTAGCAATATTATACATACATATAAATTCCAAGTATAAAGATCGAATAGCTTCCACAACAACAATCTTGAACTCATCTAAAATCACCTATGCTAGGAACCTATGCCATTCTAAAGTAGGGAAGAATTTAGATCAAGATACTCAATCTACTATAAAAAGAATTAGTCATCAAAAGCCACTAGTGAATAGGTATACCTGCCTAGGTCTTGCAGAGCCTAAAGTGAGGGAGTTAGTAACCAAATAGGTTCACTCTATAGGTAGGCCAAGTCCAATTGGAGGGTTTGATCATAGGAGTTGGCATTTCCTTAGAACCTGTCAAATCTGTTAATTTGAGATCCAAAAACTAGTACATCTTTTTAACTAGAAGCTACCTGGTTCACCTCCTACAATCAATAGTTCAACTATCAATTTTCATTTGAGCTCACCAGAGTTCCACCTCTTGATTAATCTGTTCCACCTTTCAATCAATCTCATCTAAAAATCTATAAATTGGGCATCCAATCTCCATTTTCAACAATCATGAACTTTGAATCTGTTGGGTCTCAAATCAACAGATTGGATAGGTTCTAAGGAAATGCCAGTCCCTATGGTCAAACCCTCCAATTGACTTGGCCAAAATGTAGAGTGAACCTGTTTGGTTGCTTACTCTCTCACTTTAGGCTCTGCAGGACCAAGGCAGGTATACCTATTCACTGAATGTCTCCAATAAACAGTGCTTTTTATAGCAGATATGTTATCCTAATATGATATGTCCTGATCTTGAAATGGCATGAGTTCCTTGAATGGAGATATAGCAGACGAGTTCAAGATTGTTGTTATGATAATTGTTTGCTTTGTGTTTCTTAATTACTTCTATAGCTGTCAAAATGAAGAAATGATGAGGGTAATTTGTAATTTAGCCAGTGCCTTCTTCGTTAATTGGGTTGCAGAGTCATTACAATTTTCTTCAGGACTTATGGTGCGAATCTGTGAGACAGTTTTTAATTCATCCCTTATGAACCTATCAGTTACTATTTCTGTTAAAACCAAATGAATGCTTATATTATATGCTGATTGAGTGAATTTAACCCTACCCTTAAGGGACCAGTCAATTAAGCTTTGCAAGGAACAATTATAATCCGCAAGCAAAACTTTTGTTGCAACATTATAACATAAAGCATAGATTTGATCTTAAGAATATGAATAACCTTATCTTTATCAGACAATATCACAGACGATTGCTAAAAGAAAATGAAATAATCCACAACACATATGCAGGGAAACAATTGATCAAGATTTGTATTCCATTGAAGTTCGTACACAGAAGACTTACAGGCTGTCGGTCTTTCGCTCTTAATCCTATCTAATATCTCGCCCCTACATTACAAAAATCATTCTCATATATATATGAGGATGAAAGCTCTCCACGAAGAGACACGACCCTTTACAAAATTAATCATTAACTTGAACATTTCTAAACTTAAGTAAAAAGAGATTCAAAAGCCCCAAATGATGAATGTAATCATCATCTTTAAATGTTTTGATTCGAGGCGTTTGCTTTTTCAATTCATCCCCTAGTGTCAGATACTTGAATATTATCTGGTTGACAGTAGGGGCCATATCCTTACTCCGATCAATTTCTGACAAGGCCCAATCCTTGACGCTGATAAGTTCTTTTCGCAAATCCTCCAAGGTTATTACCTCTCCTTCCTTGTAGACGGAGGGCATTCCAACGGGTTTTTCATCATCTAATTCTTTTAAATCTCTTCTCAGCATATCTTCGAGTTTGACATGATTGTCCATATACGCATCGCCCTCAGTCTTTTCTTCTGGTGTCATGGTATCGACATTGCTTAGCACTCCCTGCAATCGTGCTCTTAACCGTTCATGCTCTGTTAGCGCTTTTATCGTTCCATTGTAAACTGTCCAATACGGTTCGACCTGTAAGAGCATGGTGTTAAACCGATGTCCTACAATGTCATTGACCAATTTGTCCATCTTTTGTTGGACATTGTCTGCGCGTTTATTGGCTTTTTCTGCCTGATATTTCCAGTACAGAGCATCAGAGATGTCATCCAAGCTGCGTCCTGTGGGGTATGAGGTGTATTCGCTGATAGGAGTCCCCATCTCTAATTGCAATACCTTTGCTTGCAGCTTCTGATTTTCCTCCTTGGATTTTTCATATAATCCCTTGTATGTAACGTTCTCTCTGACCAAAAACTCTGTCTGGTCCAAGTTCAATCTTGCAACATCCAGGTTGAGCTTTGCAGTGACCCTAGGATCAGTCTTTCCAACCTGATGAACCATGAGATGTCCAAAGGTTTCTTCTATATCCACAATGATTGGCCTCTTCCCCTTTGGATATAGTGCCCACTGTAGGAGAGCTTTTTTGTCTGGATCATATCCAGAGCCTAGGAATAGTTTATCTACCTCCTGGGGCAACACCTGTTGATTCAAATCTTATTTTTTCAAAAAGCCATCAAATAAGAGTGCTGAGTTGATATCCCAACCAGAGAAGATGATCACACTGGCCTCTTTTAATAATTTCCTCCCCTTTTCAGGAGTCATGTCTTTCATGAGGACATCAATTTCATCCTGTAATCTCTTCATCTGTTCCTCCTCTGGTTTTCCAGCCATGCTTCGTTTGACTGCTATGTTAAGACCAGTGAGTAGGGCTTCATATTCAGCAATGTTGTTTGTACATTCAAATAACAACTTGAAAGAATATTTGTAAGTTTCTCCTGTAGGTGAAATAAAAAGGATTCCAGCCCCACTGCCTTCTTTGCTACAAGACCCATCAAAGAACATTTTCCATATCTGACCATCCATTTCAGTTAGACATGACTCAATGGGGATCCACTCTTTAGATTTAGGTCTTGTTAACTGTACCTGGAAATTATCCATATCAGTTTGTAAAAAACATACTTGGTTTACTGTTTCCTCCATGTCTTCTATGATATATGTAGACCGAGGTTCCCTGTCAATTTTTACCTCCTGTCCATTTATTGGAATTGTAGCATATGACAAATCCAGCTGCACATATCCACCGATCATATTTGACCATTGTCTGGACAACAACATTCCATAGTTGGGTGGAACATCTACTACTGTAATGTCTGTTTTATATGATGCCTTTGGACAGGCTGCTAATCTGAACTCTACATCCTTCATGATACCAATCACTGGGACTGATCTATTGTCCATGGCATAGCATTTCCCAAAAGTAGTATCAACTTCCAATCCTAGTTCTTTCATTACCCCAACAGGCATAACATTTATGGCTGCTCCTGAATCAATCATACAATTCTTTACCCTTTTGTTGTTTATCACCAAAGTGAGGTAAAATGGGTCTACTTGTGTTGGGTTTTTGGTTATAGTGGACCCTAAGTATATAACTGGAGCCATTTGTTCGTTACTGTCACCTGTTGGGACTTCTTGTTTCTGTTCATTAACCTTTCCTTCTTGGACACCTAAAATCATCTCCAAAGTTTTTTCCCTATATTCAGGAAACCTCATGATTTCCATCAATGGGACAGAGACTTTTAATTGCGTTAGTGCAGCTGAGATATCAAACGAGGTAGATTGCTGTGATGAAAGAATTTTTACCGTTTCTTTCTTTTGAACATCAGGACCCTGATTACCATCTTGCTTAGTCTTAGTTGCCTTATTCATTCGCTTGAGTGCTTCATCGTTTTCTTTCATGAAAAGACTAGCAGGCTTACCTTGTTCTGGATTCACCATCCTGTTTCTTAAGTCATAAGTCCTTTTTGCTTGTGCAACAGCATAAGCTGTAATTTTTCTTTTCTCTTCTTCAGTAGGGACTCTGAGTTTGACACTTTCATTTTTGCTGGTGGTCACAGGTAAAACAGAGCACTGATCAATATTGATAGAATCTGACCTTCCTTCCTGACTAAATGATATCATATTAATAGTTGAATCATCCACATGTTCTTCATAGCTATCCTCTTCCTCTTGCAATCCTTTTGCTACTGCACACAAAGAAGAAGCATGTGGCATATTGCAAGCATAACACCACATATCTTCATCTTGAGTATAATTTATTGTTCTTTTTAGAGGATCTGGAATTTGTTGATTGTCTCTGTGGTTCCTGTCTACTGGTTTTCCATCCTTCCATGTGGTGTTATAAGGCATGTCATGTAGTCTAGGTCTCTCAGGACGGTAGTATTGCTGCTTCTCTGTTTTGTTTACTCTTACAGATAAATCTTTCAGGGCATTTAAAACTTTGTCAAGCTTATCTTCATCCCTATTGGCCTTGGGTGCTTTAGGATTGTACAATCTTGCATCCTCTCTTTTTCCAACCTTACCAGCAGCCTTTCTATTGTTCGCTATAACAATGGCATCTTTCATAACATCTCAGAGATCTCTTGGGTTTCTGGTTCTCAACTCATAGTTTGTTTTGCTGTCATAAGCATTGATATAATACAGAATGCTCACTTCAGGTACTGGTTTCATCCTATTAGGGATTTTGTTCAGAACCCTATTGAATCTTTTGTTAAAGTCAATTACTGATTCATTTTGCTCTTTCTTAATGCTGATGATTTCATGCAAAGCAAACTCAGGACTATTATGGTCTCCATACTGCTCCAGGAACAATTCTTTGAATTCTGCAAGACTTCTAATGGATGCATCAGGCAACGTTCTAAACCAATCTCTCGCATCTTCTATTAATGACTGCATAAACAACCTGATCTTGACATCCTCATATGGCAAACCAAAATCCTCAATTACTGCATCAAAGGCTTTGCAATGAGCCTCACCTGAAACTGCATTACTTCCTGTGAACTTTGGTATTGCTGTCCTGATTTCATTTGGGATGGGATATGGATACACCATCATTCCTGAAAAATCAAACTGCCTCATTTGTTCCATATTTATTAGTCCATGCCCTCCATGAGGATTCACAAAGTTCTGGTTCATATTACCATACAAGGGCATTTGGTTTTGATAAGGAGGAGGGTATTGATTCTGGTGTTGATACTGAAACTGATTAGGGGGTGGATGTTGGTTATAAAATTGACCAGGGGGTGGATACTGATTATGAGGGATGAAGCCTGTATGTGAGTTTTGCTGGACTGGTGGTGCACCTGATTGCACATGATCATCCCTCTTGTTACCAAACAGAGGATTCTCATAAGCTTTGAAATCATTACTCTTTGTTTTACCCACTCCCTGAGCATATGTTTTCTTGTAGTTGTTTACATCTTTATTAAAGTCATCCTCACCAACATTTATGCCCAACTTGGCACACAGCTCCAAACATTCCTGAGTCCTTCCTGAATCTCTCATCTCAGCAGCTGCCTCCATCATTTATCTAGTTAAATCTGTGAATCTATCTG
This sequence comes from Cryptomeria japonica, assembly GCF_030272615.1. NCBI lineage: Eukaryota > Viridiplantae > Streptophyta > Pinopsida > Cupressales > Cupressaceae > Cryptomeria > Cryptomeria japonica. The sequence continues at coordinate 458,327,367 of NC_081411.1, forward strand.
CAGGGTCTGCCATACTTGATCCTGATGGAGGTGGTGTGTATTGTCTGGACCGTGCTTCATGATTTTCAAAACCAGGGGGAATTTGGCATCACCCCTTTTGAGCTTTATATGCTGCAACCAAATCTTCATTCACCGGGCTTGAAGTTGTTGTTCTATCTTGTTCTTTTAAGGGCGAATGTTGGCTACTTTCATGTTTATATTGGTTGTATCTTTCTCTCATGGAATCATTCATGGGTTCTTTATTTTTGTTCCTTCGTTGAGGGAAATCTAATTGGGATAAAGATTGTCCCTTTGCAACCGATCTTGTTCCGTGCATTGAAATTCTTATTTCAGAGTCGCCACCTCTTTCCTAGAGGATATGTGTTATTTTTTCTTCTGAATTCTCTCCCACAGCAGAGTCTTTATAATTCGTCCCCAGCAAAGTCGCCAATCTGTTGGGTCTCAAATCAACAGATTGGATAGGTTCTAAGGAAATGCCAGTCCCTATGGTCAAACCCTCCAATTGACTTGGCCAACATGTAGAGTGAACCTGTTTGGTTGCTTACTCTCTCACTTTAGGCTCTGCAGGACCAAGGCGGGTATACCTATTCACTGAATGTCTCCAATAAACAGTGCTTTTTATAGCAGATATGTTATCCTAATCTGATATCTCCTGATCTTGAAATGGCATGAGTTCCTTGAATGGAGATATAGTAGACGAGTTCAAGATTGTTGTTATGATAATTGTTTTCTTTGTGTTTCTTAATTACTTCTATAGCTGTCAAAATGAAGAAATGATGAGGGTAATTTGTAATTTAGCCAGTGCCTTCTTCGTTAATTGGGTTGCAGAGTCATTACAATTTTCTTCAGGACTTATGGTGCGAATCTGTGAGACAGTTTTTAATTCATCCCTTATGAACCTGTCAGTTACTATTTCTGTTAAAACCAAATGAATGCTTATATTATATGCTGATTGAGTGAATTTAACCCTACCCTTAAGGGACCAGTCAATTAAGCTTTGCAAGGAACAATTATAATCCGCAAGCAAAACTTTTGTTGCAACATTATAACATAAAGCATAGATTTGATCTTAAGAACATGAATAACCTTATCTTTATCAGACAATATCACAGACGATTGCCAAAAGAAAATAAAATAATCCACAACACATATGCAGGGAAACAATTGATCAAGATTTGTATTCCATTGAAGTTCATACATAGAAGACTTACAGGTTGTCGGTCTTTCGCTCTTAATCCTATCTAATATCTCGCCCCTACATTACAAAAATCATTCTCATATATATATGAGGATGAAAGCTCTTCACGAAGAGACACGACCCTTTACAAAATTAATCATTAACTTGAACATTTCTAAACTTAAGTAAAAAGAGATTCAAAAACCCCAAATGATGAATGTAATCATCGTCTTTAAATGTTTTTATTCGAGGCGTTTGCTTTTTCAATTCATCCCCCAGCGTCAGATACTTGAATATTATCTGGTTGACGGTAGGGGCCATATCCTTACTCCGATCAATTTCTGACAAGGCCCAATCCTTGACGCTGATAAGTTCTTTTCGCAAATCCTCCAAGGTTATTACCTCTCCTTCCTTGTAGACAGAGGGCATTCCAACGGGTTTTTCATCATCTAATTCTTTTGAATCTCTTCTCAGCATATCTTCGAGTTTGACATGATTGTCCATATACGCATCGCCCTCAGTCTTTTCTTCTGGTGTCATGGTATCGACATTGCTTAGCACTCCCTGCAATCGTGCTCTTAACCGTTCATGCTCTGTTAGCGCTTTTATCGTTCCATTGTAAACTGTCCAATACGGTTCGACCTGTAAGAGCATAGTGTTAAACCGATGTCCTACAATGTCGTTGACCAATTTGTCCATCTTTTGTTGGACATTGTCTGTGCGTTTATTGGCTTTTTCTGCCTGATATTTCCAGTACAGAGCATCAGAGACGTCATCCAAGCTGCGTCCTGCGGGGTATGAGGTGTATTCACTGATAGGAGTCCCCATCTCTAATTGCAATACCTTTGCTTGTAGCTTCTAATTTTCCTCCTTGGATTTTTCATATAATCCCTTGTATGTAACATTCTCTCTGACCAAAAACTCTGTTTGGTCCAAGTTCAATCTTGCAACATCCAGGTTGAGCTTTGCAGTGACCCTAGGATCAGTCTTTCCAACCTGATGAACCATGAGATGTCCAAAGGTTTCTTCTATATCCACAATGATTGGCCTCTTCCCGTTTGGATATAGTGCCCACTGTAGGAGATCTTTTTTGTCTGGATCATATCCAGAGCCTAGGAACAGTTTATCTACCTCCTGGGGCAACACCTGTTGATTCAAATCTTGTTTTTTCAAAAAGCCATCAAATAAGAGTGCTGAGTTGATATCCCAACCAGAGAAGATGATCACACCGGCCTCTTTTAATAATTTCCTCCCCTTTTCAGGAGTCATGTCTTTCATGAGGACATCAATTTCATCCTGTAATCTCTTCATCTGTTCCTCCTCTGGTTTTCGAGCCATGCTTCGTTTGACATGAGCCCCTTTGTATTGATATAAAAATGAAAGGAATTCCCTAGAGGAGGCGAATCCATCATCAGCAACGAAGTCCTCATGCTCAGTCATTCTTATGTCAACAACATCCTTGATGTTGATTTCTCCTGTGTCCATGTTCATTTCTGTTTCGAAACCAGGAGGATAATCCTCTCTAGGAGAATCAGGTGGGATACTACTGGCGGTTGATTTCGGTGACATGTGAGCTAGGGGCTGACTGTCCTTCTTAGTATTAATGAAGTGAAGGAATTGTGAAGGAACTCTGTGCATAATTTCAGCTTCATGTTGAAGCAGCCTTTTAGCTAATTCCAGAGGATCTTGGAGATTTCCAATTAGGTCTCCATCTATCATTCCCCTTGCCCTTTTCCATTTGTAGGCCTCCCAGACCAACTCACTCTTTCCTTTTAAAGCTTTGGCCTCCTCTCACTCAAGGTTCTTAATTAGGTCATCTGGCATTTTGGCCATATGTATCCTAGCTTTGAGTTTCTGTGAGGCTCTGGCAGCTCTTATATATCCTTCGGGATCAAAATTCTCCCTAGGCTCACCCAGAGTCATGCCATAGTAATTTAATTTATTCTGTAATAAATGATAACTCTTTGAACTTTTGACAATGAAATCAGAGAAAACTAATAAACCTGGAACAATAGATTGTTTACCAAAATCAGTTAAATGTTTTGCACTGGCAATAGACAATTGCCTTATAATCTCCAAGCTAGCCACTCTGTTTGGCACCGTAATTGGAAGCATGTGGGGTTGCCCTTCATATCCAAATACCCTTATCTCTATGTGATTATCATGGCAATACCAATCACCCCAATTATGTTCAATCTGTGACTCTGGAGAGAAATCCTTTGGCCTAAGGAACCTCTTGATTTCAGGGGACAAAGTATAATCCCTGTGTTGTCCAAAAGCTGCACTGAGAGGTTTCACAAAGTATTCTTGAAAATGCCAATATTGGTTGTTTATAAACCTCTGGTCCCATGCTGATACCCACAACTGAACCGGCTTCTTCAGACCATTCTTATCATAAGACCTAATGCTGAACTCATCTGGCCAGAAGTTAATTTCTTGTCCACAATAGAGAAGAATATGCATTAGCATGGAGTATAATGAAAAGTGAACATTCACAAGGTCTCCTTTCAATTTTTCCAACCCATGATTCAAGGCATCCGCAACATAAGTAGCAAAATCAAATGACCTAGGGTCTTTTGATTGAATATCAACACACAGAACCATAACCCCAATATCCATGAGTGGATGAGCCTCTAGGCCTAGTACTTGGGCTGCAGCATAATACGTATATTTGAAATATGGATGGAAGTGGTTGACATCAAATGGCACCTTGTCATCTTTGCCAAACTGAACAAATGACCCACCCACTTTTGGCCTGTGGACAGGTAGCCTCCAAGTCCTGTAGATATTTTCCAAACTAAAGAATTCCTGTGAAAGTTTCTTCATATCGATGCTCTCCTCGACTTCCCAGTCTAGATCAAAAACCATATCAATAGTCTGCTTGTTGATTACTACTAATGTATTCCCTCTGTAATCACATATGGTTTTAGTTCTCGGGTTGTAGCAATCTACCAGAGCTTTCATTAATTCTACGTCTACAAACACATTTGGAACTACTAATTTGCCTAAGTTCCTCTTCCATGGATTACTAATGGGTTTAGGTGCATCCCTTCTTTTGTAACCAAACAAAAATAACTCATGCCCTCTTATCTCAGTCCAAATGTCTCCTAGATTTTCAAATCTGTCCTCTAATCCTTCTTCTTCACTTTTAATCTTTTTGGACCTTACACTAGACGATGGACACTAGTCTAATAAGTCCTGAGTCAAAGCTCTCCCTTCTTTCTTCTGTCTCTTGGGCTTCTCTTCAGGGTTTAACTCTTTTCCTTTCCTACTCCTCTTAGAAGAAGAAGATGAAGGTTCCATAGTTACAGTAAATAAGAGAGACAACACTTACTTGGTAGACTGCTCAACCCTTCTGGTTATCGTTTGCAAGTCTCTGCAAGTTCTTCACAGCTTCCAATCTCTCAGCATCGATCTGATTCTTGCGAGAATTTACTCAGTTCAACTGTGATTGTATGGGCAACTTGTGCATAGTTAATGTTCTGCATCCATAACGGCTACTCAAGTGTTTAAACTTAATTGCAGATGTGACACTTTTCAGTTGGGCCTTTAATTCTTTCGTGGGAAGTACAGTTCGCTCAAAGTGCGCGTGTTTCAAGTTATCGATGAAACCCTTGTCTTCGGCCGAGTGTTCAAACTTTCCATCGAAAGCTCATTTTCTTCGATACAACTGTTTCGGTGAATGGCTCATGTCGAGAAGCCACTTTTAAGACTCATCGAAATCACCTTTTCATCGATAGACCCCTTTTTCGACAAGTTTCTCGTGAGTTTCATCGATGCCATACTTTCGATGAGTTTCTTTCTTCGGTGAAGGCTTATGAGTGTTCATCGATATCCCCTTTTCATCGATATCCTTTTTTTATCGATGAAACAGCTTTTCTTTTGTTCGACACCACGTTCATCGATGAAACTTGCATTTCGATGAATGTCTCTTGAGTTTCTTCGGTAACAACATTCCTTCGAAATCACCTTTTGCCTTTTTCGCTTTTTGCTTTTACCTTTTCGATGAAACTTGGAGTATCGATGAGCGGTTTCTTGCGTTCGTCGAAGGTAACTTTTTGCCAAAATACCTTTGCTTAATGCTTTATATGCCCTATGTCGATGAAAACGCTCTTTCGATGAAACTTCTCCTGCAGTGCTCGATACAGTTTACTGGCCAAAATATCCATTAGCCTTCATGCTTATGGAAACATATATTATTTTTTATTTTTTATTTTTTCAAAAATAGTGCTCAACAGAATCTTTGTGTCACTTGCAGGTTACCAGCGGAATATCTGAGAGCCATCATACCACAAAGAAGAGAAGAGCAATGGAAGCTATATGCAATCTTGAAATAGGGAGTTTGATTTGAATTATTTTAATTCCTATTTGCTTGATTGTGTTATTTCATTGTCTTGTTTGTTAGATTCTTTGATTAGATAGGGATTCATGATTTCCCTTTGTTTCTAATTGATACATTGTTATTAAGATGAATTATACATGCATAAATTTTGGTGAACCCAACGTGAAACACAACTAACTTACCTTCTCTGGTCTTTGTGTAATTTTTGCAAGTCATACGAATTTTTGCATTTATTTTATAGGTTTTGCATGGATTTTGAGAACAGATATTCTATCACGTAATCACGATTACATCATCCCACAATCCCATAGACAACATCATGCATTCGACCCCTCGGGGTCACGCATTCACTTTTACAGGATTACACAATCACCCTGTTCAGATCACGTAATCGCCCTTTCCAGATTACGCATTCGCGGGGAAAACTGTTGTCTAATTTTTTATTCTATCTGTTATTTTGTCTATCTAATTCTCTCTCAAATTGGGTTAATCTGGGATCAAATTGCTTCTATTTCATGATTTGATTATAGAAGTTTATGGCAAGAAAAGTACTGTTCAGGATTTCAGGTGCAAGAAGGACGAAACAACAAAGAAGAGAAGCCAAACGCTATCAAAAGGTTCTCCAGGAAGAAAAGAAGATCCAAGATTCAGAAGATCAATTGGCCTTTGATAGATATAACAACTTAATTATTTCTTATCAAGTTAAATATGATGTAATCAATATTGAGTGGATGATGAGAGATTTGGCTAGGGCTTCACAATTGGTTTTGCAGGTTTCTTATCGGGTTTAGTTTTCTTTTGCTTTTAATTTTTTTTAATTTCTTGTCTACCTGTCTGTCACACAATTGACCTATTAGTGCTACGTAATCAATCAGTTATCATCATGCATGCGATCTGTCAAAATTATACATTTGCTCTGTCGGAATTACGCATTCGATCTGTAAGTATCACACAATCGCATAGGTAAAGTTATGCATTTGCTTCTATCAAGTTTTGAGTTTTTGTTTTTTGTTAGTTTGATTTTACTACTAATCTCCTGTTTACAACCTATGGCAGATTTGCAGAAAGGATTAGATTAGTATTTTTGCATGCATCACCTCACAATTCATTTTTTGGTGCTTAAAATCAACAACAGTTAAAATGGACATGCATGGATAATCTCACACTTCATGGTTGGTGCTTAAAATGAATATGGGCTAAAATTGACATGCATGTATCTCACACTTGGTCTTTTGGTGCTTAAAATCAACAAATGGTTAAAATTGACATGTATGCCTTCATATTTCGATTTGGTGTTTTAAATGGACATGCACATGTGTATTCAACACCTAAATTTCGGATATAAAATGAACGTGAATCAAGCTACATTAGATTAAATCATTTTTCTTTTTCTTAAGGTAAAGAATTTTTTATTGTGTTTGGGGTGGACCTACTGTTGCATTAATTGACTTTCCACCCGCCTTCGGGGTCTTGGGAGAAAGGAAGGAGCTGACAACGACATCTAATTTTTATTTTATTCTACTTAGTGAGGGTTATCTTTGACTGGGGAATTCAACACCCCACAGAGGTACTTCAAATTGGGATGCGTTGGGGATGTCATCTCTCCCAGCGTACTCTCAAGTGGGTTTTTCGAGCCATTATTTAAATTTATTGGTCAGGCGGCTAGAGTGTTGAGTGAATTCAATGTATGTGGGGGCCTTCCCTGCACCAATAAGCTCAATTAAAGTCTTAAGTGCCTTGCTCTGAGAATCCATCATTGGCTCGGGACCCCTCGAAAGCTAATACTATGAACCAATTTAGTTTCCAAAAATCCTACATTCAGTGATTCCAGGAGTGTGGATCGTACCCCATAGATAACCTTCATGTACCTTAATCTATGATATGAAAATCCTTGAGCTATAAGATCTTCGGATCTTTGGGGTAAGAGAGACTGGCATGCCCGAGAAGCGTGTGTCGTGGAGTGGAGCCATTGCTGCCAAAATCTCTATTTGTTCGTTTTGTCTTGGTATTTCGTATGGGCCTCACTGAATGGTGTCCACTTTCCAGCCTAAGATTGTACTCCTTTCTTTTTTATGTATTGATGTGCTAGACTAGTATTGAGTCAGTCCCTTGGGCTATTTCAGGCCCTATCCCACGTATCTTTGAATTTTCCAAGATTGTATGAAAATTGAGTCAGCCAGTTATACATACCTCCCAACAATTGTTCTCAGATTTGGAAACTAAAAAAACTTGTCATATACATAAAGTTACCAAAAACAAAGTCCATTTTGAAACCAAAAACTTAAGGTCCTTACATACTTGTGACCCTAGGAAGTCTTTTGCATAGTCCCACTTACATCCTCATTATCATCCTATGTCTTTTGAATAGTCCCACTTACGTCCTCATTATCATCCTAAGTCTTTAGCATTATAATCCATATTAGTTACATAGTCCTACATTATCATATACATCGTCATCTAGACCTCATATATGTCTACGTTCATTGTCAGTTATAGATTCATAGCATGTGGCTTCATGGGTCTCCCAGGTGATGGTTTGCTCCCCTTCGAGCAACCTAATCTAGTTCCAAATGACGGTCAATGAGAAATCATTGATGGTCTAGCTAACTTATCTTGGGACTTAAGAAGAAGAGCACCTCAATATATAGGAGTCATACACGAGATAAACATTGAGTCTAAGATTTCCTATAGAATCGATAGAGAGATTGAGGTTGAACAACTTAGTCAAGAAATGGAAAGACTTGCATTAGAGAAATTTAGAAATGCTCAACAGATCTCACATCAAAATCCTCAATAGAGAGTCTAGTATAGTCTTTCATACCTCATATTTATGTCTACAGTCTAGTGTTAATTCGTCATCTTGCATAGAACCACCCTCATATAAGCAATATTAGATGCCCGTCACAAGGTCACAAAAAGTGAAAGGAATAATGGACCTGAGAAACACACAGTCTATAAACCCTACTTGGAATATGGACATGTCAATAGGTCAACATAAAGATACATAGACAATGTCCACCCTAAACAAATTACAACAACATTTAACAAAGGAAGAAATTGAGTCAGCTCAACAAGACCCACATGTCCTCATGATCCTAGATGCACTTATACATAGCGATAGGGACAAGTATCTTTCATTGTTAATACAAAATGGGGCAAAACTACTTGAGGATTTTGATGTCACAAATATTTTACCACTGAGAAAAAATTTAGGTCAAGAAAATAGTCAAACACCACCCTTGACACAAATACAAGCAATGACCTCTAGTTTTCCTCAAAATGTACCTATCCAAACAAATGTCAACACAAATGCAAACTTTCAAACAAGTGTGTCATCCTCGGTGATCAATGCTAGTATACCATCACAAAGCATACCGATTATATCAAGTGTCTCAGCACCTATTCAAACACAAGCAGCAAGTGCAATTCAACTTGTAGTTTCCTATTCTATAGGATCCACATATAGTCATCAAAATGAAAATCTAGGTCTTGCCAATACCACAAGTACAACTCAACCAAACATGGGTTCGCATATCACCTATTGCACAGTACCTAGTGGAATGCACAACACACAAAGTTATAATATTGGTACCTTCCAACAACCTCCTAGTTATGCAACCACGAATCCTTTTGTGGGACATACACAACCACAAGGTATACCTTAGACACAAACAAATATTTTGACACAACAAATACAAAATTTACAACAACAAATGACAACCATGCAAACTTGTAACGATAAAAAGAGCTACATAATGTAGGACTTACGTCCTTATCCATTCAATCACACTATATACATGCCACCTTTCCCACAACATTTTGAAATGCCTAAATTTGATACATATCGAGGGAAGGGTGATGCTAGAGATCATATCAAAGAATTTTTTATGGCATGTATAGAGGTTTCCTCAAAAGATACTTATCTAATGAGACTATTTCCTAAAAGTCTGGGAGGTCTAGCTTTAGAGTGGTTTTTGACATTTATCACCAACCATCACATCATGGGGAGAATTAGCTGAACAATCTATTGCAAACTTCTCACACAACATTGAAACCCTGATTACTTTGATGGACTTGTGTGCCACTAAACAATATGAGAATGAAACATTTGCATCCTTGATACAATGATGGAGGGCTCTCTATAGGAGGTGCAAGACAATTATCCCATAAATAGAGCAAGTGGATTTGTTCATAGAAAACTTGATTCCTAAGATTAAATATCTGATACAAATGCAATGTTTAACCACATTCAAAAAAATCATGGAAAAGGCTCTCAAATGTGAGAATGGACTAGTAGAACAAGGTCTTATTAAGTATGGCAACACCAACAACAATGACAAATCTAAGTTTTGGTCGAAAAACAAAAATGTGAGTAATTATGGTATTCTAGACGCTTGAACGATAAATAGAACTGAACCCGTTTTATCTTTGGGAACAAGTTAGTCATCTAATCCACATATAGGGAATAACACAACCTCAGCAAATGTAAATGCTATACAAAACATGAACACAAGAGACCCCAGGGTAAATGCTCCAAGAAGAAATTACACACCTCTAGGAGAACCTATTGAGTCAGTGCTCAAAAAGTTGATACAGACAAACATGATCACTTTACCTTAAGTAAGAGTGTATGAACTAGGTCCTTTCAAACCCACATGGTGGAATGATAATGATTTCTTTGATTATCATCGGACTAAAGGTCACAAAATAGAAAGTTGGTACAAATTGATTAACTTGGTCCAAGATCTGATAGACCAAGGGGGCATCACAATTGATACTGATAAAACCTCAGCAAACACAAATCATACAAATTTTAAGGATCCTTTTGTTAAGCATGACAAAGGGAAAGCTACCACATCAGGTACCCAAGACAATATAGCTAACTACACAAAGGTCTCATATGACTACACTATTCATCCCATTAGCTCAAGAGATATAGCAAATAATGATTCACAAGAAACACTTGATCAAGATGACCAATATGAAGACACTCATAGAGATGATAACCAAATTTGCATGATATCAGAGGCACCGAAGTACGATGATGATAGAAATATTTGTCTCAGAGACTGGGGGCATGATCAACCATCTCACTTAGGTTGGTTTGAAGATGAACTCATAGAACACATCATAGATGTCAAACATACACATAAAGTTTATGAAGAAGGATTTAACCTAAATCTTGATAAAATAACCTATGATACAGACAAATCTTGTAAGTTAAATGATACAGTAACTACGATCACCATAACGCCTAGAGACAGAGACTATGTAGTGGTTACTCGCAGATCAAAGGTAACTTTACAAGGGATACCACCAAATCATCGACCACCAATAGGGACTTACAACGTTGTTGAGAAACTTAAGAAAACTCTGGCACATATATCATTATTTGAATTATTGTGTATTTCATCCACTCATACAGCTATACTGGACAAAGCACTTCAAGATTTAGTAGTAGACAAAGATATAGATGAAAATGCCTTCCAGTCTATGGTAGGAAATCTAACACAAGGCACACGTATTGCATTCACAAAACAAGATATTCCTAGTGATAGACTTCTTCATAATGACCCACTACATCTGGAAGCTTACATCCATAAGAGAAGAATCAAAAGAGTACTCATAGATGGGGGAGCCAATCTCAACATTTGTACTTTAAAGTTGGTCAAAGCACTAGAATATTTTGAACTTCACATTGATTCTTCCAAGAGGATAAATATCAAGGCTTATGATGATGAAGAACGTCCATTAAAAGGCATTGTAACATTACCTGTACAAGTAGGACCTATAACGACAAAGGTCACTTTTCAAGTCTTAGATAGAGAACTAGGATATAACATGTTATTGGGCTGCCCATGGATCCACATTTCATCAGTGTGTCAAATTCCCATACAATGGTATTGAAATCACCATAAAGGGTGATCCAAACCCATTGCAACATTACAATTACCTGAAAGATAGTGTGGATAATCAGGTACCTATCAATCAGGCCGCACCTCTCACTAAACAACTGGAAACATTAAAGATTACAGAAACAAAAAAGGATATGCCTACAACATCCCCCTTACAAATAAAAGATATAGGTTGTGGAGAGTACTCTATTGAAAATAATTTAAGTGGGAGATAGTTGTCTCTTTCTCCTAAGTCCTTTGGGAAACCTCACACTAGAATGCAAAAATAGGACAAAGGAAAAGAAATTGTCAGATACATAGACTCATGATCTTTCATTAGATGGGGTGACTTACAAGAAGAATCCCCAAACAAAGATGTTAACCATTGGATATATAGAGAAGAAGATCACATGATGATACCTAGAATACCCACATATCAGTATGGAAATGGATTCAAAATGCTCCAAATACATGGATATGATGGTACCCCAAGCCTTGGGTTACAGAAATAAGGAAGACTAAAACCTATTGTTCCTAATGATAATCCAAGAAATCAAGTATTGGGATATAAGCATTCACAACTTATCACATAACCAAGACAACGTACCCTTGATATTCTAAATCGATCAAGAAAACCATCAGACTATATACCACAAAGGGATTTGTCCACATAGGCACTCCCATCTTCATCTCAAACAAGTAATCAAGTACCCACATCACCTAGTGTAGAATCAGATGGAGAAGGCATGAGACAACTCTTGCAAGAACCTACCACTGAGTTGAAAAATGATGCAGTTGTTGACACAATAGTACAAGCTAATGTGGCAACAGATGCAGGTTTATCACCACCACCCAAATCCAATCCGTGGTTATTGTCACTACTTCTACCACGAGAAACAACTTAGGCTCAACCTAGTGAAATAGATGAAGAAAGATTACGAAGGCTTATAACAGGCTTAAGAAGGGTAACTAATGTCCAAAGAAGACCAGTCAATCTACAACAGAATCAGAGGTAGGAACAAGAAGAAATAAGTGATGATAGCTCATATGATGAAACATATTGAAAGTGAGATAGACTCTCATTATTATGAATTCTTATCACTCCATGATTCTAGCCCACTAGAAAGTGTAATATCAAGGTATCAAATAAAGCTTATACAGGATGAAAATACACAAAGTCATTCAAACAATCAAGTATTCATGTTATCAGAGTCTATTGAAGAAGGGAGTAATGATTTACCCCTTGTTCATTCACACCTAACTGATTGGGGGCAAGAAGGAAAACCAACGCTGGATTGGTTTGAAAACGGTGAAGCAATTTTAGAATTTCTAGGAGTCAGAGAAGGATTTCCACAAGGTGATCACAAAGTAGGGTTTGTTGTAGACCTTAATAGAACAACATTCTTTGGAGAAGAGAGTTCTTCTACAATAGAAGATAAGGATCAAACTACCCATAATGGCAAGAGTGACTTGGGTAATTTTCCTAGGTAAAGAGAAAGTTCACCATTACTTACAGAGGAAACAGAAGTAGTAAACATAGCAAAAGGGGAGGTTGTACATAGCATCCATCTGCAAAAATCACTAAGAAAAGAAGAAAAAGATAGATTCATTAATTTTTTCAAGCAACAACCTATCAACTTTGCTTGGTCCTATTCAAACATACCAGGCTTAGACTCTGAATTAGTGTTACATCACTTACCTTTGATACCGAGAGTTAAACCTTACAAGTAAAAATTGAGAAAAATGCATCCAAGTATCACATTACTGGTTAAAATAGAACTACAAAAGTTGTTGGATGTAGGTTTTATTATACCTATTGACTATGCGGAATGGATATCCAACCTGGTACCTATGACTAAGCCCACAGGAGGCATAAGAATTTGCATGAATTTCTAGGATTTAAATAAAGCTTGTCCTAAGGATGACTTCCCACTACCAAATATTGATATGATAGTTGACCTAACAGCTAGAAATGAGATGCTATCCTTAATGGATGGTTTTTCAGGATACAACCAAATTAAAATTGCACCAAAAGATCAACATAAAAAAGCCTTTACATGCCCATGGGGAACATACTGTTGGAATGTGATGCCATTTGGTCTCAAAAACGCCGGAGCAACATACCAAAGAGCCATGACAACATTGTTTCATGACATGATCCACAATATAATGGAAGATTACATGGATGACATATTGGCTAAATCACAAATAAGAGAAAGTCACCTTGTCGTTCTTAGACAAATATTTAATTAGTTGAAAGAGTATAATGTTAGATTAAACCTGAAGAAGTGTATTTTTGGTGCAACAACAGGCAAAATGTTAGGGTTTATAGTGTCAAATAGAGGAATTGAAATAGACCCTACCAAGTTCAAGGAAATCATTGATATGCAACCTCCGTCAACACTTAAACAACTTAGAGGGTTACAAGGAAGACTGCAATCCATAAGGAGATTCATAGCATAGTTGGTAGATAAGTGTCACCCATTCCAGCATTTACTCAAGAAAGGAGTTACTTTTAAATGGACATAACAATGCCAGGAAGCTTTCTAAGCTCTGAAAGATTATCTTTTGAACACACTAGTGTTAATGTCTCCTACTCCAGGAAAACCTCTATTGTTATACATATCAGCAACAAACTCATCTCTAGGAGCTCTATTCGCACAACATGACAAATATGGAAAAGAAAGAGCCATTTACTATTTAAGTAGGACTCTGATCAGTTATGAGCTTAATTATACCCCTATAGAGTGAGCATGCTTAGCAGTAATCTTTGCATCCCAAAAGTTGAGACATTACATGCTGAGTCATAAGGTACAACTTATTGCATACTTTGACCCACTCAAGTACCTATTGAGCAGAGCAACATTGGTCGGGCGATTGGCTAAGTGGGTTATGATCCTGAGCGAGTTTGATATAGAATACATAGACAAAAAAGCCATAAAAGGACAAATTATAGAAGATCAATTAGCAGAGGCTCCTTTACAAGACAGTCACCCGTTGCTGATAGACTTTCCAGACGAATTCATATTTACATTAACCACCTCTATAATGTGGAAATTATATTTTGATGGGTCATATACAAGTCATGGATCTGGAGCAGGGATTCTTTTCATCACCCCTCAAGGGGATGTTATACCTAAATCATTTAGGATCAATTTCCAATGCACAAATAATATAGCTGAATATGAAGCTCTCCTCATAGGACTTCATACAACTGTACAATGGAGAATACAAGAGCTACAGGTCTATGGTGATTCGCAGTTGATTGTAAACCAGGTCAATGATGATTACAACACAAAGGATGACAAACTCATTCCTTATAAGAAGTTGGTCGAAGATTACAAGGAGCACTTCAACAAAATTACCTTTGAAAAGATCCCAAGGATACAAAACAAGGCAGTAGATGCAATTGCTACCATAGGATCTCTTCTGAATATGCCTGCTAATGAAACTTAGTTTGAGTTAATCATAGAATAGTTGATGCTACCGGCATATGAGACTCCCCTATTAGAATATGTATGTGCAATTGTGGGTCCGGAATCACCTTGGTACAATGAAATATATACATATTTACATACTCAATGCATGTCACTGGATATGTCTAGAAATCAAAAGAATACCTTTATTCGTTAGGCATCTAGATACACCATTATAGCTAATACTTTGTATAGAAAGGGTTTCAATGGAACTCTTCTCCGATGTCTGGATGAGAGTGAAGCACACCTTTCTTTAAAGGAAGTCGATGATAGAATCTATGGGGCTCACCAAAGCAGTCTGCTATTGTTAAAGAAATTGTTGAGAATAGGTTATTACTAGACCACTATGGAAAAGGATGCTTACAAGTATGTACAAAAGTGTAAATAATGCCAAATGCATAGAGACCTCATTCATGCACCAACACAAGATCTTCAACCCATTACATCACCATGGCCATTTTCACAATGGGGATTAGATCTAGTGGGTAAAATCAACCCTACTTCTTCCAATGGGCACAAGTTCATCTTGACTACCACTGAGTAATTTACCAAATGGGTTGAGGCAATTCCTCTTACATACACCACTAGAAATCAGATATCAAAAGTCATGCTCAACTACATTATATGTAGATACGGAATTCCAATGTGCTTTGTTATAGATAATGGATGTCCATTTAAAAACTAGGAAGTGAAAGAGTTGTGTGACAAATTTCACATACAACATAGATTTGCCACACCATATTATCCACAAATCAATGGACAAGCAGAGGCTACAAATAAAACAATATTGAAAATTCTTAAGAAAGTAGTCACTGATACAGGACGGGACTGGCATCTCTAGTTAAATCCTGCTCTTTGGGCTTACAGAATAGGAGTACGCACACCTACAAGAGCAACACCATATTCCTTGGTCTATGGTACAGAAGGGATGCTCCCCAGTGAAATAGAAATACCTACTCTAAGAGTTTCCTTATAGAACATCATATAGGAGGAAGACTATAGGGTAGCAAGGTTACAAGAACTTGAGACCCTTGATGAAAAAAGACAAACAACGTTCGACCATCTACAAGGATATCAAAATAGACCAAGATGGAGTTATAATAAAAGAGTCCACCCACAAACTTTTGAAGTGGGTGATCTAGTATTTAAAGAGAATCAAAGGAACTTAGCAGAATGAGAAAAGCCAAGGAAATTCGAACCTAACTGGCTAGGTCCTTTCATCATAACAAGGGTTATAGGCAATGGAGCATATAAATTGGCTACCATGGAGGGAGATCCACTGTTTGATTCTATGAACAACATGCACCTTAAGCGATATTATACCTAAGAGCTGTGTAGTTTATGTTTTACTTTCTGCATTGTATATCTTATTATTCAAAGCATTGCATTACATATAGTTTCTTTTTTTAAAAATGCATTGCATTGTCAAAATTTTTGCATTTTCATATAGCAGCATCAATAAAACAAGGCAACTATTCAAATTGATCATTCATTTGCATTCTAGAGAAACAAGGGTCATCTTCTTTCTTAGATATTTAGACATGAAGTCTATGAGGTTCTAAGGTCATTCATTTTTAACATTACCTTGTGACGATGCTTTACTTATGGTTCGGTAGTGATTTCACTATTTGAAACTTGTTAACACAAAATCTATCAATTGCTATATTTCAAACACAAAATAAATCTCTAATTCATTCTAGACACCTAGTTGATCATATGACTAGTGAAAAATCTAAAATTCTACTTCAGTGCCGCTATAATTATCACACCCAAGTAGGTTTCATTACTTACCAGTCAAAAAAAAAGGAAAAAAAAAAAAAAAAAGAGCTATGCCAAATATCCATCTAAAGGCAAAAAGAGCAATGATATATAACTGAAATATAATGCATACAAATGCGATAAAATGGTTGACTATGGGACATACAAGTAACTCCATGAGGGCTATGAACGCCTACTAGCAATGGAGCAATATTTGAGAAATTACAGTCTATAATCTCATCGGAGCTCTTAAGGCTTGCTGGCAGCAAGGCTCTATCCGGAATGCTTTTGAAGTTAGAAAAATCCATGTAGCTAGTCATATAGGATGCTAAGGATCTTTAGTGAACACAGGAGCAAGAATTAGCTCATTTGCACACAAATGGGCAAACGAAGACCTAAGTTTCAACAAGCAGTGGGGAAGTTTTCCGCATCTCCATTTGTAAATCCTAGTCGCTAAGTGTGTTGATTTGAATGATCTGAGGGACCTTGAAGATCAATTGACCACTTATCTATGAAATGTTTTGCACCTCCATTTCAATTGATGTATTACTAATATTAAAACAAACACAATCAACCTTGTTCGAATAGCAAATGCATCTTCATCATGCATTTTGCATTAACATAGGTCATGTCAAAAATTCATTTGTTTCCACATACATTATGCAGATCATCATGTCATACAGGTCTATACACTGGGGGCATAACTGAAAAAATCCTAAAAATCATATAAAGTCCTGAAAAAAATTTTTAAAAATCATAAAAATCATATAATATCCTTCAAGAAAATCCAAAAAACAATGAAAAACTCAAAATCCAAAAAATAATGAAAAACTCAAAATCCAAAAATAGAAGAGGATACACTCGAAATTAGATAGGTCAATCTTAAACGGGGTCTGCAACTTTTTGAGATTAGACATTATCAACCATCACATCAAGCAACTAAGAATCAAGGCACAAGGTTAGTATAGCTGCTGAATTTTGTCCGGGTTAGTCTTTATCTTTTATCATTTGACGACATATTATGTGCCTATGCTACTCAAGGATGTCTACAAGTGACTAGAGGAGCTATGATGGGCATTATTTTTTTCTTTTGCTGTTTGTGGTGTGAACTGATGAAATTCTAGGGAAATTGCTCTAGTGGGTGTCTATGATAGGAGCTTCCAACTATTGGATGCCACACATACCTCGACCCCTAGCGTAATTCCAAGAATGGAGGGTTCACTCTTTGTCTACTATGTGTTTGTTTCTACAATGAGATTTCTTTGCATCTTGGTTCCTTATGCCCTGATGTGCTAAGCTTCATTGTTCAATAATAAGGCTCAGTGATGAAAATATATTGACGCAATAAAATATGTGACACAAGTTCGTGATTCTTTCAATTTCATTTTCATCTCATTTTCTTATTGATAGTTTGTTGATTTCTCATCTTCTGTCTAAATCACATTCTTTCTAACATTATTTCTATAATCAAATTTTCTCTCTATCATCTAACTAACATTTCTTCAAGGTGTATCTAAATTAAAATTGGTTCAACCATTATCATACAAAAAATATTCATATAGATTCATTTGCATTCATTATAGATTCATTTTCATTCATTATAGATTTCATTGCATTCATTTAGATTTCATTTGCACCATTAATACATACATGTACTACCATTGCATAGAATCAAATAGATATGTATCACAAAACTCATAGCATCATATAAGCATACATGAGATGCAAAACATAAATAGATCACTATCAACCTATATATTATATATATATAACTCAAAAATGATAATGTGTGTGAATGCAATAAATAAGCCTGAAGGCTCAAATAACATGATCAAATAACACTGCCTCTGTCAGCAGGTGGATCCTGTCCACTAGATCCTACCCCAGGATGTTGAGGTGGTCCCATAATGCCACCACTACTAGTCTATCATGAAGTAGATCTACTTGATCTCCTCCCCTTGAATGCATTGAAGCTAGGCTCTCTTTGACCCTCAGGGATGGCTCTCTCATATGCCTGTCTATAATAAATAGCCTCCTGCGTAGTAGTGAAGTATCTCTCTGCCTATTCACGTGCATTGGTACCTACTCTAAAAATCTGATCAAAGGCATCCATAGTTACTAACACCTCTGCATTGCCTCATCTCTCTCCCTCTCGAGATGATCTCTCTCAGCATCAAGGGCATCATAATCTCCATGGTAGGTCTCCCGCTTGACATCTCATCTAGCAACCTCATCCTCCAAACTCTAGACCTATGCTCTAAGAGTCTACAAATCATCCTCCTCACCAACCTATCCTCTCCCATCCTCTACACCAGGCACATCCTCTAGCTCAGGCATATCCTCATCATCATCTCCACCCTCGCTACTCGATGACTCAGAAGAATCATCACTATCCTCACTGCTAATAGACTCGGTGACTCCACCAATATCTACATCCTCATCTCCCTCATCTCCCTCATCTTCTCCCTCATCTCCACCACCTCCTATCTCAGCTTGACCTTCTCCTCTTCCTCCGGCTCCCTCTCCTAAGACTATCCTCAACCACTGTCTAGGATGTCGAATCTGTTGTGATGTAATAGGAACAACAGGATCAGTAAGTGGCACTGGCCTGTGCCTACCAAACCAAGCGTTGTACTCCATCGTCATCCTGGGATCCACTGCACCTCTACCCTAACCCCAGAGTAATGGTTACAAAGCATCAAACTCAGTAGAAGAAAAATGAGGCTATATACACACACCCCAATCAGAAACCTCACAAGATACTCGAGAAAAGTATGCAATAACCACAGGGGTCACTTATACCTCACCGAACTATCTGAGAACCCGCCCTAGAAGATACATCTCAATGATCTGCTAGGTCTCAAAGGTCCTACCAATAAGATATCTCTGTTGTCGATAGAAAGGAAAATGCACTGCATCATCAAGCCAACTGGGGCAATCCAAGTATGGTTTCCAAATAAAATGCTGCAGAATGTCCAACTGATGTCTCCTGTACAAGGTGTTCCCCAAACCCCTGAGTCTGATACCTGTTGTATACCTGAAAGCATAAGGCTCACCAGACTACAAATCTACATGAATGACAGGCCTAGAAATAGAAATGTGCTCCCGTGCCCATGTCTGGAGCAAAGTATCACCACAACTGATAGAATGGTATCCAAGGTACACAATACCATGCAACTGATAGTACAACATGGCTACTAGACAAGGACCCCATGCATACAATTGACGATGAACAATCATATCATGGAGCACTCTGCCCCATCCAACTGGAAATCCATGGCCTCGTCTGTCAGGTATCAGTAAACCACCAACAAAACTGCATAATACAATAGTCATGTCATCATAGTCTATTTGGGCCCAAGGGATGTCATAACGGCCATTGATCGGCAAGTCTTGTATCTCACACTCAAAAAGTGCACATAGTCCAGCAATGCCATCATCATGGTCATATACAACTCTCTCACCATGAATAGGAATATAGAGTATACGCCATACATCCTCTAAGGTAATGGATGCCTCACCAGTCGGAAGATGAAAAGAACAAGTTTCAGAGTGCCATCGCTCTATCAAAGTTGTAATCATGGCCCTGTTGGCCATAACCTCTGGCAAATGTAAAACATAATATAGACCAAGCTGTCAGATATGCTCAATCTCCTCATCAGGTAAGTCCGCACAAAGATCTAGTCCACTAGGTCTGCTCTATCGGCAGTATAACATTCCAATGTTCTCCTGCAAAGAGAAAATGTTCAAAATATTAGATATTAGATCCTGAAAAACAAAAAATATTGTCAAAATGCATGACAAAAATTACATGTACAATGAATGCGTGATTGTTATGACTAATGCGATATAATTATGACTCTTGTGTGACGATTAAAGCTAATGCATAATGAAATGAGCGCATGTGTTACAATACACACTATTGTGTAAAGAAATGAGCAAATGCAACATGTTTAAAGCTAATGCGTAACACTTAAGATGCATGTGTAACTGTAAAAGAATTTGCAGTATAGATAAGACAAATGCATAAAAATCGACAAGCAATTGCGTAACACGGTGGAAAAATTGATCATTGACATTTTATTCTTTTTGGAAAATAGCATAAAATAGGCAAAAAATAAAGAAAAATTTGGAAAAATACCATGTCTCCTCCCAGGAAGTCTTTGATATGAATGTACTCGGTTAGACAGGTGCACTCGAGCTCTATAACCAGCAATGATGATCAAAAACTCAGAAAAAGGCACACAAATTGTAGAGAAAACCAAGGAATTACCAAATTGCAAATGAGCAAATGAAAACCTAAAAATCTCTATTTATAGCTCAAAATTAGGGTTTTTTTGGCACCTCGACGCTCGTGGTCCCCGCCAGCTTCAAACACCTCATAACCTACTCAAATGATCTTGAAATCGCATGAAATTTTACATGCTTGCTCGTTACACTATTATTGAAAACATGGTCTCAATTTTGGAATTTTCTGACCACCTTTTCCGAGGGGGCATATTTACACTATGCAGCAGTACCAAGGCATACTGGGGCAAAATTTTTCATTTTCTTTGAAACAATGTTGTTTCGACATTGTCTCAAAGAGGGGCAAATGTAGACACCTAAAAATGTCTCATTGATCATGTACTAATTAGTCTTCTAATTAGTTAAATAATTCTTTAATTATTTAATTTAATTTAATTAATCTTATTCTTCTAATTTCGTATTTCCTCATCATCTTATTAATTATTCTATCTTCTATTTCTATCACCATTTAATCATTTTAACCATTTTCTAAATATTAATTAAATATTTATTATTTAATAGATTCTGATTAATTCCCCAATTTAAATAATCTTTATTATTTAAATAAATTACTAATTATTCAATTTCCATCTCTAATCATCTAATCATTTAACCCTTTTCTAAATATTAATTAAATATTAATTATTTAATTAATTATGATTTATTTCCTTTAATTTAAATAATCTTTATTATTTAATTAAATTCCATTTCTAAATAATTAAATTATTTCTTTAAATTATTTAATTAGCTAATTAGTTCTTCTATTTCCAAATCTGTAAGTTCTAATTTCATTTAATTTCATATTCTTCTAATTTCTTCCAAATTCAATTACATCTGCATGATTTCAAAAACCAAATTGAAAATCAAAGTCAAGTTCTAAATATATTCAAATGCTAAATTGAATTAAAATAAATTCAATTATTTGAATAAATCTCATGTAAAGATTAAATTCAAAATCTAAGTCTAAATGCAAGCACATGCTAAATTAATTAATTAAATCAATTAATTATTAAATCATTTATCTCTCCAATCTTTATTTCCATCTTTCAGTTAGCTTTTTCTAAAATTAAGCTTTCTTGGTTATCCTCTTTATTTCCTCCAATCATTCTTTTTCTTCCTTCAGTCAGCTTTTTCTCAATCAGTTGACTCAATTAATCTATTCAATCTATTGAGTTCCACTCATACAATCAAGAGTTCAACTATCAATTTTCATTTGGGCTCACCTGAGTTCCACCTCTTGAATAATTTATTCCACCTTTCAATCAATCTCATCCAAAAATCTATAAATTGGGCATCCAATCTCCATTTTCAACAATCATGAACTTTGAATCTTTGTGTCACTTGCAGGTTACCAATGCAATATCTGAGAGCCATCATACCAGAGAGAAGAGAAGAGCAATGGAAGCTATATGCAATCTTGGAATAGGGAGTTTGATTTGAATTATTTTAATTCCTATTTGCTTGATGGTGTTATTTCATTGTCTTGTTTGTTAGATTCTTTGATTAGATAGGGATTTGTGATTTCCTTTTGTTTCCAATTGATACATTGTTATTAAGATGAATTTTACATGCATACAATAATATAAACTCTGGATAATACTGTACTATTTTGAACGTTTAATACAATCTGTTGTTTTCCTTAGCATATGTGCTTTGAGTTATTTCATTTTCTATAGGCATTTGTTTGTGATATTATCTAAAGGAGATAAGGTTATTCATATTCTTACAACAAATTCTATGTTCCTATATTATAAATTTGGATTAAAAATATCTACTCGTGGATTTTAATTGTTCCTTGTAGTTCTTCCTCGAATGGTTCCTTAAGGTTAGGGTTAAATTCATTTAGGCGGTTTATGACATAAACATTTAACAGATCTCATAAGAAACAATAACTGACAGATTTACCAAAGGGGGGGTTGGTTTAAAAACCGTCTCACAAATCATACATTAAGTCCTAGGGAAATATAAGACTCTGTAGCCCAAATAACAGGAAAGACACTGGTCATTCACAAATCACAACCTTTACCATATTAAATACCTTTGCATTAAAACTATAGGATAAGTGAGTAGGATTCATAGAACCAATTAGCAATATTATACATACATATAAATTCCAAGTATAAAGATCGAATAGAATCCACAACAACAATCTTGAACTCATCTAAAATCACCTATCCTAGGAACCTATGCCATTCTGAAGTAGGGAAGAATTTAGATCAAGATACTCAATCTATTATAGAAAGCATTAGTCATCGAAAGCCACTAGTGAATATGTATACCCGCCTAGCTCTTGCAGAGCGTAAAGTGAGGGAGTTAGTAACCAAATAGGTTCACTCTATAGTTTGGTCAGGTCAAATTGGAGGGTTTGATCATAGGAGTTGGCATTTCCTTAGAACCTATCCAATCTATTGATTTGAGATCCAAAAACTAGTACCTTTTTTTAACTAGAAGCTACTCGGTTCACGTCCAAACACTTTTATTCTATCAGTGCAGGGAGGGGGAAGAGTCTCTCCCAAATACAGTCACCATATGTCCCTCTTGAGTGTATGTGTGAACTACCGTTTTGAGTACATATTGTAAGCATCGTAATGAGATTAAACTAGCTCTCTTAAAGGCAAAAACATGGGTGCCCTTTAGGGATTGACAAGGCTGTGTGAGCTGAAAGGGTACCAAGATGTGGGCTAAGAAATAAAAGTGAAGCCAAATCTCCTTAAGCTAGAACTACTTGGTATCTTTTAATGTTATATACCCATAGAAATTTGCACTTTATTGAAAGCCTGAAACATACACTTGATGTTATAATTTGAAACAAAGAGAATCTGTTAAAAATTTGGCTTCTATGTTTTAGAATTAAATCAAAATATCATCCATTGAGACTCATAAAATTTCAACTACAAACATCAAACTATAAAAAAAAAAACCATAACACAATAGTGTAGCATTTTCAGATGAAACTATAGCATTCTCAAATGGAACAATAGCATTTTTTAGGTGAAACTGTAGTATCCTGAAGTCAAATTGTAGCATTTTAAAGTGAAACTGTAGCATTCTTAGATGAAATTTTAGCATTTTTAGGTCAAGCTCTTTCATTCTCAAACCAAACTCTAGCGTTCTCAGGTGAAACTTTAGAATTCTAATGGCATACTCTAGCATTCTCATTTCATTCTCTAGTGTTCTCAATCCATAGAGAAAAATAACACTTTAAGACCTGTAATTAGTGTTCTAGTCATATAGAGTAGTGTTCTCATAGAACAACATAGAGTTTTCAATGTCTATAGTAACATTTTGGGTGGACAGTGTAGCATTTTCATACCTTTTTTTAGCGCATATGTAGATTTGCATCACAAACAAAGAGAAAAATGCAACTTTTCTCAGAAACTTAAATGCAATTTTGTATACCCTTTTTAAATTTCCTCTCAGGTTATTTCTATCAAGACAATTTGAAACTGGGAAAACAATTTTTACAAGTATATAATTTTCAACCAAGTTTAGGATCCAAATGTTGGCATATGCACACTCCAATGAGACATTGTATGTGATTGAAGGTTTTGTCATTGATGGAAACCTTGCAATCCTATGGCACTGGCAAAGACATTATACCGGCATCTGCAAAACACATTCTACACCAGCATCAGGACACCGGCACCGACACTGGCACAGAAGAAAAGAGGTATACCGGCACAGAGGCCGATAGGATTTTGTTATACAATATTTTGTTTATTATTGTAAGCTGACTTGGCAAATTGTAAAATGACTCTTATATATAAAGGAGATCATTGTAGACATTTGGATGAGAGTAGGAGAAGCATAAAAGAAAAATATTAGGCAGACCTAATGTGTGAAATATAGATCAAAGGGTATATGTAAAGAACAGAGCAGGAACCGGTACTGAATCTGGCATTGAAGATGCTATTGTAAAGTAGTACAAGTTATTAGATTTGTATAATCCTTATTTGTAAGTCAGTGTGACTTCCCATTGAGAAGTGAGCTCTAGGCAGTTGGCCTTCCTGCATGTGCAGGCCCCTATTGTAAGTAATATTCTCTTATTGGCCAGTGAGTGAATATTGTGGGTCACAAATCCCACCGAGGTTTTTCCCACACCGGGTTTCCTCATTAACATCTTGTGTTATGGTGTGTTTTTCATGTGGATGTTCTTGATTCTATTTATTGCATTATTTCTTGCATACCGGTACACTATTATATTATGTTCTGCATGTTTTAAAATAAGAAAATCTTATCACCGGTCAAATACTAATTCACCCCCCCCTCTCAGTATCTATGGGAACCCTAACAATTGGTATCAGAGCTTGGTCCTCTATTTTCTGAAGCCTAACAACTTGAGGAAGATCTTGACACCGGTAAAGATGGAAAATCTGATGAAGCAACTTGAAGGAGCTCTTACAGACTATGATGCAAAAAATTTGAAAAATATCAAACTAGAAGATGATTTAAGAGCAACTCAGGATATCATTCAGGCACTTCAAGAAAATCTTACTATTGCAAGAAATAAGAGAAGAGAAATTTGTGAAAAATTACAAAATGAAAATGATGAAAAGGAATCACTTAATGATATGATAAGCAAATTGAAACAAGAGAACATGACAACAAAGAATGAGATGCAGGATATGACTATGAGATTTTGCAAAGAGATTGAGGATAGGAAGAAGAATGAAGAAGAATTGACCAGAAGACTAAGTGATGCAACAAATGAGACCACGAGACTTAGCTATGAAAATGACATGCTGAAGATAGATCTGATGCATACTCAGAATGACTCAAATGAACTAATGAGATGAAAAGAAATCTTGGAAAGAGAACTGGAAACTGCAAATCAACACAAAGAAAAATTCAAGAAAAGTTTAGAGGAACTTGGCACCTTGCTGAAGAATCAAAAACCTAAAGGTGACACTTCTGGAATTGGCTTTGAAGTTGGTGAAAGCTCTAGTACTGCAGATACTCAGGATCACAGCAAACCAGTAAGACAACCTAATGCTTATAAATTCAATGGTAAATGCTTTAACTGTAATAAGTATGGTCATAGAGAAAATGAATGTAGATCTATAAATTATCAGAATATCAACACACCCACCGATCAATGTTGTAAATGCAACAAAGTTGGTCACAACTCTGAAAACTGTAGAATGAATGTGAGATGTTATGTTTGTGGAAGATTTGGACATTTATCAAATCAATGCAGAACACAAACCGGCATAGGTTATGGGAAAGCTATTCAGAAGAATAATGTAACTTGTTATGCATGTAACAAGATTGGGCATATTGCTAAATTTTGTAGAAGTAAAGGAACACCGGTAGACAACAAAAGTGCTAGCTTGAAAGGTAAAGAAAAAGTTGAAGAGGTTAAGCAAGAATTCTCAAAACAATGGATTAGGAAAGCTGATCTAAATACTGGGAATACTCCTCCACTGGTAGAACAAACCAATGCTTCACCGGTAGGATAGAGTGATGCTCCACTGGAAGGACAAAGCAGTGCTCCACCGGCAGGAAGTTCTTCATCTAATTGAAGAAAATTTCCTTGAGGGTTTGGAAATCAAATGACACATGTGCTAATTATTCTCTCGGTTAGAGATAAGAATTTGAAAATTACTTATTACCGGCAAACAATGTTAAGTGAATACTTAACCGGCATGCAATTAATGTGGTAGATGGAAAAGAGACATTATAAAGTTAAAGTTTTGGCTCCATTTCATTTCACCGAGATTTCAAATTTTCAGAGAGCGCGAAGACTCCGAGCTAAGGCATTTCAAGCAAGAAGCAAGCACACTCCAAGCAATCATCCATCCAAGGTAGTAAAAGGTATTTAATCATGGCATCCACCTATGCAATTGAATACATAGCAAACCCTACTATTGTGGAAGTAATAAAAAGACCTAGGCCCATATTTCAGCTAGTTCCCGAAATAGCAAAGAAGGATGATACCTTAGGTGCTTTTTCTCAAATCCCTAAGGGAGTTGTTTATGTTGAAGACCCCCGAATGTACATCCACTGCAACATTGAAGAGTTAGGAGATGAGGAAATCAAAACCATGTATAAAACCGTGATATGTGATGATACTAGCAATGTTAAAGATGAACACAAGACTATTGAAACCCTAGGATTTACAGAAATCCTTAGCATTCCTGAATTTCCTAAGGATGTGATTAGGATAATCTTAAGCAGAGTACATGGAGAATTTTTCTGGTTAGATGCAATCCATAAGATCACCAAGGAAGCTGTGAAAGCTGTCACAGGGTTACCGACCACTAGTAAGAGACCAGATAAAACCAAGAAGGTTCCCAATGACCTAGTTATAAAACTAACTGGTGCAACATTCAACAAGAGGTCTCTAAGGGTTAATGATCTAAAAGATATCACTATGAGATTCATTAGTATGATATTAGGTTATAAAGCCACTCATGCTAATAGACTTAATTCAGTTTCAAGTTTATGCATTAAGAGTGCTTATGATATGGTAACAGACAATGCAAAAATTGACATATGTGAATGGTTAAAGGATGAACTAATTGACAATCTTGGAAAGATCAAGAAGGACAAGAAAGGAACTTTCAGATTTGGAAATTTGTTAGTATGCCTAATGCTACACATAACAAAACAGGTTCCCGGTATAGGTTACAAAGAACTTGGATATGACATACTGGTAGGAAAACAATTGACTGAAATATTCAATAACATGGGTGAGAACAAGGAAAACAATATTCATGACTTTTTCCAAGCATTAAAAACCAAAATGAAGAAAAGAGTAAGGTTATCTCAGAAAATTTTAGACAAATACAAAGATGATATATGCTTTGTCATCAAGAAAGATGAAATCTGGATGGAAGCGGTCATCCCAAGGACAATTTGGGTAACTGAGATGGGATATGAAACAGATGATCACATAGTTGAAACATATGCCAAAGCACTTCTAGAAGCCCCCAATGAACCTAAGGAAGAAGTATTTGGTAGTGTTGAGACTATAGAAAGCCAAATACAATCAAAGAAAAGAGTAAAGAAGGTTGAGACATTTGTGAGGAAAGGGTCCAGACAAGCAAAAGCCATTAAGGAAGATGTATTGAAGAAAACCGGCATAACAGAGGATGAGTTGGCAGCTCCACAACCTGAAACTCACCTATCACCGGTAGGTACTTCTTTGGAAGGTGACATGCCTGCAACTTTTAAAAGAGTTCTAAGGAAAAGAGATCCCTCACCGGCAACCACAACTTCACCTAGAAGGACAAGGCAAAAGCAACAAGCTGTGAGATCATCGGTTAGAAAGGCCACACCAAAGAAGAAGCTGACACCTAAGAAGAAGAAAAGGACAAACAAAGATTTAGCCCCTCTTGATATACTATTAAATGAAATCACAGAGGAAGGAAAACTGAAGAATATAGAGAAAATATATGACACTCTAACAGCTGATGAAAAAGAGCAAGTTGAGAATAGTGTTATATTACATATGGACATGTACAAGAAATTTTTGATGGAGGTAATAAATGAAATTCCTGATGAATTATTCAAAAGACTTGAGGCAAGAAGACAGGCAGTGATAGAATTGGATAAGAAAATAAAAATTGAGAAGCTACTTGTTGTATATCTGGTAAACTCTCCAAAAGAAAATGATGATTTGATTGCTCAGGCAAACCGGTCAGTATTCTCTACTGCATACCAGCATATTTTAGTAATGGCAGGAAGAGTTAATGAGGTAATAGAGGAAATAGAAGATAGATGGGATATATTCCTGGTTGAGAAAGAAAAAGAAGAAGAGTAAAAGAATCCCAAGCCTATCTTAGTCTATCAGAAAGATAGAGATAAGGGTAAAGGTAAAGTTGGTGGACCACCAAGCATCAAAGTTAAAGACAACCTACCTCCACCGGTGAAAATAACAACTATTGAAGAACAACCGGCAGTAGAAAGTATGGATGCAGAGGATAACAATCCTAATTCTGAAGTCCTATATACTGTGAATGTTGATACTCAGAACATCAACATAATAGTAGAAAAAGATACAACTAATAAGTCAGATATGGCTAATGAGCCTCCGGTAGCAGGGGAAACTAAGAAACCGATAGAAGATACAGAGAAAAAGGTAGAGACTGAGTCATAGACTAATACAACACAACATATAGAGAAACCAACAGAGAAAAAGGCTCCAAAACAACAATCACCGGAACAGGTACACAAGGAAACAGTGCCACCGACAACTAGTGAAGTAGGAAAACCAATGCTTAAAGAAATGCAGACACAAACTAACCTACCAAAGGTCAATATAAGCATGGTTACTTCCACCGGTACTCAGATTGTTGGATCATCATTAGTTTTCAAATCAACAAATGTGACTGAGGTATTACTTGATTCTATCAAGAAAATAACTGACTGCAGCTCACAAGCTTACATAGCAATTGATGATTCCATACCAATTTTGAAGGTAATAGCTCCCAACTATAATATAGATAACAAATATTCTTTAGGACAATTGGATACATTGTGTAAATATATCTCTGAGAACATTGAGAAAATAAAGATTCAATAAAGGATAAGGTAGAAATTGAGAAGTAGAAATTCTTTGATGAGGAAATAAAGAAGTGTAATAGAGATTTTGACACACTTCTACCGGAACTATGTAATTTGTTAAAAGAATACAAAAATTTGTAAAAAGATACCTGTAAAACAACCTTTTTGACTATAGATATTGACAAGAAAATAAGCAAGGTATAGGATGAGATAAATAAACTTGCAGACAGCTTTGTCAACTCACCTAATACACTATCAACTTTTGAAGAGAAGATAGCAAATTTTGAGGAAGAACTACTCAGATTGGAAAAGGAAAAAGAAAGGATAATAAATAAGGCAAAACACTTGAGATCTAAACTAAGTCCAAGATTGGACTATTTAGCATCTCTGCGGAAGGAAATTTCTGAGGCATTAATACAGGGAAGCAAAACACTGACAGAGCATTTGCAGCATCTCACTGGTACAGTGAAGAGAACTAAGATAGAAATACATGATAGTAAGAAGTTTATGGATAGTATAAAATTGATTTTGGGAGATCTTTTTCAGATTATAACTAACCAACTACAAGGTTGAGGTTATGGATAGTGAAACTACAAACTCTACTGACATCTTGACAACCTTTGTCATTGATGCCAAAGGGGGAGTAGTAGGATGAGAAAGTTCAAAACACAGAAATCATATGCTTAGGGGGAGCTCTCACATTTTTGGTAACATTTTCGGACTGCACACTTTTGAACACTTTTTGAAATTTCTCATGAGTGTTGCCATCAATGCCAAAAGGGAAGATTGTTGGCATATGCACACTCCAATGAGACATTGTATGTGATTGAAGATTTTGTCATTGATGGCAACCTTGCAATCCTATGGCACCGGCAAAGACATTATACCAACATCCGCAAAACACATTCTACACCGGCATTAGGACACCGGCACTAGCACAGAGGCCAATGGGATTTTGTTATACAATATTTTGTTTATTATTGTAAGACGACTTGGCAAATTGTAAAATGACTCGTATATATAAAGGAGATCATTGTAGACATTTGGATGAGAGTAGGAGAAGCATAAAAGAAAAATACTAGGCAGACCTAATGTGCGAAATATAGGTCAAGGGGTATATGTAAAGAATAAAGCAGGAACCGGTACTGAATCTGGCATTGAAGATACTATTGTAAAGTAGTACAAGTTATTGGATTTGTATAATCCTTATTTGTAAGTCAGTGTGACTTCCCATTGAGCAGTGAGCTCTAGGTAGTTGGCCTTCCTGCATGTGCAGGCCCCTATTGTAAGTAATATTCTCTTATTGGCCAGTGAGTGAATATTGTGGGTCACAAATCCCACCGAGGTTTTTCCCACACTGGGTTTCCTCGTTAACATCTTGTGTTATGGTGTGTTTTTCATGTGGATGTTCTTGATTCTGTTTATTGCATTATTTCTTGCATACCGGTACACTGTTATATTATGTTCTGCATGTTTTAAGCTAAGAAAATCTTATCACTGGTCAGATACTGATTCACCACCCCCCCTCTCAATATCTGTGGGAACCGTAACACCAAACATATTAAATGTATAATTTTAACATCTTTGATATTTGATCTCTCAGACATAGTTTCTTTATCAGATTCATCATCCTTCATCGTGAAACTAAAATGTTAGATCATATTAACCTTGTCATTATCGATAGGATAGATATTTTCTATTGGACTTGGTCAAATCACATCAAAAACTTGTATTTCAAACACAGATCAAAAACTTAAAAATCTCAAATTCTTGTATGCCAGTTTTGACTAGAAATCAAAAGAAGAAATTAAGACAACAGAAACAAAAACAAAAATCTATGATGGCTGAGGAAAATCCTTTCTATAGACCCCACAATCAAGAGTATGATGAGGAAGAAATAACTGAAGAAACTATCAAAGAAGCACAACAAGACCCAAAATTTGGTAAATTCGTGGAAAAGGTCTTCGAAATGAATAAGGAGAAATACTTCCTCATGTTAGCACATCAAGATGCTAAGTTGCCTCAAGACTTAGATGTCACATAGTTGAGACAAAATGAAAGAACAAGCGAAACTCAAAATGATACTAGTGAAACTCATTATGAAATAATTCAAAACAACCAAGATAGTAAAACAAGGAACAATATGGATAATCCTCTTTTGGCTCTCACTCAACAAATGTAATTTCTTCAAACACAAATTCAAGATATTCAAAGAGAAACCACAAAGAGGTACTCACTACAATATATCATCCCTTATCTGTTTGACATAAATATAAACATGATACCATTCCCTCCAAACTACGAAATCCCTAAATATGACAAATATAATGGTAGAATTTGTTAGCATTAGGTTGTCAGTAATGTCAACTGGTATGGAAAGGTCACTGGTGAGTAAGTAGTGGTGACCAGTATGAATGAAGTAAGTGTTGGCCATTTGGAGGAATTTATTATGTGTTACATTGATATTTTGTCATTGATGTCAACACTAGCTGTTTTGGATGCTTTATCGACACCCTTATGGTCTCGGTAGGATTAGTGGTTTCTGGTTGTTTGGATCTGGCATGATCTGGTAGACTCTGGTATAGCTTGGTTATGGAATTGGCTTTTTCATGATGCCTATGTTCATATTGAGTCAGTTGGTTTTGGTTTGGTGATCGGATGCTATCCTGTTTGCTTGGAAGCTTGGCTTGCGGTTCCGACGAGGGTTTCCCCGATAGAGCTTTGATGAAGATCCTTGATGATATGAATAGTGGTGTTGGTGCAATTTTTGGTATGGTTTCAGGATGTTGATGCTGATCATATTCGAGACATGGTGGATGAAGATCATTTTTGTAGCATGTGGACCTATATTGGGTCTCGATTGATCTAGGTTATGGACCAGTTTAATGTAACGTATGGATTGGACTTCTCGATATGTTTCTAGGATGTCTTATGTGTTGGATATTATTTGTTTGGTCTAAGGCCGACATGTTTTGTAATTATGTAATTGGTTTATTGTCTGGTGGTCGACCTGATTGTTTATGGTTGAGGGTTTGTATATATAGATTTAAGATCTCATTGTAGATCATCATGGAATATATGTGCGAATGGGATATGGATATGTAATGTGAAAATAATGTAATATCATTCAGGCATAGGATTTTATCGATCATTAGAGATCGAGTTGGGTTTATGTAAGAGGATTTAGTCCTTCGAAATTGAGCTTAACCAAAACTATACTCAAGCATAGGAGATGTTATCTTTGTAGTTCAAACACTTCTCCGGATTGTAGTCTGGATTTCTATGTAGTTAGTGAGACACCTTTTGTGATGAGAAGTGCGTTCTAGGTTGTTGGCCTTCTTGCAAGTGGAGGCCCCTCAATTTTAATTCACATACTTACTATAGAAGTATTATCTGACTATGGGTAGGCTTCCCACTATGGTTTTTCCCTTTACCAAGTTTTCCATGTATAAATCTTGGTGTCATGTGGACGGTATTTATTCTCTGATTATTGTTTATGCTTAACTGGTTTAAGTACTATTCTGGTATTTGGTTTAAGCATTCTGGTATTAATGTTTTGGGATCTGGTATTAAAGTTATAATTGCTAAATGTTCTGGTAATCTATGACAACAAATTGACCCCCCCGTCTCAATTGTCTACTAGTTATTTAAACTGTCTAACAATTGGTATCAGAGCTCTGGTCCTGTCTGTAGAAGCTTAACCACTTGAGGAAGATCCTATGGCGACTAACAGTTCAATTTCATCTAGAGCTATCTTTTGAAGAGATATTCTTAGTCTTGATAGAACAAATTACATAGTATGGAAGATTCAGATGGAGACTCATATGAGATGTCTTGGCAAGGAGATTTGGGAGATCACACCGAATGGTGTTACACCTTATAATCCAACATCTGGAAATCCTCCTTCAACAAACTTGGATAAGGAGTTTGAGAATGATTGTAGAGCAAGAGAAGCCCTCTTGTGTGCACTTTTTGATCAGCAAATAATGAGATTAACTGACAAATCATCTGGATAGGCTATATGGGATGAATTGGAGACTCTTAATGAAGGTGACCCTACTGTTAAAATTGGAAAAATTGATGGTTACCAGGTGAGATATGAAAACCTGAAGATGGAAGAAGATGAAAGGATTACTGCATTCATGGAAAGGGTAAATTATATTGTTGTGGGAATTCAATGTTGTGGTGGAAGTTTGAGTGAAGATGAAACTGTTTCTAAAGTTCTAAGAGCCCTACCACCAGCTTACAAGATGAAGGCTACTGCTATTAATGAGTTGATAACAATGGCTAATACATCTATCAATAGAGATACCTTGGTTGGGAAATTTTCTACTTTTGAGCTTGAAAAATTTGGACCTTCTAGAGCTGTAAAGTCTGAACCTTCTTTTCATACATCTGCATCATCAACTAGTAAGCAAGATTGAAAATTTTGTATGCAAAAGAATTGGATGATATGAAGAGAGAAGATGAATAATTTGAGAAACTTGAAGCCCTATTTCTAGAAGAGTGCCTGAAGAAAAAGTTAGAAGATCTTTTAAGCCTAACCCTAGATATCAGAACAAGTATAAGTACAGGAAAAACAGAGACAAGTCATGCTACATAACGGATGAGGAAGGCATTACTGATTCTGATGATGAACCAACAGAAGATTATACTAGTGGTTCTAGAAATGGAAAGGAATGGGTATTCTTGGTGTAGTCACATAAATCTGCCCATTTAATTATATGAATATTTACTATTTATTTGATTAATAAACCCACTAGCCAATAGTTAATTAAATTAACATTTAATTAATTCATCCTCAACCATTCTCCTATTAATTAAATAAATTATTTAATTTATTTTAATTAATTCATTAAACCAAATTCACAATCAATTAAATGAATAAATCCTATTTATTTAATTTAATCCCTTTCCTCTTTTAAATAAATAATTAAAACATTTATTTAAATCATTAAACTCCCCCCCACTTGCATTCTCCTGCAAATGCAAGTTGCAACCACAATTGATATAAATTAATTTTATTTTAATTTAAATCTTATTTTCTCTCACCCACCAAACCCACTTGCAATCCTAAAATCCCCTTCTAGGCTCTTCTAAACCATTCCTAATTAGCCTAATCCATCCCCTAAATATTGTCACATTCCTAACCAACTTGAAGTCACTTCTCAAATCCTTCAAAGCCTTTGAAAAACATTTAATGCTTTATGTGTTCAACAAGCTAACCCCTAAAGTCTTCCAAACCACTAATGTCTCTTACGTAACCATTTTTGGTTAAATCCACTTGCCCCCATGGTTAGAGACTTTACGTCTAACTCAACCCTCATTTGACCCATGGGTCTCTTCAAGCATTTATTGCTTTGACCATGGTTATCCTCACTAACTCTTGCACAAGAGTTTATCCATTGGATAAAGACATTATTTATTGGATAATAGATTTATTCTTTCAACTCAACATTAACCTTACCTCCCAAGTTAACCCCCAAGTCATGTCAAGCATTTAATGCTTATTCCGTCTCCTCTCAACCCATCTCATATTGACATTTGTCATCCTAGGAATGGGTTGAAAGACCTCACATAGATCATAAACCCCTCAATCTTGACCCTTGTTGAGATTACTCAATCTCAACCATCCATTGCTCCATTTTACCTATAAATAGAGATCACATTCCTCATTTTCAAATCCTCAAGCATTCTCAAGCACATCTATAATCCTCAAATCTTGTATGCATCTAATTTATAGTGAAATTTAGAGAGCATTTAGCATAATCATCTACATTTGTCTTTTTGGGCTAAAATTAATATTAGATAATTAGATAGTATCTTGTTTTAGTTTGTTCACATTTGCATTCTCATAATCATCCATTTTACAATCTTGAACCTCCATAAGACATCTAGAATAGTGCAAAAAGCTACTAAGAGTTACACTCATTTGGGAACTTGGAGAGGAGAGGAACAAGGGAGGAGTAGCTACAAGCATGGTGGAGGGCATTTTGAGATGCCTTATTGCATTTCTTAGATTTATCAAGCTTTCTATTTTATGTTTTGTGTCTCTCTTGATATGATTGCTTAGGATAGTGTTTGATTTGTTATTTATAACACTAACACTTGTTTGTTTCTTGTTGTTTTGTGTTTGTCTTGACAATATCCTAACCATCCCTTTTTGCAGAGCATCACTTGTCCATCAAGGAAGATGTTTCGGCATTGGAAGAGATTGTATAGGAAGAAAAGGCACTTGCTGCTAAAATTGAATACAAGGATGAATGGGTAATTGCTAGTGGTTGTTCACATCATATGACTAGAGACAAAGGGAAGTTTCTATCTTTGCAAGAGTATGATGGCGGTCTTGTTATATTTGGAGATGACAAAGCATGTATGATCAAAGGAAAATGAACTATATCATTGGATGGTAAAAACAATACTGACAATGTTTATTATGTTGAAGGTTTGAAGCATAATCTTTTGAGTGTAGGAAAATTGGTAGACAAGGGATTTCAATTATAGTTCAAGGATGGAAAATGCAAAATCATTAATAGATCTGGCTTGGAGATTGCAACCGGTACATAGACAAAAGGTAATATATTTCATTTGAACTCCGGTGAGAAGATATGTTTGATTACATAGATTGATGAGAATTGGCTATGGCATAAAAGGCTGTGTCATGTAAATTTTGATTGCATTGTGAAGATCAGTTCAACTAAGGTAGTTAGGGATATACCTAAGATTATAAAGCCCTATAATCCAGTATGTAAAGAATGTCAAATGGGTAAATAGGTTAGAACCTCTTTTAGGAGTATACAAGATAAATCAAATGATTTTCTTGATCTTATTCATACTGATTTGTGTGGCATTGCTAGAGTTAAAAGTTTTCATGGTGATAGATATTTCATGCTAATCATTGATGATTATTCTAGAATGATGTGGGTTACTTTTTTGAGAGAAAAATCTGAAGCATTTGAAAAGTTTAAAATCTTTAAGGCTAAAGTGGAAACTGAGACAAGATTGAAGATTAAATGTTTGAGATCAGATCATGATGGACAATTCACATCTCATGAGTTTAATAACTTTTGTGACAAGCATGGTATAAGAAGACAATTTTCTACTCCTTGGACACTTCAGCAGAATGGGGTTGTGGAAAGGAAGAACATAACTATCATGGATGTTGCTAGAACAATGATGATGAAAGATAATCTACCTCATATCTACTAGAGAGAAGCAGTGAGTACAAGGGTTTATACATTCAATAGAGTACATATCAAAGGAGAAATCGGTAAGACACCTTATGAATTATGGTTTGGCAATACACCTACAGTTAAGTATTTCAAAATTTTTGGTAGTAATGTTATATCAAGAGAGATGATATTATTGGCAAATTTGATCCTAGATGTGATGAAGGCATATTTCTTGGTTATTCTAATGAAAGCAAAGCATATAGATGTTATAACAAAAGATTGCAAAGAATTATGGAGAACACTAATGTCAAGGTGGATGAGCTGAATAGAGGTAAAATAGGAGTTTATGAGAAGGAACTAGTAGTGGAAATGATTATATCTAAACCAATAGCACCTCTACCAGAACAAAGTGTTGAACCAGTTACTCCAGTAGTATTAGAAAGTTCTACAAAAGCTGAAGAACCGGGAAGAGGAACAGAGAGTCAGAGGACTCCTAGGTATGTGAGATTGAATCATTCTAAAGATTAGATCATTGGTGATAAAAGCAATGGAGTGATGACAAGAAGAAGACTGAAAACTAATGAGGTATGTTTAATTTCATAAGTTGAACCAGTATCAGTAATTGAGGCATGTAAAGATGAATATTGGTTGAAATCTATGGAAGAAGAATTAGATCAGATTGAGAAAAATAACACATGGACTTTGGTTATGTTAGCACATATTTTTACAAAACATTTTGTGCTATATGGAGGCCTTTTTTCCTATCATATGAGCATTTACTGCTAGTTTTGCATGTGCAGGAACCTTATTAGCATGAAGAAAGTTCTCTAAGGATCAGTTGTTTAAGGAGTGTCAAGGTATCACTTGGACACACTAAGGGCATGCACTAAGTAAAGACTGCATAAAGAGTCCATCATATCAGCATTCTCAATGTTTGATAGGATGAATAGAGGAGCCAAGAGGAAAAAGGTGTGAACCAGAAGTAAGGTGGTTTCATCGGAGAAAATGTTAACTTTTGGGAGGGTTCCAAAATAGCTACACCGATACCCGATAAAGAAAAGCTAGGCAGGTGACAATATCGGCTGGAGTTATGCTGATAAAGAAGTGTTGAGCGTGGAGTTCAGAATCTTATCGGAGTAACTTATATCCATCGGCAAGAGATGTTTACATGCTGTCCCGATGCTCGATGAAGAAGTTAAAGCAAAATGTAGACAAGGAGACCTCATCGGGAAAAACTATACCGATAGAGCAGACTGGTAGAAGGGTTTTGCAAGATAAAAGTCGGTGTCATCGGGGAATCGGTAAAATATCAACCAGGTTGTTCCGACACCCGATGAAGCAACCGAGAGGAAAGAAGTGCGAACCATAAAAGATAACTCATCAGGGTAGCTTCTATTGGGACTCATAAAATTTGAGTATTTTGAGAGGCCCATTTGAAAATTTTGCTCTGCACTTTCAAAGGACCACCTAATGAGTCAACCTGATAGGCCTATTTTGAAGAAGTGTAAAATGGAGCCAGTTGATTATTAAGTGGTAAAGCCTTGGAATATTATTGTACACCTTTCATTTGGCCTATGAACTGTTCTAAAACTTTTAGATTTCAGTTTTGATCAGTTTATCAAGTACCCATTTCAAGGGGTGGACTGAAAGTTGTTTGTGCACATATTCAAATTTTATTAAGTGGCCTACTTTGAGTGCCTATAACTTTTGACTAGTAGATTGTCATGTTGAAATTAAATGTACATTGAATTCTATGCATATAGGTGAGTCCACATGCCAAGTTTCAAGTCATGGCCAATCCGTTTGATCAGTTTGCCAAGAGGGTTTCTTGAGCCATTTTCTAAGTTTTCTACACTCTCGTTGTTACATCTGTTAAAGTTACCATTTTCATGAGCTCACCATTTGCACCATATCATCTTCCCGATCAAACTGAGAAATCCATGGTCTTCCTTGTACTTCAAAGTACTTATCTCTGAGTTTTGGGGATCTACGAAGACCATTTGATATTTTTAATGCGTGCACTTTGAGGTCCCTGCACATTGATTTTATCAGGTTCATAGTGCTGACAAAGCCATTTGGTCATCTTTGACCATTAATATTTCTTCGCCTGGGCTTCGTCTTGAGAAATGGTTTGGTAGAGTGAATTACCATATATCAGAGTACACGCCTATCAGTTTGAGAAGTCCAGAAAGGTGTTTTGACCAGTTTATAAAATGCATCTTTGGGTTTAAATGTGAAAATGTGACACAAGTGCCTGAAAGTTGAAAGTCGAGTTTTAATGGTCAAAACATTGTGCTAATCAACTCCAAAGGTATGTTCAAGGTTTCTGAAGCATTTCAAGGGTTAGTTGAATGAAAATAATTTTTTTTTAGTCAGGCCCACTTTGGGGCCCGACCTGGCTCATACTTGTGCATTAATTTTATTGCGAAATGTTCTTAATTCATAACAATGCATATCAATACCAGCTCGAATGCACATTGGTAATTTGATTTGGTGAGAGAAGATTTCATTTCATTCTTTTGATTGGATAAAGATTAGAGGAAGATATCTTTGTCAGTGGGATAGTGAGAGGTGACTTCATTTGAATTGTTACATATTGACCAATGGGCATATATCTGAAACACTACTAAGTCATTTTGAGAGTGATGATCTAAAATTCTTGATGCATGTCATCAAGTGCAAAAAGTGATAAGCATGTCCAAGGCCAAATAAAACTTCCAGCAATGCCCCCAATGGAGATGAGGTGAAGGTGGGCCTGTGTTGGGCCTGCGCTTGTTAGGGAACACCATAGTAGTTTCAGCAAATGTAATTAGCAAGTGTAGTTCTAGATCCATGTGCCTTTGCTAGCATCCGCTCTGCATTGAAAATGTTAATAGAAATTTTCAAACAAATGCAATGGTTAGGAGGAAAGCCATTAAACTCCCTCTGCATGGTATGGTGTTTGGAGGGCCTCAGAAACTCCAAGCAAATGCAATTAGCATGTGTAAAGACCATATAACCTTCAACAAATGTGGAATGGGTATAGTAGTTGAAACCCTTTCAGCAAATGCAGATGGCATGGAAGTGGCAGTGAAAAGGCTAAAGAAACTTTCAGCAAATGCCATTGGCAGGACCATGGCCAAATCCTCTCCTC
Source organism: Cryptomeria japonica (assembly GCF_030272615.1). Lineage (NCBI taxonomy): Eukaryota > Viridiplantae > Streptophyta > Pinopsida > Cupressales > Cupressaceae > Cryptomeria > Cryptomeria japonica. The sequence goes on from NC_081411.1 coordinate 458,367,114, forward strand.
CATGCATTGTTAAAAGGCATTAAAAGGTTTTAGAGCAAATGAAATGGGAAGGTTTAAAGATATTTCCACCCCTCATTTTGGTGTGGCATGGTAGAGGTTTAGAAATTTCCAAACCAATGCATTTGGTAGGTGCAAAGCCTGAAACCCCCTCCCATGTGGTAGCAGCCCTCAGATGCAATCAGGCAAATGTAAAATGCCAAACCCCCTATGTGGTAGACAAGCTGGAAGGTGGAGTGTGGCATGGGAAGGGCTCAAGTGGAAAATTCAAGCAAATGCAATTTGCAGGTGTAGACCCAAATCCACGACCTCTGCCAACATCTTTCCTTGTGTGTGGTTACCTTTAGAAGTTTCAAACAAATTTAATGTGGTTGTTGGGTAAGGGTAAAATTAAAGAAATTTTTTGAGTAAAATGCATGATTGCCAAGATTAAAGCCTAGGGCCTGCATTTGGTGTAGAGCAAGGACATTAAAAACTCCAAACAAATGCACATTGGCAGACTAAGGCATTGGAAATTTCAAGCAAATACACTTGCCAGGCGTAGACATATATCCCACATTGGTTGTGGAGAGGGAGATTTATGTATTTAAATACAAAAACACATGTATTTATAGTGTCAAAGCCTAAAGGCTTTTGACAAAAGGCTATCTTAGTGACCCGGTGGACCCCACGTGTGTGTGCATGCATCTCAAGGCACCCGGGTTTTGCAGTAAGAGGGTGAATTAACTAGCGAGCAAGTTGAGGAAGATCCGATGGTCATCACTGATCCGCAATGCAAAGATGCACAAATGTTACCCTTCATGGATCAGCGACCAAGTGGTGGTCTCGACAGGTGATTGGTTCGCATGTTAAAGATCAAGCAGGTCCATCCTAGATTGACGGTGGTCGCTGATCTGCTATGTGAAGATGCACAAACGTTACCCTTCATGGATCAGTGACCAAGTGGTGGGCCCAGCAGGTGAGCGGTTCGCATGTTAAAGATCAAGCAGGTCCATCCCATATCGACAGTGGTCATTGATCCACTATGTGAAGATGCACGAACGTTACCCTTCACGGATCAATGACTGATGAGCTGGTGGGTCCAAGTGGCAAGACTAGCGACCAAGTGGTGGTCCAGCCGTGCATAGGTCGCAGGTGAGGTGTCATCCTAGTAGGACTCATGAGTGAATCACAGGGTGCCACATGGCAGAGCGCAAGTTGAAAATCAGGCGAAAATCAAATTTAATTAATATAGTCCCAGCTAGAGTAGAAAAATTCAAAAATTTAAATGATGGTCTCCATTCAGGATTAATTGATTGGAGGGGTATTTGTTACCCAAATATAGACATATTGTATATCGTTGGAAAGCTCCCGGAATAAGGAATTCAGTTTTGCAATCAGTTTCAACAAATATTAGATATTTTGAGAGTAGTTTCCATGAGCATGTTGCAAAGATTCATTTTCAGTAGGGGAAAGAGGATACTTGGCAGTTTGTAATGCAGATCTAGTCTTTCCCTCTTCTTCATATTCTTAGTTCTTCTCATTTTGTAGGGGTTCCCAGTTTTTGGAAATTTTCTCCAAGGGAGAAATCCAAAATTGCAGGTTTCAGTGATGGTAGTTTTCATTCGTTGCTAATAACAGTGTGTTTCTTTTGGGTTTTCAGTGTTGTCTTTGGTGTAGGATTTGTTTCAGTTTGCAAGTTTACACATATGAAAGGCATGTGTGAGTTTCCACAAAATTATCTCCAAGATACCATTTGAATTTATACAATTTCATTATTTCAAGGGTAATTTGGATTTGTCTCTTTTAGTCTTCTCTGAGAGTGTAATGTTTGTCATTTGGGTATTCTTCTAGGAAGGATTTAAATCTTGAAACCCAGCATTAATGATTTTGAATGTATATTGGATATATAAGTATGATTTTGTGATAGAGCAGAGGATTGTGTTAATGTAATGCATTAATACATGAAAATTCAATGTCGAAAGTAACTTGCATCTGAGATTTCTCTTCCAGTTTTATGCATGACTCTGTGGCTAGGATAAGGCACTGGTCTTTTGTAATGTTGAAGGATTGTTAGAACACCAATTTTAAAATCCAATCAGAATATCTTTTTCTTTTTGTTCTATGGTAGTGTTCCACCTATCTCAAGCTCAAATGTAATTGAGAGTCAATGTGAATATAGCTAGTTTGCAGTACTTTCCTTATTGTTGAGCTATGCCTCAGATTTCTGCTTTCTAGATTGTATTTGAAGTGTATCACAGGTAAACCTGCCTAGGCCTTGCAGAGCCTGAAGAGAAGAAGGATTAAATATCCTTGTGAAGTTGGTCCAGTTTGTCTTTTGAAATCATAGTTGAGGTTAGCTACCTTTCAAAATTTGGTTGTAGATTATATTGGTTACTGATTTTGTTGTTCATCATAAAAAGGAACCAATAAAATGGCGACTTTGCTAGGGAAGCTGAATAGAAATTGCATGATTTCATCCACTTAGTCAGTCCACTGAGATTGCACAGAGTTGAAAATGTCTTTTATGGTTGAGTGATTTAATATTATGTTTTGAGGTTGTAATGGTGTTGTCTGTTATCAGAGAAAGTTTCTTGTGAATAATTGAACACTATATATTGCTAAGAGTTGTAAGAATTCCTTGCAGCTATTTATGATTTTTTTCCAATTTTATAATTGGGTAAGAATTCCTTGCAGCTATTTATGATTTTTTTCCAATTTTATAATTGGGTGGCGACTCTAGTCTCTGCACCAGTGCTTGCAGGAATTCTATGTTCTAATATTTTCACAAGATTAGTAGATGATTTGATGAATTATATTAAAATGCAAATAATTAAATTGGCTGCATGCTCAGACATGGTGCTCTCATCATAAAAGCTTGTAAAGAAAAGTGTAGTAAAAGATTATAATTCACACATAAGTCTAATGCATTTTCCAGATTTATGTTAAATAGCCTGGAGTTAATTTTCTGCAGCAAGATTGAAGGAGAAATAAAGAATTAAATATGTTTTGAATGGCATTCTGTTATTCAAAATGTCCTTTATGCAAGAGGTGGCGACTCTGAGGTAAAAGACCAAGCTAAAATGTGAATAAATGTTCAAATCTACAAGTTTTATAGCTGCAAATACCTAGGTACTTTTAGAAGTTTCAATGCAAAACAATTTGTTCTGAAAAATTTGAATGAGTAAAATAGTTTTCCCATTAAGTGAACAACACTAGCAAAGAGGGAAAAAGAGGAATTATAAGTTTATTTGCATATCTATTTCACTGAAGTTTCCAACATATATGTTCTATTGTAGTATGCAAATTTGGAGAAAATTTGTGTCAAGCAATGTTATGAATAGATCAGTATGATGATATATGCTTGAAGTGTTTCATTGTTCTATACAAGGTTGTTCAATTATTTGTGGAAGCAAGTAGAAATGTGTAGTGAAGTTTTTTAGCTTGGTATGTTTCCACATATAGCCATGCCTAGTGAAATATCACAACCATATTATGAGAGAAGTTTCAGAATGAACCATTATGCTGCTCTGAGCTTTGAAGGTATTCCCAATTACCCAAATCTTATACCTACAAAAATTAGAAAGAATTTGCCAATATTCAGTGGGAAGAAATCAGAATCAACGCATTTACATTTGAAAAGATATTTAGACTTGATGGGAGATTTTGAAGTTTGTCAAGATGTGTGCATGAAATTATTTGTCTAGTCACTAAAAGAGAATGCAAGAGATTGGTTCTCTTTTTTTCCAGCAAATTGTATTTCCTCATGGGATGAATTAACATCGGACTTTATGGCCCAATTTGCTGAAAAGGTGAGTGATTATGATATGCTGAGAGGATTCATGCACATACAAATCAGGGAAGATGAATTGGTACTAACATTTAATATTAGATTTTCATAAATATTGTCTAATATTTCCAGCAAGTATAAGTTTAATGATGGAGCATGCTTGGAGATTTATATGAGTGCTTTTTACAAGAAGATGGGTTTCTTATTAAGAGACAAGGAACCCAAAACTTTGCATGAAGCTTTTAACATAGCTAGGGACATTGAAAACAATTTAAAATTTGGGATCTCAAATAGATTTTGGTCTGCTGCTGCTTCTTGTCAAAAACATCTTCAATGGTGAAAGGAAATGTGAAGTTAGGCAAAAAATTTCTTGTCAATATATAGATATATATGAAGGATATGCACCATTTGATTTCTATGTTGGTCATGCTGATTATGCGAATCAAAATTATGAAGTTAATCATGCATCTCCCAAGGATAATGATAATGAAAACAATGATGATGATGACCATTAGTCTTTACATGCTGCTAATGTATTTGATGTTGAAGTACCAAATTCTGAGGTATCACCATATGCTACTGATTATGAGGACAATGAGTTTGATTTTCAGCACTTTGGAGATGTACAAATGAGTAATGAAGATCAATTTCAGAATAAGAGTGATCTTGACACCAGTTATTCATTTTCTTATAACCAGCAAATGAATGCTAGTCATGCAGCTGAGGATACCTATGAGAGTTCTTATTATTCATCTTGTGAAGATGATATAAGAGGAGACCAAGTTATATATATCAGTCATGAATCTGAAAATGAAAGTATTTTTGAAGATAAAAACATATGTGAAAGTGCAGATAATGTTTCATTTTCAGATTTAAATAAACCTATATTTGAATGCTTTCAAAGTTTGACATACCATGAAGAGGATGTGAATGTTGATGGTATGCTTGAGCCGGATATGGAGTTCTTTGCCTTTGATATAAATTTTCATAGTGCTAATGTCATTGATGAAAATGTTGAAGTTTCCCCTTGTATTGAACAAATTTTTGATGCTGGTGAAGTTGCCAACAACAGTAGCATGTGTTGTAAAAAAATATTTCATGATGAAGATAAGAGGCATGGGTTGTGTGATGATTATTTCAGACCACAAATGGAAGTTTTTTAGGTGGATGTACGTCTGAATGAGAAACACTTAGCTGTGGATTTGCTTCAACCAGAAGTATGCATTCTTTTCCATGATTGGGATGTTGAGAATGCAGATGTATTGAGTTTGATGAACAAGGATAATATAAAGTGTGATCACCATGGTGAAGTACCACATCTGAACCAAAATATTCATGTTCCTTGTTTGTATCAATCGATTATTAATGTCCCTCATTCTATGAATTTAAATGATAACAAAGCATGTGCTAATGAGAACTACAATGTTGAAAATGAATGTTTTATTTTTGAAATTCAGCATGATGACACCCTTGCAAAGGATAGAGTTGATTGGGATGGTGAAATGTATGGCAGCTTGTGGGAAAGCTTTTATAGTGATTTGTCTCATGATTTTACTTTTGTTGAAGTAGTGTGTGGCTACAAAGTTCAAAATTAAGCAAAAGGTGTGCACACCAACTGTTGTAGTAATGAGATGAAAGGGGTTGATTATAAGGATTATGCTCAGTTGTTGTTGAAAGGTGCCTCTATTTGGATCATGACATCAGGTGATGAGAATCAGATTTTTGATAGAGGTAAATGCTAAGATTGTTTGGGGAAGTTTATAATCAGTTGTAAGTATTTTTGTACATATTTTATAGTCGCTTTGCTTTCAATTGTGTGGTTTTCAATAAAGTACCCTATTGTTCAGGTAGAATAAGGAACCCCTGATTTTGAGAAGAAGAGAAGCAATCTATTTTTGGGTGGTCTGCTCTACCAAAGATTCTAGATTCTTGTGTTGATGTTGCAATCAACCATCCCTAGTCAGAGCCACTGTTGGGACTCATAAAATTTGAGTATTTTGAGAGGTCCATTTCAAAATTTTGCTCTGCACTTTCAAATGACTACTTAGTGAATCAACCTGAGAGGCCTACTTTGAGGGCATGCAAAATGGAGCTAGTCGATTATCAAGAGGTAAAGCTTTGAAAAAAATTTGTACACCTTTCATTTAGCCTATGCAGTGCTCAACAACTTTCAAAATTCAGTTTGGATCAGTTTATCAAGTACCCATTTCAAGGGGTGGACTGAAAGTTGTTCTATGCACAAACTCATATTTTATTAAGTGGCCTACTTTGAGCACCTATAACTTTTTCCCAGTTGATCGTCATGTTGAAATTTAAAGTGAATTGAATTTTATGCATATAGGTGAGTCCACATGTCAAATTTAAAGTCCTTGTGAATCTATTTGCTAAGTTTGGTAAGCCCAATCCATTTGTAGTTTGTATTGTTTGCATAAGTCCCTATTTCAACAACTAGTCAGAGCACCACTTTGCACATGTGTAAAATTTTCCCCGATGAGTTTCATGTCAGAATTTTTATTCTGGGCTATTGCTACTATGATGGAAAAGCTATGTTTCCAGTTTGAAGCTCCTACCAATCAATTTGATCAATTTTCCCAGATGGTTTCTTGAGCCATTTTATTCAGTTTTCTGCACTTTCATTGTTGCCTCTGTTAAGTTGCCATTTTCATGAGCTCACCATTTGCATCCTATCAGCTTCTTGGTCAAACTGAACATTCCATGGTCTTCCTTGCACTTCAAAGTGTTTATGCCCTAGATCTGGGGATCTACAGAGACCATTTGATATTTTTAATGCGTGCATTTTGAGGTCCCTGTACATTGATTTTATCAGGTTCAAGTGCTGACAAAGCCATTCGGTCATCTTTGTGCATTAATATTTCTTCACCCAGGATTCATCATGAGGAATGGTTTTGTAGGATGAAATTCAACATATCAGACTACATGCCTATCAGTTTGCCAAGTCCAGGAAGGTGTTATGACCAATTTCTTGAAATTCCTCTTTGGGTTTAAATGTGAAAATATGACACATTTGTCTGACAATTTAGATTGTGTTTTAATGATCAGAAAATTGTACAGATCAACTCTAGAGGTATGTTCAAGGTTCTTGAGGCATTTCAAGGGTTAGTTGAATGCAAAAGATTTTTTTTTAGCTGGACCCACTTTGGGGCCCGACCTGACTTGTAACTTCACAATGTCTTTTGAATCAAGGTTTAAATTGTTATTTTAAATCATATGTTTATATGATTTAAGTATAAAGGGGAAGCATAGAATGAGTCTGATGTAATTGAGGTAACCATACAAGAGTTGGACTTCTTTTGGACTCATAAGCACCAATACTATTCATAAGATTTCAATGACGCTAAGGGGAGGAGGAGTTATCATACTACAAGAGAAGAACTTTCACCATTATGCCATGATAACATAAAAATTATTTTTGTAACTGATGGTATCATTTGGATACATTACTACACACCAACATTTGAGGGTGACGTGATAGGGATAGAGGATGTATTCGTCACTCCATATACTTGTGATAGGACTGGTGCGGGAGATGCTATTGTAGCAACTTTAATTAGAAAACTGACCACACAACCAGGGATATACAATAATCAAGCTGAATTAGAGAGGTAGTTAAGATTTTTTGTTTGTGCAGGAGTTATTGCACAATGGACTATAGGTGCTATCCTTGGTTTTCCAACCGAAAGTGCAACACAGAAGCTAAAATGAGAAACGTTGGAAAGGTGTGGCCCTTAGAAGCTTTTAACTAATGCAAATTGGCAGGCTTAAAGCCCAGCCCTCCCACGTGGCAAATTTAAGCCATAGAAACTATCAAATAAATTGCAATTGGTAGGCTTAAAGCCAACATCCCCCCTACTATGAGCTGGAAGGTGGAGTGTGGTATTGACAAGACTGGAAATGGTATGGAAAAGGCATTTTAAATTTTCAAGCAAATGAAATCAACTCCTCCCTTCTCTATGTGGTGTATGAAGAAGACTTTAGTAAACTTCCAATCAAATGGAAATTGTCAGGTGTATTGCCAATGCTCCAACGTGACCCTTGCCAACTCCCTCCCTGCCATGGCATAGTATTCCCTGTTGCGTGGCTAAGAAAGGGCAATTAAAAAAACTTTAGGTGTTAGAAACCTTCAAACAAATCATTGCCAGTCCTCCCTACCGTGGCTTGGTATGGGTAGGAGGTTTTATAAATTTATAAGAAAATCCCATTGGCAGGTGTATTTCCTCCTTCCCTCATGTGCCCCTCTTGTTGTGTGTGGCAGATTAAGGCATTGAAATTCTCAGCAAATTCATTGCCATGCGTAATACCAAACTCCACGATTTTGCCAGTCTTCCTTGCCTATGCGTGGGTATGGCGTGGAGGAAATGTTTCAAATAGAATGCAAATTGGTAGGTGTCAAGTAAATCTCTAATGAACTTTGCTAGCAATCTTGCCTGCATGGAATGGAGAGGGTTTTATAAGCTTTTAATGAATGCACGTTGATAGGCAAAGTGCCTAAAACCCCAATTTGGCGTTGAAAAGGTATTAAAAACTTTTTGCAAATGCTATTGACATAAAGCCAATCTCCCCTTGTGTGGCATGGTGTTGATGAGAGAATAAGGTGTTGGAAATTTTCAAGCAAATGCTCAAGTGTAGAATGCATGAATGGTGACAGGGGAATGTGTAAAACCAATTATCCCACATTGGTTGTGGAGTAGATATTTTTAGTATTTAAATACAAGCCCACACACATCCATAGTGTCAAAGCTTAAAAGCTTTTGGCAAGAGGCTGCCTGGCGATCCAGTGGACCCCATGTGCGTGCACGTATGTCAAGGCAGCCAAATTTTGTAGTAGAAAAGCAAGTTAATGAGCATGCAAGTTGGAGATGATCTGATGGTAGTCGCTGATCTGCAAGATGAAGTTGCATGCCAGTTAACCATCGCGGATCAGCGACAAGGCACGTGCAGAAAAGGGCAAATTAAAGATTGAGCAGGTTCAAGGAGGATCAATAGTGGTCATTGATCCGCTATGTGAAGATGCATGCTAGTTAACCATCACTAATCAGTGACAAGGCACGTGCAGAAAAGGGCAAATTAAAGATCAAGCAGGTTCGAGGAGGACCAACAGTGGTCACTGATCCGCTATTCATAGATGCACGCTAGTTACCCGTCGTGGATCAGGGACTGATGAGGTGGTAGTCCAGTGGTAGGTGAGGTGGCATCCCAGTGGATCTGCGAGCAAATTACAAGGTGCCACGTGGTGAGGCGTAGAAGGTGGAAAATGGAAAAGAATCAAAGTTAATTAATATAGTCTCAGCTATAGTGGAAAACTCAAAAAATTAAATGATGGATCCATCTGAGAGATTAATTCGCCTGAGGGGTATTTTTTACCCAAAATAGAAAGTATTGTATACTGTTGGAAATCTCTCGGAATGAGGAATTCAGTTCTGTAGTTAGTTTTAACAAACATAAGATATTTTAAGAGCAATTTCCATAGGAAGGATGAAGGAATGTTTTCAGTTGGGGAAAAAGGACACTTAGCAATTTGTGAAGAAAATATGGTCTTTTCCCTCTTCTTCATATTCTCAATTCTTCTCAATTGTAAGGGTTCCAGAATTTTTGTGAGAAGGCTCCAGAATTCTAGGTTCTAGTGATGGCATTTTTTCAGTTTTTGCAAATGATAGGGTGTTTCTTCTGGGTTTTCAGTGTTGTCTTTGTTGTAAGTTTTGTTTCAGTTTGCAGTTTTACACATATGCAGGGCATGTGTGAGTTTCCACAAAAATGTCTCCAAGATACCATTTGAATTTATACAATTTCATTTTATCAAGGGTAATTTGGATTTGTCTCTTTCAGTCTTCTCTCAGAGTGTAATGTTTGTCTTTTGGGTATTCTTCTGGGAAGGATTTAAATCCTGAAACCTAGCATTAATGATTTTGAATGTATATTGGATATATAAGTATGATTTTGTGACAGAGCAAAGGATTGTGTTAATGTAATGCATTAATACATGAAAGTTCAATGTGGAAAGTAACTTGCATCTGAGATTTCTCTTCCAGTTTTATGCATGACTCTATGGCTAGGATAAGGCACTGGTCTTTTGTAATATTGAAGGATTGTCAGAACACCAATTTTAAAATCCAATCAGAATATGTTTCTTTTCTATTTTGCGGAAATGTTTCAATTATCTCATATTCAAATCTGTTGAGTTGTCAATGAAGATTTGGCCTATCTATAATACCCTCCTTATTTTTGAACCTTTAATGAGATCTATCTTCTTTTGTTGATGTTGTCTTGTGTGTCATGGGTCTAATTCAATGCATCAAAGGTACACCCACCTAGGTTTTGTAGAGCCTGAAGAGTAGAAGGATTTAGATCCTTGTTATGTTGTCCAAGTCTTGAAATGTTTCATAGATCGAAATTAGCTATTTCATAGAATCAATTGCAGGTGAACTTGGGTTAACCAGTTTTGGTGAACATAGAATCAATTGCAGGTGAACTTGGGTTAACCAGAATGTTCCAGAATTTTTTTAAAAAGGCTCCACAATTATGTGTTTCCAGCACTAAATTTCTTTTCCAAGTTTGTAAAATTCTATGGGTTTTTTTAAGGGTATAGAGTTGTATTTCAGTAATTGCAGATTGTTTCATAGTTGCAGGTTCTACTCATGTAAGACATGAGTAGATTTCACACAAAATTGTCTCTAAGTATGCATTTCTTTGTTACAAATTAAATCCTCAAGGAGGCCAGAATTTTTCATCTCAAGGAGATTGTTCTGATTGTTTGTAGGTATTCTTCAGTGAAGAGTTTAAATTCTGTAATCAATCATAAATAATGAAATATGTATCCAAGATTTGATGATTTTGTGAATGAATTGAGTAATGCATTGGTATGAGGTATTGATGCATGAATATTTTATAATGAAAATAGATTTGCAGTTGAGATTTGCATTCATAGTTCTGTGTGTGACTCCATACCCAATGAACAAGGCACTAGTCTTTGAAGAATTTGGGGATATTTTCAGAATCATATAAATTTAAAGAAATCTATTTCCCTTCATGTTTTGGGGGTTGTGTCCTATTCATTTCAATCTCTTGTTCATCCATTACTTGTACAGATCTATCCAATCTGTAGTGTTTTCTAACTTGTTGAGCTTGTGGAATGATCTATCTGCTTATTGTTGATGTTGCCATATGTTTGTAACTAGTTGTATTGTATGCATCAAAGGGTGTCCCCCCCTAGGTCTAGTAGAACTTGAAGTGCAGGAGGATCATTGGGATCATATGTTATGTTGTCCAAGTCCTGAAGTCCTTCATTGTTTGAGATTGGCTATTTCACAGATCAATTGCAGGTGAACTTGGGTTAACCAGTTTTGGTGAAAAACAAAAATGGCGACTCTGAAAGATCTCTGCAGATGCTTGGAATTTTAAGATTGAAGATCCTAGAAATTTATTGAAGATATTTTCCTCTGTGAAGGAGGTGCCGACTCTGTATGAAGATCAGTGTACAATGTTAGAAGATCTAAGAAAGATCTCACCAAATATCAGAGCAACAGCTGCAATATCCAAGTATTTGCCAAATTGGTATTAAAGATTGTAAGAAATTTTGTTCCTTACCAAGTGAGTTTCAACACTAAGAAGGAAAAATAATAAGCTAGGTTGCATGCTCCTATCAGCCAAATGCATGGGTGAAGTATTTTGAATAATAGGGAGGGTAGACTCTAGCTGCAATAATTCGTATTGGTTGAAATTAGTGAATGTATTCAAGCAAGGTTGCAGCTAGTAATGGATTGTTGTAGAAATTTCTCTATTAAAGGTTATGTGCCATTCTGTTTTGATGGCATACCTAGTTACCAGAATCAGATTCTAAGTGACATTAGGAAGCACTTACCATTGTTTTATGGGGACTAGTTACAATTAGTAAAAATGCATGTGCAAAACTTTGTTTATTTAATGAATGACTATGATATCTATCATGAGGATATTTTCATGAAGTTGTTTTTGCAGAGCTTGAAAGAGGATGCCAGGATTTGGTTCTCATTTTTGCAGGAAGCTTCTATTCCCTCATGGGAAGAATTAGTTGCATCTTTTCTTGAGTAATTTTCTAAGAGAATAAACTTTAATGATATGCTAAGGAAGTTGATGAAGATTATAGTTGAGGAAGGTGAATTAGTACCAGCCTTCAATGTCAGATTTTCCAAAGCACTGGCTGAGATCCCACAAGGGTATAGAATAAACGACGAAGTGTCTTTAGTGATTTATTTGGATGCCTTTGGAAGTAAGATGAGTTGCATGTTGAGGGATAAAGAGCCAAAGACATTACATCAGACTTTTGTGACAGTCATGGACATAGAGAAAAACTTAATATATGGTATTCCTAAAGGATTTTTATCTGTCAGTGTTCATTGTCATAGTGTTTGTAATGCTACAATTAAGTATGAAGTGAGAAGTAATGTTCAAAGCTTTGGTGTTCATACTTGTGCTGGCAACATCGATAATTCAATTCTGAATGAAAATCAAAGTTGTTTGGTGCAAACAATGGTTGATCCTCATATAGATATTGATATTATCAATTGTGTTGAAGATGAAGTGAGAATATTTTCAGATTTCACTTCTTGTAATCATGTTGATGATCTTTCTAATATTAAAGTTGTGCATAAAATTAATTTAGAAAATTTTAATGGTACACATGATTGCAATGAAAATACAACCCACATTGATGAACAAATTTCTAAAGAATGTCACATTGAACAACAAAGTGCAATGCAATTGCAGAAGATTGCAGAACTTAGGAAAGATCTTGAAGTTGTGGATAAGAAATTTCAAATGTTGGAGAGACTTAGAGCTATGAATGAAGACCTTCTGCATTGTGGTGAAGAGGATTTTTCAGAAAAGGACTGTGAATTGAATGCTTATACACTTGATGAACAACATGCTGATCTAATAGATAGTTTTGTAATAGAAAATTTAAGTGAGCATGTTGAAAACTCATTAGATGAAGTAAATGGCAGTGATATTCATTTTCATTCTTTGGTTGATGATGAGTGTTCTATTGGTAGAGAAGATCAATTGTGGCAAGATAAGTATGACTATCTTGATTCTCAGAATGATGGTCATAGGATAAAATTTTGTGGTTGTGAAACATGGAATACTGAAGATAGTTCCAGCCCAATTTTAATTTCTTCTTTGCCTGATGAAGATGATTATGATGATAGGATGGATGGTATCTTTAGCAAATATTCTAATATTTTATTTGATGTTGATATAGATATGGACCAACCACTTCGTTGTCACAATGTTCATAAGGGGAATCTTCATTTGGTTTCTAACCCTTTGTATGAATAAATAATTGACCAACCAGATGTTGTAAATGATGAACCCATTCATGATGTTGATATCATTCCATGCAGCAGTGACATGTGTCAGGATGAAGATTTTTGTAATGGGTTGCTTACTAGTGTGTTTGAATCCCATCTTAAAGTTTTTCATGTGAAGATAAGTGAATGTTCAAATCTTATTGCAGATTATATGCTTGAGCCAGAGGTGTGTTCATTTTTTCAAGAGTGGGATATTAAAGATGTTGATTTATTGCACTTAGTAGATGATGAAAAGAATGGATATGTTTCAGTGGTTGATCATGAAACTAAGGGTCAAAATTATGTTCATGATGAGCATGCACATAATGCTGATTGGAAAAGCATGCTGAAAGATGTGTGTCATAATAGAAACACTTCTCTAATGATTGGTGTTTGCTTTAGATTTTTTACATTATTAAGTGATGAGAATCAGATTTTTGATAAGGGAAAGAGTTGGTTTCAACTTTGGTGGCTAGGAGCCATATGTAGATAAATCGTATATTTGTATAGTTGCTTTGTTTTTAGTTGTTTGGTTTTCAATAAGGAGCCCTGTTGTTTGTTAGGAATCCCACAGATACTAAGAGGGGGGGGGGGTGAATCAGTATCTAACCGGTAGTTAGAATTTCTTAACTTAAAACATGCAGAACATATTATAACAGTGTACCGGTATGCAAGAAATAATGTAATAAATAGAATTAAGAACATCCACATGAAAAGCACACCATAACACAAGGATTTAACGAGGAAACCCGGTGTGGGAAAAACCTTGGTGGGATTTGTGACCCACAATATCCACTCACTGGCCAATAAGAGAATATTACTTACAATAGGGGCTTGCACATGCAGGAAGGCCAACTGCCTAGAGCTCACTGCTCAATGGGAAGTCTCACTGACTTACAATGTGGATTATTCAAATCCAATATCTTGTACTACTTTACAATAGCATCTATAATGCCTGATCCAGTACCAGTTGTTGCTCTACTTCTTACATAAACCTTTAGCCTATATTTCACATAATAGGTTTGCCTTATATTTTCCTTATCGCTTACTTCTCTCTTACAAAATGTCTACAATGATCTCTTTTATATATAAGAGTCATTTTACAATTTGCCAAGTCGGCTTACAAAGTTTTTATAATAATAAACAAAATATAATATAACAAAATCCTGTCGGCCTCTGTGCTGGTATACTTCCTTTCTTTATGCCAGTGTCGGTGTCTTGAGTGCCGGTGTAGAGTGTGATCTGCTGATGCCGGTATGCTAGCTTGTTAGTGTAATGCCTTGCCAGTGCCATAGGATTGCAAGGTTGCCATCAATGACAAAACCTTCAATCACCTACAATGTCTCATTGGAGTGTGCATATGCCAACAATCTTCCCCTTTGGCATTGATGGCAACACTCATGAGAAATTTCAAATATGTATCCAAAAATGTGTGTGCTCCCCCTGAGCATATGATTCCTATGATGTTGAATTTTCTCATCCCACTACTCCCCCTTTGGCATCAATGACAAAGGTTGTCAAGATGTCAGTAGAGTTTGTAGTTTCAACCTTGTAACTGGGTAGTTACAATTTGAAATAGATCCACCAAAATCAAGTTCATACTCTCCATGAACTTTTTACTATCTCTTATTACTGTCTCTGTTCTCTTAAATGTACCGATGAGATGTTGCAAATGCTCTGCCGGTGTTTTCTGTCCCTGTATTAGTGCTTTAGATACTTCCTTCTGCAGTGATGCTAGATAGTCCAATCTTGGACTCAGTTTTAATCTTAGATGATTTGCCTTATTCACTATTCTTTCTTTCTCTCTTTCCAATTTAAGTAAATCTTCCTCAAAATTTGTTATCTTCTATTCAAAAACTGATAGTGTATCAGGTGAGTTGACAAAATTATCTGCAAGTTTATTAATTTCATCCTGTACCTTGCTCATCTTCTTGTCTATATCTACAGTCAAAAGGTTTGTCTTACAGGTGTCTTTGTACAGAGTTTTGTACTCTTTCAATAAATTACACAGTTCCGATAGAAGTGTGTCAAAATCTTTGTTACACTTCTTTATTTGCTCATCAAAGAATTTCTGCTTTTCAATTTCTACTTTATCCTTTAGTGTCTCTTCCTTTATTTTCTCAATGTTTTATGTGATATATTTACACAAGGTATCAAGTTGTCCTAAATAATCTTTAATGTCTATATTACAATTAGGAGAAATTACCTTCAAAATTGGTATGGTATCATCTATTGCCTTATAAGCTTGTGAACTGCAGTCTGTTATCTTTTTGATTGAATCTAATAGTACCTCAGTCACATTAGTTGATTTATAGCCTGATGATGAACCAACATTTTGAGTACCTCCAGTGGAAGTAACCAAGCTTGTATTGACCTCTGGTAGGTCTGTTTGTGTTTGCATTTCCCTAAGCAATGGTTTTTCTACTTCTCTAATTGTCAGTGGCACTGTCTCCTTCTGTTCCTGTTCCTGTTCAGGAGCCTTTTTCTCTCTTTGTTTCTTTGTTTGTTGCATTGTCTCAGTCTGAGTTTGAGTTTCTACCTTTTTCTCTTTGTCATCAGCCAGTTTCTCCTGTGTGTTGTTAGTTTTCTCAGCTACCAGAGGCTCACTAGCCATTTTAGTCTTATCAGCTATATCTTTGTCTACCATAATGTTGATCTTTTGAGTATCAACATCCATAGTATATAAGACTTCAGGATTAGGATTACCATCCTCTACATCCATACTTTCAACTGTCGGTTGATCTTTTGTAGCTATGTTTTTACCGGTGGAGTAATCAAAGGAGGTGGGGGTAAGTTGTCTTTAACCTTGATACTAGGTGGTCCTCCAACTTTACCTTTACCCTTGTCTCTTTCTTTCTGGTAAACTTTTATAGGTTTGGGGTTCCTGTATTCTTCTTGTTTTTCTTTTTCAACTAGGAATATATCCCATCCATTTTCTGTCTCCTCAGTCACCTCATTAACTCTTCCAACCATTAAAGCAATGTGCCGGTGTGCAGTAGAAAATACTGACCGGTTGGCTTGAGTAATTAGGTCATCAATTTCTTTAGATGATTTCACCGGTAATACAGCAAGTAACTTTTTAATCTTTATTTTCTTGTCCAGTTCTACTACTGCTTGTCTTCTTGCTTCCAGTCTCTTAAATAGTTCATCTAGAATTTCATTTACTACTTCCATCAAAAATTTCTTATACATATCCATATGTAATATAACACTGTTTTCAACTTGTTCTTTTTCATCAGTTGTTAAAGTGTCATATATTTTCTCTATATTCTTCAATTTTCCTTCCTCTGTAATTTCATTTAACAATATATCAAGAGGGGCCATGTCCTTGTTTGTCCTCTTCTTCTTTTTGGGTGTCAGTTTCTTCTTCTTTGGTGTAGCCTTTCTTATCGGAGATCTCACTGCTTGTTGTTTTTGTCTTGTCCTCCTCAGTGAGGGTTTGGTTGTCTGTGAGGGATCTCTTTTCCTTACAACTCTCTTGAAAGTTGCAGGCATGTCACTCTCCAAAGAATTACCTACTGGTGATAGGTGAGTTTCAAGTTGTGGAGCTGCTAACTCATCCTCTGTTATACCGGTTTTCTTTAACACATCTTCTTTGATGGCCTTTGCCTGTCTGGAACCTTTTCTTACAACTGCCTCAACCTTTTTCACTCTTTTCTTAGATTGTATTTGGCTTTCAATAGTTTCTGTACTACCAAATACTTCTTCCTTAGGTTCTTTAAGGGTTTCCAGAAGTGCTTTAGCATATGTTTCAATTATATGATCATCTGTTTCATAACCCATCTCTGTTACCCAAACTGTCCTAGGGATGACTGCTTCCATCCAGATCTCATCTTTCTTGATTACAAAGCATATTTCATCTTTATATTTGTCAACAATCTTTTGTGATAGCCTGATTCTTTTCTTCATTTTGGCCTTTAGTGCTTGAAAGAAATCATGGATATTGTTTTCCTTGTCTTCTCCCATGTTATTGAATAGTTTTGTTAACTGTTTGCCTACTGGTATATCATATCCAAGTTCCTTGTAGCATATACTGGGAACCTACTTGGTTATATGTAGCATCAGACATACTAGCAGATTTCCAAATTTGAAAGTTCCTTTCTTGTCCTTCTTAATCTTTCCAAGGTTGTCAATTAATTCATCCTTTAACCACTCACATACATCAATCTTTGCATTATCTGTGACCATATCATAAGCACTCTTAATGCATAAAATTGAAACTGAATTAAGTCTATTTGCATGAGTAGCTTTATACCCTAATATCATGTTGATAAATCTCACATTAATGTCTATTACATCATTTACTCTTAAGGACCTTTTATCGGATGTGGCACCAGTTAGGTTTGTAACTAGGTCATTGGATACCTTCTTAGTTTTGTCTGGTCTTTTACCGGTGGTCGGTAACCCTGTGACAGCTTTCACAACTTCCTTAGTGATTTTGTGGATTGCATCTAGCCAGAAAAATTCACCATGTACCCTGCTTAAGACTATCCTAATCACATCCTTGGGGAATTCAAGAATGCTAAGGATCTCTGTAAATCCTAGTGTTTCAATGATCTTGTGTTCATCTTTTACATTGCCGGATTCATCACATATCATAGTTTTAAACATGGTTTTAATCTCTTTATCTCCTAGTTCCTCAATGTTACAGTGAATGTAAATTCTGGGGTCTTCAGCATAAGCAACTCCCTTAGGAATTTGAGAAAAAGCACCTAAGGTATCATCTTTCTTTGCTACCTCAGGAACTAATTGAAATACGGGCCTAGGTCTTTTTATCTCTTTGACAACAGTAGGGTTTGCTATATATTCAATTGCAGAGGTGGATGCCATGATAAAATACCTTTTACTACCTTTAGATGGATGATTTCTTAGAGTGTTCTTGCCTCTTGCTCGGAATGCCTTAGCTCAGAATCTTCATGCTCTTTGTAGGTTTGAAATCTCGGTGAAATGGAATAGAGCCAAAACCTTAAATTTATAGTATCTTTTCGCCATCTACGACATTAAATGCATGTCAGTTAAGTATTCACTTAACATTGTCTACCAGTAACAAGTAATTTCCAACTTCTTATCTCTAACCAAGGGAATAATAGCATGTGTCATTAGATTGCCAAACCCTCAAGGAAAACTTTCTTCAATTCGATGAAGAACTTCCTGCTGGTGGAGTACTGCTCTGTCCTACCGGTGAAGCATCACTCTGTCCTGCCGATGAAGCATCATTCTATCCTGTCGGTGAAGCATTGATTGGTTCTACTGGTGGAGGAGTATTCCCAATATTTAGATTAGCTTTTCTAATCCATTGTTTTGAGAATTCTTGCTTAATCTCTTCAACTTTTTCTTCACCTTTCAAGCTAGAACTTTTGTTGTCTACCGGTTTGTGTTCTACATTGATTAGATAAATATCCAAATCTTCCACAAATATAACATCTTACATTCATTCTGCAGTTTTCAGAGTTGTGACCAACTTTGTTGCATTTTAAACATTGACTGGTGGGTGTGTCGATATTCTGATAATTTCTAGATCTACATTCATTTGCTCTATGACCATACTTATTACAGTTAAAGCATTTTCCATTGAATTTATAAGCATTAGGTTGTCTTACCGGTTTGCTATGATCCTAAGTATTTGCAGTACCGGAGCTTTCACCAACTTCAAAGCTAATTCCAGAAGTGTCACCCTTAGGTTTTTTATTCTTCAGCAAGGTGCCAAGTTCCTCTGAGCTTTTCTCGAATTTTTCTTTATGTTGATTTGCAATTTCTAGTTCTCTTTCTAAGACTTCTTTCTGTCTCATCAATTCATTGGAGTCATTCTGAGTGTGCATCAGATCTGTCTTCAACATGTCATTTTCATAGCTAAGTCTTGTGTTCTCATTTGCTACATCACTTAGTCTTCTGGTCAATTCTTCTTCATTCTTCTTCCTATCCTCAATCTCTTTGCAAAATCTCATAGTCATATCCTGCATCTCATTCTTTGTTGTCATGTTCTCTTGTTTCAGCTTGCTTATCTAATCATTAAGTGATTCCTTTTCATCATTCTCATTTTGCAAATTTTCACAAAGTTCTCTTCTCTTATTTCTTGCAACAGTAAGATTCTCTTGAAGTTCCTGAATGATATCCTGAGCTTCCCTTAAATCATCTTCTAGTTTGATATTTTTCAACTTCTCTGCATCATAGTCTGAAAGAGCTCCTTCAAGTTGCTTCATCAGATTTTCCATCTTTACCGGTGTCAAGATCTTCCTCAAGCTGTTAGACTTCTGAAAATAGAGGACCAAGCTCTAATACCAATTGTTAGGAATCCCACAGATATTGAAAGGGGGGTGAATCAGTATCTAACCGGTAGTTAGAATTTCTTAACTTAAAACATGCAGAACATATTATAACAGTGTGCCAGTATGCAAGAAATAATGTAATAAACAAAATTAAGAACACCCACATGAAAAGCACACCATAACACAAGGATTTAATGAGGAAACCCCATGTGGGAAAAACCTCGATGGGATTTGTGACCCACAATATTCACTCACTGGCCAATAAGAGAATATTACTTACAATAGGGGTCTGCACATGCAGGAAGGCCAACTGCCTAGAGCTCACTGCTCAATGGGAAGTCTCACTGACTTAGAATGTGGATTATTCAAATCCAATATCTTGTACTACTTTACAATAGCATCTATAATGCCTGATCCAGTATCGGTTGCTTCTCTGCTTCTTACATAAACCTTTAGCCTATATTTCGCATAATAGGTCTGCCTTATATTTTTCCTTATCGCTTACTTCTCTCTTACAAAATGTCTACAATGATCTCTTTTATATATAAGAGTCATTTTACTATTTTCCAAGTCAGCTTACAAATTTTTTACAATAATAAACAAAATATAATATAACAAAATCCTCTCGGCCTCTGTTCCAGTATACTTCCTTTCTTTGTGCCGGTGTCGGTGTCCTAAGTGCTAGTGTAGAGTGTGGTCTGTTGATGCCAGTATACTAACTTGTTGGTGCCATAGGATTGCAAGGTTACCATCAATGACAAAACCTTAAATCACCTACAATATCTCATTGGAGTGTGCATATGCCAACATTGTTTGGGTAGAATAAGCAACCCTTATTTTTGAGAAGAGAAGTGACCCGTTTTTTGGTGCTCTGCTCTACCAAGATTGTAGATTCTTGTGTTGATCCTGCAATCAACCATCCCCAGTCAGAGCCACTATTGGGACTCATAAAATTTGAGTATTTTGAGAGGCCCATTTCAAAATTTTGCTCTGCACTTTCAAAGGACCACCTAATGAGTCAACCTGATAGGCCTATTTTGAAGAAGTGTAAAATGGAGCCAATTAATTATTAAGTGGTAAAGCCTTGGAATCTTATTGTACATCTTTCATTTGGCCTATGAAGTGTTCTACAACTTTCAGATTTCAGTTTGGATCAGTTTATCAAGTACCCATTTCAAGGGGTGGACTGAAAGTTGTTATGTGCACATATTTAGATTTTATTAAGTGGCCTACTTTGAGTGCCTATAACTTTTGACCAGTAGGTCATCATGTTGAAATTCAAAGTGCATTGAATTCTATGAATATAGGTGAGTCTACATGCCAAGTTTCAAGTCATATCCAATCCGTTTGATCAGTTTGCCAAAAGGATTTCTTGAGCCATTTTCTATTTTCTGCACTCTCGTTGTTGCATCTGTTAAAGTTTTCATTTTCATGAGCTCACCATTTGCACCCTATCAACTTCCCAGTCAAAATGATCATTCCATGGTCTTCCTTGTACTTCAAAGTACTTATCTCTAAGTTTTGGGGATCTATGAAGACCATTTGATATTTTTAATGTGTGCACTTTGAGGTCCCTGTACATTGATTTTATCAGGTTCGTAGTGCTGACAGAGCCATTTGGTCATCTTTGACCATTAATATTTATTCACTCAGGATTCATATTGAGAAATGGTTTGGCAATGTGAATTCCCATATATCAAAGTACACGCCTATCAGTTTGAGAAGTCCAAAAAGGTGTTCTGACTAGTTTATAAAATGCATCTTTGGGTTTAAATGGGAAAATGTGACACAAGCACCTGAAAGTTGCAAGTTGAGTTTTAATTATTAGAAAATTGCGCCGATCAACTCCAGAGGTATGTTCAAGGTTCCTGAAGCATTTCAAGGTTCAATTGAATGAAAATGAAAAAAAAATTTAGTCGGACCCATTTTGGGGCCCGACCTGGCTCATACCCGTGCATTAATTTTATGGCGAAATGTTCTTAATTCATAACAATGCATATATATACCAACTCGAATGCACATTGGTAATTTGATTTGGTGAGAGAAGATTTCATTTCATTCTTTTGAGTGGATAAAGATCAGAGGAAGATTTCTTCGCCAGTGGGATAGTGAGAGGTGACTTCATTTGACTTGTTACATATTGACCAATGGGCATATATCTGAAACGCTACTAAGTTATTTTTAGAGTGAAGATTTTAAATTCCTTATGCATGTCATCAAGTGCAAAAAGTGAAAAGCATGTCCAAGGCCAAATAAAACTTCCAGCAATGCCCCCGGTGGAGATGAGGTGAAGGTGGGCCTACGTTGGGCTTGCGTTGGTTAGGGAACGCCATAGTAGTTTCAACAAATGTAATTAGGAGGTGTAGTTCCAGCTCCACATGCCTTTGCCAGCGTCCTCTCTGTGTTGAAAATATTAATAGAAATTTTCAAACAAATGGAATGGTTAGGAGGAAAGCCATTAAACTCCCTCTACGTGGTATGGTGTTTAGAGGGCCTCCAAAACTCCAAGCAAATGCAATTAGCATGCATAAAGACCATATAACCTTCAGCAAACATGGAATGGGTATAGTAGTTGAAACCCTTTTAGCAAATGCAGATGGCGTGGAAGTGGCAGTGAAAAGGCTAAAGAAACTTTCAGCAAAGGCCATTGGCAAGCCCATGGCCAAATCCTCTCCTCCATGCATGGTTGAAAGGCATTAAAAGGTTTCAGAGCAAATGAAATGGGCAGGTTTAAAGCGATTTCCACCCCCCCTTTTTGGTGTTGCATGGTGGAGGTTTAGAAATTTCCAAACCAATGCATTTGGCAGGTGCAAAGCCTGAAACCCCCTCCCATGTGGTGGCAGACCTTAGATGCATTTAGGCAAATGTAAAATGCCAAACCCCCTACATGGAAGACAAGCTGGAAGGTGGAATGTGGCGTGGGAAGGGCTCAAGAGGAAACTTCAAGAAAATGTGATTTGCGGGTGTAGACCCAAATCCACGACCTCTACCAGCATCTTTCCCTATGCGTGGTTACCTTTAGAATTTTCAAACAAATTTAACATGGCTGCTGGGTAAGGGTAAAATTAAAGAAAAGTTTCAAGTAAAATGCATGATTGCCAAGACTAAAGCCCAAGGCCTACGTTTGGTGTAGATCAAGGACATTAAAACTCCAAACAAATGCACATTGGCAGACTAAGCCATTGGAAATTTCAAGCAAATACACTTGCCAGGTGTAGACATATATCCCACATTGGTTGTGGAGAGGAAGATTTATGTATTTAAATACAAAAATACATGTATCTATAGTGTCAAAGCCTAAAATCTTTTGACAGGAGGCTGGCTTAGCGACCTGGTGGACCCCACGCACGTGCACACTTCCCGAGGCACCGAGGTTTTACAGTAAGAGGGCGAATTAACCAGCAAGCAAGTTGAGGAATATCCGATGGCCATCGCTGATCCGCAATGCAAAGATGCACACACGTTACCCTTTGCAGATTAGCGACCAATTGGTGGGCCCGATAGGTGAGCGGTTCGTATGTTAAAGATCAAGCAGGTCCATCCTAGATCAACGGTGGTCACTGATCCGCTATGCGAAGATGCACGAACATTACCCTTCGCGGATCAATGACCAAGTGGTGGGCCCAATAGGTGAGCGGTTTGCATGTTAAAGATCGAGCAGGTCCATCCCAGATCAATGGTGGTCGCTAATCCGCTATGCAAAGATGCACGAAAATTTACCCTTCACGGATCAACGACTGATGAGCTGGCAGGTCCAAGTGTCAGCGACTGATGAGTTGGAGGGTCCAAGTGATAAGATTGGCAACCAAGTGATGGTCCGGCCATGCACAGGTGGCAGGTGAGGTGTTGTCCCAGTAGGACTCTCGAGCGAATCGTAGGGTGCCATGTGGCGGAGCGTAGGTTGAAAATCAGGCAAAAATCAAATTTAATTAATATAGTCCCAGCTATAGTAGAAAATATAAAAAATTTAAATGATGGTCTGCATTCAGGATTAATTGATTGGAGGGGTATTTGTTACCCAAATATAGACATATTGTATATCGTTGGAAAGCTCTCGGAATGAGGAATTCAATTTCATAATCAATTTCAACAAATATTAGATATTTTGAGATAACTTTCCACCGACATGTTGCAAAGATTCATTTTCAGTAGGGGAAAGAGGACACTTGGCAGTTTATGATGGAGATATGGTCTTTCCCTCTTCTTCATATTCTTATTTTTTCTCATTTTGTAGGGGTTCCCAGTTTTTGGAAATTTTCTCCAAGGGAGAAATCCGAAATTGCAAGTTCCAGTGAAGGCAATTTTCATTCTTTACAAATAACAGTGTGTTTCTTCTGGGTTTTCAGTGTTGTCTTTGTTGTAGGATTTGTTTTAGTTTGCAAGTTTACACATATGCAAGGCATGTGTGAGTTTCCACAAAATTATCTCCAAGATACCATTTGAATTTATACAATTTCATTATATCAAGGGCAATTTGGATTTGTCTCTTTCAGTCTTCTCTAAGAGTGTAATGCTTGTCATTTGGGTATTCTTCTAGGAAGGATTTAAATCCTGAAACCCAACATTAATGATTTTGAATGTATATTGGATATATAAGTATGATTTTGTGATAGAGCAGAGGATTGTGTTAATGTAATGCATTAATACACAAAAATTCAATGTCAAAAGTAACTTGCATCTGAGATTTCTCTTCCAGTTTTATGCATGACTCTATGGCTAGGATAAGGCACTGGTCTTTTGTAATGTTGAAGGATTGTTAGAACACCAATTTAAAAATCCAATCAAAATATCTTTTGCTTTTTTTTCTATGGTAGTGTTCCACCTATCTCAAGCTCAAATGTAATTGAGAGTCAATGTGAATATATCTAGTTTGTAGTACTTTCCTTACTGTTGAGCTATGTCTGAGATTTTTGCTTTAATGGTGATGTTGTGTGTGAATTCTAGATTGTATTTGAAGTGCATCACAGGTAAACCCGCCTAGGTCTTGCAGTCTAAAGAGAAGAAGGATTAAATATCCTTGTTAAGTTGGTCCAATTTATCTTTTGAAATCATAGTTGAGATTAGCTACCTTTCAAAATTTGGTTGCAGATTATACTAGTTGTTGATTTTGTTGTTCAACATAAAAAGGAACCAACAACTTCTACTATCAGATGAGCGTTTCTTGATTTATGCCGATTTTCGATGGGTAGGATGTCACAGAGGGAAGAAAGGCAGATCTATCGGGGTGACTTACATCGATCAAAAGGACAAAAGGGAAATTAACAAAGTGTACATTATGGGTGGCACCAAATAATTAAGCTCTCAGGCAAAGTTATACCGATTAGTCGTTAAGAAATCTGGTGTGAAAATAGACATGACAACCATTATTTAATGCATCCAACAGATAGCCCTGAAATCACACGAAGCAAATCTAACTAGGATTTTGTTTCAGATGTTAACTATGATGGAGATAAATTTATATATGAAGTCTCGTGTACATTTTTCTTTCACAAAGTAATCTATAAGAAATTTGTTATCTCTAAAGTGCTAATTGAAATTATAGAGTGCAGAATAGAGGATTTGCAAAATGGAGGGTTCAAGTGCGAAAGGAGAAAGGAAGGTCACAGAAATATCTGGTGACACATCGAAACAATCAAAAGAAGGAGAGGCTGCAAAGCAGAGGAAGCTAAATCAAGACATGATCGATAAGATGAGTTCTCCAGGAGCTAAGTATAGAAGGTTGAAGACAAATTTTCCAATTTGTGATCAGTTGGAGGATAGATATAAGGATATAGGTGATGTATGGACTAGAGTGCGAGGAAACAAATTGATGCCTATATCTAACCCATGGAGCATTGGTCTAGGAAAACTCACGGTCCCTAATGTATTTGTAAACATAGACTTGCTCAAGCTCCTGGTCAGAAATTAAGATGCCACTAAAAGATGCATCCTATTACCTGACAGGATTGTTTTCATTCGTTTTGCAGCAACGACAATTCAAGAAGTTTTTGGTTTGAATTTTGAGACGAAGGTGCCTCTGTCTTTTGATGATTTGGAGGAAGAATACAGAAAGATGGACACCACATATCAAGGGTGGAATTTGGTGTTTCATAAGGCTGAGAAAGGAAGATTGACAGAGGAAGACGGTTCGCCTTATGATATTAACATTTTCAAAAAATATTTCTAATATACCTACATGGCTTGTGGACAAGTTGGAGGAGTTGAGGCTCTAGATGTAGCAAGAATGGGACTGCTGATTTTGGAAGCTGATATCCAGAGGCATGAACCAAGAGCATTTGATTTCACTGCATATCTGGTAGACAGATTACATGAAGGTTTTCTGAACCTGAAGAACAGTCTTGATAAGCATTTCAAGCATTATTCTCTGTTAATGTGTATAATATTGTTTTATGGTCAATTCAAAGGACTGTGGCTAGAGGGTTTGAGAGTAAACCAATTTGGAAAGGACGGAAAAGAGCAACCTGTGCAGCTATGGGTTTCTTTATGGGATTCTAGGTATGTGAGTTCCCATTATGTTAAGTTTAAATAATTTTTTGTCAAACCCTTGTTCATAGTGTACAATGAAACCATGGAAGGATTGGTTCAAGAGCACCTAAGGGTTGAAATGCCCTTGACCAATTTTGACTTTTGAGACCCTACCGTGGTCATGTAGATATTTGTTTGGTTGTTTTCTTTTTAGTTTTTGAGTTTTTATGCTATCCTGCGGACTTGATAGGAAAGTGCTAGCCGATAACAAGTGAGCAAGTCTTGTGGCTTCCAAAAGGATTAGACGACGGTCGCTAGAACGTGACAGGAAAATGATCAAAGATTATCTACCATGACTTGGCGACCATGGTGGGACCCAATGAAAAGAAGAGCATTCCAAGCAGTTAGAGAGGCTATGCTGAGATATCAGGGTAGAGCCCCCGGAACCAATTAGTGAATGCCATGTGGCGAAGCACAAAAGATAGATCAAGCAGTTCAGATGATCAAATTAAGCATTTCGGGTGGTTAGAGAGGTCATCCTAAGATGTCAAGGTAGAGCCCCCAAAACCAATCAGTGAATGCCATGTGGAAAATAACAAAAGAGAGATTGAGCAGATCAAACGATCGGATTAGCTTTTCAGTTATCTTCCCGAAGACCGATAGAAACGTCCAGCAAGCAGAGAAAGGCATCGGCTATTAGATGAAGGGATTTCTTGCTATCCCAACACTCGATGGACAAAGTGCAAAAGGTGAAAATTGTCATCAGTCATTGGAAGTAATGTTTTGAAGACTTCTCGATGACTCGATAGGAAGTGCGGAGCACAGAAAGTCAACATTGGCAGTTGGAAGCTAGGTTTTGTGGCTATGTCGATGGACCGTTTTGTAACTATTTTTTCAGTTTGAAACCATTTGTGTTTCACAACAGATGGAATGTTTAAAAGACCCAATGGGCATTTGTAAAGGATTGGATGTTGGTTGTTGAAAGGTTGAAGCACTAAAAGAAATACATACAGTCTGTTTTCTGGTTTTCTATCATTGTACTATTTATTTTGATTATGTTTTTCATTACAGTTTTGTAATTAAAGTTCCTTTTTGTTGTTCATTTCTATTTTGATCTCATTGTGTAAATATGGCTGTGTCTTGAACCTCCACCATGGGATCCACGTGGCTATTAGAGTTCTTTAGGAAGAGCCAAAAATGTATAGTAGAAGTAGAGTAGTAGTAGGAGGAAGCCAGGAAATGGCAATCGCCATTTCTGCATACTGAACCTAGGCAAGCTTGATGGTAGTCCGATTGGGTATCATTAATTGATTCAGATAAATTGCAGGGGAAGGAAATTGTTGAGAACCGGAAGAAGATCTAGAAGGCTACAAGCCTGAGATTGACACATTGAGTATTCAAGAGGAAAGTTTGCTAAACCAAACAAGATGGGTGGTTTTGCAAAGAGTCAAGAATGAGTGTGTCCTTCACCCCTACAAGGATATAGCTAGGGAGCTTACTTTGTGAGCTTGAGGTTGGTGCTAAGAAAACAAATGGTAGGGAAGCACCTAGAAGTCTAGAAGAGTAGACTTGGAACCCGAGAAGGGATAGAAACAAACCATCAAGAAATTTAATTGATGGTTAAATAGGTAGCCTCCCCATCATATTGGTATTAGAGCGAGTTTAGACTTGGGAAGAAATTAGTTGATGACTGATACTCAATCAGTAGGAGACAATAGTCATAGAATGGTGACTAATGCAGAGTTAGTCAAGAAGGTAGAAGATCAAGAGGAAGACAATAGACTCCTGAGAGAAAGATTAGCACAACTGGAGAGCCTAGACATAGTTGAGGATAAAAATGAGAAAGTAACAATGCAAGTCAATGAAGGGAAGGGTAAAGAACCAGTAGAAGAGGATAGGATACCAGAACCAGACCTTGTTCTACCTGAAGAACCTTTCCTGAAAGTAATTAAAGCTTTAGGAGGAAAATCTTTAGGAGTGTCACTTTTTCATGGGAAATGGAGCCTAAAGTAGTTATTGAATGGATTGAAGGAATGGAGAATCACTTTGAGTGTGATGGAATCAGTGAATCCCAAAAGGTGAAGGTAGCTAAGTCTAGATTGAGAGGAGCAGCCTTAACTTGGTGGAAATTTGTCCAAGAAGAGAGGCAAAAAGAGGGTAAGAACCCCATAGCTACCTGGAAGGGCATGTTAGCCAAGGTGAGGGAAACCTATATCCCTAAAGATTATGAGATCCAATTGCACAAGAGGAGACAAAACTTGAGGCAAAGAGACTTGGATGTGAGCATCTACACTGAGCAATTTTAGAAGTTGTGACTGAGATCCAAGGTGGTAGAGGATGAGAGCATCAAGGTAGTCAAATACTTGAATGGCTTGAGATGGAATATTCAAGAGGATTTGAGTTTGTTAAGTCCTAACACTATGCATAAGTGCTATCAGTTGGCACTAAAGGTGGAGGAAAAGAGCAAAAAAAAGCAAGAACAAAGAAACAGAGGAAGAGGCAAATGAAAAGATGGTAGAGGCCAAAGAGGCAGTTTGGGTAGAAGAGGAATAGATCAAAGGTCCCAAGGAGGGTCCAAACTTATAGAGCAAAGTGAGGATTCACATAGCAAGAGAGGCTATAGTGGAAGGAGATCATCTAGCAACCCAGGAAGAGGTAGATCTAGTGGACCAGGAAGAGGGTGCTACTTCTCCACCATGAAGTGTTATAATTGCCAAAAGTTGGGTCACCCTACCTATAGATGTCTAGAGAAATCCTCTTCATCTCAAGGAAGTAAAAGAAGAGTGACATATGCACAAGAAGATGCCAAAAACAACAAGACACGATATGTGAGCTTAGCTCTTGAAGATGGAGAAAATTTAATGATGAGAAGAGACTTGATTAAGGAGCCAATCAAAGAAGAACCAACTCAAAGAAGAGCTTTGTTTAGAATCAAATGCAAGGTCCTTGGTAAGGTTTGTAGAGTGGTGATAGACTCAGGGTCTACTAACAACATTATGTCAGAGGAAGTAGTAAGTAAATTGAAGTTGAAAATAATTCCACATAGTAATCTATATAGGGTCACTTGGCTCAACAAGGAGGAACATGTGGTAGTGAATGAACAAACATGGGTTGAGCTCAACATAGGTAGTTATAAGGATAAAGTCTTGTGTGACATCCTGCCTATGGATGCTTGCTATCTACTTCTTGGTAGATGGCAGTTTGACAGAAAGGCCATTCACAACAGAGAGGAGAGCACTTATTCTTTTCAAAAGAATGGAGTTACATACCACATTTAGTCCCTAATTAATGAAGGAGAGAGAAGCAAAACTAAAGGCCCAAATGTGTCATTGGTGAGTGAAAAAGAGTTCATTAACACTCTCAAGGAAGGAGAAGGAGTGGGATTTTCTCTTATAGTAAAACCAAAGGAAGCAAAGCAGGGAAAGAAGGTTCAAATACCTCATGAAGTGCAGCAGATTCTAGACAACTTAAAAACAATCATAAGTGATGGAGCACCAGCAACCCTAACGCCTATTAGAGCCATTAGCCATAAGATTGATTTTATTCCTGGAGCATCATTACCCAACAAAGTAGCCAATAAGATGACTCCCAAATAGATTAAGGAAGTGGCTAGAAAAGTCCAAGAATTTTTGGACCAACTATTGATAAAGAAGAGTATAAGTCCTTGTGCCATACCTTCAGTGTTAGCACCCAAGAAAGGAGGAACATGGAGGCTATGCATAGATTCAAGTGCCATAAATAGAATCACTATTAGGTACAAATTTCCTATCCCAAGAATTGAAGACTTGATGGATTGCTTGGGAGGTGCAAAGTATTTCACTAAGATTGATCTCAAGAGTAGATACCACCAAATCACAATAAAAGAAGGTGATGAATGGAAAACAGCCTTCAAAACCAATGAAGGACTTTATGAGTAGCTTGTTATGACATTCGGTCTTAGTAATGCCCCCAGTACATTCATGAGACTCATGAATGAAGTGCTTAAAGATTTTATTGGTAAATTTGTTGTTGTATAATTAGATGACATCTTGATTTTCAGTAGAATTAAAGAGGAACATCTAGAGCATCTTAGTATTGTATTGCAAAAATTGTATGATGAGCAACTAACAATAAACTTGGAGAAGTGTGAGTTTATGAAGAAGGAACTTGTCTATCTCGGATTTGTAGTTTCAGGAGGAGATTTGAAGATGGACACATCAAAGGTGGAAGCCATCACAAATTGGCCAACACCAAAGACATCGAGTGAAGTAAGAAGTTTTCATGGTTTGGCACAATTCTACAAGAAGTTTATCAGAGGGTTCAGTGAGATTTGTGCACCCATGTTGGATACCATCAAAGGAGGAGTTAAGACTAAGTTTCAATGGACCAATACAGCTAACAAAGGGTTTGAAATTTTGAAACAAAAGGTAGCTACACAACCAGTACTCATTCTTCCTAGTTTTGACAAGTTATTCACAATTGAATGTGATGCCAGTAATATAGCAGTTGGTGTTGTTTTGAGTCAAGAGAATAGACCTGTAGCTTTCTTTAGTGAGAAGCTCAATGATGCCAAGAAGAAGTATTCATCCTATGATCTCAAGGTGTATGCTCTAGTTCAATCTCTTAGGAAGTGGAGGCACTACTTATTACCTAAAGAGTTTGTTGTTTACACAAATAATCAAGCTTTAAGTTTTCTAAATTCACAAGATAAGTTGAGTCATTGGCATGTTAAATGGGTTGAGTATCTATAGTCATATACTTTTTCTATTAAGAATAAGAAAGGATGGTGAAATAAAGTAGTAAATGCTTTGAGTAGAAGGCTACTAACAGTACAAGAAGTACAGATTCAGAGTATTGGAGTTGATTACTTCAAGGATTTGTACCCCAAGGATGAAGATTTTGCAACCATTTATAAGGTTTGTCAAGAATTTCAGAATCACTTTCATAGTGAATATGCTGACTTTACTTTACATATTGGTTTGTTGTTTAAAGGTGGACAGTTGTGTGTTCCCAAAGGATCGATGAGGGAAAATCTAATCCAAGAAAAGCACAATGGATGTTTGAGTGGTCATTTTAGCCTTAATAAGACATTGGAACTTGTTCAAAGGTTCTACTATTGGCCCAAAATGTAGAGGGATATCAAAAGGTATGTTGAGTAGTGTATGGATTGTCAGAAAGATAAAGGCATGACTACTAATGCTGGTCTTTATCAGCCATTTCCTATTCCTACAAGGCCATGGGAATGTGTGAGTATGGATTTTATGGTTGGATTACCCAAAACAAAGCTTGGTTGTGATAGCATTTTTGTTGTTGTTGTTGACAGATTCAGTAAAATGGCACATTTTGTTCCTTGTAAAACTACTCATGATGCTAGTCACATTGTACACTTGTTTTTCAAAGAGGTTATTAGAATCCATGGTTTGCTGGTTAGTATTGTTTTAGATAGAGATGTCAAATTCCTTGGACATTTTTGGAAATTTTTTTGGAAAAGGCTGGGAACTAATCTGTCTTTTGGTTCAGCCTATCATCCCCAAACAAATGGTCAAACAGAGGTGGTCAATAGGAAACTTAGACACCTTTTAAGGTGTTTTACCAAAGAGTATGGACAGAGTTAGGATCAAGCTCTTCACCAGGTAGAGTTTGTGTACAATTACAGTGTCAACAGGTCTACTAGGAAGAGTCCTTTTGAGGTAGTGTATGGTATGCACCCACGAGGTGTTATGAAATTATGAGACCTTGGTAATCTGTTGCACAAAAGTGGTCAAGTTGATGATGTCACTCAATCTATGAAGGAGGTTCATGACCAAGTCAGACGAACTCTCCAAGATTCTTCATAGAAAGTTAAAGCCAGAGTTGATGCCACACAGAGAGGTGCAATTTTTAGTTGGAGATTTGGTGATGGTACATTTGAACAAGGCTCAACTTCAAAAAGGGATTCCCAACAAGCTACAAATGAGGAGAATAGGCCCATGTAAATTTTTAGCCAAGTATGGCTCTAATGCCTATAAGATTGATTTGCCATCTGATATTGCTTTGTCTCCCATTTTCAATATTGCAGATTTGGTTGTCTACAAGGGACAACTTCCCACGGAGGATGCACGAATTTCAGATGTTCAACAGTCACTTGCCAATCTGCCATTACTTTCTTCTTCCATGCCTCAGGCTGAGAAAGTGTTAGATTCCTCCGTTCTCAAGAAGACTAGACAATAGGTCTACATAGAACATTTGGTGAAATGGATGCATAAACCTGATTCTGAAGGGACTTGGGTCCCTAAATCAGACTTTGTGAAGTCAAGAATTGATCTTTCCTTGCTGCCGAGTGCAGTCACTTGACTTCTTTGTTTTTGGGGGAGTATGGTGCAGGAGCACCTAAGGGTTGAAATGCTCTTGACCAATTTTGACTTTTGAGACCCTCCTATGGTCATGTAGATATTTGTTTGGTTGTTTTCTTTGTAGTTTTTGAATTTTTATGCTATCCCGTGGACCTGATAGGAAAGTGCTAGCTGATATCAAGTGAGCAAGTCCTATGGCTTCCAAAAGGATCAGACGACTATCGCTAGAACGCGATGGGAAAATGATCGAAGATTATTTGTTGCGACTTGGCGACCATGGTGGGACCCAGCAAAAAATAAGAGCATTCTAGGTGGTTAGAGAGGCTATGTTGAGATGTTAGGGTAGAGCCCCTAAAACCAATTAGTGAATGCCACGTGGAAAAGCACAAAAGAGAGATCAAGCAGATCGAACGATCGGATTGAGCATTCCGAGCAGTTAGAGAGGTTGTGCTAAGATGTCAAGGTATAGCCCTCAGAACCAATTAGTGAATGCCACATGGAAAAGCACAAAAGAGAGATCGAGCATATTGGACGATAGGATTAGCTTTTTGGTTATCTTCCCGAAGACCGATAGAAATGCCCAGCAAGCAGAGAAAGCAATCAGCTATTAGATGAAGGGATTTCTTGCTATCCTGACGCCCAATGGAGAAAGTGTGAAAGGTGAACATTGTCATCAGTCATCAGAAGTAATGTTTTGAAGACTTCTCGATGACTCGATAGGAAGTGCGGAGCGCAGAAAGTCAACATTGGCAGTTGGAAGTCAGGTTTTGTGGCTACGTTGATGGACCGTTTTGTAACTATTTTTCAGTTTGAAACCGTCTGTGTTTCACGATGGATGGAATGTTTAAAAGACCCAATGGGCATTTGTAAAGGGTTGGATGTTGGTTTTTGAAAGGTTGAAGCACTAAAAGAAATACATACAGTCTATTTTCTGGTTTTCTATCATTGTACTATTTATTTCGATTAAGTTTTTCATTACAATTTTGTAATTAAAGTTCTTTTTTGTTGTTCATTTATGTTTTGATCTCACTGTGTAAATATGGCTCTGTCTTGAACCTCCATCGTGGGATCCACATGACTATTGGAGTTCTTCAGGAAGAGCCAAAAATGTACAATAGAAGTAGAGTAGTAGTAGGAGGAAGCCAGGAAATGGCAATCACCATTTCTGCATACTGAACCTAGGCGATCTTGATGGTAGTCTAGCTAGGTATCAATAATTGATTAAGATAACTTGCAGGGGAAGGAAATTGCTGAGAACTAGAAGAAGATCTAGAAGGCTACAAGCCTGAGATTGACACATTAAGTAATCAAGAGGAAAGTTTTCTAAACCAAACAAGATGGGTGGTTTTGCAAGGAGTCAAGAATGAGTGTGTCCTTCACCCCTACAAGGATATAATGAGTGAGCTTACTTTATGAGCTTGAGGTTTGTGTTAAGCAAACAAATGGTAGGGAAACACCTAGAAGTCTAGAAGAGTAGACTTGGAACCCGGGAAGGGATAGAAACAAACCGCCAAGAAATTTAATTGATGGTTAAATAGGTAGCCTCCCCATCAAGGATCCTTTTTGGAAACCATTAAGAAATTTATTTGGCCATTTGAGCACCATAATATGAAATTTAATCATAAATGGGGGGATTGGTTTTCATGTGCCAATTTCACTTTTGTTAGAGTGTTCGATTTCGAGGGTTCACCATATGTATTTCCTAAACCAACACCTGATCGTATTGCATTTTTAGAAATTATTAGGTAGCTTAGTGTTTCCATTGCTTGTCACTTTGGGGATGCACGTAAGCATACCTTTTTACCAGGGACTTTGGAGTTTGGATATTTTAGGATTCTTTCAACCAGGGCTTATGAAGCCATTGACAAAATGTTAGTAGATGAATAGAATTTGTTTTGATTAATTAAAAAAATATGTTTTTAGGACCCGAAACCTTTAACAAAGGAGATTAAAA
Organism: Cryptomeria japonica; assembly: GCF_030272615.1. NCBI lineage: Eukaryota > Viridiplantae > Streptophyta > Pinopsida > Cupressales > Cupressaceae > Cryptomeria > Cryptomeria japonica. The sequence goes on from NC_081411.1 coordinate 458,401,217, forward strand.
TAAGACACCAAAAATTCCAGTGCTTAAGAACCACTTACAAAATTACTGGCAATAAAACCAGCAAACCAAAAGGACAGCTAAACAAATAACAACAAAGAAACAAAGAAGGCGTTACACAATTATTTTCTTTAACAGGTCCTCTGCCTTTTTCACCAGCTCGTCATAGGTGGCCCCGATAGCTTTGAGGTCTTCCAAGTCCTTGTTAGTTAGGTTTCTTTTCCTTCTTTTTCCCTCTGGTATGGGTTTTGGGACCTTGGACTTCCCCTGTTCCTTTAGTATCTAGGTCAATATCTAGGATTTCCTTTTCTTCACCCAGTTAATGAGAGTGTTGGTGTTGTTAGCTGAAATATTCAGGATGCTTAGACTTTGTTCAGCAATGCTCTTCAGACACTCCTCAATTTTGCCTACTTTTCTAACAGTATCTGAGATAGTTTAGTCATTAGCATCAGCAAGATTTTTCCTTTCCAGCAAATCCTTCTCTATTTTCTCAAACCTGGGGTTGAAGGCATCTCTTATGTTTTTGACTTTAGCAATGGTACTTTTCAGGTCCTCTATGTAATTAGCCATGGTCTTCCCTTCCCCAGTACTGATGGTTTCCAAATTCAGAATTTTGTTGCCGCGTTTTTTGTTTTCGTCCACAACTTTCTTGTAACCATTGATAAGACACTCCATAGTAGCCATGAAACCTTGCAAACCCTCTGGTGGAGGGTTAGGGGGGGTTAGCCTTACCAGGGGTTGCCTGTTCCTTTTTAGGGGTGTCTCGGATAGTGGTTGTGTCTTCAACCCTAAGAGCCTCTTCCATGGTCACCTTCTCAAGATTCTGATTGGCTTCCAAGGTCCTTACAATTTTTTGTTACACACACCCAAGAAGAATTATGATCCTGAGGGATATATAAACATGTGCAAAAGAGGGAAGGCCCTGAAATGTTATATCCATTTTATTGATGATATGGAAGATCTGTGCAGAAATAAGGAAGTGGAAGAGTTGGCTGATGTGATGGAAGATTTGGAGAGAAGGTTATAGGAGAAAAAACAAAGGCTGGAGGACCTCCAAGGTGAAGAAGAGGAACATGCAGAAAGTGACTCAGGGGAGAATGAAGTTGTATCCAAATTACAAGTACCTAATAGAGAAAAAGAGCCTAATGCACAGGACAAATTAATCACAATCTTGAATGCAAAGGTAGATGATAGAATGATTGAGCATACCACTTTTGTATCAGATGATCAATTCATAAAATCTAAAGAGTTCAAATCATTCTTGTATCACTTCAAAGGTAAGAAATTAAGGTAAGCAGTGCCAAATATTACCCCTGAAAATGAAGTAGAAATGAAGAGGAGGTTGAAGGAAGACATCAATGCAGACATTGAGAATATGACCCCACGGAAGGGGAGGCAATTACTAGTGGAGGCTAGTATAATTGTGTTTCTAGGATGGGACTTGAGTGCCTCGTTTGTTTTTGTTACTTTGCTGCACTCGGATAATAGGGATATGAAATTGGATATCCAAGGAGTAAAATATATTTTTATTGGGTCAAGGTATGATCCAAATGAGGAAGAAATGTTGCTATGGGCCCTATACCCTCCCAATAAGAGACCTAAGATAATAGATGTAGATAAGGCTTTCGGTCATATGATGAGGTTGAAAGTCGGAGAGGTAGATCCTATGGTCACTACAGATATAGGGATTGACATTTCCAGGTTTAATAAGGCTCAATGGGAATTTGCTGAAAAGCATAAATACAAAGCATTGTATGAAGAAGCTTTAAAAAGAGGAGGACATCTAGTACCATAAATCACTGACTCTAGTGCCCAATGGAAAAGGAAGTTTGAGAAACTAGCCTTGGAACAAAATAAGATGAAGAAGCAAATGAAAACTATCAGGACGGATGTTGCCTGTGTATTCATGACAAGGAGATATGAAAATCTAGAAAAAGGTTTTGGACAAATTTTGGAGTGTATATCAGAAAAACATGGATAATATAGTCTCTAACCAAAGGATTTAGGACAAACTCGATCTGTTATTATAGGATGAGACATTGAAAGAAAATATTGTCAGAGGGATAATAGAGTTAATTGAAATTCATGAAAAGTATACAAAAGAGTTGAAGGAAGAGTTCCAGGAGTGCCAAGAGGATTTGCAGAATGAGATTCCCGATTTGGTTAATGATGTAGGGGTTATCAAGGACAAAGGTGTGTGGCTCTCAGAATGTAAGGCTTTACTTAGTGCAGCCCTTAGTGTTGCCCAAGCAAATGCCCTAGATATGAATGAGATAGTGGACCAGTTAGAGAACCTGATCAAGATAGAGATGGCACTTAGGGATATAATTTTTAATACAAGGATGAAGGCTACCTTAAACACATCAGGAAATGCGGGAAGAGGCTAGATCCAAAGAATTGAAGTTTTTATTTCTCATGCTTTTATAACTGTCTTATGTTATCTTAGTAGTAGTCAGGTGTTAGGTTTTAGTTAGATTTTAGTTTAGCAAAATGAAAGGGTGTGTCCTTTCATCTATGCCTATTGATTCACATATTTGTAGTGAGTCATTTTGTATGTAGATGACATATATAATCGAGGATTTTTAGAAGAGTTACAAAAAAGAAACAATCACTTTTGCTTGTAAGGGTTGTAAGTTATATGTATCAGGGAAGTCTATAGGAACAAGAATCATCTTTTTGTGCAAACAAACTGTAATGGAGTATCTTCAGGTGTAGCTTATGTATGTAATCATTTCCTAAAGATTAATATACAAGGTTCGTTGTTTCTTTTCCAAATATTTTGCATACTTTTGTGTTGATGAGTTATCTTTGTCCTCTTGATAAATATATCATTTGATTTGCCATGATGTGCCATCACATGCTGTTGCATTAAATATGAGATTGGGTTTTCATTGTTTGTGTAACACATAATGAAGCCTTCATAGTTGATAATTAATATCGTCTTTGGAGTTGATAACATCTCTTATCCATAAAGTGTATTAAATATCCCTGGATAGAGGAACTCGTTTGTTATTCATATTTTAAGGTCCTGGTTTGTTATGCATTTAAGGTCCTTAATGAAGAAGGCATTCTTGCCAAATCCTATATGAACCAAACTTTGCATATTTCTTTCAAGTCCTAAAATCATTCTTATTCTTAATATACCATCATTTTCACTATACCAACATTCTTTTAAGCACCCGGTTTGTTTAATCATTTTCATTTTGTTTTAAAAGGCATTCACTTAAAGTACACAATAAAGAATAATTGCAGAACAATCATTTGTTAGTTTTGCATTTTCTAATCATAAAACTTAAATCCACTTTAAATAACTCATTTGTGCTTGAGAGGGAAAGGTATACCTACCTAGGTTCAGTGGAGCCATAAGTGCAGAGGGATTTGGTCTTCAACCATCCCTATTCGTTGGCCAAGGCTAGTTGGATTAGTTGAGGATTTGGTAGACCCTTAAGTTTTCCAATCTGTGATTTTGGGCACCAACAGGTTCCCCGACCTAAAAATAGGAATGTTATTGGAACTAAATGGGTTTTTACGAATAAATTGAATGAAGATGGTAAAGTTATAAGGAATAAGGCCAGATTGGTTTGTAAAGGATATTCTTATAAGGGAGAAAATGATTATGGAGAGACTTTTGCACCTGTATCTAGGATTGAAGCTGTAAGATTATTTCTTTCCTATGCTGCCCATAAAAACTACAAGGTTTATTAGATGGATGTTAAGTGTGCATTTTTGAATGGGGATCTTGATGAGGAAGTTTATTTTGAGCAACCTAATGGTTTTTCATTATCAGATGATACAAACATGGTTTGCAGGTTAAGTAAATCTTTATATGGATTGAAACAAGCACCTAGAGCTTGGTATGCAAGGTTGGATAAATATCTTTTGAAGCTTGCTTTTACTAAGGGTAATGCTGACAATAATTTATATTATAAAATCACTGATGATTATATACTGATTATTGAAGTATTTGTTCATGACATTATTTTTGGTGGTGAAGATAAGTTGTGCATGGAATTTGGTAAAAATATGGAGAATGAATTTGAAATGTCTATGATTGGGGAAATGAAATTTTTCTTAGGTTTGTAGATTACTCAGACTGACAAAGGTATTTTCATCTGTCAAACTAAGTATTCTAGGGAATTATTGAACAAATTTGGTATGGGAGATTCTAAACCAGTAAGTACTCCTATGATTACAAGTGAGAAATTGACAAGGATAGATGTTTCTGCACCGATAAATCATACAAGATACAAATCTATGATTGGCGGTCTTCTTTATTTGAATCAAACTAGGCCTGACATAATGAATGTTGAAATGTATTGTATCAAGATTTCAGAGTGACCCTAGATAAAATCATGAGAGTGCAGTGAAAAGGATTTTTAGAAACTTGCAAGGTACATCAGAATATGGTTTGTGGTACCCTAAGGATGATGAATTTACTTTATATGCATATACAGATGCTGATTGGGCTAGAGATGTTGATGACCAGAAAAGTACTTCCTGTGGAGCTTTCTTTCTTGGAAAAAAGTTGGTTTCATGGATCAACAAGAAACAATCATGTACCTCTTTATCTACTATTGAAGCTGAGTATGTTGCTACTGCTACTAACCGTACACAAGTTTTATGGATGAAATAAATGTTGAAGGATATAAAGGTGGATTGTAATGGAACGGTAGTTATTCACTGTGATAACTCTACTGCTATTGATATATCAAAGAATATGGTATTTCATTCTAATACAAAGCACATATCTATCATGTACAACTTTTTGAAGGAGAAGGTGGAAGCAAATGAAGTTAGACTGGTTTATGTGAACACTAAAGAACAAATTGCAGATATCTTCACTAAACCTTTGCCTAAGGAATCATTGAGTACTTCAGAGACAGATTGGGAGTTTTTGCCCCTCCACTAGAGACTTGATTGATGGGTTTTGGCATCATTTCTGTATGCATTATTAGAGATACTATTCATTTTGACATTGATATGGGGATGCTACTGCTCGGGGGGAGTAGTCAGCTTTGTGTTTTAGTGATTTATGTTTTTTCTTTGATATTTTTGTCAGATTTCTGACATTGATGTCAAAGGGGGAGAGATATTGATGTGAAAAAGAAAAACTTAAGGAGTTGTATACATTAGAGAGAAATATATATGTGTAATTTAGAGCTTTACAAAGATATCATTCACAGGGGGAGTTTGGTCTTTGTTTCAGAATTTCATTGCTATATCTTTATGTGGGAGATTGTTGGTTGTCTTCATTGGGGAAGACTTGTTTGGTATTTCTTGGTACTTAGATGTTTTTTACATCTAGTGTTGCCATCAATGCCAAAGGGGGAGATTGTTGGCCATTTGAAGGAATTGTTTATATGTTGTATTGATGTCAACACTAGCTATTTTGGATGCTTTACCGGCACCCTTTTGGTCTCGGTAGGATGAGTGGTTTCTGGTTGTTTGGATCCAACATGATCTGGTAGGCTCTAACATATCTTAGTTATAGAATTGTCTTGTTCATGATACTTATGTTCATATTCAGTTAGTTGGTTTTGGTCTGGTGATCGGATGCTATCATGTTTGCTTGGAAGCTTGGCTTGCGGTTCCAGCGAGGGTTTCACTGATAGATCTTTGATGAAGATCCTTGATGATATGAATAACTGGTGTTGGTGTAGTTTCCGGTATGGTTTTAGGATGTTGATGGTGATCATGTTCGAGACTTGGCAGATGGAGATCATTGCTATAGCATGTGGACCTATATTGGGTCCCAATTGATCTAGGTTATGAACCAGTTTAATGTAACATATGGCTTGGACTTCTTGATACATTTACGAGATGTCTTATGTGTTGGATATTATTTGTTTGGTCTAAGGATGACATGTTTTGTAATTATGTAATTGGTTTATTGTCTGGTGACCGACCTGATTGTTTATGGTTGAGGGTTTGTATATACAAATGTAAGATCTCATTTTAGATCATCATAGAATATATGTGGGAATGTGATATGGATATGTAATGTGCGAATAATGTAATATTATTAAGGTATAGGATTTGATTGATCATTGGAGATTGAGTTGGATTTATGTTGTTGGAATCCAAGAACATTGAGAGGGGGGTGAATCAGTGTTCTACCAGTTAGATAAATTTTATCCTTATTAAAGCATGCATACACCACCCGATATACCGATATATATAGAATAGAAAGAAGTAAATAAACCAATAAGCCAATCACATAAATGAGAACCATAACACACAAAATTATATGTGGAAAACCTCAAAGACGCAAAACCACAGTGGGATTTGTGACCCAGAATATCAATTCACTAGCCATATGAAGGGATATTACAAAATATAAGGGGCCTACACTTGTAGGAAGGTTTACAGCCTAGAGCACACTGCTCATTCACAAAAGGAGCCTCACTGACTACATATAAATCCAAATTATAGTCCAAAGAAGTGTGTGAACTGCTAAGATAGAATCTTCTATGGCTGAATACAGTTCCTGTTAAGCTCTGTTTGTTCCGGTTTGAAACCCTAAACCCTTTACCGGAATAACCCTTACATAAATACCCTCACATACATAATCTATCTAATATATTTTGCATCTTATTACATCCACATATTTTCATTACAATCTTCATATATCAAATTGATCTAATCCAACTGACCTATATACCCTATACAACTTATCATGCCTTATGTCGGCTTCCAAAGATATATATAATATCAAATTACATGTCGGCTAGATAACATAAATATATGAATATCAAAATCAATTGCCAATGTTGGATCCAAGAGATGTCAACCTCCAATACCGATAGCCATATTTTAAATCATGTCAGTCTGCATTGTCGATAACCAAAGAAATCCTCCTATCCTATCAGTGTCAATATCGGTGAAGTGTATGTCGGTGAAGTTCCTATTGGTACACCACTGAACCAAAACATGAAGTCAGAACAAGATATCATGTTTCCATCAATGACAAGGTAATGAAACTGACCAATTGAGTGTCAATTGCCAACAATTCCCCTTTGGCATTGATGGCAACACTTGTGTGAAAAATGGTCTTGGTTTCATCCTGTCGGTTTCATCCTGCTTGCTCCCCCTGAGTTGAATATCCATACTTCCCCTAATGTATACAAATCCTTCTATTATTTTTCACATCTATATCACTCCCACTTTGACATCAATGCTAGAAAAGAATTCAAAAAGAATGTCAAAGATCCAAAACTATACAATGAGTATCCCAAAAAAAATATCTTACCAGAGCTTAACAAATTTGAAACTTTCCGGATAAGCCTTCATCAATAGCTCAAGATAAGTATCCCAACCAAATTTAAAAGTGTCAGAAATAGATACAAGTCCATTCAGTATATGTGCAAATCACTCTTTCTCATTTAACTCTATCGGTGTGGGCTTCCCAACCATATCCATACATTCTTTCTTATGTACACTTAGTTAATCTAATTGGGGACTCACCAAGCCTCTAAGACTTCTGGATCTTCTTATGATCTTGTCTTTTTCTTTCTCAAGAGTAAAAATATGAGCTTCCAAAACCAAAATTTGACCATCAATGGATGTAGTCAATGAATTTAATCCATCAAAAGAATTAACTAAACTTGCAATTATCTCCTAAAGTTCCTTAATCTTTTTATCCACATTAATTGTAATTACATATGTATTACAACATATCCTGTAAATATTTGTACACTACTTCAAAGAATTGTCTATCAGTTCAACTTGTCATCAATCTTCTTCTTCTTAGATTCAATCACTTGATCAAAGGTAGCTCTTTTAGCCCGAGTGAACCTCTCTAGTGCTTTTCGATTTGAAATATGTTGCAATGATTGAAAATCCTTTGAAATGTGCTCAGTAATTATCTTAAGCTTGTCGGATGGGCTCGCTTCACTATCAAACTTGCAATCCGGGACTAGTTTGTGTAAAATAGTGATTGACTAATCAATAATCCCTTTATCTGTAAATCCCTCCTTCATCAATTTCTTTGCAGCTATCATCATGAGTTTGGTAGGACTCATCTCTGCTATGTTTTTTCTTTGCAGCCTTCGAGGTGTCAATTGACAACAATGATGGACCTACAACTAGTTCCCTATTAGATTCTCCTTCCTTCTCTTCTAATGATTTATCCTTAATAGCTTCCTCACTTGCATCAATGGTTTCACCACTTGATGTAGTCTCTGTAACTATTGGTTCCACTCTAGGAACTGTAACCTCAACCTGCACATTTGCATTCGGAGGACTGTTGTCCTCAACATTAGCATCATGTACAATATCAATCTTTTCACTCTCTCTATTTTTTGATGTCTCAATATTTTTCTATGCATTTGTATCTATTGGGCGCTTAATTTCCACTATCTTAGTGTCCTTCAAAATTGAGGCTGAAGCACCCATAATACCCTTTCATTTCCCTTCAACTAGGATGTCTACAGTGTCTTTCATTGATTCTGGTGAAGTAAATAATCCCTCTGTTCTCTTCAAAGAACTTAACCCATTCCTTTTGAGTTTCCTTTATTATTTCATTTACTCTTCCTTACATAAGACTAGTAATTCTATGTTTGTTGTTAAAATACTTTCTATCTGCCACCTCAAGTGTCCTTTCCATTTCCTCTAGAGAAATAGTAACACAAACAGATAACAGTTCTTGAATTTTTTATGTGTTTGTCTTCTAGTAATGTTGATAGCCTTCTAGCATCTAACATATCATACAATTTTGTCGGTATTTGGTTTTCTATTTCTATCAAGGATTTCTTATAAATATCCAAATATAACAAAACTGCCTCCTCTACTTCTCTTTGTTCAGCTTTATCTAAATGATTATAATAAGGTTGTACATTCTTTAACATGCCATCCTTAGTTATTTCATCAACTAATTCTGCACAAGTTTTTGGTGGAATGATAGTTACATTACCAATTTGAATTGCCATATTAATGTCAACCTTCTTCTTCCTTTTTGTAGTACTAGATGGAGTTGAAGGTGTTGCTTTTGGTGCTTGCTTCTATGTCGGTAACTTGATAGTAACTTTTCTAACCAATTTCCTTTTAGCCTCTTCCTTGGTCTCTTCCATTTTCTTCCTTATAACCCTCTTGAAAGCCAATGGTGTATCATCCTCAGATGTAAACTTTTCTATAAAAGGCTCAATGTGTACTCCAGGTTCCTTCCTCTTTCTACCTTTCTATGGGACAACATCAATCAATTCTTTAATGTCCTGTGAAACCTTTTCTAAAAATTTGCTTGCTTTTCCTTCCAACTTCTCTCTTTTCTTTCGGTTGAACTCTGTTTCAACCTTTTGAATCTTCTTCTTAGCAGTACTATAGGGCTTCTTAGCCACATCAACTGGTGCATCAATCAACATTTTGGCATAAGCCTCAAGGATCTATGCATCAACTTCATAGCCCATTTCCTCAACCCAAATCTTTAGGGGCTTAACTGCTTCCATAAGTGTTTCATCCTTCTTTACCATGAAGCATATGTCAGTTTAGAATTTGTCAACAATATGCTTAGGAACCCTTTCCCTAGACTTCATAGCCTTATGGAATCCCTAAAATACCTTTTCATCTCTCTGACTACCTAAAGTAGAAATTGACTGTTTCAACTATCTCCCTATTGGGATATCAAATGCCCATTGCCTCTTCTCAAAACTGGGAGTGTCATTAATGAAAAATAACATTAAGAAGACAATTAAATTTCCATACCAAAAAGTCCCTTTCTTTTCTCCTTTAATCTTTCCTAGTTTTATTAGTAGTTCATCTAGCATCCAGCCACATAGATCTAGTTTCTCATTTTCTCTCATCATTTTGTAAGCTGCAAAAATGCAGGAACTAGAAATAGAATTCATTTGGTTTGACTGAGTTACCTTATATCCAATGATCATGCTACTGAATCTGATGTTCATGTCGGTAATAGTGCTTATTCTTATCAATCTCTTGTTAGATGTCGTGCGGGTGATTTTGTTCACATAATCATTAGAAACCTTCTTGTCTGGATGTTGCCCAACTTGAGGTAAACGAGTGAGAGCCCTAATGGCTTCCATGGTGATCTTGTAAGTTCTATCCAAATAGATAAACTCTCCATGAACTCTATTCAAAATATACCTTATGATTTCATCTTTGAATTCTGGAATGTCTAGAATTCCAGTAAACCCTAAGTCTTCAATGTGCTTGTATTCTGCTTTGATCTTTCTAAATTCTCCCATCAGCTCACTCAAGCACATGCCCTTTATCCCCGATGTCCCTAAATCATCAATGTGACAATGTATGTATGCCCCAACATCTTTGACATAAACAACTCCCTCTGGAACATGAGAAAATGCTCCAACCAAATCATCCAGGGTAGCCACATGTGGATACCACTTGAAAATTGGCCTTGATCGGTCCTCGAGCTCTACAATAGTTGGATTTGCAACAAAAATAGGAATAGATGATGAACTCACTTCCATGATTAAAGATAAATACCTGATGATTGCTTTCGGTGAAAACCCTTAACAAATTCTTCCAGTCATCGGTGAAATCACTCAAGAAGAAATCTGATTACTCTGAAATGCCTCTGATCACTCTTAGTCACTCTTAATCACTTCTAAATCACTTTGAATGTAAGGTGATCAAGAATGAAGTGAATTCAACCTTTTATCCTCCAAGAAAAACCCTAATCTTTTATTGATATCAATGACTGCTAGTGAAAGATACTGAATCTCGAACAGAACATCTTCATGCTAGATAAGCATCTCCAATGTCTGGAACATCTTCCAGAACCTCTTCCCAGGGCATATGCAACATCTTCATGAATTTTTCCTACCCCTAATTCATCTGCCTTAGTTACCGGTTGAGCTACCTGTCGGTGTAGAAACAACCTCCTCTCTCGGATAAGTAAGTGATGCATTCTCATCTACTAATTGCTCTTCAATCTTCCTGACCCATCTCTGAGTGTGATCTTACCAGATTTCACTAACCTTCTCTTTCCCTTTCACTTTTGATCCTTCATTACCAACCGGTGGATTTCTTCTTCTATAGAATTTAGCAATATGTCCAACCTCATTACATGCATAACATGTGAAATTGTTTCTTTGAATTGCTCTGCTAAAACCAGTGAAATTTCTTTATTTGCACTGATTAGCTATATGTCCAAATTTTCCACATGCATAGCATTTAACATTAATTCTACAATCTTTTGTCTTATGACCATACTTATTGCATTTAGAACATTTACCGAGAGCAAAATCAGGGTTCTGATTTGCTCTGTTTCTACATTGCTTAGCCATTTGACCAAATTTATTGCAAAGAAAACATCTACCATTAAATTTATAAGCATTAAACTATCTTACTGGTGCCTTGTGGTTTTGATCTTCATTAGTAGTACCAGAACTCTATCCTTGCTCAAATCCAAGTCCACTAGAATCTCCAATCTATCTTTGTCTCTTCAATAACTCATCTAGCTGTGCTGAACTAATCTTGATTTTTTCTTTATACTCACTTGTAGTATTTAGAGCTTCTCTCAGAATTATCATTTATCTCTCAATTTCTTGTTCATTACATTGGGATTGTACTAAATTAGTTCTCAGCATATCATTCTCATGAACTAATCTACCACATTCTTCAAATTTGTTCTTCAGGGATACAACAAGATTTTTTTCCTTTTTCTTCCGGTCTTCAATCTCCTTAGACATTCTCATAGTTATAGCTTGCATTTCATTTCTCATGACCATGCTCTCCTGAATCAGATTTTGTCATGCCCAAAATTTTGGGCAAAAACACAACAAATATTTTTTTTGAACACTTAATTACTTGCGACCTAAGCCTAATAAGATGTGACAACTTAACAAGTTGTTCCAAATGAAATCTTAATTGATATTAAAATGTGATTCTAAAGTGAGTGATGGGTTAAAATTTAACTAGATGTCTTAGGTTTCAATTTTAACTCTTAAGCAATTTTAGGCTCTACAATTTGTTGGTGCTATGGAGGATAATCAGCGACTAGGGGTTTGGGCATATGTCACTTGGGATGATCCATCGCACACCCCACAATGGGTTTTTACCAAAGGTCGTTAGGAGGATAAGGTGCTTCCGTCTTCACAACCAGCTCAAACAGCTCGTACTAAATGGTTTAGGCCTGTGTCTACCTACTTTTAGGGGTTTTCCAATCCACATCGTAATCTTCCTTGAAGGTAAGTTTCTAGGGCTAATTACACTCGGCGGTTTGAAATTCATGGGAAACAAGGGCACCGCCATTAGAATCCTACTTTTCATTGAGGACCTTTTTATGGAAAAAATCATTCATTTGCTCAAGTGGTTGGTTCTCGATGGGTGGAACATGAAGCTAGGGTTTCGGCAAATCCTTTTGGAAAAATGGGTACCAATGCGATGGAAACTAGGGTTTCTATCTCTGTGGCTCCGGTGGTCAGTCAAGTAAGTTCAAATCCTAACAATGCTAGTCTTGAAAAGGATAAGGTATGTCATTCTACTGATCCTCTGTCTCATGCTTGGGTTCCTATTCCTTGCATTGATCTCCTTGGTTCTTATGTTGATAAAAAGGCTTATTCCCTTCATTCAAATGCTATTATTGGGGAAATTTGGGGGGATCAGATCTGTTTGTCCAAACTTTTTGCTAAATTACAGAAACATTGGACAGACATTCATTATTTTCAGCTCCTTTCATCAAGTTCATTTATTATTGTCTTCAATTATAATATGATTCGGGATAGGGTTTTGGATTCTCCTCACCATTGGTTTGGGAAGCATTTTCTTTCTGTTACTTCTTGGAAACCTTTCTATGCTCCTGCTTGGTCAAAATGTAATTTTTCTCCCTTTTGGTTTGGTCTTCCTAAGCTTCCCTTTGAATTCATGGACCCCGATGTTCTGCAAAAATTTGGTAATTCATTTGGTACCTTTGTCACATCCAAGTTGGATTTTGTGGAGGGGGAGGTTCTGGTAAAAATTTGTGTTTTACGTATTCCTGAAACCGTTTATCCTTGTACTTGTAATATCAAGTCTCATGATGGGATTTGGTGTCAAACTATTGAGAAATTGGAGTTTGAGCTTTTAAAATCCCCCCTTATTATAGATGCTCCTTTGTTTATGGATTTTAAGAAAAAGCACCAGTTGATGGATTCAATAGATGTGAACCCTAACATTATAATACAGTCTCAGCAGATTATGGCTTCCGATGGGAAAAACCTGACTAAAGAAGTTCAGTTGAATTCTATTCAGGTTAATGTTTCTCCTTCCATGAACAAAACATTAAAAATTTCAGAGCCCATCTCTAACTTTTTTAGGAAGGACTCTGAGATTATTTCAAATCCTCTGGATATTGTGGACAATTCAAAAAATAAAATTGTGGCTTCTCCTTTTGACCCAGTAGCCTTAGATGCTTCTAAAATGGATTCTTTTGGAAAGGTTTCTAAAGGAGAGATTCTGTCTGACTCATCCTTAATTGCTCAGATTAAACTTTTAACCTCTGATTCTTCTCATCTTGGTCCATAAACATTAGATAAGGAATCAAATCTAGGTTTTAATGAGTTATCTGAGGTAGTTGTGCCTGATTTAGAGCTAGTACAATAGGTGAATGAGCTGCTGGAAAATCATACCCCCCTTGGTGGGATGGAGGTGATGGATAGAGTTATTTGCTCTATTGATATTGACTTAGGACAAATTAAGTCTCTTCCTATTGTTACAACTTCAAATTCTTTTGACATTTTGGGTTCTAAAGATGAGGGATTGACTGATAAACTGATTTCCCTTTCACATAATGGTAAGGAATTGCCAATTGTTCAAACCTCTTTGGTTTTATCCCCTCCTTTTGGTTCTCCAAGAAGAGGTAGGCCTCCTAAAGTTTCTCAAACTAAGATAGAAGTTGCTGCTAGGATCTAGAAGACTCTGTCCCTTTCTCTTGGGATTGATAAGAGGAAGATTTTGCTTTCCTTAGGTAATATAAAGAAGGATAAGCTTCAATTGCTTAGTCCTTCTGTGACTAGGTCGGGGGCTATCAAAAAGAACCTGCAGAAGTGCTTTGGAGACTTTACTAAGTCTCTTGAAATTGAGAAGAGGGGAGTTTTGACCTCCCCTCAAGAGAAATGAAACTTATATCCTGGAATGTTAGGGGCTTAAATGCCCCTAACAAGAGATGCTTGATTAAATCACAGTTGGATTTAATCAAGTGTGATTTGGTTATGCTTCAGGAAACAAAATTGTCTAATGAATCTTCTAGTGTGCTTTTTACATCTTTAAAAAAATGGAACTTTCTCTCTTTCCCTTCTAATGGTGCTTCTAGGGGGTTAGCTTTATTATGGAATGCTTATAATATAGAGGTACAATTGGTCTATTTGGCAGTTCATTGGATGTTGTTCTTGGTTACTAGCAAGGTCTCTAAGGTTAAAGTCTGGTTGTTCAATATATATGCTCCCTCTGGGATTCAGGGTAAAAAGAAGTTATGGAGGGACTTGAGTAGGGTGGCTTCTCCTTTGAGGCAAGGGTCTCTTGTTGTCTTTGGAGGGGACTTTAATGCAATTTTGGATCCTAGTGAAAAAAGTGGAGGAATTTTCCCAAACAAAAGAATCATGGAGGATTTTGGGAATTTCATCCTACATTTGGGTCTTTTTGATTGCAAGTCTCAAAATGGGATTTTCACTTGGACAAATATGAGAAGGGATTTCTCACAAATAGCAGAAAGATTAGATCAGTTCCTACTTTCAGAAAATTGGTTGCAGTCGGACCTTGAATTTTTTTCCTCCATTTTGCCTTTGTCAAGTTCTGACCATTTTCTGATTTCTCTCTATATTTTGGAGGACAAGGCTCCCTTTCGGTCTTCTTTTAAATTTGAACCTATGTGGTTCAAAGATGCCTCCTTTTTACCTCTCCTAAGAAATTGGTGGGAGTCTTCTCCCTTCTATGCAGGTTCCCGTATGTTCCAACTTATTAATAAGATTAAGTTCTTAAAATTGAACATTAAAGAATGGAAGATTTCACATTTTAAAAACATTTTTCATGAAAAACAGAGAATTTAGGATATGATTGAAACTCTTAATAAGCATGTGCTTGATCATGGTATGGTTCCCCTGGTTTTTGATGAGTTAAAATCTTTAAGGATAGAACTTGAAGAAATTCTGGCTAAAGAAGAGATTTTTTGGAGACAAAAGTCTAGAGAGGTATGGTTGTCTGATGGGGATAGAAATACTAAGTTTTTTCACTCTTCTACTAAATTAAAAAGGAGTAGGAATAGGATCTCTTGTATAGAGGATTCTTCAGGGAATTTGCTTACAGAGCCTAAGGAGATTGCTGCGGAGGAAGTAAGTTTTTTCAAGACACTGCTATCTTCTGAAGGCGGTAATTTTCAAAATGACTTCATTTTTGGCATTCCATATTTAGTTTCGCCTAAGGATAACAAGATATTGATGTCTCCTTTTTCCCTTGAAGAAGTTAGAGTGGCAGTTTTTTCTATGAGTCCTGATAAGGCTCCAGGTTCGGATGGGTTCACTCCTTTATTTTTTCAGAAATGTTGGGATTTTGTGGGTAGAGATCTACTCCTAGCTCTTGAAGAAAGTAGGAGAAATAGATCAATTTTAAAGGAACTTAATACCACGATGGTGGCTCTTATTCCTAAAAAGGAGATTGTTAAATCTTTTGTTGATTTTTGTCCTATTGCTCTATGTAATACTTTATATAATATTTTCACTAAATCAATATCCATTCAGCTATC
The DNA here is from genome assembly GCF_030272615.1 of Cryptomeria japonica. NCBI lineage: Eukaryota > Viridiplantae > Streptophyta > Pinopsida > Cupressales > Cupressaceae > Cryptomeria > Cryptomeria japonica. The sequence goes on from NC_081411.1 coordinate 458,416,902, forward strand.
CAAAATCCTTCCTAAACTAATTTCAGTAGAACAAGGTGGTTTTGTACCAAACAGGAAGATGCCGGAGGGAGCTATTGTGGCTCATGAGGTTCTACATTCTATCTCCCTTCAGAGATCCCCAACCATGATCTTAAAGCTTGACATGATAAAGGCTTATGATAGAGTGGAATGGAGGGCTTTAGGTCTTGTTTTGGAAAGGTTAGGCTTTTCTAGGGCTTGGATAAAATGGATTATTGCTTGTATTTATTTTGCAAGGTTCTTGATTATAATAAATGGTTCCCCTTGTGGTTTTTTTTCCTCCTCTAGAGGTTTAAGAAAAGGAGATCCTCTTTCTCCATTTCTGTTTATACTTTTAGTTGAGTCTTTTAGATGGGCTATTAAGGCTATGAAATTAAAAGACCTTTGGCTAGGGGTGAAAATCCCGGGAATACCAGGATCTATATCATGTTGGCATATGCACACTCCAATGAGACATTTTAGGTGATTGAAGGTTTTGTCATTGATGGCAACCTTACAGTCCTATGGCACCAACAAGGCATTACATCGACAAGGCATTACACTAGCAAGATAGTCCACCGACATCAATGATCAGACTCTACACCGGCACTCAGACCACCAGCATCGGCACAGAGAAAGGAAGTATACCGACACAGAGGCCGACAGGATTTTGTTTTATTATATTTTTTTTATTATTGTAAAATCTTTGTAAAGCCGACTTGGCAAGTTGTAAAATGACTCTTATATATAAGAGAGATCATTGTAGACATTTTGTAAGTAGAAGTAAGTGAATAAGAAAAGATATATGGCATACCTATTCTGTGAAATATAGGTAAAAGGTTTTATGTAAAGAACAGAGCAGAAACTGGTACTGGATCTAGCATTATAGATGCTATTGTAAAGCAGTACAAGATATTGGATTTGCATAATCCACATTGTAAGTCAGTGAGACTTCCTATTGAGCAGTGAGCTCTAGGCAATTGGCCTTCCTGCATGTGCAGGCCCCTCTTGTAAGTAATATTCTCTTATTGGCCAGTAAGTGGATATTATGGGTCACAAATCCCATTGAGGTTTTTCCCACACCAGGTTTCCTCGTTAAATCCTTGTGTTATGGTGTGATTTTCATGTGGATGCTTTTAATTTTGTTTATTGCTTTATTTCTTGCACACTGGTACACTCTTATAATATGCTCTACATGTTTTAAGTTAAGAAAATTGTTATACGTGTTAGATACTAATTCACCCCCCCTCTCAGTATCTGTGGGAATCCTAACAATTAGTATCAGAGCATGGTCCTCTAATTTCAGAAGCCTAATAGCTTGAGGAAGATCTTGACATCGGTAGATATGGAAAATCTGATGAAGCAACTTGAAGGAGCTCTCTCAGACTATGATGTAGACAAATTGAAAAATATCAAACTAGAAGATGATCTAAAGGTAGCTCAGGATATCATTCAGGAACTTCAAGAGAATCTTACTATTGCAAGAAATAAGAGAAGAGAACTTTGTGAAAAGATGCAAAATGAAAATGATGAAAAGGAATCACTTAATGATTAGATAAGCAAGCTGAAACAAGAGAACATGACAACAAAGAATGAGATGCAAGATATGACTATGAGATTTTGTAAAGAAATTGAGGATAGGAAGAAGAATGAAGAAGAATTGACCAGAAGACTAAGTGATGCAGCAAATGAGAACACAAGAATTAGCTATGAAAATGATTTATTGAAGATAGATCTGATGCAAACTCAAAATGACTCAAATGAACTGATGAGGCAAAAAGAAGTCTTAGAAAGAGAACTAGAAACTACAAATCAACATAAAGAAAAATTCAAGAAAAGCTCAAAGGAACTTGGCACCTTGCTGAAGAATCAAAAACCTAAGGGTGACACTTTTGGAATTGGCTTTGAAGTTGGTGAAAGCTCCGGTACTGCAAATACTCAGGATCATAGCAAACCGGTAAGACAACCTAATACCTATAAATTCAATGGAAAATGCTTTAACTGTAATAAGTATGGTCATAGAGAAAATGAATGTAGATCTAGAAATTATCATAATATCAACACACCCACCGGTCAATGTTCAAAATGCAACAAAGTTGGTCACAACTCTGAAAATTGTAGAATGAATGTGAGATGTTATGTTTGTGGAAGATTTGGACATTTATCTAATCAATGCAGAACACAAACCGGCATAGGTTATGGGAAAGCTATTTAGAAGAATAATGTGACTTGTTATGCATGTAACAAGATTGGACATATTGCAAAATTCTGTAGAAGTAAAGGATCACCGGCAGACAACAACAGTTCTAGCTTGAAAGGGAAAGAAAAAGTTGAAGAGGTAAAACAAGAATTCTCAAAACAATGGATTATAAAAGCTGATCTAAATGTTGGGAATACTCCTCCACTAGTAGAACCAATCAACACTCCACTGGCAGAATAGAGTATTACTCCATCGGCAGGACAAAGCAGTGCTCCACCGACGGGAAGTTCTTCATCTAATTGAAGAAAGTTTCCTTGAGGGTTTGGCAATCTAATGACACATGCTATTATTCCCTTGGTTAGAGATGAGAAGTTGGAAATTACTTCTTACTGGTAGACAATGTTAAGTGAATACTTAATCGACATGCATAAAATGTGGTAGATGGCAAATAAACAATATAAATTTGTGGTTTTGGCTCCATTTCATTTCACCGTGATTTCAAACATTCGAAGAGTGTGAAATTTGCAGAGCTAAGGGATTTCGAGCAAAGAGGTGAAGCACTTCAAGCAATCAACCCATCCAAAGGAAGAAAAAGGTATTTATCATCATGGCATCCACCTCTGCACTTCAATATATAGCAAACCCTACTATAGTCGAGGTCATAAACGCCCTAGGCCCATGTTTCAACTAGTTCCCGAGGTAGCAAAGAAAGATGACACTGTAGGTGCTTTTTCTCAAATACCAAAAGGAGTTGTTTATGCTGAAGACCCCAAAATTTACATTCATTGTAACATAGAGGAATTAGAAGAAGAAGAGAACAAAACAAAACTTGGCTCCTCTTGACATACTATTGAATGAAATTATAGAGGAAGGAAAACTGAAGAATATAGAGAAATTGTATACACTTTGACTGCAGATGAAAAAGAACAAGTAGAAAACAATGTTATATTGCATATGGACATGTATAAGAAATTTTTGATGGAAGTAATAGATGATGTACCAGATGAATTGTTCAAAAGACTAGAGGCAAGGAGACAAGCAGTAATAGAACTTGACAAGAAAATCAAGATAGAAAAGCTACTTGCTATGTACCCAGTAAACTCACCTAAAGAAATTGATGATTTAATTGCTGAAGCCAACCGCTCAGTATTCTCTACTGCACACCGACACATTGCATTAATGGTTGGAAGGGTCAATGAGGTGACTGAAGAAACAAAAAATGGATGGGATATATTCCTAGTTGAAAAAGAAAAACAGGAAGAATATAGGAACCCCAAACCAATAAAGGTATATCAGAAGGAAAGAGACAAAGGAAAAGGAAAGGTTGGTGGACCTCCGAGTATCAAAGTAAAAGACAACTTACCCCCACTTACTTTAACATCACCGGTAACAACAACTACAAAAGATCAACTGGTAGTTGAAAGCATGGATGTAGAGGATGTCAATCCTAATCCTAAGGTCTTATATACAATAGATGTTGATACACAAAAGATCAACATTGTGGTAGACAAAGATACAGCTGGTAAGACTGAAATGGCTAGTGAGCCACCGGTAGATGAGCAAACTGATAACACATAAGAGAAACCGACAGATGACAAAGAGCAACAAGTAGGAACTCAGACTGAGATAGAGCAACAAGAAGAGGAACAGAAATAGGAATAGGTTCATGAGGAAACACTGCCATTGGCAACTGGAGAAGTACACAAACCATTGCTTAAAGAAATGCAAAAATAGACTAACTTACCAGAGGTCACAACAAGCTTGGTTACTTCCTCCACCGGCGGAATTTAGAATGTTGGTTCCTCCTCAGTAGGCCACAAACCAACAAATGTAACTAAAGTACTTTTGGATTCAATCAAAAAGATAACAGATTGTAGTTCATAGGCCTATAAAGCCATAGATGACACAATCCCAATTTTGAAGGTAATTGCTCCTAACTGTAATATAGACAATAAAGATTCTTTAGGACAACTTGATATTTTGTGTAAATACATCACTAAGAACACAATGACCCTTGAGAAAATAAAGGAAGAGATATTGAAGGACAAGGTAGAAATTGAAAAGGAGAAATTCTTTGAAGATCAGATAAAGAAGTGTACTAGAGATTTTAACACACTTCTACTAGAACTATGTAACTCATTAAAGGAATACAAAACTCTGTACAAAGACACCTGCAAAACAAACTTTTTGACAGTAGACACAGATAATAAGATGAGCAAGGTATAGGATGAAATCAATAAACTTGCAGATAATTTTGTTAACTCACCTGATACATTATCTGTTTTTGAACAGAAGATAACAACTTTTGAGGAAGAGTTACTTAAATTAGAAAGAGAAAAGGAGAGAATAGTGAATAAGGCAAAGCATCTGAGATTAAAACTGAGTCCAAGATTGGACTATCTAGCATCATTGCGGAAGGAAATATCTGAGGCACTGATATAGGGATAGAAAACACCGGCAGAGCATATGCAACACCTCACCGGTACAGTTAAAAGAATAGAGACAACAATAAGAGACAGTAAAAAGTTTATGAAGAGTATAAACTTAATTTTGGCAGAGCTTTTTCAAATTGTAACTACCCAATTACAAGGTTGAAACTACAAACTCTATTGACATCTTGACAACCTTTGTCATTGATGCCAAAGGGGGAGTAGTGGTATGAGAAAATTCAATATCACAGGAATTATATGCTCAGGGGGAGCACACATTTTTGGTAACATTTTTTTAGACTTCACATTTTTCAATACACTTTTGAAATTTCTCATGAGTGTTGCCATCAATGCCAAAGGGGGAGATTGTTGGCATATGCACACTCCAATGAGACATTGTAGGTGATTGAAGGTTTTGTCATTGATGGAAACCTTACAATCCTATGGCATCAGCAAGGCATTACACCGGCAAGATAGTTCACTGGCATCAATGATCAGACTCTACACTGACACTCAGACCACCGGCACCAGCACAGAGAAAGGAAGTATACTAGCACAGAGGCCGACAGGATTTTGTTTTATTATATTTTGTTTATTATTGTAAAATATTTGTAAAGCCGACTTGGCAAGTTGTAAAATGACTCTTATATATAAGAGAGATCATTGTAGACATTTTGTAAGTAGAAGTAAGCGAATAAGAAAAGATATAAGGTAGACCTATTATGCAAAATATAGGTAAAAGGTTTTATGTAAAGAACATAGCGGAAACCGGTAATAGATCTAGCATTATAGATGCTATTGTAAAGCAGTACAAGATATTGGATTTGTATAATCCACATTGTAAGTCAGTGAGACTTCCTATTGAGTAGTGAGCTCTAGGCAATTGGCCTTCCTGCATGTGTAGGCCCCTCTTGTAAGTAATATTCTCTTATTGGCCAGTAAGTGGATATTGTGGGTCACAAATCCCACTGAGGTTTTTCCCACACTGGGTTTCCTCATTAAATCCTTGTGTTATGGTGTGCTTTTCATGTGGATGCTTTTAATTCTGTTTATTGCTTTATTTCTTGCATACTAGTACACTGTTATAATATGCTCTACATGTTTTAAGTTAAGAAAATTGTTATACCGGTTAGATACTGATTCAGCCCCCCCTCTCAATATCTATGGGAATCCTAACATATCACACTGACTATTTGCAAATGATACCTTGTTATTTGGTCAAGCCTCTATGCAGGAAGCCTTGTTCATAAATGAAGTTATACAGAATTATGCCTCTTTTTCAGGGCAGAAACTAAATTCTGAGAAGTCAAAAATCTTCTTTCTTCACACCCCGCAATTAATCTAATCTAGATTATTTTCTTTTTAGGGTTTTGAGCCTAGCTTATTGCCATGTACTTATCTGGTTATACCCTTCTTTATTAAACAGAATAATTCAAGCTTTTGGGATAAAATCATTTCGGCCATCTCAAAGAGAATTCTTTCTTGGAACCATAGGTGGTTGAATCTAGCCGGAAAAATTGTTCTCATTAAGTCTATGCTGAATGCAGTTCCTATTTATCTTATGTAAGTATTAAGATCTCCAAAGGATGTGTTGGTAAGCTTACAGGATACTTTAAGGTCTTTTCTTTGGAGTAGCAATAAAGATGGGAGGAAAAAACTTGCTCTGGTGGCATGGGATAAAGTTTGCTTACCAAAGGACCTAGGGGGCATAGGGATCATAAATATGGAAAAGAAAAATTTAGCCTTGGGGGATAAATTGGTTTGGAATTTGTATGAGAAGTTTGACTCTTTACGGACTCAGATTATGTTTGCTAAATATCTTAATAATGGTCCTACAGAGTACATTTTCCAGATTTCTAATTTACCTTCAGGATTTGTTATGTGGAACTTCATATGTAAATGTAGATCTGTTATTTTGCCTAATCTCTCTTGGATTGTCCATAAAGGCACAAAGGTCAGATTTTGGGAAGAAAGGTGGAATGGTCACCCCCCTTTATGAAGTCTAAGGAATTGGTCCCCCCTGATATCCATTCTTTCTTCCCTTTGGGGCACCTCTGTGGCAGATTACTTCGAAATAATATATAGTGGAAATGTGAGATTGGCTAAATGGAAGTTGATTGACTTTTTGGTGATTGATCAGGATCTGAAATTGCAGTATACCAAGGTCCTGAGTGAGATGGTGGTTATCCTTTTGGATGATGAGGATGAACTGGTTTGGACTAAGAATATTTTTGGCAAATATACAGTGAGGGATGGTTATAATTCCCTCATGAAAGATAATTATCTCCCTTTTTGGCCTTATAAGCTTTTTTGGCATCCGACCTGTTTGCCAAAAGCTAGTGATTTTGCTTGGTTGGTAGTTCAAGATAGGGTTCTCATAGGCATGAGATTGGATAGGTTGGGTATCACTATTTCCTTCACATGTGTGTTATGTAAAAAACACTTGGAATCCTCCTCCCATCTCTTTTTACATTGTGACTTTACTTATCAATGTTGGCAGTGGTTGTTCAATAGATTGAATCTGACATTTGTTATGGGAAAAGACCTGATTACCTCCTTTAGTTCATGGCCAGTTTTGTTTACTTCATCCTTTTATGCATGTTTGTGGATTATTTCTCCATCTATTGTAATATGGAATATCTGGTTGAAGCGTAATAACAGGATCTTTAGAAACACTAGCTCTTCTCTCCCTGAGGTTCTACTAAAGATTGAATCGTCCATATCTGAGGTTGCTTTGTCGCATATAAGTAGGAACTTGGATAATCTCACTTCTTTTTCTCATTGGGATAGTAGGGTGACTAGAGTTTGGAGCATGTTATCTGCCCTTCCTTCTCACAGATCAATTTTGATAAAAGGTGATGCCTTAAATAAAAGAAAGTTGGCATCTTGGAAACCACCTCCTCTTGGTAAGTTTAAGTTGAACTTTGATGGTGCCTCTTGTGGAAATCCTAGTTTGGCTGGGGTAGGCATGGTGATTTTTGATCATCACACTCATATTATTCATGCTAGGTGTCATGCAATTGGTATTCAGTCTAATAATTTTGCTAAATTTAAGGCTTTGTCTTTGGGTCTGGAATTGGCTATTTCCCTAGGAATTAAAGACCTCATTATTGAAGGGGACTCATTGGTGATCATTCAGAGTGTGTTAAAAAAGAAATCTTATTGTTGGAAATTGTAATATCTTCTTGATCTTATTCTTTAGCAATTGGAATTCTTTGATTCTTTCTTCTTTACTCATTGCTATAGAGAAATTAATCGAGTAGCAAATTTTTTAGCTAATCTTGCTATTAATAGTAATGCTATTTTTCATGATATAAGCTCTGTTGAAATTCTTGTTTCAGTTTTGGAATTCTCGCAATAAACATGAGGTTTTTTTTGGTCTCTAACTTTTGATAAATTGACCCTCTATTGCCAGTCAGGATAGGCATGTTTATTGTTTATGCTCAGCTGGTAATCTGACTCTGTATGTGGTAATTTGTTATCATATATATAGTTTGGTTGTGAGTTGTCATAAGCATTAAGGGTGATTATGTTTATTGGCTCTGGCTCATTCCTTTTATCTCCAAAAAGTTTTTGAGAGTGGCAGCTTGCTTTGTTTATTGTTTTCTCTCATAGCTTTTTTTCGAGGTTGCTCTCATATGAGGGATATTGATTTCATGATTTGTTAATTATGACATGCCATGGCCTTTTATATAATGATTATTGCCGTACTATTTTTCAGCTTCAGTGGAGATATTATGGTACTTCTCACAGAGGTGATTATGAGGTTTAATCATTTTTGGCATATTGTGGTTCACCCAAGATGCATCTCTTAAAATGATTTTTTGGATAGTTGTTTTTTTCACACAAGTGGATCAATCATTATTATGAAAGGCGGTTAAAATAGGCCTTTGGTTTAATTTGATCGAACAAGATGCATCTCTTCGCATGTTTTTTCCTAGCTTTTCACATGGATGAATAATTCATTACGGTGTATGGTGGCCATTTAATTTATGTTTTTCTTGGTTTTTTGCTTCAGCTATATATTAATTTTGGTGCAGAATGTTTTTGTTTATCTACGTCAAGGGTGACTTAAGGAATACTTCTCTCTATGGGAAAGGTAACTATTTCTCATGTCTAATATTCTTCTGACTTATCGTGTTTTAGTATCTACTCCTGAGGAAGACATTGTTGACAATTATGGTTATGTTTCTGAAAAGATTGGGAGAGTTTTTGTTTTGCATAATCTAGAGTTGGAGTCTGAAATTCGCAAGGTGGTGGGTAATTGTTGGTTTCTCTCTCCTTCTTTTATCTCTTTTTCAAAATTTTGTCTCATTTTTTTACTATATGTTATGACCTTCTATGGGATAAGACTCTGGTCCAACTTATTGCATCAAAATTTGTGGCACCTCCAATGCTTGATATGCATCATCTTGGGTCAGCTTTGGATAGTTACATTTTTGATATGGGTACTCTTCCTTATGGGGGCTTCCTTTCTGTCCAAAATATTTTGGAAGATGGTCACTATGGAGATTTTCTCTTTGAAATTAGAATGGGCCTGATTTGTGACACTATTGATGAAGCTCTTAAAGATGTGGAGATTTTGTTTGGTTTTATGTCTCCCCAGGTTTTGGCCAGAGAACGGGATGTGTTAATTGGTCTTCATGCTCTGATTAATTTCTTTTTTGCTTCATCTGCTACTCCTCTCCCTGTGATTCCTATACAGTCTCTGGTTCCTTATGATGCTGTGCCTTTTCCTCCGGAGGAAAGTTCGAGTAATTGGTTTTTTGACTAACTGATTTCACCTCTTGCATATATCTCACACTTTTTTGCAGGCTGATTATGGGATGGTTTTTTGGGCAGTTCTCATTAACTCAAATTTTTGGAGTTGGACATATTCAGCCTATTTCAGTTTCGGTCCTACTTTGGTTCATATCCTTTGGTCTCCTTGGTATCTCGGCATGTTCCTCCATTTTGTATCTCGCTGCTGATAACAGCTGATGGGCCCCTAGATCTTCTTGTTGAATTTTTTTTGATTCAGCCCTTCATTTTGTAACCAACTGAGTGTTTAATCAGTTGAGATATATATCCTATGGGATCTTTGCACATAGGGCAACTATATGGGTATGGGGGAGATTTTGGGTCATCAGGATCTAGTTATTTTGTAAAGGGTAGTTTAGTTTCTTTTCTTAAGGTGACAACCAAAGGTTTTCTTGCAGGTTCTTTCCTGCCAGTATGCCTTTTTTGAACCCGTTGTAAAAATTATCTAAAAATAAAAATAATAAAGTTAAGTGGCTATGCCACTTTTATTGAAAAAAAAAAATTTAACTCCTAAGCGAAAGGATTGGATTTTACTTACGAAACCATTATGATAAATCCTATCATGAAACATAATTAAATTAATTTTATAAGGACAATATCCTTTTTGAAATTAAATAAATTCGCTCAAATGTCCCTCCAATTTTAGTTACATTTAATAATATTTAAATGGCCCAATTTCTACTAAATTGACATTAATTCAATTTCTTAAATCGATATCAATTATTTATCTAATATCAATTTTTCCCCAAACATTGATATTATAATTTCTTCAATTATAACTTAATTAATTCTTAAATCTATTAATTCAATATTAACATGATTTCATTGTATCAATATTAAATAACTGAGCAAATAAAATTAAAGCGCCAAATGTTATTATAATAATTAAATTATTTAATTAAAGGTTCCACTTGGCTTAAATAAGTTTGCAAGATCAATTCCATTAACTTATTTTAGAAAAGTATATTATTCTGCTACAATACCCTCTCACTAAAACAATAATAATCATTCGATAACCTTCATTAAATTATTCCAACTAAAGTATATCGTTAGAATTTCCAAAATGTATTTATATAACTTTAATAAGCCTAGAATCCATTAAATCAATATTATTTCAAGCTCAATGTATTAGCATTAATTAATAGAGAGAATGAAAAGAAAGATTTTGAATTTGACTAATTAAGTTAATCAAATTGAAATAATATTTGCTTAATAAATTCATTTCATATTAAAGACGTATTTTAATTCCCCCTAGATATTAAATATCAACTATAGACCTATTATGTTTAAATAAACATTTTGTTTTTTAATAGAATCCAATATTTAAATTTACAAAAGAAATTTAACTTAACTTCAATATATATATATATATATATAACTACATAAAAATATGGATTTTTATTTAAAGTTAGTATCCCCAAAATTATTGTAGGAATAACCTTCCTATTTATTTGACTATAATACAAATGGATTTTACCCATTTCAATTTGAAAAGGGTTTCCCCCTCTTTTCAATTATATTATTATTTTATTTGAACCCTAACTAGGGTTGTTTATTTCTCTGATACTAAACTCTCTTTCTTTTTATTTTCTTATCAAGCTAACCCTAACCCGAAATTGGGTTAGGGCTGTTTGCTCTAACATTTTTTTTTTGTGTGTGTTTGTGAGCATGTGCAGGTGGCGGCCATGGTGGCCAAGCTAAGGAGAGAGAGATGATGCAGTGGTAGAGGGCCGAAGGGTTTCAAGTTTAATGAGGGAGGGGAGAGGGTTTTCGGCCCTTGTGGGTGCCGCCCCACAGGTCGGCCTTGGCCGAGCTTGCGGGTTACGACCCACAGTGGCGGACAAGGCCACCACTGTGGGTTGTGGCCCACTGCACGACCACGGTCGCCTTGTGGGTCACCACCCACAAAGATGGCTGAAACCACTCTGTGGGTTATGGCCCACAACATGGTCGAGCCACTCTATGGGTTGCTGCCCACAAAGAGCCCGAGCTCTGCGCCTCTGGTAATTTTTTGTTAAAAACAATATGGTTTTTTTTTTCTTTTTTCTTTTTTTTTGTAAATGTTTAAAAATATATATCATATATTTAATAAGATATATGTATTCATATCTTTATATATTTTACTTTGACAGATAGGTTCAAATTATAAATAACCAGAATAAAGAAATGTGCTAATATTTCCAGCCCAATAATATTTCATTAAATGTGTCAATATATCTGTATTTTTTTTCAGACAACAACATACATGTCTGTATATTTTCTTAAAAATAAACAACATCTTAGTTTAGAACTAGAACATTAGATATTAATTTATATAACATATATCCTTAAAATCTACATTTCCATTATCTTACAGCAGGTTATTTTCAATAAAATAGAAAAGATTAAATTTTAATTTCTTTCATTAACATATAGTTGCTTTTGATTTAAAAAACACAATAGTCAGATTTATATAATTTCCACTATACATGCATTTTCAGAATAGTAAAGAAAACAACATAATGCTTTTATTTACAGCTGCAACTAACTTTTCCTAAAATCCATTTAATCAATAAACAACAAGATGAAATGCTTTATTAATGAGGACTCTAAGATATTTATTTATTTTTCCTTTGTATCTAAACTATAGACTTAAGAAAATATTTCATTTCTATTTAAAAGTGACTACTCTATTAACATTTAACTTGGCACTTCCTTTTCAATAACGAATTAGAAACAAAATATAATATCTTTTTTAATCTTCTTTTTTTTAGCAACTATATCAATACAAAAATAATCCAAAATGTATTCTTCTCATTTCAAGGATAAATAATTCAAGTTAAAATATAGTTCCTTTTCTTTATATTTCATGGCAAACTAAACAATTAATTACATTTAGTACATCAAGATTTCCTTTACTAAATAAGAAGATAACTAAGTCAAGCCTCTCATTTCTACTAAATGTGGACTTATCCATTTCATTTATTTTTGCAACTAAATACATTAGGACATAGGATCATCTCAAAGCTTTCTCTTCCAAATCTTTTCCCCAAGCCAAATCTTTTCCCAAGCAACCTGCAATAAAAGCTTTAGGGTTGTGACCATGGAGGCTCACCTCCCAACCTAGGCTTACAAGAAGCCACCCACAAGCTAGGAGAACCAAGGCTAGATGGGAAACACACATTCAAAAAAAGCACACACAAGCAAGAAAATTTACAACAACATTAACACTCCCATCCCAAGGATAAACAATGTCACTTCTGTGACTTTTCAAGTGGGATGAAGGTGGACCATATACCTAGAGGAGAATTCTACAAGTAGTGAACATAATGTCATAGAAAGGCTACAAATAAACACATCCACAAGTTCCAAACTTGTCCCTATAATCCCTTATGTCCCCCAAGGCATACAAGCCAACAAACTCCCCTTATGACACCCATTTCATAAACAAAATACCATGCAACAAGGGTCCCATAACCCCTTGTAAATCATTCTTTTCCAAAGAGAGCCTCTACACTCATAGGTTGTCAAACAACCCTTCACCCCAAGGCCACTCTACCCTCCCAAGGGTGAGTTTGGCCTTGAAAACTCCCAAAAAAATATCATATAACCACAATATCACGAACAGAAAATGAAGAACCCAACATCTTCCTAAACATACTAAGAAATCAACAATGGGAAAACAACCACAATAAACAATCTTTCAAAACTCAAAGCATCAACATGAGATAGTAAACCAACTAGCCTTAAATCTACCAAAATGATGAATAGAAGTTGTAGAAGAGCTTCCCAAATCCACTATCTTTTACCTTCAAGACTTAGCCAAAACCCCTTCCAATAACTTGCCAAAACATATTCAAGAATCTAAGTCTCTAAATGGATAGTGGGTGATCAAACTTCTCCCTCCCAAACTATTCCCTAAGAAGACACTCCTCACTCTTTCCCACCCACTTGGGAAGGGTGAAGGATGTTCATTGGTTGGTCTTCCCAATACCTTACAACTCTCTAGCCAAGACACCTCAAAAAAGGTAAAAGGAATGGGGAAGAGCAATGTCACTCATGAGGAGGGCTATCTAATCTAGGAAGGCTCCTCTAAAGTTGAAATTCGGCTAGCTTGGGAAACTCAATTTTTGGGGTGGCTAAACAGGCCCTAGGGAGTGGACACATGGCTAAATTTGACCTTTATCCATAGGTACATCATATGGCCCACTAAAAATGCCCCTAACTTGACCCTAGGAGTTAGTTTAACCCCCTAGAAATTCACCCAAAGTTTACCTACGAGTCAACCCTGAGTTGACCTTTCTAATGGCTCCATATCCAAGACTTTCTTGGGACCATACTAGGATAATTGAAAAATATGTATTGCTAAAACAAATTTCCCCCAAAGGGATATGTCATAGCCAACTCATCCTACAACACATGTGTCAAGTGACACTACAAAAAGAATTACACATCACTAAAATACACATGGCAAATGTCCCTTTTTTTGGAATTTATAAATTAAACAATTTCCAAATTAAACACACATCCAAGCATAACATTTACAAATTAAAACACATTTACAAATGAGGCGTTGTCTCTCCAAATAGACAACCCTTGGCTTCACAAATGCACATAGGTCTAGGCTTGATTCTCCAAATAGTTTCCATGGTCACATGGAATAATTTTCCTGCACATCTCACTTGCACATTAGTAATTCCAAAAATCACATATAATATTATCATATGGAAAGACTACAATTCAGACATCACATACAATTTTATTTATAAAAATCAAGTTTCCAGTTATCTAATAACATCCATATAAAATAATCTACTAAATGGCATTATCATAATCCTCATGAAACTCAATCATTAATATGACATGCATCCATGTTTTCTAATACCATAATGAAGTATTGCAAATTCAGAGATAGATTACATATGTTATATCAAGATTATCCAATCAGAGGATCATATAGGATCTAAATCCATAATACATCAAAATATGTACCACAAGGTAAAATGATACCATAACCTAGTTCAATTACTTTTCCCACTAATCTACCCGTCTATCATAGTCCATCCTATTGAATTATAACATTTAATAATATGGTCAACCATGGTCAACTAAGTTAACTAGAGCTTGATCGAGGTGGGGCTCTATAGATTCTGACACTGTTCCTTATGTGCATCTTTCTCTTCATCATCCTGATTTTGAAAAAGTTCCTTCCTTCTAGCTTGAACATATGACAACCTCTCTTGTAGGACAAGAATGTATTCCTTAGCAAAATTCAATTCATCTTGTAGCTTTAAGTTATTCAATCTTTCAGTATCATAATCTTCAAGTGTCATCTCAAGTTTCTTCTCCAAGTCCATATCCATGGATTCCAGATTCAGGATCTTCCTCAGGCTATTAAACTTCCTCCAAGGCACAAGCCTCTGATACCAATTGTTGGAATCCAAGAACACTGAGAGAGGGGGGGGGGTTGAATCAGTGTTCTACTAGTTAGATAAATTTGTCCTTATTAAAGAATGCATACACCAACCAGTATACCAATATATACATAATATAAAGAAGTAAAACAACAAATAAGCCAATCACATAAATGAGAACCATAATACACACAATTATACATGGAAAACCTTAAAGAGGAAATACCACAGTGGGATTTTTTACCCACAATATCAATTCACTGGCCATATGAAGAGATATTACAAAATATAAGGGGCCTACACTTGTAGGAAGGTTTACATCCTAGAGAACACTGCTCAATTACAAAAGGAGCCTCACTGACTACATATAAATCTAGACTACAATCTAGAGAAGTGTGTGAATTGCTAAGATAGTATCTTTTATGCCAGGAAATAGTTCCGGTTAAGCTCTGTCTATTCAGGTCTGAAACCCTAAACCCTTTATCGGAATAACCCTTACATAAATACCCTCACATATATAATCTCTTTGTTATATTTAGCATCATATTACATCCAAATATTTTTATTACAATTTTTATATACCAAAATTATCTAATCCAACTGACCATATTTTAAATCATGTCAGCCTGCATTGCTGGTAACTAAAGAAAACCTCCTATCTTGTTGATGTCGGTGTCAGTGAAGTGCCTTCTGGTACACCACTTAACCAAAACATGAAGTCGGAACAAGATACCATGTTGCCATCAATGAAAACATAGTAAAACCAACCAAATGAGTGTCAATTGCCAACATATGTAAGAGGATTTAGTCCTTCGGTATTGAGCTTAACCAAAACTATATTCAGGCATAGGAGATGTTATCTTTGCAGTTCAAATACTTCTCTGGATTGTACTCTAGATTTCGGTGTAGTCAGTGAGACTCCTTTTGTGATGAGAAGTGCGCTCTAGGATGTTGGCCTTCCTGCAAGTGTAGGCTCCTTAGTTGTAATTCACATACTTACTGCAAAAGTATTATTTGACTGTGGGTAGGCTTCCCACCATGGTTTTTACCTTTATCGGGGTTTTCACATATAAATCTTGGAGTCATGTGGATGGTATTTATTCTCTGATTATTGTTTATGCTTAATTGGTTTAACTACTATTCTGGTACTTGGTTTAAGCATTCCGATATTAATGTCTTGGGTTTTGGTATTAAATTTATAATTGCTAAATGTTCTGGTAATCTATGCAACTAATTCACCCCCCTCTCAGTTGTCTATCGGTTATTTGAGTTGTCTAACATGAAGTAGTGATGTTAAATAGTATGAAGGATGGAGTGTGTAAGTAGACAGAAATGGTATGTTACTGTTACACATGAAGTGTAACATCTACTGGTAAGAAGGACCACCGGTAAGAAAGAAAAGGATAACATGGATGTGATCACCAGTATATAGAGAGAAGTATACCATCACTGATAAATAATCATGGTTAATGGACCAGTGTATTTTATTGTGTTTGATGGTAGATCAATTTGATCTATCAACAGAGAAGAGGTTAGCAGGTTTTAAGGTCCACCGATGTGGTTAGGTTATATCAACAAGGTGAGTTGAACTGGTAGTGAATCTTTGTCCATGAAGGATGCCAAAATGACTTTGCAATCTGAGAAGAGGTGGATGTTGACAAGGATGATAGGTGGACACCAAGTGGCAAGCACGCAGAGGTTGGTGAAGTGTTCATCGACATGTTAGGAGATGAGTAGGTTGACATTAATGAAGAACCTGCAAGTCACAAGTCAATGGAAGGATGTTACAGCTCAAGGAAGATAGAAAGGCAAGATGATTGATCTGATTTTGTAGGACAATCTAATCCTTGTACTCATTGGTCGAAGGAAATAACTGAAGTATTAATGGTGATGTACAAAGAAAATCCAAAAAACTAGTTGCAGATGTCTAAAAATAGAAAATGTACATTAGAAGGTGAGGATATGGCAGTGTTGATTGATGTGATGCAGTTCATCATTCCAGAAAAGAAAATCCGATCAGGTTTGATGTGGAGTGAGTTGGTGGAAGAAAACCCTAGCATGCCACCATTTGAATATAGGTTTTTGGTGGGAATCCTCAGAGATAAATATGTGAGCTCAAGACTAAAGATGACGATGTTGGATGCTAGTTGTGAGAGAAGTGAGTGTTTGTGCAAGCAGAGAGAAATTAGTTTGAGAGATATTTTGCTGAGAATCAAAGTGTTGGAATGCTAGCAAGGTGAATCGATAAGAGGTCTTTACCGACAGTGACAGAGTAACCAGTGAGTTGTTCAATTCTTAACAATCAAGTGTACCGATAAAGATTGAACAGTTAGGAAGGCATCAAAGTGTGGTACTGAGTAGGGTGAGGTTCAGAGAAAGAGAAGAAAGGAAGAGAGTAACTGGTAAATGATCAAAGAGAAATCTGATAACCGGTAGTGGAAGAACCGGTGAAAAAGATGAGGTTGGTAGACTGCAAACATAAGTTGATCAGGTTGTTAGGAACCGAAAGGACAACTGAGGGGGGGGTTGAATCAATTGTCAATGAATTTCAACCCAATTATAACTTAATCCAACTCAATACTTAATACTGGTAAACCAAACTTAATACCAGCTAATAGATTAGCAGTTAATATCAAATACCGATGAAACTTAATGCATGAAACAGAAAGAGAAACAACATCCACAAGACATAACACAAATATTTTTGACGTGGAAACCCTGTAAGGGGAAAAACCATGGTGGGAAACCTTACCCATAATCAGATTATACTACTACAGATAGTATGTGTATACAAATGTGGTATTCACATGCAGAAAGGCCAACTACCTAGAGAACACTACTCAAATGGGAGTCACAATGAGTACAGTAGGATGATTAAATCCTAGAATAACGTACTGCTTCAAAGTGCATTTGCAATGCTGGATTCAGTACCGGTTGAAGCTCTGATAAACACCTTCAAACCTTCCTTGAACCTTCAAATGATGTCTGCTTGATTCACTCTATGATCTGCTCATATAATCTTCAATATTTGCACATACCATGATCATACCACAATTCCCCACTTCATCTCACAAATGAGATCTTACATTTATACAAAACCTAAGACCAATTGTGCAGGTCGGCTCATTAAGAATATTACAATTAAATCAATTACAAATAAGTCTTGATGTGATAAAACATGTTGACTCAATACAATTACAACAATATCCAATCAATAAATCATCTCCATAATGTGTCATGCTGATCTGGAATAGATAACGCATATCGGTCCATAACATAGACCAATATGCCAGTAACAACAAATATGTCAACCCGATTAGACCAATAACCAAAACACCAAAACCAAGTATCCAAACCATGTCTTTGACATAATCAAGTGATCTCCAGATGATAACAAGTCATCATCAGTGTCGGTGAACCATATAACCTATTGGTGAGCATATATCAGTGATTGTGCATAAGTCACTGACCTTGTCGATGAACACAATGTGCCAGTTCAACAGTAAACCAATATAACCATAGTGCCAAATCAACAATGTAGATCTCTAGAAGGATAAGTCTTGACATCAATGACAAAACTAATGCAACACATCCATAATACCAACACAGGTATTGCAAAACTCTTTTGCAACAAGGTTCTATCATTGTATTAAGTTGTATTTCATTGTATTACATTGATTTGGTGCTTGGTGCAGGGGTTGGTGCCCTAAGTCAGTAGGGTTTGGTGCCCTAAATCATTGTAACATGTTGTTTCATTGTGAGGTTGGATTGGAGTAGTAGACTCTACCATCATTTCTCACTGAGGTTTTTCCCATATTGGGTTTTCCTCATACATCTGGTGTTGTGAGTTGTGCATTCATGTGTTTTCCTTTTTGATATCCTCTCATATCTTACCAGTATGATTTCTGAGTGCTTAGGTTGTTAAACAGTACTCAAAGCTTGGTTTAAAAGGTAAAGATTTCTTAGAAACCATTGATTCAACCCTCTCAATGGTATATTGTGTTCAACAATTGGTATCAGAGCATTACATTATTGGTTGATCAAAGCTTTCTCTAGCTTGGGTAGATTCTAGTCAAAGAACACAATGGCAAGAAATGAGTCCACCTCCTCAAAAGCCCCCATGTTTGATGGAACTAACTATTCTTTCGGGAGTAGAATAATGGAGACCTATCTTTCCTCTCTTGGTTTTGATGTGTGGATGTCTATCAAGAATGGGTATATTTCCCCTAGTGTTCCTCCCATAGATCCAGATGCTAAGAAAGAGTATGAGAACATTGCAAAGGCTAAACATGCTATTATAAGTGGGTTGTCAGATAATGATTTTGTTAAGGTTATATATACACTACTCATCCATCAAGGGAACTTGGGATAAATTGCAAAGATTATTTCAAGGAGATGCCAAAGTTAAAGAGGGCAAGCTACAATCACTAAGAGGTCAGCTTGCAGGCTTAAAGATGAACAAAAGATTGTAGACTACCTTCACAAAGTAGATGAAATTGTGAACACCATTAGAGGACTTGGAAAGGAAATGACTCATAAAGTTATTGTAAAAAAGGCACTTAGATCACTCACATCCAAGTATGATACTAAGGTTTCTACCATAGAGGAAGCCAAGGATTTAAAAACCTTCACAATGGATGAGTTATTTGGCTTCTTAACTACCTATGAAATAAGGACAACCAGTGAGACATCCTCAAGGAAAGAGGCAACTTTCAACTCTATCAAAAAGAGAAAGGAAGAGATTGTTCATAAAGGATCCAGTGAAGACTCAGATGTAGAGGTAGAAAAATTTGTCAGAAAGCTTAAGAGATGATCCAGTAAGTATAAAGGAAAGTTACCAGTCAAATGCTTCAACTATGGTAAAATTGGACACTTTGCTGCAAAATGTCTCTATAATGAAACCGGTGGAGATGAGAAAAGGAGTTTTGGTAGATTTGTCGATAAAGACAAAGAGAAGAAAGTCTAACAGAAAGGAAGAAGAAGCTACCAGAAGTAGAACAACATATATACTATTGAGGAAGATGCCACATATGAAGGCAATGCATTATAAGATGATTGTCGTGAGGATGAAAGAGAAGTTAATCTCTTTAGGGCACTAGATGAACCGATTGGTGAAGATGAGGAAGAAGAAGACATTAAAGTTGAAGTGGATCTAGAAGGTGAGATCATAAGTTCTCTTGAGGAGTTAAGTAATACAAGAAGAGAACTCAAGAGGGTCAATCATGTTGCTGCAAAATATCAAAGTCTTTTGAAGAAATCCCTGGGTGAATCTAATCAAGTAGTGTATAACTTAAAACTTTAGTTGGATGAGGCCAAGAGGATATGTGAAGTCACATCCTGTGACTTGACAAAAATGGAAAAGCAACATCAAGCTCTGGAAGAAGAAATAGTGAATCTTAGAAAGAACCTTGAAAAGAGCAAGGAAGAACTAAAAATGAGAAGCAAGTATGAGGGTAGTACTGAAGCCTTGGACAAGATGTTGAGAAAAAAAAAGCAATCTTCAAGTGAAGGTGAAGAGAAGAAAACATTCACAGTAAGCAAGGATATCGGTAAGAAAACTTTTGCAGAAGCTGCAAGAAACTGCCCTGCAAAGTGGTATGCTCAATCAATGTACCAGAGACCACATTTAGTGTACTAGAATAAAGATCCTAGGAACAAAACAATGATTAATCATGAAGGATTCACTAGAGTCAGCAACTTGAAAGGAAGACCCCCAATGAGATAAAGGTTTGATGGTCCAAAGCAACAAGACTGGTATGTACCCAAAGTTCATGGTTATTGTTACCGGTGTAATAAATTTGGATATAGAATTGGTGATTCCAGATTAATGAACAAGCCCCCTATTAGTTTTGCAAGTAGAAATTCATTTAATGCACTCTGGGATATGAATGTTGTCTGTTATCAGTGCAATGTATTTGTTCATAGCAGTTTTGAATGTAGGAAAAGTGAACTAGTGTCCTACAATACTTTTAAAGACTCATCTTTTAGTGTAAATGTGAAATTCTATAACTGTCAAGAGTTTGGACATATTGTAAAGCATTGAAAGAACGGTAAAATCAAGAAGAAAAGGACAACTCTTGATTAGAAACTGATGGTTAAACCAGAACAAGAAGTTGCAATAGACAAAAAGAAAGAAGACAAACCGGTTTGGGTTGAGAAAGAAAAGGACAAAGCAAAATCAAGTTTGATTGTGTAGATAACCCTACATGCAAAAATGCAAAATCTATGGGTTGTTGACAATGGTTGTTCCAACCACATGACCGGTGATAAAAAGAAATTTATCAAGCTTGAAGATAGGATTGGAGGCTCAGTAAGGTTTGGAGACAACTCATCCATCAAGATAAAGGGAAAAGGTACTTTGAAAATTGATGGCAAACTAAAAGCACATGATTTATATTATGTGGAAGGCCTAAAGCACAATTTACTAAGTGTGAGTTAGATGTGTGACAAAGGTTATAAATTCACTTTTGACTCTACCGGTTACCAAATAAGGAACGAGAGTACCGGTCAAATTGTAGTTGAAGGTAAGAGGACATATAAAAATGTATACAATCTAAAAGAATGTTTTGAATCCCAATGCATGTTGGGACAAGTGGATGAAAGTTGGTTGTGGCATAGAAGATTAGGCCACATAAATTTTTAATAATGTAGTTGCAGTAAGCAAAAAGGGTTGTCTGAGAAATATACCACCCATCATCAAACTGGTAAGGACATTTTGTGATGAATGTGTGAAAGGAAAGAAAACTAAGGTGAGTTTAAAGACAAAATAGCACAACACCTCCAGACCACTTGAACTTGTACATAAAGATCTGTGTGGTATGAATAGGATAAGAACTCTTTCTAGTGAGAGATACTTAATTTTCTTCAGTGATGATTACTCAAGAATGACATGGGTCACCTTCCTTCATGATAAATCATAAGAATTTGATAGATTCAAGATCTTCTAGAAGATGGTAGAGAAGGAAAGTGGATGCAAGCTGAAATGCTTAAGATCCGATCAAGATGGAGAGTTGAGATCAAATGAGTTTGAATATTACTGTGAGAGACATAGAATCAAAAGACAATGCTTAGCCTCTAGGACACCACAAAAAAATGGTGTGGTAGAAAGGAAGAACAAGATAGTCAAGGAGATGGCTAGAACTATGTTGAATGAGGCAAACTTATCAGATATGTATTAGAAGGAAGCGATTCATACTATAGCATATACCTTGAACTGGGTTCAATTTAGAACAAACAAGAGAATGACACCTTATGAGTTGTGGCATGATCGAAAAACCATCAGTCAAGTACTTCAAGGTGTTTGGGAGTAAATGCTTCATTAAAAGAGATCAGGATGGTTTGGGTAGTTTTGATTCTAGGAGTGATGAAGGTATTCTCCTTGGTTACTCAACTCACAGTAAGGTCCACAAATGCTACAACAAAAGACTAAGAAGAGTCATTAAGAGTGTGAATGGGAGAGTAGATGAACGCATGCTTAAAGGAAGAAATACTCAAGTCAACCGGTATGATGATTCTGGTGATGAAGGTGAAGAAGCTCAATCAGAAAATGAACTGGAAGAAGCATCCAATAAGGTCCCTAACCGGCATGTGCAGAAAAACTACCCAGAAGAGAAAATTTTGGGTAATAAGAGTGATGGTGTGTAGACTAGAAGAAGACTTTCCCGAAATGATGAATAAGTCAATTTCTACCTCATGACTAAAATGGAACGCAAGACATTTAATGAGGCCAGTAAAAGTTAGAAATGGATGGATGCCATGGAAGAAGAGTTGTAGTAGATTGAGAAGAACAATACTTGGGAATTAGTCCCTAGACCAGTAGACAAGACCATCATTGGCACCAAATGGGTCTACCGGAACAAGATGAATGAAGAAGGTAAAATTTTTAGGCATAAAGATAGACTTGTGTGCAAGGGTTACTCTCAAAGTTGAGGGCATTGATTTTGAAGAAACATTTGCACTAATAGCTAGAGTAGAAGCAATTAGGATGTTTCTATCTTTTTCAACCTACAAGGGTTATAAGGTATATCAAATGGATGTAAAATCTACTTCCTCAATGGAAGTTTGGAAGAGGAAGTGTATATGGAGAAACTAAAAGGGTTTCTATTACATGATAATGAAACTTTTGTGTGTTGGTTGAAGAAGGCCTTGTATGGGTTGAAGTGGGCTCCTAGGACTTGGTATTCAAGACTGGATAAGTACCTAAAGGAACAAGGATTTAAAAAGGGGAGTGCTGACAACAACTTATATATCAAATCGGAAGGAATCCACATGTTAATTGTGGTAGTATATGTGGATGACATCATTTTTGGAGGCAACAAGGACACTCTTTGTAAAGATTTTGTTGATCAGATGTAGTCGAAGTTTGAGATGTCAATGCTTGGAGAATTGACATACTTTCTTGGTTTGCAAATATCAAACCTAGATAAGGGAATCTTAATCTCACAAACCAAGTATGCAAAGGACATGTTGAAGAAATTTCAAATGAAGGACTACAAACCGGTGAGTAACCCCATGGTGATTGGATGCAAACTAAGAAAGAATGATGAGTCACCAGTAGTGGATTAGACCTTGTATAGATCCATGATTAGCAGTATATTGTATCTTACTGCTTCTAGACCAAATGTAGTGCAGGTAGTGTGTATGGTGGCTAGATTTCAAGCAACACCTAAGCAGTCACATACAAATGTAGTCAGAAGAATTTTTAGGTACCTACAGGGGACACTCAATTATAGATTATGGTACCCTAAACAAGGGGAATTTACCTTTGAAGCATACATAGATTCTAATTGGGTAGGCTAGATTGATGACCAAAAGAGCACAAGTGGTGGTGCATTCTTCCTAGGTGACCAGTTGGTCTCATGCCATAGCAAGAAGTAGGATTCAATCTCCCTATCAACTGCTGAAGAATAATACATTGCTGCTACCACATGTCGCTCTCAGGTGCTTTGCATGAAGCAAACCCTCGAGGACATACAGTTGGATATCTCCGATCATATTCCCATTTGGTGTGATAACTCAAGTTTCATCAATATATCAAAGAACTCGGTGATGCATTCAAGGATAAAGAATATGTCTATCAAGTATCATTTTCTTAGAGAGAAGGTTGAAGAATAGGAAGTAAAGATGAAATATGTCCCCACCAATGAACAAGCGATATATATATTCACAAAACTATTACCGGTAAGCACTTTTGAGTACTTAAGACAAAAGTTGGGAGTTGTGTCACCTACCTCATGCACTTAAGTTTGTAAGGAGATGTATGGTTCAGGGGGAGTTCATAGCATCATCTATATCTCTTGAACTACATGTTGATCACAACGAGAGTTTAGGATTTTATGTCTCAGTACCAGTTATAATCACAAGAGGAGATTTGACTGAGGAGTCCCCATAGTATAACCAGTTAAAGATGGGTCAAAGGGGGAGAATAAACCGGTTAATGAAATACCCTGACCCTTTTTCATTATGTCAAAGGGGGAGAAATCTATAGGTGTGGAGACTTGTAGGTGTGTGTTGACATCAAAACCAAAGGGGGAGATTGTTGGCGTTAGGTTGTCATTGATGTCAATTGGTATGTAATGGTCACCGATGAGTAAGTAGTGGTGACTGATATGAATGAAGTAAGTAGTGATGTCAACCAGTATGAAGGATAGAGTGTGTAAGTAGATAGAAATGGTATGTTACTAGTACACATGAAGTGCAACATCTACCGATAAGTAGGACCACCAGTAAGCAAGTAAAGGATAATAGGGATGTGATCACCAATATATAGAGAGAAGTGCAACATCACTGGTAAATAGTCTTAGTTGATGGACCACTGTGTTTGATGGTATATGATGGCGGATCAATTTGATCTACCGATAGAGAAGAGGTTAGTAGGTATGAAGGTCCACCGGTGCGGTTTGGTTATACCGAAGAGGTGAGTTGAACCCATAGTGAGTCTTTGTCTGTGAAGGATGCCAAACTAACTTTTCAATCTGAGCAAAGGTGGATGTCAATAAGGATAATAGGTGGACACCAAGTGGTGAGAATGCAGAGGTCAGTGAAGTGTTCATCAACATGTTAGGAGATGAGTAGGTCGACATTAATGGAGAACCCACAAATCATGGGTCAATGGTAGGATGTTGTGGCTCGAGAAAAATAGAAAGGCAAGATGATTCATCTGATTCTTAAGGACAATTTGATCCTTGTACTCATTGGTCAAAGGAAACAACTGAAGCATTAATGGTGATGTACAGAGAAAGGCCAAAAAACCAATTGCAGACGTATAAAAATAGAAAACATGCATTGGAAGGTAAGGATATGGTAGTGTTGATTGATGTGATGCAGTTCATCATTCTAGAAAAGTAGATCTGATCAGATTTGATGTGGATTAAGTTGGTGGAAGAAAACCCTAGCATGCCACTGTTTGAATATTTATTTTTGGCAAGAACCCTCAAAGATAATTTTTATGAGATTGAGATTGAAGATGATGATGTTGGATGTCAGTTGTGAGAGAAATGAGTGTTTGTGAAAGCAGAGAGAAATTGAATTGAGAGATATTTTGCTGAGAATCAGAGTGTTGGAGTCTTAGTAGGGCTAACCGGTAAGAGGTCTTTACCGGCAGTGACATAGTAACCAGTGAGCTGTTGAAGTCTTAATAGTCAAGTGTATTAGTAGAGATTGAATGGTTAGGAAGGCATCCAAGTGTGGTAATGAGTAGGGTGAGGTTCAGAGAAATTGAAGAAAGGCAGAGAGTAACCGGTAAGTGATCAAAGAGAGAAATATGAGAACCAGTAGTGGAAGAACCGATGAAAGAGAGGAGGTTGGTAGCATGTAGACATAAGTTGATCAGGTGTTGCAAAACTCTTTTGCAACAAGGTGATATTGTTATGCCTTGCAAACCCAACCCCATTAGTTTCCTTGTCTTGAAAATATGGGTCCCTCTTTTTTTTGCTTTCTTGGCTTTGTTTTTGTTAGTTTATATCTGGACACCCTAGAACCCCAGAATCCCAAGGACTCCTTTGTTTTTTTTTTCAAGTGCTACATCGGAACCCTGGAACCCCAGAGTCTCGAAGTAGGTGTTTGTTATGTTTGTTTTGGCCTCAAAACCCCAAAGTTTTGAGGTAGGCTTTTTTTTGTTATGTTTGTCATGACCTTGGAACCCCGGATCCCTGGAGTCCCAAAGTCATGTCTTGTCTCTTTTTGTCGTTGAAGCCTCAGGACTTCGGAGTTCAAAAATCCCGAGTTCTTCATGTTTGTTGTTAGTCACTTTGGAACCCCGGAACCCCAGAGTCCCAGAGTTGTATTATCTTGACAACCCTAGAACCCTAGAGTTCGAAGGTTGTTTTGCCTATTTTTCTTTTTCACCTCAGAACCCCTAAACCCTAGAGTACCGAGGTCTGTTTGTGTTTTTGTTTTCTTTGGCTTTCACCCCGGAACTCCAAAGTCCTGGGGTGAGTTTTGGTTTCTTTTTCGTCTTTTGACCTCAGAACCCCACAGTCCTGAGGTGTCTTGTTTGCTTTTTTTTTTCTTTCACTTTGGAAGTTTGGAACCTTGGACTACCGAGGTCTTGTTTAAGGAGATTGTACAGATGAATTTTGAGGGGTATAAATAGGAGGAATGGAATTTTCTAAGTTCATTTGTGCACTCAAGCTTTTTAAACCTTCCAATTGTGACCTCCCAACTTTGTGCCTCCATGTTGCTATATTTTCGCAAGTTTTCTCCCACTAGGTTGGTAGATTTTTCTCCTTCCTAGTGTTTTTGTGTTTAGATCTTTTAGTTTTTTTAGTTTAGATTTTTCTTTTTTCTTTCCTCATTTTGCATGTCTTGTTCTTCCCACATGCCCTAGTTTTTTTATAAAAATGTTAGACCCCCGGAGTTCCAGACTTGGTAGTTCTCATAAACCCCGGAACTCGGGACCCTTAGAGTTCTAGACTCGGTAGTTTTCTTCACCTCGGAATCCCAGAATCCTGGAGTCTTGATGCTGATTCCTTTTAGGTTGTGCTTTCACCCAGGAACCTCAGAGTTTCAGATCATCTCAAAACCTACGAGTGAACTACCCCCAACCTCAGAACCCTAGAACCCTAGAGTCCCAAAGTTATTTCCTATTTGGCCAATGTTTTAACCTCGGAACCCCGAAACTCCGTAGTTCTGAAACATCTTTTTGGCACTCAATTGAACTACCCCGGGACTCCGGAACCCTAAAGTCCCGAAGTCAGATTTTCCCATCCATCCTGGAACCTCGGAACCCCAGAGTTCCAGACCCCATTTGTTTTATCCATCTGGATCCCTGAAGCCCTGAAGTTCCAGACTTAGTTTTCAAGCCTATCCCAACCTCGAAACCCCAGAACCTCAAAGTTCTGAAGTTAGTTTTTTTAAAAGGAAGTTATTCACCCCGAAACCCCAAAGTCCGGAGGTGGATGATGTTATTGATATTTTTAACTATGCAATAGACTAATTGGTGATTCTTTCTTGAAAATATGAGAATTTCTATGGACCCAACCTCCAGCAAGAAGCAAGGATTTGGACAAGATTCCTGTAACCATGAAATATCAATATCAAGGGCAGGTCTATATTTCAAAGCTCGATGACCAAATAAAATGAGTGATAGATACAGAGGTGGGGCATATCAAGTTGGAAGATATCAAAACCCAATTGGATAGACCAAGGCCAGAGGCCCCTCTGAGGATAATTAAGAGATTGGGTCTGGTGGAAGCAACCATTTTCCTACAATCGGTCCAAGCCCCTGAATTTATTAGGACCATTGCATAATTCTACAATGAAGACACCAGGAAATGCACAGATGAACAGGGTAGAACTGTGATTGATTTATCAATAGATATGTTGGGATTTTTGTTTGGCATCCTTGTGAGGGATGAAGTACTCCTGAATATAGAGGAAGAAGTAATTGGGGTATGGAATAAGAATACTACTTCAAACAAATGACATATAAATGAGAATTGGTTGGAAAAGGAAAGGAAGACGGGGCTAAAAGACATAGACATTTTGAGGGAAGATTTCAAGGAGCCACAAGGAGATTTAATCATCATGTTGAGCAATGCCTTTGGCAAGCCAAATTGTCCACACTACCGTCCCTAGATGTTCCATTTTATGACAACTATACTAAAAGGGAAAAAATACTTTTACTGGGCCCAAATTCTTTCTGACAACATACATAAGTAGATGAAGGAGGTGCATCAAACAAATAAATTTTTCTTTATTTCCTATGTAATCTAGGTGATTGCCCAAGCAGGTAAATTCCCAGGATTGTAAATAGAGCACCACCTAGGTGATGAGGAAGGGCAGAAGAAGGTGTGGCAGTATTACTCACAACTCCCTCTAAACAACACAAAGGTAGATTTAAAAAAAATAAACGATGCCTTCCTTTTTGCTATCATCATCAAACTCACAGATGATACAAGTTATAGGATAAGCCCAGAAGCAATGGTAATCATCCAAGAATAGGCATGTTGGTTCATTCAAAACCAATGCAGACATATATCAGGGTTAGTGGAATCACAGGGAACCCTATGCTGCTACCACGATACTACAACGATCACATTATATTGTTGGAATATTTCAGGCAGATTCTCATCCTTCAATCCCTTTTGTCTTCAAAGCACAAGACGGGTATAAACTTTTTAGTTTCTATTGGTTATTTCTCTAGTTCCAAGATTTAGGTAGAGAAGATAGCAGAGCAAGAACTCTAGGATTTAAATCTTAAAGAATTTAAATATGCAAGGGAGTACTATGATCCCTATGGTAGGCTAAAGAAAATAATGCAAAAGGCATATGAGTGGCATAAGTCCATATTGGAGGATTTTTGGGCAAACCTCCAAGACAGTTTTGAAGTTAAAGAAAAGAATTATTATGAGTTGTTAGTACCACAAATTAGAAATTTTGAAATAGAGACCAATCTCCCAAAAGAACTAAGGGATGATGGTGAATTATTAGATTCTATATATAAGGAGTAGGAAAGTGACAAGAAGCCTCTCTCTCCAATAATGTGGTTATTATAGGAGGACATAGACATAGACAAAGTAACCCAAAATGTTATAGATATAACCAAACAATGGCTAAGTTTGAGGGTTAGGCCAAGCGCTTCAAAGGGGAAGCAAAAGGAATCTACTTCAGGTGTTCCCCATTCAACATGTTATAAGGAGCATGCTTGTAAGATGAGGTCTAGCTCTTGAAAGAATAGATCAACTGACCCAAATGAAACTATTGAACCTGAAGGAAGTATTGAGGAATTATTGAAGAAAGTCAAAGAAAAAATGAGGAGATCTAAACTTTTGAAAAAGGTTGTAGATTTTGGAGTAAGAGAAGGGTTGGGAGTTGTTCCACTAGCAGAGGTACATACTGTGAGGATGAAAATTGGACAAATGCCAAGAGAAGGCACTCAGGAGGAAGATGAACATGGGAAAGCAGATGAAAGCACACAACCTCCTCCTCTTGATATGACAAGTGCATCCACTCAGCCTCCGTCTACCACCGTAGTGCAAGCTCCAATTTTGACCTCAGTTGCTACTACCCCTATGCCACCACCAACTAATATTTTTGTTGCAACAAAAGAGCCTCCCATGACATAGGTGTTAAGACCTACCACAAAAACAATAAGCGTTCATAACATTGAATCAGATTCTGGCCAAGAGGATGAGCAACCTATGGAACATCAACCACTTGGAGGAGAGTAGGAATGAAATGAGGCTGAAAGGTTGGTCTTAACTCTGTAGAACCAAGAAGATTTACTGAAAGAGATATCCATCAAGCAAGTTATGGGTGAAATGGATAAAAATGGAAAGATGTTTGAATAAGAAATCAATGATAAGTTAGGAGAGTTACATAAGAAACAACAATTGAATGTTGATTCTTCTGTCCAAGCTAGCTTGGGTCGTCAAATTGCTTCATCCAAAGACCCCAAGAATACAGAAGAAGAGGAGAAAGATGAAGCAAAAGAGAAGTCAGACATGCATGTAGTGATTGTTTACATCGTGCCTCATGAAGGTGATAAAGATAAGGATGTTCCGCAATGGTTGAATTTCACCTTCGAGAAAAAGAAAAGGAAAGTAGGGCTACCAAAAGTTACACTACAACAAGCAATCATTGAAGAACCAAGGAAAACAAAGAAGCCCAAGACTGTACTTCATTTATCAAGAACAAGTTCTAGTGAGGTGATTGCAGATGTAGTAGTTCCTACATAAGCAGAAGGTCGGAGCTCTCCAAGGTACCAAGTGTTCGGTCCTGGAGACAACTATGAGGGGGGGGTGAATCAGTTGTCTAATAAATTCAAACCAAAAATAACTTAACCAACCTTAATGCTTAATACCAATAAATTAGACTTTATGCCGCCAGACAGTTTATCAGTTAATAATAGTACCGGTAAAGATTGATGCATGAAACAAAAAGACAATAACATCCACAACACATAACACCAATATTTGTGCGTAGAAACCCTGTAAGGGGAAAAACTACAGTGGGAAACCTTCTGGCTGCATCCAAGATAACTATCTTCCTACTCCATTCACTTCACAGAATGTATTGAATTCCTTAGATGTGAATTTACCTCCTTGATCTGATCTCAGACATTTGATTTTCTTACCGGTTTCATTTTCTACCATTACTTTGAATAGTTTGAACTTTCCAAGTGCTTCTGATTTTTCTCTGAGAAAAGTAACCCAACACATTCTAGAATAGTCATCGATAACTAGCATGAAATATCTATCACCTTGTAAGCTTTTAGTTCTAGCTCGACCACATAAATCAGTGTGAATTAAGTCAAGAGCATTATTGGATTTTTCTGGAGTACTTTTAAAAGATGCTCTAACTTGTTTTCCAAATTGACATTCCTTACATACTAGATTGTGAGGCTTAACAATCTTAGGTAAGTCTCTAACTGCCTTAGTAGTACTGATTTTTACCATGCAATCAAAATTTACATGACAGAGTCTCTTATGCTATAGCCAACTTTCATCAATGTGTGCAACCAAGCATGTCTTTTCACTGTTGTTCAAATGAAAGATATTTCCTCTGGTTTGATTACCGGTTGCAATTTCCAAACCAGTTCTGTTCATAATTTTGCATTTACCATTCTTGAATTGTAACTGAAATCCTTTCTCAACCAATTGACCAACACTCAAAATATTATGCTTTAAACCTTCTACATAGTAAACATTGTTAGTATTATGCTTACCATCAAGAGATATAGTACCTTTTCCTTTGATCAAACAAGCTTTATCATCTCCAAATCTTACCAGACCTCCATTATATTCTTGAAAGTTCAAGAATTTACCTTTATCACCAGTCATATGATGTGAACATCCTGAATCAATGATCCATTCATCCTTAACTTCAACTTTAGCTGCCAAGGCCTTCTCTACCGGTTGAATAGTAGGTTCCAGTTGATCTTTTGTTATAGCAAAAAAAACCCATCTATTGTCTGTCAGATCTTCATTAGAATAATCAGTGACTCCTTCATCAGCAAGATAACAAGATTTATCTTTACTCTTCTTAAATTTGTATCTCTGATATTCAGGGTTAGGCTTGTATGTTCTTCTAGCTTCTTCTCTTAGTCTAGCATGTCTATCAGGGCATCTTGAAGCCATATGACTAATCTTATTACAGTTAAAACATTTAAAGGGTGCTTTACCTTCATACTTACTTCCAACTGGACCTTTAGGCATTTTCCTTGCAAATAGTACTTAAAGTTCTTCAAGTTCTTCATTTTCTCTCTTGCTTTCCTCAAGTTCTCTTGCATAAAAGGCTTTCCAATCAGATTTTCCAAAAGATGGTGCAGATGATGTTGATGATTTAAAAGCTAAATCTGTCTTTATAGTAGCAACAGGACCAAATTCCTCAATTTCAAAAGATGAAAGTTTTCCAATCAATGTATCCCTAGTTACTGATGTATTAGGCATTGTTCTCAACTCATTTATAGCAGTAACTTTCATTTTATATGCTGATGACAATCCTTTTAAAAATTTTGAAACAATTTCATCTTCACTTAAGGTTCCTCCACAACATTTAATACCCAAAACAATTTCATTTACTCTTTCCATAAAAGAAGAAATCCTTTCATCTTCTTCCATTTTCAAATTTTCATACCTGACTCGGAGGCTTTCAAGTTTTGTAATTTTGACTGTGGAATCTCCTTCATTCAATGTTTCCAAATGATCCCAAATATCTTTAGCAGTAGACCTATCTAATAATCCCATGATTTGCTGATCTGATAATGCGCTCAAAAGTGCTTCCCTTGCTTTGCAATCATTTTCTTCATCTTTTCCTAAGGTAGGTGGATTAGGATGACTTTGAGTAGGAGCAATGTAGCCATTCTTTATAACATCCCAGATGTCCTTTCCAATGCAATTTAGATGTGTCTCCATTCTAATCTTCCATATGCCATAGTTGGTCCATCAAGTTTAGGACTGTCCTTCCTGAAATAGTTAGTAGACATTAGATTTCCTCAAGCTGTTAAACTTTTGCAAAAAGAGGACTAGGCTCTGATACCAATTGATAGGTCCCAGAGACAGGTGAGAGCGGGGTGGATCAGTTGTCTAATAAATTCAAACCAAAAACAACTTTACCAAACTTAATGATTAATACCAGTAAATCAGACTTTATGTCGATAGACAGTTTATTAGTTAATTACAGTATCGGTAAAGATTAATGCATAAAATAGAAAGACAATAACATCCACAACACATAACACCAATATTTGTACGTGGAAACCTTGTAAGGGGGAAAACCACAGTGGGAAATTGTACCCACAATCAGATGATACTAATGCAGATAGTATGTGTATACAAATGGGGTCTGCACATGCAGAAAGGCCAAGCGCCTAGAGCTCACTACTCAAATACAAATAGGAGTCACACTGACTACAATTGGATGGTTAAATCCAATGATGATGTACTGCTCAAAATAGCATCTTCATATGCTGGATTTAGTACCGGTGTAGTTCTGATTGCCTTTACAAAAACCTTGCTTCACCTTCAAATGATGTCTGCATGTATAGCTCTGCTTATTCTCGCATATACCTTCTTATAATTCTTTTTCCCTATCGCCTATCGATCTTACAAATAAGATCTTACATATATACCATAACCTAAGACCAATTTTAGTAGGCCGGCTCTAAAAGATATTACAATAAAACAATTACAAGTAAATCAATAAACGATGCAATATACGATTCAACATATCAGCTTAATGCATTAACAATAACAACAAAATCATCTCCAAAGCGTGTCGTGCTGATTTGGAATAGATAAGCCTGTCGGTGCTTATTCTGGACCTATTTGCCAGTAACAACAAATATGCAAATACGAATATATCAATGAACAAATCTCCAAGACAAAGTGTCCAAACAATGTCTTCGACTTAACCAAGTGTTTTCCATGTCATTCCAAGTGCTGGTGAACAATATATCCTATCGGGGTACCAGATACCAATGACTGTGCATAAGTCACTTGCTTGCTGGTGAACATTGTTGATCCTCCAAAGTGCTAGGGTTGATAAGTGTTATAGGTGTTGACATCAATGACAAAACCATACCAAAATACCAACAATCTCCCCCTTTGGCATTGATGGCAACACAAGATGGAAAAACCATCAAAGTGCTAAAACAGAAATGCCAAAAACCAAAAACCAATAATCTCCCAAAAGAGATCATAACCAAAAATCAAAATTCAGATACAGAGAGTAATCAATCTCTCCCAAAGTAATCAATCTCTCCCCCTAAGAGTAACATGTGTTTTCCTTGTGTTTTTCCATATCAATCTCTCCCCCTTTGACATCAAATGCCAAAGCCAATATAATAGCCAGGTTCAAATACAAAATACCAACCAATTCAACATGTCAACTACTCCCCTTGAGAAGTATCTCTCCTCATCAAAGCCGAAATAAAAGATTTCTTAATTTTTTCTGTCGGTTGATGACAAACATCAATTGTCTAAGTCTCTACCGGTGGGGGTATGACCCCAAGCTGATCTCTGAGATATTCAAAAGTTTCCTTAGGCAAAGGCTTAGTGAAAATATCTGCAATCTGCTCTTTAGTATTCACATAAACTAGTTTTACTTCTTTTGCTTCAACATTCTCTTTTAGAAAGTTCAATTTGATAGAAACATGTTTAGTTTTAGAATTTAGTACCAGATTCTTAGATATATCAATTGCTGCAGTGTTATCACAATAGATAGTTATAGGTTCCTTGCATTTTACCTTTATGTCCTTCAACATTTTCTTAAGCCATAATACCTGTGTACAGTTAGTTGCTGCTGCAACATATTGTCATTCTATTGTTGATAAAGATATGCAACTTTGTTTCTTACTCAACCAAGAAATTAATCTGTTTCCAAGAAAAAATGCTCCGCCGGTGGTGCCGCCGGTGGTGCTTTTTCTTTCATCCACATCTCTTGCCCAATTTGCATTTTTATATGCACATAATTCAAAGTTTTCATCTCTAGGATACCATAAACCAAGATCTGTAGTGCCTTGTAAGTACCGAAAAATCCTTTTTACTACTGATTCATGATTTTCTTTAGGATTACTTTGAAATCTAGAAATAATACATACTGCATTCATAATATCAGGTCTTGTGTGTGTCAAATATAGTAGGCCTCCTATCTTAGACTTGTACCTAGTTGGATTAATAGGTGTAAATTCATCCCTTAGTGATAATTTTTCATTTGTAGTCATAGGTGTTCTTACCGGTTTAGAGTTTTCCATCCCAAATTTCTTTAGTAACTCCTTCAAGTAATTGGATTGACTTAAGAATATACCTTTATCAGTCTGTGAGATCTGCAATCCTAAAAAGAATTTTATCTCTCCAATCATAGACATGTCATGCCCAAAATTTAGGGCAAGAACGGGATAATTTTTTTTTTTTTAAAATCACAACTTAAACCTTAAATTGACAAATATAAAATGCTATAACATGTTTTGCCTTAACTATGTTTAGAGTTAACTTTATCTACTAGCTCAAGTAATCCAAAAATAATTAAATTAAATGCGGAATTCTAATTGAATAGTTTTATTGTCGCTTTGCTCTTAATCAATAATTAAATCAATTAATTAATGTAGAAAAAGATTAATCTCCAATATCCATTCATTGATCTTAGGATCTAATTATACTAGTCCTAGCAATTAGTTTTATAAGTGTCTTTATTTTACTTAGCAATAATTAATTAGTAGATTGAACTAAATCAACTAAAGGGTCGATTATATTCGCAAATGAATATTTTTCTATAAAGTTTAATCACATGCATCTATGTCTAGTAGAGTTAAAAATTAAACCCTTTAGCCCAATAATTTACATTTAAAATAAAATTCCCTAATTGTTTAATTTAAAACGTTTAAATTTATTTAATTGAAATTAAATATTATATCTCAAATATTTAATCTACAAATATCGCCATCTATTTAAATTTAAAATTAAATATTAACTTCGCTAATATTTAATTTGAAACATCTCCCCCTATATAAATATATTCGAATATATATACAACTATATATATATATAAAT
This sequence comes from Cryptomeria japonica, assembly GCF_030272615.1. Lineage (NCBI taxonomy): Eukaryota > Viridiplantae > Streptophyta > Pinopsida > Cupressales > Cupressaceae > Cryptomeria > Cryptomeria japonica. The sequence continues at coordinate 458,452,213 of NC_081411.1, forward strand.
ATAAATAATATTATATTTATATATATATAATAACCTATATTAAATCAAAAGGGTTTAACCCATGCAACCCTAACCCTTATTTATGTTATAAATAAGCCTTTCATATTTTATTTTATCTTTTTTATTAACCACTTTCTACCCTAGCCCTAACCGAGCTAGGGTTTCTTCCCTTTTTTTTTTGTTTGGTTTTGTGCAGGGCCGAATGGTGTCCACGGTGACGGTTTTGGGGAAGGTCGGGCACGGTGGTGCACACAGCTCCACCGGTGGGTCGCCCCACTATGGGGGTCGCGGCCCACACAGTGGCCTTGGCCGTTGTGTGAGTTGCGACCCGCATAGTGGCACGACCCACTGTGCAGAGCATGACCCACACAGGGAGTCGCGACGCGCACAGGGGCTGCACCCTCTGCATGGCCGGAGCTCCGCGGAGGTCCTAAAAACCCCATTACCCTCAATGCATACTAATTTTTTTTGGCTAAATTTTTTTTTTTAAATAAAATAAAATATACTTATATATATATATATTTGTATATAAATATATTTATTTATTTTCATAGGTATTTATTTATATAAATATATTATATATATATTAAATAACATAAAATATATAATGAATAGACAAAAGTATTTTAATTACAAGTATGTATTCGAACACATAATCTTACTATACAAAATACTGAAGTTATTGTATTGTTTTTTTTTTTTTTTAATTATATAAGTCAAGGATAATCCATGTGACTTTAGATGAAATTTATTGAATAGATGATTGATAGAATTTAATAAAACTTAAGTTGCAACTAGACAAATATTATATTACTTAAATTAATTAGACTATTTAACTCTAGATTTACTTTCTGCAATAAAAGTAATTAACAGAATTAACTAATCCTAAAACAACAACTATATTAAACTTAGAAATAATTAAATTCAACTATAGAGATGGTTATTTTAACTTTATAGACTTTCTGCAATCAAAATAAAATCGCACATGAAATAAAATCATAGATTTAAATAAAATAACTTTTACATTTCCATGTATAGATCTAAATGCTTTTATCTTCAGCCTCATGTATGCATGCAAATCTAATTCCTTTCTTTTCTAATATTTGTTTTAAATACAAAATAGGAATGTATAAATCACTTTCTTTCCAAATATCCTAAAACCCAACCATGTTATTTTTTTCAGAAATATAGAAAAAAAACTAAAACCAGAGTTACTTCTTTCTTTTCTGCAGTATAGCATAAATAAATATTACATATCTTTAAATCTTATCTCCAAGATACTCTTGTCACTTTACAATTAGGTTCCTCATTTCTAATAAATGAGGAAAATAATAAATACATATCCAAATATTTTTTTGCAACAACTAATTCCAGCCACATCTACTTGTCCTATCATTTTCTTCTAACAACCTGCAAATAAATCGAAGGCTGTGACCATGGAGTGCTCACCTCCCAGCCTAGGCTAACTTGTAGCCACCCCCGAGCTTAGAGAACCAAGCCTTAGGTAGGTAACACATATGCAAACACAAAAGACAAGGGAAAACACAATCTCAAACACAATCCCAACCCAGGCTACACTGCACCACACATTGTGCTATCTTTTCAAGGGTGGTAGTGGACCAAGTACCCTGAGGAGACTACAAGTATGGTAAAACATATAGCCACCTCATGGAAAACCAAATACATCAAGTATAACAACCCCACATTCCTTATTGCCCCCCAAGGCATTCATGCCTTATTTCCCTCCTTATGACCCCCAATGCATAAACAAGCCATACAGCAAGGGTCACATAAAATCCCTTGTGATCACTCTCATAATGAGAGCCTCTCACTCGAGGGCTGTCACTTCTACCACCCACAAGACCATCCTCTCTCCCAAGAGTAGGAGGCCTTGATTACTCCCAAAACACATAAATTGCATAAGCACAAAACACCAAATAAATTTCCAAGGGATACTTGCAAGGAAAACTAGCCTTTAACACAAGCAAATCTTTCAATACAACATGCAATAAGAAAACATTACAAGAAAGGTGGAACGAACCTTATACTACCCAAAGGTATGCTAGTTTTGTTGAGGATGAGCAGCCCAATTCCTCCAGTCTTTCCTTTCTATACTTAGCCAAATTCTTAATCCCAAATCTATCTTTTTCCTTTCAAAATTCTTTGTCTCCAAAAATAGAGAGTGGGTGATTACCCCAAAAATATCTCATTCTTTCTTAAGAAGACCCTAGTGAGAGTTCCCACCAGTTTCTAAAACTGAAAGGGAAAGTAAGGTAAAATGGGAAAGGGAACTCTCATTCAAAAAGGAAGGTTAACAACTTAGTTCAACCTTCTAATTTCCATTTTCACACAACTTAGAAAAGTCACTTTTTAAGGTGTCTAAAAGGTCACATGGGAGTAGAAACTTTCCTAAAATTACCCCTTACCCTTAGGTATACCTTATGGGCTTTAGGAAACCCTAATAAAATACCCCTAGGAGTCCATTTAACCCTTTTTAAACCCCTCTGAAGTTTATTTTCGGGTCAAACCTAAGTTGACCATCCCAAAGATTCTTTACCCAAGGCATTTATGGAATCATATTAAATTAATTGAAAAAGCTATAGTTAAACAACTCCCTCCAAGAGACAAATTTAAAAACTCAAACATAAATCAAAACATGTGTCAAGTGACACAAAGAAAATATTTTTACAAAATTATACATGAAATCTTGTCTCTTGTCGGATTTACACAAATAAACAAAATTCAATTTAACATTCATGCAACAATCACTTGCATGAATAAAATACGATACAAACAAGGTGTTGTCTCTCCAAATAGACAAACCCTGGTTTTACGAATGCACATAGGTCTAGGTTTGGTTCTCCATAATATTTCCATGGTCACATGGATAATTTTCCTGCACATCTCAATTACACATTAGTAATTTCAAATAACCTCATATAATACAAAACACATGAATATGAATACACATCAAACACTTGCATACAATTTACATTTGAGCAATTTAATATATCTTATATCCAAGTAATTTCACATAAGCAATTATTCTAATTCTCATAATTTTGATCCACACATAAAACATACATCCTATTTCTATCATCATAGTAAAGTCCTGCAAATCCAATAATGACATATATATCATCGCAAATTCATCCTATTCAAAAATCATGTAGAGTTCTATATCTTAAAGCATATAAATGAAGCATCAACATATAGCAATGTTAATCCCAAAACATGGAATAATATAAGTTCTAAATCCATAATGCATAAAAATAAAGCATCCATAATAGTCTCAACATAAAAATTACTGAACCACTAGACCGAGTCGGGGTAGGGCCTCACACCCTCCCCCTCTAGGCATGAACTTCCTCCTGGAGTTCATCAAAAAGATGGGGGTAATCTGATCTCATATGTGTTGCATCCTCCCATGAAGCTGTAACCTCATCATAGCAATCCCACTAGACCCTAGCCTGGTCTAGCTCTCAACCTCGAAGGGCCAGCATCTGGCATGCCAAAATGCGAATGGGCTCCAAAGCTAGCTGCCCATCCGACTCCACCTGCAAGGCATCCCAATCTAAAATATGAGACTTGTCATAGATATATTTCCTCAAAACTGATACATGAAACACATCGTGGATGCGTGATAGGCTAGGTGGCAATGCTAAATGGTAGGCAACTGGTCCTATCCTCTCAAGGATCTCAAATGGTCCTACAAAATGAGGTGCAAGCTTAGAACCCTTTCTGTAATGGATTGGACTCTTATGCAGTCGCACTCTCAAAAAGACCCTGTCTCCAACCAAGTAGCTATGATCTATCCTCTTTGCATTGGCATATTTCTTCTATCTATCCTGAGCCTCTCTAAGACACTGCCTAATCAAATCCACCTGCTGTTCCATATCCTGAACTATCTCTGGGCCAATAGCAACTCTATCCTCTATGCGGTCCCAACTCAACAGTGTCTTGCAAGGCCTGCCATATAATGCCTGATAGAGTGGCATCCCCAAAGAAGTGTGATGCCCATTGTTATAGGCAAACTCTACTAAGGGAAGGTACTCTTTCCATTTGGTCTGATGATCCATGACGTACATGCGAAGCATATCCTCTAACACCTGATTAACCCTCTTTGTTTGACCATCCGTTTCTGAGTGATAGGCTGTACTAAAATTGAGCTTAGTGCCCATAGCTTCCTGTAATGCCTTCCAAAAGGAAGAAGTGAAGAGGGAATTCCTATCAGAAATAATCTTGTATGGAACACCATGAAGTCTGACAATGTCTCGCAAGAACACCTATGCTACTACTGGTGTTGTGAAGGTAGTCTGAACTAGTGAAAAGTGAGCCACTTTGGTCAACTTGTCAACTGCCACCAAGATGGCATCATGGCGATGAGAAGACATAGGAAGACCAATGATGAAATCCATGAATATAGTATCCCACTTCCACTCTGGTATAACATGAGACTGGAGCAACCCACCTGGATGGCAGTGCTCCGCCTTTACTCTCTGACACTCGAGGCATTGGGCTACTAACTCAGCAATGAGTTGCCGCATTCCTAGCCAATGATATAAGTGTCTCAAGTCAGCATGCATCTTCTTAACTCTGGGATGCGCTGCATAAGGAGCTCTATGAGCCTCCGTGACAATGAACTCTTGTAATCCCCTGAAAGAAGGTACATAGATACACCCTCTATGGCGTAATAGTCCATCGGACTCCAAAGAATAATCTACATATTTCCCCTCTAGAGTATCCTAAGATCGTATTACTTGACAAACCTCTGAATACCATCCATCCTCTAGCAACTACTGTGTATACAATCTCTCAAATTCATGTTGCATTTCAATAGAAAAGTCTTTACATAATCCATCTTCTCCTCCAAAGATTATATCATCAACAAAACTTCTATAACCAAGATTCCATCATTAGTCACTTTATAGTATAAGTTGTTGTCAGCATTACCTTTAGAAAAACCAATTTTCAAAAGATATTTATCCAATCTAGCATACCAAGCTCTTGGAGCTTGCTTCAACCCATACAAAGTTTTCCTTAACCTACAAACCATATCTTTATTATCTATCAAAGAAAATCCATCAGGTTTTTCAATGTAAACTTCTTCTTCAAGATCTCCATTCAAAAATGTGATAAATACTAAGAGCGGGGGGGGGGGGGGGGGGTGAATTAGTAAACCAAAAAATACTGAACTCAAACACTTAAATAGTTTAGCAGTAAACTAGTATAATAGTTTTTACTAACAAACCGGTTAAGACAAATGCAAACCAAACAGCAAATAAGGCATTCACCCATAGGAGCACAATCACCATAACACAACAGATTTTGATGTGGAAACCCAAATGGGAAAAACCACAGTGAGATGAAACTCAAAAGTAACTATCTACAGAATAGTAACCAAACCAGTTAAGGTCAGAGCAGTTAAGGTCATACAATGTTCTTCACCAGAACAGATCCTGTTAGGAATCTCAATCTCTGTTAGGAGATAAGTCTGATTAAAGACTACCTTGTGAGAGGATTTCAGATCCATAGTTGTGAACTACCTTGTTAGAGGATTTACAAAGGCTTTGCCAGGCCTACTCAGTTAAGAGTTTCAGACTTGTCGAAGATGTGAGTAATCAACAAGTGAGTGATCTAAATACTAGCACAATATGCTTGGTTAGATCCTTGATAGCTCATTGTTAATGCATTTTAGCATTACTTCAGTCTTCAAAATCTCCACACTTTGTTTCTTCACACAGACCTAATCTTCTTCTGTGATCGCACATGCAGAAACCTCATCAACCACCTAAAACCCTAACGACTCTAAAACCCTAGACATGATGTCCTTATAAAGGAATCTGATTTCATGTCGGTCCAATAGGATTACATTGCAAGTTCCTAGGTTCAGTGCATCTGGACACATTTGGTAACACGACACAGAATCACCACCAAAGTGTCGGTGGATGATAACTCATCACAAAAATAATACCGGTTGGTAAGTCATCACAGAGTAATAACGGTTCATACATTTACCTATTACCGGTTTACATATTTTACCGATTACTGGTTCACACATTTTACCAATTATCGGTTTGTCAAAATGAAGACTGGGAAAAATGATAGCAACCGCTTTTTTCCTTCGTATCACTTTGGGATCCTCAAACCACTTGAGTCTTCATACCACTTGGTTCTTCATACCACTTGAGATCGGTAAACACTTTCTGCAAAACACCGATAGTCTAAAGACTATAATACATAATACCGGTTGGAACAAATACCAGTTGAGCATAACTCATACATACAAAAAGTGATCTCAAATCAAGTGTGTGTCCATCAATGACAATCACAACATCATCATAAAAAATGCCAACAATCTCCCCCTTTGGCATTGATGGCAATACTTAGGAAAATTCTTGACATCTAAGTGTTTTACAACAAAAATATGCCATAATCAAAATTACTCCCCCTAAGCATATACACTATCCCTTTTCCAGAAAATACAATGTATACTAGTCCCTTAAAGAGATAACATGAAAGCATACATGGCATTCACCAAAATTTTAAATACAGAATACTACTTCCCCTTTGCCAACAATGACAAAGTATTGTAGATAACCCCTGTTTCTCATTATCATTAATATAATAAAAGTTTATGACAATAATGAGTGAAACTTATCAAAAACCGATTTAAAATCCTGCATGAAGGTCTTCATGGATAAGGACCATGACTCAAGCAATGAGGTAGCAACCTCACTTTTCGTTTGCATCTGGGATACCTGTTCCTCCATGGCATCCAAGGTACTCATCTCTTGAGTGACCGTTAAGGCATCTAGATTGAGATAGCATTTCTGAAGTATTTGCAGTCTTGGTAGTAGAACCAGTTGAAGTTCCTGCAAATCTCAAGTCCGGTTGCTGATCTCCAACTCTATTTTGGCAGTCTGGAGTTGAAACCGGTGAACGGTTTGCCCATATGTGGTGAAGGAATCATATGGCATCTTGAAGGTTCTTATATATGCTTGCAAATCAGATTGCAGTTTGTCTTTCTGAGCAAGAACATCATCACAAAATAGATGGGGTTGGCTTATCTTACTAAGCAGTAATTTCCCCTCATCCATAGCATCTCTTATGTCTTTCTACGCTTTCTAAAGTTCAGACTGAAGCTCATTTAATTTATTCACTAAGGCAGTGTTTAATGCCTTTTGATGCTTCTTTTGTGCATTGGCTTTAGCAAAATCTTCCAAGCATTGCACCTGGTCCTCTACAACTGTGCATAAATTTTTTAGTTGGGATAGAGAGGAATCGGTACTGGGAAGGTTGGTACCAGGAATCAAACTGGTAAGAGCTTCCATCGCAGTTTGAATAACATCTTTCTCCTTCTTCCTCCTTAGCGCTTCCAGTCTCTCTTGGGCAAGCTTAATGCTTTGTAGAAGCTCCATTTCATTTTCAGATTGGAGGTCAATGGGACTAGTAATGTCAGCTGATTTAGCTTGACCACTAGTTGCCTTTGGGGTCTCCACTTGTGTGATCTTTGTCGCTTCCTCCTTCTCTTTGGCTCTTTGCTTTTCCTCTTTAGCCTTCTTTTGCTCCTCTTCTTCTTTCTTTCTCTTTTCTTCTTCCTTCTTTCTATCTTCTTCCTTTTGCTTCTCTTATTCTTTCTTCTTCTCGTCTTCCGGTTTCCTCTTCTCCTATTCCTTTTTCTTCTCCTCCTCTTCCTGTTTCTTTTTCTCCTCTTCCTGTTTCCTTTTCTCTTCCTCTTTTCTCTTCTCCTCTTCCTATTTCTTTTTCTCCTCTTCTTGTTTCCTTTTCTCTTCCTCTTTTCTCTTCTCCTCTTCCTTTTTCTTTTTCTCTTCTTCTTTTCTCTTCTCCTCTTCCTTTTTCTTTTTCTCTTCTTCTTTTCTCTTCTCCTCCTCCTATTTCTTCTTCTCCTCTTCCTTTTTCTTCTTCTCCTCTTGCACTTTATCAGCCTTTTCTTTGTCCTATTTTTCTTTGTCGACTCTCTCTTTGTCAGCCTTTTCCTTTGTTGCATCCAGAGTGACATTTTCACCATCCAAAGCATCAATGTCAATTGTGTCCATTTGTTCAGTGACCGGTTCTCCTTCACTATCAAACACCTCATCCGGTTTTCGAGTTTTTGGTTCTTGCTCAGCCTTTTTGTTGGCTTCAGACACTTGGTGCAACCTCAGAGTAGCTTTGGCATATGAGTGTGTGTCTTTTACCACTTTAGGAACTTTCCCTTTCAGTAACAGGAGTCTTCTTCTTCTCATGAAGAAGAGACCTTTGTATTTATCCATAATTTCATATAGCTCTGAGTTTGACACATCAGGAAAATATTGTGCAAAAATTTCTTCTCTTATTTCCTATTCCTTTTCTATGGCAATGCGCCATTTATTATCTAAAGAATTATATAAAGAATCCAGTGTCACATATCTAATTTCTGATGGCGACTGGTCATTAATACATAAATATTGAATAACTTCCTATTCAACTTCCTCCTTTTCATTGTCATTAAAATCATCAAAATGATCTATTAAATCACTTAGCACTTTTCTCCTAATATTCTTGATAGTTCTTTGACAATGTGTCAAAGGTTTGTAAGAGGAAATGTCTATATTTACCGGTGCTGATGAAGCCGGTTCATTGCTAGTTGTCTTTGTCTTCTTCCTCATTTGCCTAGTCTTTTTAGGTTGTACTTCAGGTTCTGTATCCTCAGAATCTGGTGAGGTGTTCCTAGTTTTCCACTTTCTTTCAAAGACCTTGGCAGGTGCAACTTCCAATTTCTTCTTTATCGATGACTGCTTGGTCACTTTAGGACTTGCTGAAGTAACTGGTGCCGATACAGATGGCACTGCCTTTCCCTTTTTTACTGAAGGTTCTTCAACCAGTGTTACCCTCTCCAAATAGGTGTCGGTTCTCTTCTTCTAAGGATCAAGAGGTGAGGAAAGTAGGGTAGAGGCATACCCGTCTAGCATGTCATACATTACCTCATATCCCATGGGCTCTACTTCTTCCTTTATGGGCTCAATCGCCTCCATTATGTACTCATCTACTCTGATGATAAAGAAGATGTCCTCTTCATACTTCTTGACAATATCACTAGATATTCTCATCATCTGGCTCATCTTGCGTCTGAACTCATCAAAGTATTTGTTCAGGACTTCAGGATAACTAGTTCCTACCACTTGAAGACTCTCTTTGAATTGCTTGGTAATCAGTTGGTCAATAGATCATTGTATATCACCAACTCTTGGGAAATAGCCTTGAAAGTAGAAAAACAATCCTACCAATAGTTGTCCAAATTTAAATCTTAGGCATTGTCCTGTTTAATAGACTTCAGGTTCACCAAAAGTTGCCTTTGCATACAGGTGCATAAATCAAATGAGGCATCTTCCATGATCATCCTATAGATAGCATTTACCACTGCAGTAGAGACAGAGTTAATTCTACTAGCATAGAATGTCCGGTAACCTATCACCATCCAAGTATACTTGACTAGATCGTCCTTGATGGTATTGATAGTCATTCCCTATTGGTCACTCACAGAACCGATAAGCTTGGTCATTTCTATCTTAATGACTTTCCTTAGGGCTGGCACATCTCCAACGTTATAGAAATTGGTGATGACATGAATCCCTTCTGGTGTGATGTCATGTGTCTGCTCTAGATACATTTTATCACCGTACACTCTGCTTAGAATGATACAGATGTGATCTTCTATAAATTCTTCAAGAAAATAGACTACATTGTGAAGTTTCTTTCTTTCCAGGATGTTGTATTCCGGTTTGATCTTCTTTTCATTCCCGCAGAATAAACTTAACTGAGAATGGATCACTAGAGATCCTAGGTCTTCTATTTTGCAATCAATATAATCTTAAATACCTTCCTCAACTATAACACCAGTGGGTATCTAGGATAGGGCATTATATTTCACCTTCCATTGGAGGAAATCTACTAAATCATTAGGTTCACTAGGACTGGAGTGTGATGTAGAAGCCATGATAAAGGGATAAACAAGAATTTCGATAAATACCTTCAGAAATCCACAATTTAGGGTTTACAACTTCAGCTTTGCCACACACTACTTCGGTTGCTAGATTACCGCTTTGTGTTCTTCACCTAACTGATTGATATTATCTCCGGATTCTACTTCAAAGTTTTGAAATCTCTTTGAATCGCAAGACAAATCACCTTTTGTCACTCTGCACTTGAAAATTTCTTTGCTCGCAAACTGATAAGTGAAAATGACTTGAAAATCCCATTTAAACAAATTCTTCACCTACCATAATAAATGCTCCACCATTAGGGTGTAAACCCTAATTTGCCTTTTACCATTTCTGGTCTTCTACCAATTGACAGGTATCACATACCGGTTAAGGTCTTTTACAGATATAAATCAGGGGTTCGAAACATTTCACCGATTTGCTCCCCCTAAGCTTTTTTGAATCTTAGTTTGTCAGTTCAACAACTTCCACACTAGGTGCAGAAACCGGTTCTTCTTGTGACACTTCTTCAGGTTTCTTCTTCCATGTTGTCTTCATATCTGCTTGAATGATTTCAACATCAATCTTTCCTTCTGGAGTGACCGGTATATCATCTGATATGCTCTTTCTCATTCTGCAGGTTCTGGCAGGGTGTCCCGATTTGTTGTAATGATAGCAAACCATTTCAAGTTCTCTTCATGGTCCATTATTCATGTTTCCATTCTTCCTTTTGCATGTTGCAGTAGTGTGACCATGACCATGACAGATCAAATAGGTTTCTCTCTAACCAGTTGCCTCTTGATAGCCACCACCACCTGACTGATGGTCATAGACATTATACCAGTTTGGATTCTGGTTCACAGAGGATTCAGGAAAAACTCCTTGACTCCTTTGAGGATATCTTCCAATGTTGTGTATAAAAGACCTGCATGAAAATGCTCTATGCCTAAACTTGTTGCATGCATAATAGTTACCATTGAATCTATTGGATCTAGGCTTATTGTTTAGAAAGTAGGGAAAATTATTGTAAGCCTTACTTCTACATACATTGGCAGTGTGTCCTTCCTTGAGACAATTAAATCAAACAGGTTTGAACTTTTGCTTACCTTTATCCTTTGGTGCCGGTTGCTTCTTTGATGCTCCATCTTTTGTTCCAGAGGTCTCACCTTCCTCATAACTAGAAAAACCAAGTCCAGTGGTATTCTTTACTAGTTTTGCTGATTCAAGCCTTTGTTCTAGCTTAACAGTGCTCTTATTGAATTTGGCAAGTATTTCCTTTGACTCAGTGAGTTCTTTGGAAATAGTAGCATTGAATTCCTTCAAGGTTGCATTCTCAGAAATAGCCATGTTTAGTTCACCTTGCATTTCTTCTTTTTCCACTTTACTCTCTTGGAGATGAGCGATAAGTACATTGATTTCTTGCTTCAACTTGGAGATCACATGATCTTTGTCTTTTACCAGATCTTCAACTTTCCTCTATTTCTCAAGCTCTTGACACATTCTGATAGTTAGGCCTTCCAGTTCCCTTCTTAGGTTAGCATTAGATTCATTCAGTTTTTCAACTTCTTCAACTAGGGCTTCCATGTCTTCTTTGTCAGAAGAAGTATTTTTCAGTAAGCTCCATCAGTTTCTTAGCATGCTCTCTTCTCTTTGCTAGAGAGGCTTTATATTTGACTTTGAGTTCATCAAAGGCTTTCTCAGTCTGAGTGAGACGATGAGTAAGTTCCCTCATAGTGTATTCTCCCATATCTCCTTCCAAGTGGTTAAACTTATAGAAAGGTTGGATCTGATACCAATTGATGAATACTAAGAGGGGGGGTGAATTAGTATACCAAAAAATACAGAACTCAAACACTTAAACAGTTTAGCAGTAAACCAGTATAACAATTTTACTAACAAATCAGTTAAGACTGTAGACATCTAAAAATTGTCAACGCTTGTGGAGTCATACTTTAACATTTGTGCATTGCCTTATTTTAGGGTTTTTGCGTCGCATTAACATTTCTTCTATGTTGCGTACTTGGTCTTTATCATTTGTGAGCATCAAGTCCTTCTTCTGCATTCCTCATTTTTATCGCTTTTGAATTAGGGTTTTGTCCTCTTATCAATCTTGTCGTTTTGTGATCGATTTGTCATCGATCCTCATCCTTGTCAATCTCGTCAATTTTGCAATCGATTTGTCATCGATCCTTGTCCTCTTCAATCATGTCAATTGGTGCATTTATCAACCAATTTTAATCATTTATCAACATTGGTCCTTTGTCAGTTAGAATCATGATTAAATCGAATCGATATCAATGATCCTTTGTCAAGACCTAATTGTCATTCTTGTATTTTCTAATTCATCTTCTAGGGTTTCATGATTTATTCATTTAACCTTGTTTGTCATTTCTCCCTCTAGGTTAAATAGTTTATTTATCCTAAGTCTTCTCATCACAATTAAATTTTGGCTAATTAATTCCTCCCTCTTGGTGAATTAATTAATAAATGAAAAATTGTTAATTAATTCACTTAATTCCTAATTTCCTCATTTTCTAATTTCCTAATTTCTAAATTCATCTAATTTTCTAATTTCTCCTATTTCTCCTAATTTCATGGGAATGACATTTAAATTTGTCATAATTTGTCATAATTTGTCAATCAATCAATTTTGCATAGCAACCTTGTCAATTTGTCATAATTTGTCAATCAATCAATCTCACATAGAAAGTGTCAATTTGTCATAATTTGTCATAATTGTCATTTTTGATTTGAAATTTCCATTCGAATCAAATGCATGCTAATCTTGTCTTTTCTCCAATTTGTCTATAAATTGGATGAATTTCTTCAATCAAGGCCCCTAATCCTTGGTCGAATCAATCACGCTTCGAGTATTCTTGTGCTATCATCTTGTCTACTTGCTTTCACATCATGCTCATGCACTAGTAGGTGAGATCCACAACAAAGCTATTTGAAGGAGAAAGAAGGACAATGGAGCCACATGAAGGAGACATTCAAGTTTACAATGGTTTGCATTTGAATTGATGTCTTGTTTTCATGTCTTTATTGAGTGTAATTAGGATTGTTATCATTGCAATTGAGTTTTCGTGATTGAACTAGGCTAATATTGATATTGCTTGTGATGATTTCCACATTTATTATCTACATTAATTGGTGAACCTGATGTGAACTTAACCCCTTAACTATGTTTTTGAGTGCTTTTGAACTGATTTGTAGGTGGAAAACTCAAGAAACAGGGCGACCCAAAGCTTTCTGGACACTTCTGCGCCTGTGTAGTGGGGATCTGCGCCTGTGTATGCAATCTTGCACCTGTGTGAGTAATCCTACACCTGTGTAAGCAATCCTGCGCCTATGTGAGTAATCTTGTGCCTGTGTAAGCAATCCTGCGCCTGTGTGAGTAATCCTGAGCCTATGTAAGCAATCATGCACCTATGTAAGCAATCCTGCGCTTGTGTGAGTAATCCTGTGCCTGTGTAAGCAATCCTGCACCTGTGTGAGTAATCGTGCGCCTGTGTAAGAAATCCTGCACTTGTGTGAGTAATCTTGTGCCTGTGTAAGCAATCATGCACCTATGTAAGCAATCATGCGCTTGTGTGAGTAATCCCGCACCTATGTAAGAAAGACATCCTGTGCCTGTGTAAGGCATTCGGTGCCTATGTTGAGACATTTTGCGCCTGTGTAAGGCCAAAAACAGAGGTAAAAAGCAGTGTTTTTACTTGCAAACTATTTTGTTTTGCATTCTATTTCTGCATTGTTGGTTTTGCTTTGGTACTAATTCTCTGTGCAGGACCTTGGCATTACACCTGACAAAGACAACAAATGAAACTACTAACACATTTTATGCAGGTTCGCTAGTCAAAGACTAAGCAAATTAAACTTCTGACTTGGTGATTTTGCAGGTTGCCTTATACTCCAACTAAACTTGGTGTTTGTAATTCATAATTAGGCACCTACTATGATTGCTAAATAGGATGGAATGAACATGTGTTTGCTTTGATTGTTGAGTTTGACATTGGAGTAGGAGAGTATGCTCTCATCCTTCTTAGGGTGATCAGAAATCCAGATCTTCGATACCATTCTCATGGCTCAGATTGTTTGTTACCTTTAGAGGGCCTGCCTTCCTGACCATTTGCTTTCTTTTGCAAGCAAGTGACAATCATGAGAAGGGAATGACCCAAAGTGAGCACAGCCAGAGTACCCTAGCATTCTAATTCACTATAAATAAATACCTGATGGGCGAAAGCTTTGAAGGAAGGGTTACGTGGGAATTGCAGTTGCTTGGGAAGTGATGACCCTTGAACTCTTTCTCATATCAACATCTAAGTAGGACCTCACGGTCTAAATCATGCTTGCGCGACTACATTTGTTTGGTATCTTGGTGGGCTTAATGTCTCAATCACGATTGTGTGACACCAAGGAGTAATGCTTAATAGAAATCCTTACTAAACACCTTGTATTTAGAGGCCAAAAATCCTTCTAGTTGCTTGAGAAGGACAAGTTCGGATACTTGGAAGAGATACTAAGTTCGCCATGGGGAGATTTCCATGGGGATTGATGCTTGGCTGCTCTGAGAAGTGAGTGTCGTGGAGGGGAGCCCATGGGGTCAAGCATCTATGTATTCTCCTTGAATCTCATAACGAGTCTACCTCTCAAGTACCTACTGTCCTTGCCTACCATAAGAAATGTGTGAATGAGCATGATTGTCTTGAGTCTAAGTTGGAATATCTTGTCTTCTTTGCTTGTCAAAAGTTGAGTTGTGTCTCATTTCAAAAACAAGACAAATTGATTCAAAACAAGGTTAAACACAAGAATATTTCATTCAAAAAAGTTCAAACACCTTCAAACATGGTTGTCAAACATTTTTCAAAATCTTGTCACAACATTCATGTCACTTAGATTTAGGTTCATCCTAGGTTTGCATTTTGCAAAGTCATTGTCAATTACCAAGGTTAAGTTTCACCTAGGTCATACTCCTTTGCATATCAATAAGGGTCATCCATTTTGCATGTGTCCTCTTGCATTAGAGTAATACCATTTCATAATTCAAACTTAGGTTGACATTGTCATACATTTGCATTTGCATACCCTAGGTTTCTTCATCAAGCTTAGGTCATTATCATATCATATTAGGGTCATTTGCATAGTAATTGTCCCTTTGCATATAGTGTCAAAACTAGGTTTTGTTATACTTGAGTAATCCAAATCTTTGATAAACCCTAAGTCATTGTTAGGAAGTCTAGACCTTATCAAACCTTTTCTCTTTATGTCATTATCGTCATTTGGTCAAACCTAGCTTAGTATCCAAGCATATAGGGGAGACATTGTCATTTTGTCCTTTTGTCACTTGGTCCTTTTGTCCTTTGAGGTCTAGACATCATTTCAATTTCCTAAGGGTCTCATTTTTAGAATTGCATTCATAAGTTTGTCAAAATCTTGAAAAAAGAACAAAAACATTAAGTTGCATTGTCATCCTTTTAGGTTGCATTTGTCAATCCCATTAGTTGCATTGCATAGTGACATGTTTGTTGAAATGAGGTCTCAACCTTCTTACGAAGCCATGTCATCACAATTGAGCAATCAATCATGTCAATCCAATCTCTACATGTCTCGGAACTTGGATCAGACTTATCATGATGATGTAAATGTCCAAATACAAAAACTAGAGGAGAAACTAGCTCAAGAAGAGGAGATATTGGAACAAAGAGTGAAAAACATTAAGAAGAATAGATCACAAATGTCCAAAATGTTTCAAAAATTTCCAGGTCGAAATCCAAAGATTGAGCCAATTGATGTAAGATCTCTTCTTGAACGATCAGATATACCAGCTCTCCTCTCCCAAATAGAGATGATGAAACAATTTCAAGAAAGGAGACAACATCAATTTCAACATTATGTGCCTCCACAACAAGAACAAGAAGGTGTTTACTATCAATCAGATTTTCAACCAATACAACCAATGGTTCAACAATTCCAACATATACAACCAACACAACCAATGGGCCAATTTCAACAATATGTCCAACCAACTATACAATGTCAACAAATGGTTCAACCAATGGTGGAATATCAACAAGTTCAATCAACATATCAATGTCAACAACCACAACCAAAAATTCACAAACAAAACTTGCAACATGCACCAAGCCAAATTTTGAACATGTCAAACCAATCTAATCAACATCTAGTTCGAAATCAAAACATAACATCAAACCAACTCCTTCCCAAACAAGTTCAAATTCCAGATACAACCATGTCAAAACCTCGAAAGAAAGGTGGCTTTATTGCAATGCTCTTAAGGAAATTACCAAGTGAGTTCATTGAAGAAGATCAAGATAATACAATTATGGCTAGCAATGCCTCATCCCCCCACAAACAAATTGACTCTCCAGTGGCATCTATCCCTACACCTTTAAAAGTTTCACAAGAACCTTCCATATTGTCCTCATAAAACAATACACCCAAGGATGAAATTATCCATGGACTATCCATAATTGATTGCCAAAATAATCCAATTCATGATGCACATCCTTGTCATGTTTCAAGAATACAAGACCCAATGCCACCATGCACTTTATTGCCATTACCTATTTTAGAGGACCCCATTCGAAGTCCCTCTTCCTCATGTTCAAGCATTGATTCCTTGCCAGAATCCATCACAAATGTTCAAAGTGAATTTCCTTCATGCCAAAGCATTGATCCCTTGCCAAAATCCCCCATGCATATCCAAAGTCCAACCCCATGTCAAGAGGATAATTTAGAGCATGAAGAAATGTGTCTTAAAAAAGATCAAGATCAAGATCCTGAAACCTTATCATCCCATCCAATTGTTGACCAGGACCCCATGTTCCCAGACACTCATGATGATTCCCCTATTCTTGTCCATCCTATTCAAAGTCCTATTGACACTCCATTCCCTGAGCAAGATCAAGATATCCCAGTCCATCCAATCCCAAATGATCCCCTTCCATTTCATGAAAAAAATGTCCTTTCAAATCCCATTGGCATTCCACTTCCTAAGAAAGATCAAGATATCCCTTCCATCCTTTCCGATGATCCCATTAAAATTCAAGAGCAAAGCACCTTTAAAGAGGATTCCAATGATCTTCCTCCTTGTCAAGATCAAATTATTCCTTTAAATCCTCCACAAGATCCACTTCTTCCTCCATCTCCATGTCCTAATCCAACATATCCACTCCAAGATCGCATTTCTTTTGATGATCCCATTATTTCTCCCATTCCATCTCTTGAAGAGCCTGTAATTGAACCATGTCCACTACACAATCCTAGTCCCCCTCATGATCCTAATCCCCCTCATGATTCTAACGTGTCAGTGCAAGATGTTCATGAACCCTCGACATGCACAATGGGTTCTTCCACTTTGGTGCAATCCGATCCACTTCAAGATCTCATTATTTCTCTCATATCATATCCACCTCATAATGGACTCGCGTCTTCTTCCCAAAGAAAAGAGTATCCTACAAGTCAAGATATTCATAAAGGTAAAGGAGTAGATCTCCATAAGCAAGAATCCCTTCATGTTAAAGAAAATATTAAGGGTCATGGCCTCAGTGAAATTCCTCAAGATGTTGGTATCCCTCCATCAAAATCAAAACATACACCTTCCCCATCATACTTTCCATCCATCTTAGGTCCTTATATCCCTTCATCCTCTATGCAAGGTCAGCAAAGGCACACATCCTTGAGTAAATTTCGTCCATCCAAAAGAAGTCCATTTCATTCATATCCATCCATGCATTCCTTTCCCCCTCCAAGCAATTTAGATGCCAAGTATAAAAGTCATAAGTCTAGAAATCCACATGTATTCAAGGATCAACATGTCCAATATAATCAACATGTCAAAACAAAGAACATTATGATCCAAAAAGAAAAAGAAATATCCAAAAGGCCATAGAGGCCCACTGAGCAAAATAAAGCAAAGTCAAAATATACATGGGTTCCTAAATCCCTCGTGTTGGCAATGCACTCCAAGGAACCACAAAAACATGAAAAATAAAAAACCATGTGGATCCCTAAGCGGCTCCTTGAAGCACAAAATCCTAAAGAAACATGCAACTTGGCATCCAAAATTGCTATCCCTCCATCCAAACCTCTCAAATCTATTCCTCCATCACCTTCTTCATCCGTTTTGGGCCCTTATGTCCCAAAATCCATAGCCTTTCCTTCCTCAAAATCTCAATATCCAAAATACATCTTTCCTCCATCAGCCCATCACCCCTCAAGGTGTGTGCCAATTTCAATCTTTCCTTCATTTCCATCCACTGAAGCCCAATTCTTCCAATACCCTATCCATTATCCAATGCATATTTTCCATCCTTCGATCCCTTTGATCCCATCCTTTGCATAAATCCTTGCCTTAGTTTCATCTCTTTTTCCATGTCCTTATCCTTCCAACGTCTTTGAGCATACTTTTAAAGGTCATGGTCCATTTTTTTTTCAAGGCTACTACCCAAACAATAAGATGCTTGAGTCCTTCTTCCATCCCCTATCATGTGTCCATCTTCTATTGAAAAAGCTCAAAAATACAAAAAAGTAAGCAAAAAAAAAAAAAAAGTGAAAATTTGCCAAAAAAACAAAAGAAAAAAATTAAAGCAAAAATAATTCGTCCACTGGTGAAAACCTGGCAAATAGGCACCTTGGGCAAGTACCATGATGAAAACCTGGCAAACAGGCATCATGCGTAATCTATGAACTTCTTGCATACCGTACTTGGGGGCAGATATCCTCCTTCATATCCTATTTCCCTTCATTATCCTATCATACCATGTCATTACCCTTCATATCCTATTGTCCCCCATGTCTAGTTTCCCTTTCCAGCTTTGATCTTGACAAGGCTGAGGAACATCATGAGCATCATGCATATTGTTTGTAGCTTTTAGTCCATCATAGCTTTTGGTCTTTATCCATTTTCTTATTATAACCTTTCATCCATATTCCCTAGCTTATTGCAACTTTCTGCCACTATCCCATATCTTATCCCAACCTTCAGTCCATGTCCCTTATCCATTCTTGGTCTTGCTTATCTTATCCATATCTTATCACTATCCATACACTCTTTTTCATTCCTTGATCTTGATCTGACATAAGGACGCAAAATTTAAACATGGTTTCAAAAACCTCTTGACATGTCCCTCATGCCATGTCACTGCTTTACATTGTCATATCCAGTCTCTTGTCCCATCATGCCATAGCCCTTGAAAATTGCATCCGCATTGTCTCCATGATAACAGGCCTTTATCTTCCCTCTATCCACCAACATTTCAGCAAGCCTATTTATTCACCTGTCATATTCCTTCCCTTGCTAGACACTGGGGGCAAAATCCAAAAAAATCAAATAATGTCATGAAATAATCATAAAAAATTGAAAAATGTCCTAAAATAATCATAAAAATTGAAAAATTTCCTGAAATAATCTAAAAAATTGAAATAATGTCCTGAAAAAAAATCATAAAAATTGAAAAATGTTCTGAAAAATCCCTAAAAAGTCAAATAAAGTCCTGAAAAAATGAACAAAAAAATTTCAAAACATTCAAATCCAAAAACAAGCATTTTGCAATAAATATCCCCTTTGTGCATAAGACAGATCACTGAGCATCCCTCCAACGACACTCAATCACACCCTGCGCTTTACTGCAAATCACATATTCACAAATGAACTTTTTCCATCAAGCTAGACATTCAAACTGATCAAAATTGTCTTATCAATCGAACATCAGCATCAATATCATTTGACTTTGTCACTACTATCATGGGTCTTATACAGGGTGTGGTATACTTGAAACCAGACTGTGTCCTGTCTTAGATGGGGTACCGCATGTCCTGAAACCAGACAACATGATCGTCCTATCAACACTTTCAACTTTTGACAATGAAGATCAAGATGTTTGTTTGACTTGTTGGAATTAGTGAGTCTTATCATTTATTGATTTATCTTTGATCATGTTCCTATGTTGCTCGATGATGTCACTGAGTGATTTAGAGTGACTGAGATGGTTCATGGTCCCTTTGTTTTTTGTTGTGATTGCTGTTTGTCTACGATGTGTCTGTCTTTTGCAAAAAGGGTTGCATTTCAGCTTTGGCCTTCATTGCCATGTTGCGCCACATCCATTTTGCCATATCAAATAAAGGTTCTCACCTACTTATGTGCATATGTGAAAGCAAGTTTTCCTTCATCTCTAACTATCCTCTGTCTAATTTCTTCTTACTAACATTTCTTCCATCAGTCTTGGCAGTTCGTTCGAACCTATCATCTTCTGTCATTCTTATCGATCACTTGGCCTCTTTTTTGGATTTTTCTGGCCAATTCCTCAAGGGGGCATGCATATGTCATTGTTATTGTCTGGGGCATTTTCATATGTCATTGTTAATGTCTAGGGCATTTTCATTATTTTTCTTTGAAACAACGCTTAGAATCGCATTGTCTCAAAGAGGGGCAAAATGTAGACATCTAAAAATGGTCAACGCTTGCAGAGCCATACTTTAACATTTGCGCATTGCCTTATTTTAGGGTTTTTGCATCACATTAACATTTCTTCTATGTTGCGTACTTGGTCTCTATCATTTGCGAGCATCGAGTCCTTCTTCTACATTCCTCATTTTTATCGCTTTTGAATTAGGGTTTTGTCCTCTTATCAATCTTGTTGTTTTGTGATCGATTTGTCATCGATCCTCGTCCTTGTCAATCTCATCAATTTTGCAATCGATTTGTCATTGATCCTTGTCCTCTTCAATCATGTCAATTGGCTCATTTATCAACCAATTTTAATCATTTATCAACATTGGTCCTTTGTCAGTCAGAATCATGATTAAATTGAATCAATATCAATGATCCTTTGTCAAGACCTAATTGTCATTCTCGCATTTTCTAATTCATCTTCTAGGGTTTCATGATTTATTCATTTAACCTTGTTTGTCATTTCTCCCTCTAGGTTAAATAGTTTATTTATCCTAAGTCTTCTCATCGCAATTAAATGTTGGCTAATTAATTCCTCCCTCTTGGTGAATTAATTAATAAATGAAAAATTGTTAATTAATTCACTTAATTCCTAATTTCCTCATTTTCTAATTTCCTAATTTCTAAATTCATCTAATTTTCTAATTTCTCCTATTTCTCCTAATTTCATGGGAATGACATTTCAATTTGTCATAATTTGTCATAATTTGTCAATCAATCAATTTTGCATAGCAACCTTGTCAATTTGTCATAATTTGTCAATCAATCAATCTCGCATAGAAAGTGTCAATTTGCAATAATTTGTCATAATTGTCAGTTTTGATTTGAAATTTCCATTCGAATCAAATGCATGCTAATCTTGTCTTTTCTCCAATTTGTCTATAAATTGGATGAATTTCTTTAATCAAGGCCCCTGATCCCTGGTCGAATCAATCACGCTTCAAGTATTCTTGTGCTATCATCTTGTCTACTTGCTTTCACATCATGCTCATGCACTAGTAGGTGAGATCCACAACAAAGCTATTTGAAGGAGAAAGAAGGACAATGGAGCCACATGAAGGAGACATTCAAGTTTACAATGGTTTGCGTTTGAATTGATGTCTTGTTTTCATGTCTTTATTGAGTGTAATTAGGATTGTTATCATTGCAATTGAGTTTTCGTGATTGAACTAGGCTAATATTGATATTGCTTGTGATGATTTCCACATTTCCTATCTACAAAGACAAATGCAAACCAAACAACAAATAAGGCATTCACCCATAGGAGCACAATCACCATAACACAATAGATTTTGACGTGGAAACCCAAATGGGAAAAACCACGGTGAGATGAAACTCACAAGTAACTATCTGTAGAATAGTAACCAGACCGGTTAAGGTCAGACCGGTTAAGGTCATACAATGTTCTTCACTAGAAAAGATCCTGTTATGAATCTCAATCCCTGTTAGGAGATAAGTCCGATTAAAGACTACCTTGTGAGAGTATTTCAGATCCATAGTTGTGAACCACCTTGTTAGAGGATTTACAAAGGCTTTGCCAGGCCTACCCGATTAAGAGTTTTAGACTTGTCAAAGATGTGATTAATCAACAAGTGAGTGATCTAAATACTAGCACAGTATGCTTGGTTAGATCCTTGATAGCTCATTGTTAATGCATTTCAGCATTACTTCAGTCTTCAAAATCTCCACACTCTATTTCTTCACACAGACCTAATCTTCTTCTGTGATCGCACATGCAAAAACCTCATCAACCACCTAAAACCCTAAAGACTCTAAAACCCTAGACATGATGTCCTTATAAAGGAATCTGATTTCATGTTGGTCCAATAGGATTACATTACAAGTTCCTAGGTTCAGTGAATCTGGATACATTTGGTAACATGGCACAGAATCACCGCCAAAGTGTCCATGGATGATAACTCATCACAAAAATAATACCGGTTCATACATTTACCTATTACCAGTTCACATATTTTACCGATTACCGGTTCACACATTTTACCAATTACCAGTTTGTCAAAATGAAGACTGGGAAAAATGATAACAACCACTTTGTTCCTTTGTACCAGTTTGGGATCCTTGAACTGCTTAAGTCTTCATACCGCTTGGGTCTTCATACTGCTTGAGATCGATAAACATTTTCTGCAAAACATCGATAGTCTAAAGACTATAATACATAATACCGGTTGGAACAAATACCGGTTGAGCATAGCTCATACATACAAAAAGTGATCTCAAAGCAAGTGTGTGTCCACCAATGACAATCACAACATCATCATCAAAAATGCCAAAAAAATGCACATTTAATATCCATTTGATATACTTTGTAGTTCTTGTGTGTTGAAAAAGCCAAGAATAATCTGACTGCTTCAATTCTAACTACCGGTGCAAAGGCTTCATTATAATCAATTCCTTCTATCTTAGAATATCCCTTACACACTAGTCTTGCTTTATTTCTGATTACCTTTCCATCTTCATTAAGTTTGTTTATGAATATCCATTTTGTTCCAATCACATTTTTGTCTTTAGGCCGAGGAACTAATGTCCACGTGTTATTCTTCTCAATTCATTCTAGTTCCTCTTCCATAGCTTTAATCTGGTGTTTATCTTCACATGCCTCATTAATTGATGATGGTTCAATTTGAGAAATAAGACACACCTCTTCATTTTATAGTCTTCCTCTTGTCATACTCCTTGATACTTGTTCCCAATTATCTGATTTTCAGAGTGGTTCAATCTTACATACCGGGGTGTCTTCGTTTGTTGTTGTTCCTCAGTTACAATGGAATTTTTAGATGATACCGATGTAACTAGATCTTCATTTTGTACCAGTGGATTCAATATAGGTTCATTTGTCAGTATCTCTATTGCCGATTCAGAGTCTATATACCTTGAAGTTCCTCTAAACTGTTCATCAATCTTCACATTTGTACTCTCAACAATTTTCTGCAATCTCTTGTTAAAACATCTATATGCTTTACTCTTAGATGAATAACCAAGAAATATTCCTACTTCCAAATATTCTAAAATATTTAAGAGTAGGAGTAATACCAAACCATAGTTCATGAGGGGTCTTACCGGTTTCTCCTTTGATGTGAACTTTGTTGAATGTATAGACCATTGTTCTTATTGCCTCTCTCCAATATACATGTGGTAGATTTGATCCAGATAACATACTTCTAGCTGCATCCAAGATAACTGTCTTCTTACTACATTCACTTCACAGAATGTATTGAATTCCTTAGATGTGAATTTACCTCCTTGATCTGATCTCAGACATTTGATTTTCTTACCGGTTTCATTTTCTACCATTACTTTGAATAGTTTGAACTTTCCAAGTGCTTCTGATTTTTCTCTGAGAAAAGTAACCCAACACATTCTAGAATAGTCATCGATAACTAGCATGAAATATCTATCACCTTGTAAGCTTTTAGTTCTAGCTCGACCACATAAATCAGTGTGAATTAAGTCAAGAGCATTATTGGATTTTTCTGGAGTACTTTTAAAAGATGCTCTAACTTGTTTTCCAAATTGACATTCCTTACATACCAGATTGTGAGGCTTAACAATCTTAGGTAAGTCTCTAACTGCCTTAGTAGTACTGATTTTTACCATGCAATCAAAATTTACATGACAGAGTCTCTTATGCTATAGCCAACTTTCATCAATGTGTGCAACCAAGCATGTCTTTTTACTGTTGTTCAAATGAAAGATATTTCCTCTAGTTTGATTACCGGTTGCAATTTCCAAACCAGTTCTGTTCATAATTTTGCATTTACCATTCTTGAATTGTAACTGAAATCCTTTCTCAACCAATTGACCAACACTCAAAATATTTTGCTTTAAACCTTCTACATAGTAAACATTGTTAGTATTATGCTTACCATCAAGAGATATAGTACCTTTTCCTTTGATCAAACAAGCTTTATCATCTCCAAATCTTACCAGACCTCCATTATATTCTTGAAAGTTCAAGAATTTACCTTTATCACCAGTCATATGATGTGAACATCCTAAATCAATGATCCATTCATCCTTAACTTCAACTTTAGCTGCCAAGGCCTTCTCTACCGGTTGAATAGTAGGTTCCAGTTGATCTTTTGTTATAGCAAAAAAAACCCATCCATTGTCTGTCAGATCTTCATTAGAATAATCAGTGACTCCTTCATCAGCAAGATAACAAGATTTATCTTTATTCTTCTTAAATTTGTATCTCTGATATTCAGGGTTAGGCTTGTATGTTCTTCTAGCTTCTTCTCGTAGTCTAGCATGTCTATCAGGGCATCTTGAAGCCATATGACTAATCTTATTACAGTTAAAACATTTAAAGGGTGCTTTACCTTCATACTTACTTCCAACTGGACCTTTAGGCATTTTCCTTGCAAATAGTACTTAAAGTTCTTCAAGTTCTTCATTTTCCCTCTTGCTTTCCTCAAGTTCTCTTGCATAAAAGGCTTTCCAATCAGATTTTCCAAAAGATGGTGCAGATGATGTTGATGATTTAAAAGCTAAATCTGTCTTTATAGTAGCAACAGGACCAAATTCCTCAATTTCAAAAGATGAAAGTTTTCCAATCAATGTATCCCTAGTTACTGATGTATTAGGCATTGTTCTCAACTCATTTATAGCAGTAACTTTCATTTTATATGCCGATGACAATCCTTTTAAAAATTTTGAAACAATTTCATCTTCACTTAAGGTTCCTCCACAACATTTAATACCCAAAACAATTTCATTTACTCTTTCCATAAAAGAAGAAATCCTTTCATCTTCTTCCATTTTCAAATTTTCATACCTGACTCGGAGGCTTTCAAGTTTTGCAATTTTGACTATGGAATCTCCTTCATTCAATGTTTCCAAATGATCCCAAATATCTTTAGCAGTAGACCTATCTGATAATCCCATGATTTGCTGATCTGATAATGCGCTCAAAAGTGCTTCCCTTGCTTTGCAATCATTTTCTTCATCTTTTCCTAAGGTAGGTGGATTAGGATGACTTTGAGTAGGAGCAATGTAGCCATTCTTTATAACATCCCAGATGTCCTTTCCAATGCAATTTAGATGTGTCTCCATTCTAATCTTCCATATGCCATAGTTGGTCCATCAAGTTTAGGACTGTCCTTCTTGAAATAGTTAGTAGACATTAGATTTCCTCAAGCTGTTAAACTTTTGTAAAAAGAGGACTAGGCTCCGATACCAATTGATAGGTCCCAGAGACAGGTGAGAGCGGGGGGGGTGGATCAGTTGTCTAATAAATTCAAACCAAAAACAACTTTACCAAACTTAATGATTAATACCAGTAAATCAGACTTTATGTCGATAGACAGTTTATCAGTTAATTACAGTATCGGTAAAGATTAATGCATAAAATAGAAAGACAATAACATCCACAACACATAACACCAATATTTGTACGTGGAAACCTTGTAAGGGGGAAAACCACGGTGGGAAATCATACCCACAATCAGATGATACTAATGCAGATAGTATGTGTATACAAATGGGGTCTGCACATGCAGAAAGGCCAAGCGCCTAGAGCTCACTACTCAAATACAAATAGGAGTCACACTGACTACAATTGGATGGTTAAATCCAATGATGATGTACTGCTCAAAATAGCATCTTCATATGCTGGATTTAGTACCGGTGTAGTTCTGATTGCCTTTACAAAAACCTTGCTTCACCTTCAAATGATGTCTGCATGTATAGCTCTGCTTATTCTCGCATATACCTTCTTATAATTCTTTTTCCCTATCGCCTATCGATCTTACAAATAAGATCTTGCATATATATACCATAACCTAAGACCAATTTTAGTAGGTGATCTCTAAAAGATATTACAATAAAACAATTACAAGTAAATCAATAATTGATGCAATATCCGATTCAACATCTCGGCTTAATGCATTTACAATAACAACAAAATCATCTTCAAAGCGTGTTGTGCTGATCTGGAATAGATAAGCCTGCCAGTGCTTATTCTGGACCTATTTGTTGGTAACAACAAATATGCAAATACGAATATATCTGTGAACAAATCTCCAAGACAAAGTGTCCAAATGCTATCTTCGACTTAACCAAGTGTTTTCCATGTCATTCTAAGTGCTGGTGAACAATATATCTTGCCAGTGTACTAGATACCAATGACTATGCATAAGTCACTTGCTTGCCGATGAACATTGCTGATCCTCCAAAGTGCCAAAGTTGATAAGTGTTATAGGTGTTGACATCAATGATAAAACCATACCAAAATACCAACACCAAGTATCACATGTGAAACTGGGTAAGTAGACTAAGTGGGGAGAATTGGATACATTGGAATTGGCTACTAGCATCATCAGGTGGCGAGTAGAAAAAGAACATACCTCCCATTCAGAGGTCAAAGCACAACTGGAACAATATAAGCAACTGTTGGTAGAGATGGGAAAACCTTTGGATACTTGTATAAATGATAATTTACCTTCAACCTCATTACTCCTAGAGGGAGATATCAAAGCATTGTTTGAGGTAAGACAGGTGGAAGCCACAACAAAATCATGGGCACAAATAAATGCCTCTAAAATTAGACTATTTTTGTAGAACACTAGAAAGGAATATAGGAAGGCCATACAAGTTGGAGGAGTGTTAGCTTCTTGTTCTTAGTAGTGGGAGCGAAAACTCAACACTTTTAGCAAGCAGTTTTGGGTCTTGAATAAAGGTTGGATTCTTGGCAAAGAAAAGATAATAAGGGAGGACCTCTTGGGTGGAGACAACTGTGAGAATTTGCAATCTTACATATACATTTTGGAGTTGAAGATTGAAATGCTTCAACAATATGTGGGGGATATAATAGGTATTTGGTCTCCCCTCCTCGAGGTAGTGAAAAAGTACAAGAATTTTGTAGGACAGTTATTAGGATTTTTTGGGCTTGGAATAACCAATGCAAGAGTTATGGAGG
This sequence comes from Cryptomeria japonica, assembly GCF_030272615.1. Lineage (NCBI taxonomy): Eukaryota > Viridiplantae > Streptophyta > Pinopsida > Cupressales > Cupressaceae > Cryptomeria > Cryptomeria japonica. Next base: position 458,479,583 of record NC_081411.1, read on the forward strand.
AAGATCAAGTACTCTACCAGTGGGATGCATATGAGGTGCAACATTTTGTAGCTCTGGCTCTGTTTAGTGTTGCATTAATGGACAGATATACATATTTTATAAACCAGTGTCAACAGGCTGCAGAGACAATAAAGGAGTTAGAAAGTGAAAGAAAGAATGTGAAGGAAATTTTGAAAAAGTACAAATTCAGAATTAGACATGTTGCTAATCCTCTTACCAAAGTGATTTCATGTATCATTAGCAATTATAAATCCTATAAAATAAGTGAAAGATAAACGTGTAGTTGATAATGATAGCATGTATTTTAAAAGGAGTTTTTGCATGACCACCCTACTAAGACTTCAACTATGCTTCCAACTCACACTTCAATTTTGAGAAAAAATTTGCAGGACTATGAAAGCCTAGATTGTGTAGCATGGTCTTCGTAGTGCTCACCCAGCCTCTGTTTCATAATAGTTAACTAGAGTATAGATGCAGACTTGCAAGTCAACTGTGACTCGTATCTTTTGAGTTCTTAATTTAGATTATCTTTATTTCCTAGAAAGTAGGGCATAAAGCTCTATAAATTAAGGAGTTTGATTCATTTGTTTGGGTCCACAAATTGATGATTTGAGGCCCACTTAGAGATTTTAAATTATTTTTGTAGATTGTTATGAACTTGAGTTATTTTTTGTGATACATTCTTTGAAATTAATACAAGAACCACCTTATAGATTGCTTGATCTATGCATATGTTCTATGAGTTCGTTCTTTGTAATCTGGTAATGTCTATTTTTTGAAATCAGTAACTTGTTCTGATCTTCTATTTATTGCTTTATGAATCATTCTGTGCACATAAGTGGTGCATGAGAATTATTGGGATAGACAATATTATGGTGATATTCTTTCCATGAGTCTGTGAGGTTGTTGACTTTGCAAGTTTATTGGAGGTCCGTTATTGAATGTTGATTTGGATAATATTTGATGATTTTTGGATTGTAGGGTACTAATTGAGTAGTTCATTAAGTTGTTATTGAATTGGTTTCATTGTTATTTTCTTGTTTCCCTATGTTTTGTAATTTTTTGCAAGAACAATAGGTCCTTGATGAGGAAAGGCAAAAAGGGATACGTGTAGAAGCAAAGGCACAAAGACTTCTTCCACAAGGAAACCCACAACCACCTCCACAACCAATAAATTGAGGTATTAAACTAGATCGTATATCATCTTTTTTCCCAGAAAGGTTTAATAGAGTTTTTTAGGAGTAACTCTTCTCCATCGAACTTAGTAGAGTTAGGATCTGTGACTAGGAAAAAGAGAAATAAAGCTAAAGGACAGCCTTCAACATCCTCACCAACACAGTCATCCATACCCAACATAGAAGATCAATTGATCCCCAGTCGTCAACCCATCGCTGCACCTTTTGTGACCCAACACACACTGTCACCACCTGCAATGGCCTACTTTAACCAACACCACATGCCATTAGGAACTATACCAGGGGGTATACATGACCTACCTAGAAACCCAAATAAATTTTGCAGTAAATTCTACTATTTGGGGGCTAGGATGGTTGATGAGCATATTGAACCATCCAAAGATGCAGTCATTCTTAACCACATTGAACACCAAGATGTGGTATGTAGACTCTTCCCATATTCAGTTGGGGAGAATGAATATAATTGGTATTTGACTCTACCAATGAATTCCATCACTGGCTGGGATGTTTTGGAGAAAGCTTTTATTGATCAATTCCGACTGTATATTGATCTTAAGAAGTCACCAAATGAACCTCTGATAACTTTTAATACCAGCTTTTAAAGGGCATATAAGAGGTTACAGGCTCCATACCAGGTAGAAACTAATGTAGCAATTGACTCATATCTGTGAGAATTCGACCCATGGAATGCTATGTTCATCAAAAAGAGTGTCCCCAAAGATCAAAGGAACACCCTGGTGAAGGTCTATGCATTGGCAATCAGCATGAATCAAGAGTTGAACTAAATACCGAGGGGAATTAGGTACAATTTATCCATAGGAGTGAATCAAGGGAGCTATAACCAACTCCCCAGGGTACCATCACCTCTACCTATAGGAGCCCCAACAATGAACCCGATATCAATCTATGCCTCTCAGCCTTAGGCTAATCAATAGTTTGTTGGTCAAGCTTTAACTTTGCAGACTAATACGAATGCCGCTCCTATTCAAACACAATATGGTGGTCAAGTACAAGGGGAAAATAAACAATTTGGTAATTCTCACGCAACAAACCAATCCCCAACTATGATGCCTGAGAGTCAAGGATCCCACATATCCACTGAAGTAGAAGCATTAAAGAAGATGATTTCACAAGTTACTTCAGATTTGAGTAAATTAAAGATGAATCCTTCGAGAGGGTACAACCAACCCCAATCATATAATAATCAACCAAATTATAACAATCAAAACCAAAACCAAAGGTATAACAACAATCCATACAATAGGCAATGGAACACGGGTCCAAACAATGGTGGGGTGAACCATGATCATCATGATGCAAGAGACAACCCAGATAATATACAAAGTGTTAACCTTGGTGATATGAATTTAGTGACTAATTGGTGTAGGTTACCTGATATAGCATCGCATTCCAAGGTTAATTGCGCCCAATTTGAAAAAAATATGAGGATCGCTCAAGTTGATTCTCAACCAAAGGATTGCTCTAATGAGGAACCTAAGAAATTTAATACCACAATGTTGGTTGATACATTCCTATGTAAGGAGTTTCAAGCAGAAGTTGAAGGTGAACCATATGTCTATGATGCCCAAGCCTTTCAGACCAAAAATTATTACAACCTTAGGAGTCAAGGCAAGGCTCCATTAACAAAACCGCCTCCCCCAAAGGGTGTATTTGTACCTCCCAATGCGAATGCAAGTAACAATCCTCCCCCTCCTCAAGATTTTCAAGGAGTACATCCTAGACAAACTCAAGGGAAAGAATATGTTTTGAAAGGATCTTTTGATGTTACCAAGGAGATGGAGAGGACTGCCATCACTATGTCCCTAATGGAGGTGCTGAGATATTTCCCTGAACAAAAGAAGGCTCTCCTTAAGAAGTTGGAACTACTAGAGTCTCAGAGTAACGAGGTTCAGATGGCTGACTTGAATGAAGTCAATGCCAATATCAGTAATGATGCCATTGAAAACCTACCATTTCTACTTAGTTTGAGGATATGTGGAAACAATTAGCATAAATGTTTGGTAGATTCAGGTGCTTCCGAAAATGTAATGCCATACTCTATATGTCAGAAACTTGGTCTCAACCTGGTGCATGCAAGTAGTAAGGTGGTACAACTGGATAATACTAAGGTCAATGTAATTGGATAGTTAAAATATGTGTATAGCCAATTGGGTGTTGATCCCTGCATATCCCGCTCCATTGACATTCAAGTGGTTGATATTCCAGAGGTATATGGAATGCTTCTCAGTAGAGATTGGTCAAAAACTCTAGGAGGATACTTCTCAACCTATTTTACATATTTATAGCTTCCATGGAACGGAGTGAGTAACTAGATCTGAATTGACAGTGAACCTAGGTTGAAGAATTTGGTCATAGATTATGGAGCTCCCAATGAGGTGCCATATGCTGAAGTGAGTCCAGGAGTCTATAGATTAAATGAAATTCTCACTTTCTCCACACCTATCATTCCCCAGTTATGTCAAGAAGATATGACCGAACGTAAAGAGTGGGTGAAGGACTTCATTACAACAATAAAATAAGGGATGTATTTGCTGGGGGATATCATGAAAGTATAAGATTTTTTGCTCCCAAAATGGTGTCGAATACATCATGATGAGAACCAAAGATTTCCTATATCCCATGTCAGAATGAAGTTACAAAATTGATGAGTCTGATATCATGCAAAGATATTGATTGTGATATTACGGTCAAGGATATTTAGACGCCAAGTTGTGAGAAGATAGTTCTTCAAAAGGAGAAAGTTGCAATAGGAACACCCCAGTTGAAGCCATGCAGACAAGAAATCCTTATGGTAGAGATTTCCAATCAAGAAAATGAAGTGATTCAATCTCAAGTACAGCCTCAAGTAGAGCAGTCCACTCCCAATACCCTTGAAGTACTCTTGGAACTTGTAATTGAACAACCTTGAGTGTTGCAAGCCCTTGAACTCAAGGAACAACAACCACTTTCAGAAACTAATTTGATCACTGATCCTAAGGTGAAGAAGGTAAATAAATTGAAAGATGAAATATGGTTTCTAAATTTTGATGGGTCTAGATCCAAGCAAGGTAGTGGAATAGAAGTTGAGTTAACAAGTCCCAAAGGGAAAACCTCTCTAGCCTCCTATTGACTCCAATTCCCTTGCACTAGTAATATGACTGAGTATGAGGCCCTAATTAGAGGAATACTGTTCTCTCATAAGAAGGGAGCCAAATACTTAAGAGTGCAAGAAGATTATGAATTGGTGGTTAAGAAAGTAAGAAGCCAATATGGATGTCACGACATAACGTTAGCAGCATATAGGAATAGAGTATGGGGGTTGGTTGAGGATTTTGATGCTTTTGATATCCAGTTGGTGCCCAAGAAAGTTAATGGAATATCAGATGCATTGGCTATAGAAGCAAGTACACTAGAACTAGTGAGTCAATCTCCTTTGAAGAGATTTTTCGTAGAGTTGGTCTCCACACCTGATGTGACCGATAACATCAAACACTTTCAAGTCTTTGAGGATGATACACACATTCTATCTTTTCTTGCTAATTCAGGGGCTTTTGAAGAACATATCATTGATGAGAAGGATATATCAGATGATCTTGATGAAGGGGGTGATGAGGAAATCATAAATTTGCATTCAAATGTCATTCCCAAAGGTATGGTCATTCTAGAGAGGCTTCTTGATTCCAATCGCAGTGTAAAAGAAATAATGACAACATATTCAAATGCTGGGAAATATGAACCATATAATATTGGTCCAGAAGGTCAAGAGAAGATAGTGTACATTGGGAAAATTTGTACTCCCAATGAAAGAGAAGATTCTGCAAATCTTTAAAAAGTACATTGATGTTATAGCATGGGGATACGAAGATCTAAAAAAATTTGATACATCAATCATCACTCATGTTATACCTTTGAAACCCAATATAAAACCATTCAGACAGAAGCAATGACTGGTTAATTCATTGATAGAACCCTTGATTTTCAAGGAAGTTCAAAAGTTGCTTAGTGCAAGGATTATTTTTCTGGTACATCACTCCACTTGGGTTTCCAACTTGGTGCCAGTAAGGAAAAAGAATGGGGAAATCTGGCTTTGTGTTGATTTCTGCAATCTCAATAAGGCATCAGAAAAGGATAATTACCCACTCCCTTCCTTAGATGAGGTATTACAAATTGTTAATGGTTCACAAATGATGTCATTCCTAGATGGTTATTTTGGATATTGATAACTCAATGATGAACAATAAGTACCAAACTAGTACTGAGAGGTGGGGGTGAATCAGTACAGTCACAAAAACTTTTTCTGATTTGGTTTGATTGCAAACACTACAAATGTCTGATAGACAATAACACTAGTCTAAAATAGAGTGCAACTGGTAAAGCTAAGAATGACCGTGACAAGCATTAACTGGTTAATCACTTAGCTTTCCACTCAACTTAATACTACACTTCCATTTCACCCTTATGCATGAATAGGTAATCTATCATCAGAAATATAATAACAACTAGCTCAACATGATTTACCTTTAGACACAAATCACTTAAATAATCACATGAAAAATACTACACATGACACACAAATTTTTCATGTGGAAACCCAACTGGGAAAAACCACGGTGGGGATGAATACCCACAAGCTGCTTTTGAACTCTTTAGAAGTCCGCTCTGTTAGGAGCCTAGTCCAGTTAAAGACTATTACAATAGGTTCTGCTAGGAACCGATCCTGTTAGAGATCACCTGGTTAAGGGATGGCTAAATACCAGGTTAAGGGTTAAACCCTGTTAGAGGTTACCTTGTTAGAGGATTTCAAGAACTCAATGAGTTTGAGTCACCCTGTTAAAGGATTTACAACAAGCTGGTTAAAGCTACTTGGTTAAGGGATTTTCCAGTTGTTGAAGTGGTTAAAGATCAATAGGTATTACAATGATCTGATAATAGCACTCAATGCCTAATGCAGATCCACTTAAGTTCCTTCCTTCTGCACACACACTATGCAGGAATCAATCCTCTTATCTCATCTGGTTTGGCAAGAATCACGTATCTATGCACTTAGATACACACACACCATTTTCCAACATCAACCTTATCAGAAACAGATAGGTTAGTAGCATAAACCCTAAACCCTAAATATTTAGATTAAGAAATGTAGGCGGTTCAATCCTGGCCATTGAACACTTTGCATTTGAATACAACGGTCTTCAACAAATCTCAAGATATTCTCCATCATTTGTTCTTCACCGTTTCATGGAGGTGATAACTCATCACGCGTTCTCCACCGTTTATAGGCACTTCGCACATTCCTGAGGCAGATAGGATCAATCTCTTTCATGCAAGATCCTTCATGCGCACAAGGCTGACATGGAAACATGATCTGATCTTGATTACAATGCTAGCTCACCACACAATGTCATCGATTGAATCACACAGGCTTGGAACACTTCAACCAGAAACCCTTAAGCTAAGACTACCAACCGGTAGTCATACCATATTAAGCCTTAATAGAAAACATTCCATATGTTGGTTCACATTCCATCATACCGATTCATTTGGGCAAACATACCACTTCACCTATTGCTCATATACTAGTCTATACCGCTATACCGGTTTTGTTTGCCAGATGTTTAGCTTCAATATACCTGTTCACTTCTTTGCACATATACCGGTTCACTTTTTAGCATATTGTCGGTTCACTCTCCTGTATATTGACATCAATGACAACATAATATCATCATGACTTTGCACAAATGCCAACAGATATAACCAAGTTTTGGTGAACCATGAAGACCACATGAAAACAATGTTTACTACGAAGTGGGGAACTTATGCATACCAAAGGATGTTGTTTGGGTTAATCAATGCTGGAGAAACATTCCAGAGAGAAATGGATATGGATTTCAAAGACCTGATTGGAAAATGTATTATTATATATATGGATGTCCTGACTATATTTTCTAAAGTTAGAGGAGATCATCCAGACCACCTCCATTAAGTTTTGGATAGATGCCAAAGATATGGGATATGTCTTAACCCCAAGAAGTGTGTATTTGAAGTGGCTGAAGGGAAGCTCCTTGGTGATGTAATCTCTGAAAGAGGGATATCTATAGACCCAAATTGAGTAGATGCATTGTTAAAATTACAGATGCCTAGAAGTAAAAAGGAGATGAGATATTTCTTCGGGAAGATCAATTTTGTCAAAAAATTTATCACTGGGTTTGTAGAGATAGTCAACTCATTAAATGAAATGATGAAGAAGGATGCTAAGATTGAATGGACTGCTGAAGAAAAAGAGGCTTTCAGCCAGATCAAGAAGTCCATTGCTGAAGCTCCTATATTAACTAGTCCTAACTATACTTTGCCATTTTATATATATGCTTTTGCTTCATTACATTCAGGTGCGACTATTCTGACTCAGAGGTAAGAGGGGGATGAGAAACCCACCACATTCATGAGCTCCCCTTTCAAGAGTGCTCAGGTGAGATATTTTACTCTTGAGAAATAGGCTTTTGCTTTAGTAAGAGCAGTCAAGAAATTCAGACATTATATCTTGAGTAAAATCTACCCAATTGTACCTAATCAAGCAGTTAAGTCACTGCTTATGCAATCAAAGTTGGGAGAATGTCAAGGGAAATGGATGACTATTTTACAAGAGTTTGATCTAGATATGCATCCAATGAAGTTAGTTAGAGGCCAAGGTTTGTCTCAAGCTATGGCGACTGATATCCCTCAAATCCAGTGCCATCGATATACATTGTAGTCATTCACTCAAGACCCATGGTACATGGATTTGGATTTTATCTTGCTAAATAACAAGTATCCTGAGGGGTTAACAACCACATAAAGATGATCTTTAAGGCTCAAAAGTGCCAATTATATGATCAAGGATTTGGCACTTTATAGGAAGAACTATGAAGGTATTTACCTTCAATGTCTTGATCATCGAGAAGCCCATAAAATAATCAAGGAATTCCATGGGAAGTATGGTACAAGTCCTTGGTCAGTAGATGCCACTACACATCAGATTTTGAAGGTTGGATATTACTAGCCTAGTATTTTTAAAGATACTCATGAGCATGTTTGTCATTGTCATACATGCCAAACCACCACTTCCAAAGAGAATAATCCCGCCATGCCTCTCCAACCAGTGTTTGAGGTAAGACTTTTTGCCCAATGGGCATTGGATTTTGTAGGTGTCATAAATCCTAATTCGTCTGTAGGACATAATTTCATTCTCATAGCAAAGGAATACTGCACCCAATGGACGAAGACCATAGCATGTAGAAATGCTACTACAGAGGTTGTTCTAAAATTCATTGAAGAATACATTGTCACCAAGTTTGGTATGTCATTTTCTTTGGTATGTGACAATGGCTTGACTTATGCTTTTGCACAATTGATGCAATGGTCGTATGAGTATAAGGTGATATTGAAATTCTCCTCCAATTACTATCTGCAGGGTAATGGAGTAGTTGAATCCATGAATAAGAATATCTTGGATGTTATTGAAAAGCTACTTGAGAAAACTCCTAGGGATTAGCACAATTAGTTGAGATATGCCTTATGGGCTGATTGAACCAGAGTCAAAGCCAACCTGAGAACTTCTCCATATTACCTTGTCTATGGCCAAACTCCTATTTTCTCAATCAATTTACAAATATCTGTCCTCCAGCTAATGAAAGTACTTGAAATTGAGGATCAGGTAGAAGTTCATCTCTTAAATCTATTGAAACTTGATGAGAAAAGTATTAATACCCTACAACACTTCACTAAGCAACAAGCCATTGTTAAGCGATGGTTTGGCAAAAGAGCCAAGGTTAAAGCCTTTTAGATCTCTGACCTAGTCCTATTATGGGACAAGGCCAAGGAGAAGAAGGGTGACCACCATAAGTTTGAAAGGTTGTGGTTAGGTCCTTACCAGATCGCCAAAATTTTAGGAGAGAATACTTTTAGGTTAGGCTTTTTGACTGGAGAACTTGTACCATTTCTCATCAATGGTTAGTTCCTCAAGCACTATTTTGATTAATCCACAGTGAAGCTCGACCTATTGTACTATAGTAGATTAGTTTTTTTTGTTTTGTTTGCTTTGTCACTTGTTTAAGTTTGCATGTTTGTTGCATTTTTTCTTTATTGCATGCTTGTTTCCCTTTTTGATTTGTTTGTTTGTTTCATTTCATTTTCTTCCATTTTGTTTTGTCGGGATACATGTTTATTCTCAAGGACTCTAAAGGATAGGTGTTCTTTGCATGACAAGTTGCCAAATTTTGAGAGACTTCGACTCTTTGCTCTTTACAACTTCATTATTATTTGGTTAATTTTAAAAAATTTGTCTACACTCGTCCAAGGTGGTATATAATGGTTTAAATATGATTTGAGTTTTTTACTCTCAATTAGAAAAGGCTAGCTCGATTACTCGGCACTACCATCACACTAAGATACATCAGAAAGTTTTGTAAGATATCAAATGAACTTGTTTCCAAGTGAAAAATCAGAAGTCGGGATGTTTCACGTTGTCCACTGTGGTTCCCAACCCAATAATCAGACTTCGATGTTTGAAAGTTGCTTTAAGGTCAAATGAAATAATCCCTTTATATTCTATGATATTTAGAGAAAATGAAAGAGAAAAGAAATGATTCACTTAAAGCAACTAAAGTCAGGTATTTCAAGTAATCTTCACCAGGGCTATAGACAACTGGCTGGCAGTGGAGCACTGCTTGATGGGAGCCAGAGGTATTTTTGTTGGGGCTATGAACACCTGATTGGCAGCTGAGTTATGCCCAGGATAACCTTGCATGAAACACATTGAGTTATTTCACCTATGTAGCTTGGACTCAATTTCCTTTGTTTGTTTTCATTATTGAAAATGATGGAGTAATAAATCATGTGCACACACTTAAGAGTTAATCATGTTTAGTTCTGGAATTAGTTGTTTGTTCATTGGACCACTCATCTTTTCACTCTTATACATCCTTTTGAATAATAGTAGCCTTAGATGTCAGGTTATATAAGAGATTCTGAAGTTCTAAAATGCCTAGAGTCAAATTTCCCAGATAGTTGCCGTTTGTTATGCCCTGCATACCCAACCCCATTAGTTTCCTTGTCTAGAAAATATGGGTCCCTCTTTTTCTTTTCTTTCATGGCTTTGTTTTTGTTAGTTTCTATCTAGACACCTCAGAACTCCAGAGTCCTAAGGAGTCCTTTGTTTGTTTTTGAAGTCCTATCCAGGAAGCCCGGAGTCTCGAAGCAGGAGTTTCTTATGTTTGTTTTGACCTCGGAACCCCAGAGTTATAAGGCAGGTTTTTGTTTGTTATGTTTGTCACGGCCCTGGAACCCCGGATCCCTAGAGTCCCAAAGTCATGTCTTGTCTCTTTTTGTCATTGAAGCCTCAAGACTCTGGAGTCCTAAAATCCCACATTCTTCGTGTTTTGTTGTTAGTCAGTTTGGAACCCTGGAGTCTTGAAGTTGTGTTGTCTTGACAACCTCAGAACCCCAAAGTCCTGAGTTTGTTTTTCTTTCTTTTCTTTTTCACCCCGAAACCCTGGAGTCTCGAGGTATGTTTGTGTTTTTGTTTTTTTGGCTTTCACCTCGGAATCCCGGAACTCCGGAGTCCTGGGGTAAGTTTTGGTTTCTCTTTTGTCTTTTTCCCTTGGAACTCGAAGTCCTGAGGTGTATTGTTAGCTTTTTTTTCTTTCACCTCGGAAGTCCAGAACCCTGAACTCCCGAGGTCTTGTTTAAGGCGATCGTACAGATGAAGTATGGGGGGTATAAATAGGAGGAATGGACTTTTCTAAGTTCATTTGTGCACTCAAGTTTTTTAAACCTTCCAGTTGTGACCTCCCAACTTCATGCCTCCGTGTTGCTATGTTTTCATATGTTTTTTCCCACCAGGTTGGTAGATTTTTTTCCTTCCTTGTGTTTTCATGTTTAGATCTTTAAGATTTTTTTAGCTTAGATTTTCCTTTTTGCTTTCCTCATTTTTGCATGTCTTGTTCTTCTCGCATGCCCTAGTTTTTTTTAAAAACCCTGAAATGTCAGACCCCCAAAGTTTAGGGCTTTGTAGTTCTCATAAACCTTGGAACCCTAGACCCTCAAAGTTTCAGGCTTGGTAGTTTTCTTCACCTCGAAACCCCGAAATCCTAGAGTCCCGAGGCTGATTCCTTTTGGGTTGTGCTTTCACCCTGAAACCTCAGAGTTCCGGATCATCTCAAAACCTATGATTGAACTACCCCCAACCTTGGAACCTCGAAACCCAGAGTCCTTAAGTTACTTCCTATTTGGCAACTATTTTAACCTCGGAACCCTAGAACTCCGGAGTTCCAAAACAACTTTTTGGCACTCAATTGAACTACATTGGGACTTTGGAACCCCGAAGTCCCCAAGTCAGTTTTTCCCATCCATCCTGGAACCCCAAAAACCCAGAGTTCTGGACCCCATTTGTTTTATCCACTCGGAATGATGAAGCCCCAGAGTTGTGGACTTATTTTTCAAGCCTATCCCAACCTCAAAACCCCGGAACCCTGGAGTTCCAAAGTTAGTTCTTTTAAAAGGAAGTTATTCACCCTGGAACCCCAGAACCCTAGAGTCCCGAGGTGGATGATATTATTGATATTTTTAAGTATGTAATGGACTAATTGGTGATTCTTTCTTGCAAATTAGAGCATTTAGATGGAACCAGCCTCCAGCAAGAGAGGCAAGGAGTTGGACAAGCTTCCTGTAACCATGAAATATCAATATCAATGGCAGGTCTATATTTCAAAGTTGGATGACCAAATTAAATGGGTGACAAATACAAAGGTGGGGCATATAGAGTTGGAAGATATCAAACCCAATTGGATATACCAAGGCTAGAGGCCCCTCTAAGGAGAATTAAGAGATGAGATTTGGTGGAAGCAACCATTTTCCGACAATCGATCCAAGCCCCTAAATTTATTATGACCATTGCACAATTATACAATGTAGACACAAGGAAGTGCATAGATGATCAGGGTAGAACTATGATTGATTAATCAATACATATGGTGGGATTTCTATTTGGCATCCCTGCGAGGGATGAAATACTCCTAAATTTCAAGGAAGAAGTCATTGGAGTATGGAATAAGAATATTGCTTCAAACAAAAGACATATGAATGAGAATTGGTTAAAAGAGGAAAGGAAGATGGGGCTAAAAGCCACAGACATTTTGAGGGCACATTTCAAGGAGCCACAATGAGATTTAATCATCATGTTGAGCAAGGCCTTCGACAAGCTAGATTGTTGGCACTTCCATCCCTGGATGTTCCATTTTTTGACAACTATACTAATAGGGAAACAATACTTTGACTGGGCCCAAATTATTTCTGACAACATATATAAGAAGATGAAGGAGGTGCATCAAATGAAGAAATTCTTCTTTACCTCCTATATTATCTGGGTGGCTGCCCGAGTAGGTAAATTCCCAGGATTGCAAATAGAGGGCTAGCTAGGTGATAAGGAAGGGCAGAAGAAGGTGTGGAAGTATTACTCACAACTCCCTCTAAACAACGCAAAGGCACATTTTAAAAGAATAAATGATGCCTTCCTTTTCCCTATCATCATCAAACTCATAGGTGATACAGGTTATCCAAGAATGGGCATGTTGGTTCATTCAGAACTAATGCTCTACATATATCAGGGTTAATAGATTCACATGGAACCCTATGCTATTGTCACGATACTACAACGATCGCATTATATTGTTGGAATATGTTAGGCAGATGCTTGGCCTTCAATCCCTTTTGTCTTCAAAGCACAAGACGGGTATAGAATTTTCAGTTTCTATTGGTTATTTCTCTTGTTCCAAGATTCAGGTAGCGAAGACAGCAGAGCAGGATCTCCAGGATTTAAATCTTAAAGAATTTAATTATGCAAGGGAGTACAATTATCCCTACGATAAGGTAAAGAAAATAATGCCAAAGGCATATGAGGGGCATAAGTCCAGATTGGAGGATTTTTGGGCAAATCTCCAAGATAGTTTTGAAGATAGAGAAAAGAATTATTATAGGCTGTTAGTACCAAAAAATAAAAATTTTGCTATAGAGACCAATCTCCGCAAAGAACTAAGGGATGATGGTTAATTATTAGATTTTGTATATAAGGAGAAAGAAATTGACAAGAAGCATCTCTCTCCAATAAGGTGCTCGGTACAGGAGGACACAGATATAGACAAAGTAACTCAAACTATTATAGATAGAACCAAACAATGGCTAATTTTGAGGGTTAGGCCAAGCGCTTCAAAGGGGAAGCAAAAGGAATCTACTTTAGGTATTCCCCAGTCAAGGGGTTATAAGGAGTATGTCCGTAAGACAAGGTCTAACTTTCGAAAGAACACATCAACTGACCTAGATGAAAGTATTGAACCCCAAGGAAGTAATGAGGAATTATTGAAGAAAGTCAAAGAACAAATGAGGAGATCTGAACTTTTGAAAATGGCTGCAGATTTTAGAGTAAGAGAAGGGTTGAGAGTTGTGCTACTGGCAGAGGTACATCCTATGAGGATGACAATTGGACAAACACCAGGAGAGGGCACTCAGTAGGAAGATGAACAAGGGAAAGCAGATGAGAGTGCACAACCTCCTCCTCCTTATACAATAAGTGCATCCACTCAGCCTTCATCTACCATCGTAGTGAAACTTCCAATTTTGACCTTAGTTGCTACCAACCCTATGCCACCACCAACTAATATTTTTGTTGCAACAACAGGTCCTCCCATGACACATGTGTTAAGACCTACCACAAAAATAGTAAGTATCCATAACTATCAATCAGATTCTGATCAAGAGGACTTGCAACCTATGGAACAACAACCACTTGGAGGAGAGAAGGAATGAAATGAGGCTGAAGATTCACAGGATGAAAGGTTGGTCTTAACTCCATAGGATCAAGAATATTTACTGAAAGAGATAGCCTTCGAGCAAGGTATGGGTGAAATGGATAAAGATGGCAAGTCATCTGAAGAAGAAATCAATTATAAGTTAGGAGAGTTACATAAGAAGCAATAATTGAATGTTGATACTACTCTCCAAGCTATCTTGGCCCGTCAAATTGCTTTAGCCCAAGATCCGAAGCATACAGAAGAAGAGGAGAAAGATGAAGCAGAAGAGTAGTCAGATGTGCATGTAGTAACCATTGACATCATGCCTCATGAAGGTGATAAAGATAAGGATATGCCGCAATGGTCCGTTATTGAATGCTGATTTGGATAATATTTGATGATTTTTGGATTGCAGGGCACTAATTGAGTAGTTCATTAAGTTGTTATTGATTTGGTTTCATTGTTATTTTATTTTTTCCCTATATTTTGTAATTTATTTCTAGAAGAATATTAAATCATAAAATAAAATAAAAGGAAGTTAATTTATTAAAATTATTGGGATTTAGTTTCAACCAACATACCCATTTAATAGGTACAACCACATCAACCATTGAGCTACCCATCACCGTCGAGACCCAACTATAAAGACCTTGGAGTGATCAGATCCCCAAAACTTATTACTTTTCAGGAGAGGTGGTGAGTGTTCACATTGACTACCTGACTGTTGGCGAGTGTGTCAAAATAGTCGTCAACCACTATCATTGTATCAAGTTGTAATTCATTGTATTACACTGAGTTGGTGCTCCTTGGGTTCGTTCCCTAAATCATTGTAACCTGTTATTTTATTGTGAGGCTGGATTGGAGCAGTAGACTCCAGCAACATTTATCACTGAGGTTTTTCCCATATTGGGTTTTCCTCATACATTAGGTGTTGTGAGTTATGCATTCGTGTGTTTGCCTTTTTAATATCCTCTCATATATTACCAGTTTGATTGCTTAGTGCTTAGGTTGTTAACCGATACTCAAATCTTGGTTGAAAAGGTAAAGATTTCTTAAAAACCATTGATTCAATGCCCCCCCCCCCCCTCAGTGGTATATTATGTTGAAGAGAATTGATCCGCAAGACCACGTAAGGGAATTTTGCACAATGAGCATGGTGTTTTCCCATGATGACACTTATCTAATGAGGTTATTCTCAAAGAGTTTAAGAGGGCAAGCCATGGGGTAGTTCTCTAAACTTCCATCTAGTATTAGAACATTTATAGAATTGCTAGATAAATTTATTTCTTAATATTCATATAATATCTAAGATGAGATTACCATGCTAGACTTGTGCAACACAAAAAAAATGGAGAACCATTCATTGACATTTTTACAGAGGTGGCGATGATTATTTGCAAGATATACTCATCTAGTGCCTGATAATGAAAAGATGGATATTTTTATTCACAATCTAAATGAGGAAATAAGCTATAGACAAATTGCAATACCCATCAACTTTTGAGAAGATGATTGAAAATGGAATCAAGATCAAAGAAGCTATGGTTAAGAAAGGAGTGTTAAAACTTTTTAAAGGAGGAGCCAACTCTTTCAACAACACTAATAAAAACAATGACAAACCCAAGTTTTGGAATAGGAATAGAAACATACTCAATGGTGGATTGGTTGATACCAACAACTTAAAACAAAAACAACCCATTTTCAATCTACCAGGTTACATTGCGGTGGTTAATTAAGATAAAAATAAACATAAACCACCTTTTCCTAATTTTTCACAGAAAATTTACCAACATTGGGGAACCACTAGGATCGACTTTAAAAACACTCATTTGTGAATAAATTGATCACATTGCCAAAAGTGAGAGATGTTGAACCTAAAGTTAAACCGGCATGGGGAAATGACAACCAATATTGTCAGTATCATCGAAGTAAGGGACATCAAACAAACGATTGTCAATGATTGAAACATGTCATTCAAGATTTGATAGATAACGAGATAATAATGGTAGATGGACACAAAACAAATGAATCACACATGACATTCAAAACTACACTCCCAAATTATGAGAAGGTTGAAGCTGTTGGCATATGTGCAGAGTATGATGACATGATAGTATTGTATGTTGTCATTGATGTCAATATGCTGAAGTATAAACTGGTATATTGAAGTAAGCAAATTGGCAAGAGAACTGGTATGATGGTATGAAGTGAACCGGTATGATGATGTGAACTAGTATATGTGAAAAGGTGAACTGGTATATGCAGAAAGTTAACCGATATGTGAACCGGTATATGGAAAGTTTGTATCAGGGTTTCTGGTTGATGCATTCTAAGTCTGTGTAATTAAACCAATGACATTCTGTGATGAGTTAGCATTAAAATGAAGATTAGATCGCATTGCCACATCAGCCTTGTGCACGTGAAGAATCTTCTTGAGGATATTGCATGAAGAAGATTGATTCTATCCACCTCAGGAATGTGCAAAATCTCAATAAATGGTGGAGAGTACGTGATGGGTTATCAGCTTCCAGAAGCGGTGAAGAATGGACAATGGAGAATGTCTTGAGATTTGTTCAAGATTTTTCTACTCTATGTAATGTGATTAAACGGTCAGGATTGGACCGACTATATTGATAACCTAGATGCTTAGGGTTTAGGGTTTATGCTACTGACCTAATTGTTGTCTATAAGGTCGATGATGATTTGCATTGTGAAGTTGTTGGTAAATGTCATGTGTGTATCCAAGTGAAGAGATACTTGATTCTTGCTAGATCAAAGTAGTGAGTAGAGATTTGCAGAGTGTGATTGTAGAAGTATAAAAACTGAAGTGGATCTACCTTAGCATTGAGTGTTGTTATTAGATCAGTGTATTACTTGTTGACTTCTAATCATTTCAACAGCTGGAAAATCCCTTTACTGGGTACCTTTAAAGGGCTTTTTGTAAATCCTTTAACAGGGTGACTCAAAATCATTGAGTTCTTCAAATCCTCTTGTGAGGTAACCTTTAACAGGGTTCTAACCTTTAACGAGGTATTTAGCCATCCCTTAACTGGGTGATCCCTAGCAAGATCGGTTCCTAGCAAAACCTGATGTAAAAGTCCTTAACTGGACTAGGCTCCTAACAGAGCAGACTTCAAAAGAGTTCAAATAACAACTTGTGGGTATTCATCCCCACCGTGGTTTTTCCCAGTTGGGTTTCCATGTGAAAAATGATTGAATTATGTGTGATGCTTTTTCATATGATGCTTTAGTGTTTTCTGTTAAGCGGTAATGCATGTTGATCCAATGGTCATTATATTTCTAATGTATTACCTATTTAAGCATTTGGGTGAAGTGGAAATGGAATATTAGGTTTTAAGAATATGGGTGAAGTGGAAATGAGATATTAGGTTTTGTGATGATCTAAGTGTTACCGGTCTATGACTTTTACAGTCACTGTGTTTTACACGTATTTCCTTGATTTAGATCGGTGATGTTGTTTACTAGTTAGTGCAGACTTTGTAGTTTAAGTTGTTGAGAAAGTTTTTGTCCATACTGATTCACCCCCGCTCTCAGTATCTGTTGAGTATTTACTATTCATCATTATTCATCAATTGGTATCAGAGAGGTCCTCCAGGTGCTCTATGTTATAAGCTTAATTGCTTGAGGAAAAGATCCTATTCTAATGATGAAGAGGGAAGGTCCTAAGTTCAACAGAGATAAATTTAAGATATGGAAAGATAGAATGAAGATTTACATTAAAATTATGGGTTCTCAACATTGGAACTATGTTGAGAATACTTATGTTGTTCCTACCGGTACTCTCACCGATGATCAAAGAAGAGAAATTCAGGAGAATGGGCAAGTCATGGAAGCTCTTATCAGTAGTCTATCTGATATTGAGTTTATAGAGGTTCAAGACAAAGACAATCCCAAGGATGTATGGGATACTCTGGAATCTATCTATGGCAGTGATGAGCATGTGAAGAAAGCTAAGGAAGAAAGCCTTAGAGGAAAGTTTGAAGACATGTGGATGGTTGAAGGAGATACCATTCAATAATATGGGATAAGGATTAAAACTATTTTTGGAGACATTAAGAGTGTAGGAGGTACAATGGATGATTCCACTATTGTTAGCAAAGTTTTGAGAACCTTATTACCGGTCTATGCAATAAGGGTTGTTGCTATTCAGGAGTTGAGATCTATTAACAAAACAAAGGTGTCTCTTGACTCTATTATTGCTAAGTTGACCGTATATGAGCTAAACAGTTATGATGGCAGTGTTCAAAAGACTGATTCAACCTTTAGAGCATCTACTACACTATCTAGAAAGGGTAAAGAAGCTAGTACTAGTTGTGAACCTAGACAAAGCAGAGATATGGATGATGAGGAGATCCTGATGGAGTTTGAAGCTCTTCTTACTAAGAGACTTCCTAAAGGAACTAGAAAATACAGAGGTAAGCTCCCTTTGAAATTCTTTTCTTGCAATAGGATAGGACACATTGCTGTAAACTATCCTAACAGTGATAATAAGGACAAACCAGAGAGGTTCAAAAAGTTCAAAGGAGGAAATAGGCAAAACTGTCTTGTTGTAGTTGATGAAGGTGTCACTGATGATGAATCAGAAGATGAAGAAAGCGAAGACATAGTGTTTGTAGCCATTAAGGAAGATGTGTCAGATAAGAAGGCTCTTGTCTCCCGCTTTGATAATTATAATGAGTGGATTATTGATAGTGGTTGTTCTCACCACATGACTAGTGACCAGAGAAAGTTTTTGTCTCTGGAAGAGTATGATGGAGGTGTAGTCCGATTTGGTAATGATGCACCCTGTATGGTAAAAGGAAAAGGGTCCATCTCTCTAAATGGAAAAAGTAGTGCTGATAATGTGTACTGGGTAGAAGGTCTTAGGCATAACCTTTTGAGTGTTGCTCAGCTGAATGATAAAGGGCTCACTCTAAAATTCAAAGATGGAGTATGCAAAATAAAAGGAAAGAGTGGTGAATTGATGGCCACCAGTATGTAGACCAAAGGTAACTTATTTCAGTTGAATACAAATATCAGTCAATGTCTAATGGATAAGTTTGATGACAGTTGGATATGACATAGGAGACTCTGCCATGTAAATTTTGATAATATTGTGAAAGCTAGTAAGATCAAGGCAGTTAGAGGATTGCTTGGGCTGAACAAACCAGAGAATTCTTTGTGTAGAGAATGTCAATTGGGGAAAATGTCTTCCTCAACCTTCAAAGGTAAATCTTTCATAGCAGATAATTTACTTGATCTTGTGCATACTGATTTGTGTGGTCCTGTGAAAACTAGGAGTGTTCAAGGAGATAGGTACTTTATGATTCTTACTGATGGTTGCTCAAGAATGATGTGGGTCACATTCTTGAAAGACAAGTCTGAAGCTTTTGGAAATTTCAAAGCCTTCAGAGCACTAGTTGAAAAGGAAAGTGGTAAGAGGATCAAATGCCTTAGAACCGATCAAGGAGGTGAGTTCACTTCTAGAGAATTCAATAAGTACTGTGAAGAGAATGACATCAAGAGGCAACTGTCTGCCCCCCGGACTCCACAACACAATGGCCTAGCAGAAAGGAACAACTAGACTGTAGTTGAAGCAGCTAGAATGATGTTGATTCAAGGGAAGGTTGCTCACACTTTTTGGAGAGAAGCGGTGAGCACTGCAATTTACACCATGAACCAGGTACTCATCAAGAAAGGTAAGGATAAAACTCCTTATGAGTATTGGACTAGTAAAACTCTAGTGGTAAGCTACTTTAGAGTGTTTGGTAGCAAATGTTATATCAAGAGGAGTGAACACCAGAGCAAGTTTGATGCAAAATGTGATGAGGGAATATTCCTAGGGTATACCACCAAGAGAAAATCTCTCAAGTGTTTTAACAATAGGACTCAAAGAATTGTTAAAAGTATCAATGTAAGAGTTGATGAAACCTCTGAGAAACCTGAGGAAATTGATAGTGAGCAAGCGGTAGATGAACCGGTTGTAACCTTTTGGGAACCGGTTGCAAAACAACCAAGTACAAGAAACAATACTCCTACACCGGTAGATGCTGATGTAGATGAAGATGAGGATGAAGAGGAAAAGCAAGAGGAATCAGCCAAGATCATTCCTAGGTATGTAAAGCTACACCTTGATCCAAAGCAGATTATAGGGGATAAGGATGCAGAAATACTAACAAGAAGAAAGGTTAGAGAAAGTTCTTGCATGATTTCTGAATTTGAGGCCAAAACATTTAAAGAGGCACACAAAGATGAAGACTTGATTAAGGCTATGGAAGAGGAACTTGACCAGATAGAAAAGAATGGTACATGGTCTTTGGTACCCAGACCTGAGTACAAAAATGTTATTAGCACCAAATAGGTTTTTAGAAACAAGCTGAATGAAGATGGCACAGTCGCAAGAAACAAAGCAAGACTGGTATGTAAGGGATATGCTCAAGAAGGAGGAGAAGACTATGGAGAAACCTTTTCTCTAGTAGCTAGATTGGAAGGAGTTCGAATGCTACTTGCATATGCAACCTTTAAGGGATTCAAAGTGTATCAGATGGATGTGAAATCTACATTCTTGAATGGAATACTTGAAGAGGAAGTGTATAGAGAGAAACCAAATGGGTTTGCCCTATCAGAAGACAGTGATATGGTGTGTAGGCTACATAAAGCCTTGTATGGATTGAAGCAAGCACCTAGAGCATGGTATGAATGTTTACACTCACATCTTGTGAAGATTGGTTTTGAAAAAACAAGTGAAGATAGAAATATCTATCTGAAGTCAGAAGGAGATCAGATTCTGATCTGTGAAGTGTTTGTTGATGACATAATTTTTGGTGGAGATGACAAGATGAGTCATGCATTTGCAGATGAGATGAAGAAGGAATTTGAGATGTCACGAATCGGAGAGATTAAGTTCTTCATTGGACTACATATTCGACAAATGAAAGATGGTATTTTTATCACTTAGTCCAAGTATGTCAAAGAGGTGTTGAAGACCTTTGGCATGGAAGACATCAAATAGGTTGGTACATCGATGATGACTGGTTGTAAATTGTCAAAAGAAGACAACTCAGCGTTGGTGAATGAGAAAGATTACTGGTCAATGATTGGTAAGTTGCACTATGTAGTACACAGCAGACCAAACATAGCACATGCAGTGGGCATTGTTGCACATTTCCAGAAAAGTCCAAGAGAATCCCACTTGGTAGCAGTCAAGCGGATTCTTAGATATCTAAAGGGAACTATAGATTATGGATTGTGGTATCCATACAGTAATGATTTCAATCTCAGTGTTTACCGATGCCGATTGGGCTGGTAATGTGGATGATCGGAAGAGAACAACAAGTGGTGCATTCTTTCTTGGTGGTAGATTAGTCTCATGGATGAGCAAAAAGAAGAGTTGTATCTCTTAGTCCACAACAGAAGCAGAATATGTAGTAGCATTTATGAACTGCACTCAGACAATTTGGATGAAGCATGTATTAAGTGGTTTCAAAGTCCCTATATCTAAACTGGTGAGTATATTTTGTGACAACACAAGTGCAATTAATATTTCCAAAATCCAGTATTGCATACTAGAATCAAGCACTTCGAGCTCAAGTATCATTTCTTGAGAGAGAAAGTTCAGAACAAAGAGGTTGTATTGGAACATGTTTCCAATAAGGAGCAGTTAGCAAACATATTCACTAAGCCTCTACCGAAGGCTACATTTACCTATTTAAGAGGTGAATTAGGGGTGTTGCCCCTTCAACAAGTGAACTAAAGGTATGTGCTCCACATCAGTCAGGTATTGCATTGACAAATCTTTTTCAGGATTGATGTGTTGAAGGATGCTACTCCTTAGGGGGAGCAACATAGTAGATCATGGATGTTTATGCCTCCACTTTGGCATTGTTGTCAAAGGGGGAGAAGATGTGAAGCAAAGAAGATATCTGCAGTATTGAAGACAAATAATATGGAAGAGATTGGGGAGAAGATGTGATGATGTAGAGATATCTTTGTATATTGCCATCAATGCCAAAGGGGGAGATTGTTGGCATATGTGCAGAGTATGATGACATGATAGTATTGTATGTTGTCATTGATGTCAATATGTTGAAGTATGAACTACTATATTGAAGTAAGCAAACTGGCAAGAGAATTGGTATGATGGTATGAAGTGAACTGGTATGATGATGTGAACCAGTATATGTGAAAAGTTGAACCGGTATATGCAGAAAGTGAACTGGTATGTGAACCGGTATATGGAAAGTTTGTATCATGGTTTCTAGTTGATGCATTCTAAGTCTATGTGATTAGACCAATGACATCCTATGATGAGTTAGCATTAAAATGAAGATGAGATCACGTTGCCACATCAACCTTGTGCACATGAAGAATCTTCTTGAGGATCTTGCATGAAGAAGATTGATTCTATCCACCTCGGGAATGTGCAAAATCTCACTAAACAGTGGAGAGTGTGTGATGGGTTATCAGCTTCCAGAAGTGGTGAAGAACGGATGATGGAGAACATATTTAGATTTTTTCAAGATTGTTTTACTCTATGCAATGTGATTAAACGGTCAAGATTGGACCGACTGCATTGATAACCTAGATGTGTAGGGTTTAGGGTTTATGCTACCGACCTAATTGTTGTCTATAAGGTCAATGATGATTTGCATTGTGAAGTTGTTGGCAAATGTTATGTGTGTATCCAAGTGATGAGATACTTGATTCTTGCCAGACCAGAGCAGTGAGTAGAGATCTGTAGAGTGTGATTGCAAAAGTATAAAAACTGAAGTGGATCTACCTTGGCATTGAGTGTTGTTATCAGATCAGTATATTACCTATTGACTTCTAATCATTTAAACAGTTAGAAAATCCCTTTACCGGGTAGCTTTAACAGGCTTTTTGTAAATACTTTAACAGGATGACTCAAAATTATTGAGTTCTTCATATCCTCTTGTGAGGTAACCTTTAACAAGGTTCTAACCTTTAATCGGGTATTTAGCCATCCCTTAACCAAGTGATCCCTAGCAGGATTGGTTCCTAGCAGAACCTATTGTAAAAGTCCTTAACCGAACTAGGCTCCTACCAGAGCGGACTTCAGAAGAGTTCAAAGAACAACTTGTGGTTATTCATCCTGTTGTTCATTAAAATTGATTAACCCAAGTACACCTGCAATTGATCTATGAAGTAGCCAATTCAATCTATGAAGAACCTCAAGGCTTGGACAATATAACAAGGATATGAATCCTTCTAATCTTCAGGCTCTGCAAAACCTAGGTAGGTATACCTTTGATGCTTAAAATTAAACCTATTACACACCTATGACAACATCGACAGAAACAGATAGATCTCACAAGGCTTAACAACTAGGAGGTTACTATAGATGGGCTAGATCCACATTGACATCTCAACTAAGTTGAAGCATGAGATGGATGAAACATTCCCACAAAACATAAAATAAAGGTAGATATTCTTATTTTGATTTTAAATCTTTGAGAAAACCCCAAAATCTGCAAGATCTGTGCCTTATCCAAGAGCAACAAAGTCATACATCAAACTGAAAATGAAAACCTCTATTGCAAATCCAATTTATTAAGAAAGATATCCCTGTATTAATGCTTGACATTAATACATTCTAAACTCAGATAGAGGATTATACATATCCAGACATTATCCTGAATCCAAAATGATTGTTCATAGAATTTAAACTCTTCCTTGAAGAGTACCTGAAAACAACCCTTGCACTCCCACTTTGAGAGGACAAACCCAGAATCCCTTGAAGAATGGATTTATTGAAAACAGAGAATGCTTAGAGACAATCCAATAAACTGTATATATGCCTTACAAATACATGACCTGCAACAAAAATATTTACAACAAGAAGATACTATATTACTGAAAGAAAAGCACTGCCCTGTACAATCTTGAAGAGAACTCAGAATTGGAAGCCATGAAATCTAGAGCACTTCCTCCAAAATTCTAGAACCCTTACAATTGAGAAGAAATTAGAATAAGGAGAGGGAAAAAGATCAGATTTGCATAACACACTGTCAAGTGTCCTCTTTCCATAACTGCAAGAATATATCCTCTTCTTCCTATGGAAACTATTATCAAAATATCCCATATTTGTTAAAACAAACTTCATAATTGTATTCCTCATTCCAAGGGCTTTCCAATGGTATATAATACTTGATATTTCGGGCAAAAATGAGCCTCTGAACGAATTAATCATTTTTATGCCTCCATCATTTAAAGTTTTTGAATTTCTTATATAGTGTGCACTATATATTTAATTTTGATTTTTCAATCTATGTTTTGACCTAATGCCCTGCCACATGGCAGCCTCCAATTGGCTGATG
Source organism: Cryptomeria japonica (assembly GCF_030272615.1). Classification (NCBI taxonomy): domain Eukaryota; kingdom Viridiplantae; phylum Streptophyta; class Pinopsida; order Cupressales; family Cupressaceae; genus Cryptomeria; species Cryptomeria japonica. The sequence continues at coordinate 458,503,934 of NC_081411.1, forward strand.
GGGTCCACTAGGTGCCACCTCAGATGACATCTCATTAATCTGCCATGTGTCTGCCTCGTCATTGCCACTGGGCTGCTTGCTTGTACACCAACTCATCGCCACCTCAGTGACACGTCAGTGGGACCCACGAGCTAGACCTGCCACCTATGCACCTCATCATCTTTCACTGCTTCGCAATGGGTAATGTGCGTGCATGTTTCCTTCGCAAATCCACTCGCCCATGAGCTTTTTGCCATTTCACAGGGTTTAACCGATGAGCATCTTTGGCTTGCGAATCAACGTCGACCGTCGATCTTCATGGAACCTGCTCACTCTTTAAGCTTTTCATTGTTTCATGATGCCTAACTCTCACCCATCTTTACCCTGTGAAACAACACGCGTCGTCTGATCTCTTGCAACTAGCTCATTGGTTAAGTCATCCATTCTCTACAAAACTTGCATGCGTCAGGATTCGTGTATGCATGGGGTCCACCTGATCACCACTTGTCGGCCTCCTTGGTTGCTTTGTGAAGCGTGCCCGCGTGTGTGGGGTCCGCTAGGGCCCAACCAACACCATCCGTCAAAAGCCTCTTGAGGCTTTGACATTATAGATGGGTGGAGGTTTACTTATAAATACCACAAATGATGCCCACCCAACCAATGTGGGATAATGCAATTTAGCCTGAGAATGCATTTCTGAGCTTTTCCCTTGAGCTTTAATGGTGCCTTTGGTGTGAAACTTGAATGCCTTCTTCTATTTTCACATGGGGGAGGATGTTGGAGTTTATTTTAAACCTGCGAATTGCATTGCTTCAGTTTTTTCCATCAATTCAAACACAGTTCATGCACCACGAACAGGGGGGGATAAAGTTGTATGGTCTTTATGCCTAGCAATTGAATTCGCTATTTGTTTTCAACGCCTCCCCTAACTCCATGCAGGGGCTTCATGCTAGCCAATTTGCATTTGCTTGAAAGTCTCATTGAGATTTGGCTCACCTGTCGTTGCATTGGATCTATTTTATTAAATGCTACCCTCCAAACTCCACATAGAAAGGGAAAATGCCAAAAGTTTTAATGCTTGAATCAACCACACAGAGGGAAATGCTTCAGAATGCAGCACGTGGGGGGCTTTTGACTGTTTGTATTTGCTGAAAAACTTTAATCACTTCCCAAACTCCACTTCATTCCACGCATGAGGAGGAGAATTCGCTATGGTTGTTGAAGCTTCTAACAGTCTTGCTGCAACACGTGGGGGGCTTTGACTGTTGTTTGCACTTAGCTTGAACTTTATATTCTCTCCAAACTCCCCGTGGGAGGGGAATTTACTCCTGCTAATTGCAATTTTATTTGAACTCTTTTAATTACCTCTCAAACACCACGTACAACAAGCAAGGAAGAGGATTTGGCTTTGAACCAGCCATTTACATTTGCATGGATTTTTGTTTTGGCACCTATCAATTTGCTGTTGTTTTTATATGTTTGAAATTTTACAAAGCCCTTTTCAAACACCACTTCTAATTCCATACAGGGAGGAACTGGGCTTGCAATTACTAGAAGTTTAATTGGCTCCAGCCAAACACATTGCTCAGAGAATATTATGGGCATTACACCTGCCAGACTGCATTTGTTTGAAAGTTAAAAAGATTTAATCTACACCACACCAAAGAGGACGTGAGCATAAGTCTACAAATCTATAGTTGATTTGAAAGATTTCAATCCCCTCTCCAACATCACACTCCACCTTTCAGCTACATTTTGCTTGAATTGGGAAAGCATCCATCTGTTTCAACATTTTATCTGTGGGATAATAGGCATCCTAGAACATATAATCTTCTTCATTCCTCATGAACTCCTGAATACTTAAATCATATAACATATGATTTAAAAATAATAATTTAAACCTTGCCTGAAAAGATGCATGAAGTGGCAAGCCAGGTCAAACCCCAAAGTGGGTCCGACTAATATTTTTTTTTTGTTTTCATGCAACTAACCTCTGAAATGCCTCATGAACCTTAAACATACCTCTGGAAATGATTAGCACCATTTTTGGATCATCAAACTGAGTTTTGCAACTTTCAGGCACTTGCGCCACATTTTCGCATTTAATCGCGAAGACGCAATTTTCAAACTGGTCAAAATGCCTTTTTGGACCTCGCCATCTGACAGGCATTTAATTTGATATACAAGAATGAACTCTACCAAACGGTTTCTCAAGAAGAATCCCGAGTGAAGAGATATTAATTGTCAAAAATGATCGACTGGCTTTGTCGGAACCACGGACCTAATGAAGTCAATGCGCAGGCAACTCATGATGCCTTTCTTAAAAATATCAAACAATCTCTGTAGACCCCCAAATCTGAAACATAGGTACCTTGAAGTACATATCAAAAACTAGCATACTCAGTTTGACCAAAAGGTTGACTAGGTGCAAATAGTGTGCTCATGAAAATAGCTACATTAACTGATATAGCAATGAAAGTACAGATCATTGAAATAGATGGCTCAATAAACCCTTTTGAAAACTGATCAAACGGATTGGCAGGAGCTTGAAACTGGAAACATAGCTTGTCATTTTCACCAACAATATCCTGAAATAAACATTCTGACACGACATTCACCGAGGCAACTTTTACACTTATGCAAAACAGGGACTTGTCAAACCATACAAACTGCAAACAGATTGAGCTTTGAAAACTGAGCAAATGGATTCATAAAGAATTGAAATTTTGCACGGAGGCACACTTTTATACATAAAATTCAATCCACTTTGAATTATATCATGACGATCAACAGGGAAAAAAATATAAGCACTCAAAGTAGGCTACTTAATAAAATCTGCATTTACACTTAAAATGCACTTTCAGCTCACCCCTTGAAATGGGTACTTGATAAACTGATCCAAACTGAATTCTGAAAGTTTCAACACATTGCATAGACCAAATGAAAGGTGTATGACACACTTCCCAAGCCTTACCCTTTGAAAATCAACTAGCTCCATTTTACCCTCTCTCTAACTAAGCCATTCAAACTGACTCATTTTATGATCATTTGGAAATGCAAAGAATTTTTTTGAAACGAGCCTCTCAAATTTAATGAGTCCCAACACATCCCCACCATGGTTTTTCCTAGTTGGATTTCCATGTGAAAAATGACTGTGTTATGTGTGATGCTTTTTCATATGATGCTTTAGTGTTTTCTGTTAAGCGGTAATGCATGTTGATCCAGTGGTCATTATATTTCCGATGTATTACCTATTTAAGCATATGGGTAAAGTGGAAATGGAATATTAGGTTTTAAGCATATGGGTGAAATGGAAATGAGATATTAGGCTTTGTGATGATCTAAGTGTTACCGGTCTATGACTTTTACAGTCATTGTGTTTTACCGGTATCGCCTTGATTTAGATTGGTGATGTTGTTTACCAGTTAGTGCAGGCTTTGTAGTTTAAGTTGTTGAGAAAGTTTTTTTCCATACTAATTTTCACCCCCCCCGCCACTCCCCGTCTCAATATCTGTTGACTATTTACTATTCATCATTATTCATTAGAAGCATCAACAATACGAGATGGGAAAGGAAAATAAAAGGTTAACTATGCTCATGTGTATAATAATATGGTTAATGTTATTGTCATTAAAGAAAAATCACAACCAGAACCAACACATGCCATCACAAGTCCTACAACTAACTCACCATCTATCTCTAAACAATATAATATTTTGGACAAATTGCAGAAGACGCCCTGTGCAAATATCAATACTAGATCTTTAAAATTGTCACGAATGCATAAAGAGATTTTGGAAAGAGCTCTAGTAGATACCACAATCCCTAAATATCTGGATGTTGATCAATTCCAAACCATGGTGGGACACCTAATAGCACCTCGTTTCTTATACTTCACTAAATATGATGACATGTCTTTACAACATCCACATAACACTCCTTTGCATATCAAAATTCTCATCCATAAAACACATGTTAAACGTGTCCTAATAGAGGAAGAGCTAGCCTAAATATTTGTTCATTAAGTATTGTTTGTGGCTTAGGTTATTTTGAAGATGCAGGTGATCCCCACAAAAATATCATAATAAAAGCTTATGATGAAGAATAGTGCTCTTCCAAAGGAACAATGGTGTTACCGATCAAAATAGGACCCATGCAAAAAGATATTGTGTGTCAAGTTTTAGACTTGAATTTGTCTTACAATATACTTTTGGGAAGACCATGGATCCATGACATGCAAGCTATTCCTTCAACTTATCACCAATTCTTAAAGTTTCCCTACAATGGGCAAGATATTACAATATTAGTAGACTCAAATGTGTTTCAATATTGTAGTAATTTGAAACCAGTGCAAGAGGTTATCATTCCACACAACTAAGAAACATCTTCTTCTATTGCACAACCCAAAGAGAAAACATTTGCCTCAATTTTGGCAAGTTTTGAGAAAAAGGTGCAACTGAAAGACAAAGGGGTAGGATAATATCCATTACCAAATTTACCACTCTCTCCAAAATTATATGGAAAGCCGTTAGTGTCAAACAACAGCCAACCTCGAAACCACTTAAAATACTTGACGAATCATTTGTCAAGGTAGCAACTCTAGTTGAGGAAACTGAGGATATAGATGTTTTACAATGGTTATACAAGGATGAATAAGAAGTTCAACCAGAGTTTAACAATGTGAGTATCCTAATTAAGCAACAAGGAAAATGATGTGATATCATGTGAAAAATGGGATATGGTGATAGTGGCCCTATAGGAAAAAGAAAAGAAGGTATCCTAGAGTCCATAGATCCTCCTTTTAACCATGCCAAGGATATACCAAGATTAGGTTTTGGGTAGAACAATCTAGAGTAACAACAAGAAGCAACAACTTGCAAACAACAACAAGAAGACATAGATGAAAGAAGATAGGAAGAACTTGCCATAAAATGAGATGAAGCTACTTATAACCTTTATGAGAAAATCTTCAGATTACAAGCTTTTAGTGATATAGATTCGAATGAGTGGGAATGAGATTCTTACAAATCCAAGCAATCTTTTGAAGACTCATGTTATACAAAATATGTTGATATCGATGTAGTTCACTAGTATAAAGGACAAACGTTAGAGTGTTGACCACTTGAATTGGAATCACAGTGTATTGATTCTGACTCCATTGAGGATGATCAAGAACTACTCACAAGAGGTTATTCTGAGGAGGGTAACATCTTAGACATTAAAATAATCATTTAAGATTTTGATATCTCCATTATGACCTTTAATGCCTTGGACACACCACAATCCAGTGATCCTTTACCTTTGATATATCTATAACTTATTGACTAGGGAAATATTGGACCCATTGAGATAGATACCTTTCGATCATTCCATTTCTTTATATCTCAATGCAGTAGAACCCAAAACAACTTCCACCAGGGATTTCGCTCATGCATCTTCTAGTCAAGGGAGTGTCAAATCTCTCAGTCGTAAAATTGAAATAAATGAATCAAATAGAAGATCTAATGCTAAAAAGCATCTAATGGAAACATTAGATCAAGAAAAGTAAAAACAAAGGATGTATCTGATGGTGAAAACCTCTTTGGGGTGCCAAAAGATGGTAGATTTGACACTCTTCCCAAACATTTTTAGGAGAGATCTGCCATATTGATCAAGTCGAATGAAGCAGTTAACATTGGTACCTCAGAAAATCCTAAGATTATACATCCAACAAAATCACTATCAGAGAAAGAAAGGTAGGATTACAGTGACTTCTTCAAGAAGAGACAAATCAACTTCACCTGGTCATATACAAACATGCCAGGGTTGGATCCAAAACTCATAATGCATCACCTAAATATTTCTCTAGGAGCTAAACCTGTCAAACAAAATCTAAGAAAGATGCATCCTCACGTAGCTCTTCTCATTAAAGAAGAACTGCAGAAATTATTGGACTTAGTATTCATAAGACCAGTCGCATATCCAGACTGGGTGTCCAACATTGTACCTATTTACAATCTAGACAAGAGTATCAAAGTATACATAGACTTCAGGGATCTTAACAAAGCGTGCTGAAAGGATGACTTTCCTTTACCAAGCATAGATATCATTGTGGATCTCATAGCCAGACAAAATATTTTCTCTAATGGATGGATTTTTCAGGGTATAATTAAATCAAAATATCACCTGAAGATCAAGAGAAAACAACTTTCATGTGCCCCTAGAGTACTTTCTATTGGCATGTCACACCGTTTGGATTGAAGAATGTAGGTGCTATGTATCAAAGAGCTATGCCAACTATTTTACATGACATGATGCATACATACATGGAATATTATGTAGATGACATACAGGAAAAATCACATACAAGAGAAGAACATCTACAGATCCTGGATAAGATATTTCAAAGATTAGAGCAATACAAGTTGAGACTAAATCCAAAGAAGTGTGATTTTTGGGTCACATTAGGTAAACTTTTGGGTTACATAATTTTAGTTCATGGAAAAGAAGTGGATCCATATAAAGTGAAGGCTATCATGGAAATGGAATCACCTAAGAATATCAGTCAATTGCGTTCTATTTGAGGAAAACTACAGTCTATAAGAAGATTCATTTCTCAATTGGTTGATAGGTGTGATCCATTTACTCACCTATTGCATACAAATATTCCATTCCGATGGGATGATAAATGTGAACAAGCCTTTAATAAAATAAAAGAATATCTGGTAACTCTGCCTATCTTAGCATTGCCAATCAAAGGCAAGCCTTTGTTACTCTACATTTCTACCACATAAGTATCATTGAGAGCTCTTCTAGCACAACAGGATCATGAAGGAAAAGAGCAAGCTATTTATTATATTACAAGAATGGTTGGTTATGAGCTCAACTACATCACTATTGCGAAAACATGTTTAGTTGTAGTTTTTGCATCCAAAAAGTTGCAACATTATATGCTTACTCATTCAGTCAAGTTGATAACAAAAATAGATCCTCAGAAATATCTCCTCCATAAGGTGACATTGATAGGAAGATTAGCAAAATGGGTCATGATATTGAGTGTATATAGTGAAAATGGATAACAACAATATTGAAAGACTAAATGAATTCAACCACAAAACCCTAGCCTAACAACAACAAAGATCCACCATAACATATGAAGATTACCTAAGACAATGCAAATCAAATGAAATCACAAAGATTATACCATCACATGTCCAATAGGGTTTGGAACTCCATTATTCCTATCTCCATTGATCTTGCTTGATATAGTTGCTCTCAGATTTTATGTGTGCACAAGAGCTCAACAAAGAACAAAAATGTGGTTGCAAGTAGGATCGCATATGAAAGGGCAAAAGCATAGTGTAGTCAATTGATCAAGTAGTCAGTTAGATTGATTAGATTGATAATGAAGGAAGCATCTCCTTATATAGAAGACACTATAAGAAACGGAGGGATAAGATTGAGAGGTGTAAAAGATAAATGGTCAGCTATGATTAAAGGGTAGGTAGAGAAAATAATAAAATAATGAAAGGGTAGGTAGTATATTAAGAGATGAGTGCCATGTGTCATAGGTAGAAAAGGCTAATGAATTAATTAAATAAATAAAGGTTTATTTAATTAATAGAGGAAGTGGGATCAATTAAATAAATAAGATATTTATTTAATTTAGCAAAAGGGTAATTTAAATAAATAAATATTTATTTAAATGAGAAATAAGGCTGGAAGAGGATAAATGAATTAATTAAATAAATAAAGATTTATTTAATTAATAGAAGAATTAGGCTTAGATAATTAAATAAATAAAAATATTTATTTAATTAGACATGACAATTTTAGGTGTCTACATTTTGCCCCTCTTTGAGACAATGCAGCTTGTCGCGTTGTTTCAAAGAAGATAAGATGAACTGATACAAAGTTGCCCCAAGATGGGAATGATATGCCCCCTCGAGAGATTGGATGAAAATGTCTGGAAAGATCGCAGACAATCTCTCGATAAGAAAGAAAGGCTAGAATGGACTAACAAGATAGAATAGAGTGACAGAGTCATAGGATAAAGAAGACTGACTCAGTAAATGAGGGCTAGGGCTAGGGTAGTCTATAAAATAGACCATGAGGGGAAAACATCCAAGAGATCAGAGTGCAGAGTGAGACTATAGCAGCAACAGTCAGCAGCGATGGCATTGGTGCATAGATTCAATCGCATTTGCCGATTTCAGAGGCCAGCTGACGCAGGAGAGCCGGTGAGTACCACAAAACCTCATTGTACTTTGTCGCATTAATTGTTGTCGTAAATACATGCTAGGTAGTGCAATAAATGCATTTTAGGTATGTCAAACAAGGTTAAAGAAAAGTCGAGGCGCGTTTGTGTTGGTGTCAGGCACGTGTATGTCATGAATACGCATTTATGTCTTCTAGGGCAAATCGGCAGTTCTGTGATGAACATACACTGTCGATTGGATAAGCTCTTAAGAGGATACACTCAAGCAGGTCCTCTAGGGAAGACTAGGATAGTAGATAGGGCTAGGATTGACAATTCTGTGTTAGAACATACATTGCCAATTAGGAAACTACTCAAGAGGTACACTCAAGCAAAGGCCCTAGGATAGGATAGATCGAGGCACTTTGTGATGAACAAGGAGTACCAAGACGTAGTACTTTGTGATGAATAGGGAGTACTAAAAAGAGCATCACTTTGTGATGAATAGGGACTGCAAATATGGGCAACACTTTTTGATGAACAGGGAGTGCAAAAACACGTAGTACTTTGCAATGAACAGTGAGTACCACTAGGATAAACAACAACACTTTGTGATGAACAGTGAGTGTCACTAGGATAGAGTATCATAAGCACTTAGATAAAAAGCAACATTTTGTGATGAACAGGGAATGCTACTATTACTGACACAGTTGATTTGCTTGACTGCAAAAGTACCTACCTATGTTGGATTCACAAGAGAGATTCCCATCGACTCAGAGGTTGCGACCAGAGTTGACATTTGAGGAATGAGCTGCCATTGAGGTTATGGGTTTGAGATTTATTTGGTATGTGGCTAAGTTTTGGGTGAACATGGGATTGTTGACTGCACTTGTTAAGAGATGGCACTCTAAGACATGCACATTCCATCTACCAATGGGTGAGATGACAATCACCTTAGAGGATGTGTATAGGATTCTGAGGATATCGATCGATGGGGAGTTGATACCCTATGATCAAGACGGAGACAAGGACACCCTGAGATGAGTATTTCAGGATCTAGGACTAGAGATGAGGGTTGGACATGTGGCATGGGATACCATGACACAGACCAGATTGGCACTACCAGTGGTACTGGGAGGAGTGATCAGTGGGTTCTTGTGTCCGGATAGGGCGACACGAGGATTGGCTATGTAGCCATATGTATTTTGACATCATTGTATCATGACACTTATGATTATATACATATATATATATATGAGATTCATCCTTGCGGTAGCTATATGCATGTGTACCTATGTGATGTATGTTTCTATGTGATGCTTATGATATGGTTGCAAATATGTACATGATGAAATGCAATATGTTTTTGTTCTTTTATGTTTTTAATGTTATGTAAATGTCAATGCGAATGTATGAAATGAAGATAAATATGATAATGCAAAGAACTATTTACCTGATGAAAATGTAAAATGAGCTAACATGTGTTATGTGTAGGATGTGATGCAATTGTGATATCTATATGTATGTTTGAAATGCTTAATATGTGGTAATGTAGGTGCAACTACATGAAATGCAGATATTTTTTTAGTGTGTCATTATACTCAGTCATGTGATAGCGGGCTATGCGGATTCAAAAAGGATGATGGAAGTCAATCAAGAAAGGGGGATGGAAGATAGAAGATATGAAAGTGAAAGAGCTTCTTGTGCTTTATCATCATTAAGCTTTATTACGGCAAAATAGGTTATGACAATCGAGGCATATGTGCGACCCAGAAAGTCATTGTACCCGTTTGCATGGAAATAAGACAGTCACAAACAAGGAATGCCCTAGTTCACACTAGACTCATAGTATCCTCATATCCTTGGACAAGTAATAGCATTACTAAGAGACAATCCATAGACAGCAAAAGAAAAATAGGTGACGATACCCCATCCTCGCCTTTCTAGTCAAATACATCCTGGAGATAGAATCTCTAGTCAAAGACATCCTGGAAAAGCTAAAAGACATGTCACCAAAAGATAAAATCAAAATAAAACCAAGACTCGACACCAACATCCACTGTAGTCCTCAAGTTTAGTGTCTCTTGTCACTTGTATAGGTCTTATTCGGTTGTGATCACAATGTTTACTCTCACAGAAAGGATAGATAGCACTGAACCATAATGTTGTCTGAGTCTATTGAAAGATTTGATTTGTTGAAACCCATTGTTGCTGCTATGTCTCATCTGAAACTGATTGAATCCATGAAACTGATACTTTATTGTGGAGAAAGTGGAACTTTATTGCGGATAGACTGAAGAAAAGTGGAAGAAATTGTACTCCTCGGAATATACGATACTCTTAGTTCCACACCCATTACTAGACGTAGAATTAGCCTTAGCCACACATAGGAGTTGATTTATTATGGATGGAAAGGGGTGAAAAGGGATGTTTATTATGAATGGTTAACCAATCTTGGGTAGATCAATAACAAGCCATGATGGGAATGGGTAAGTTTATTATGAATGGAGAGGTTGTGAGTGTGTGCAAAGTGAAAGGATGAGATGGAATCCTGAAGGAGGGAGGAGCAATGTCTTTACGCATGGCGCTGGTGACCCAGTTTTCACCATGGTACTTGCCCAGGGCGCCACCGAAGTGGTTTTCACCATTGGACGAAATGTTGTTTTTCTTTACTTTTTTTTAATTTTTTTGTGTCACAAGGCGCTTGTTTGCCAGGTTTTCACCAAGTAACAATTTTTTATGTTTTATGATTTTTTTTGTATTTTTTGAATTGGGATACTCTAAAGAGCTATGTGTAAAACCTGCGAAGGTGCACGCTATTGATAGGATCCTCCAAGGATTCACCCTCTATAGTTGAGAGTTGATATGCACCAGATCCATATGCTACTGTGATGATGTAAGGACCAAGCCAGTTTGGTTCGAACTTGCCCTTCTTCTCTCTGTCTTGCTGATTTTTATAATTTTCTCTGAGAACTAAGTCACCTACCTCAAATGTGCGAGGCTTCACTTTATGATTGTAGCTATGACTCATTCATTGTTGATAAGCCTTAAGATGATTAAAAGAAGTTTGTCTTCGTTCATCCAATAGTTCAAGTTCTTGCAAGTGAGAGACCATGTAGTCTTCATCATTGATAATGTTTTGCAAAGAGACTCATAAAGAGGGTAACTTGACCTCAATAGGCAAGATAGCCTCAGTGTCATAGACAAGTGAATAGGGTGTAGCTCCTGTAGGTGTGCGGATGCTTGTGTGGTAAGCCCAAAGTGCGAGATTAAGTTGGATATGCCAATTACGGCCAACATCGTCGACTGTCTTTTTCAAGATTTTAAGGATTGTTTTATTAGACGCCTCAGCTTGACCGTTACCTTGGGGATAATAAGGTGTGGAGAAACAATGGGTAATATGAAAGCGGTCACAGAGTTCATGAACATCCTAATTTTTGAAGGGATGCCCGTTATTAGTGATGATGGAAACAGGAATACCGTATCGACAAATGATATAGTTGAGAATGAACGTAGCAATTTGTTTTCCAGTGACTTGTGTGAGAGGTACTGCTTTGATCCATTTTTTGAAATACTCTGTGGCAGTGATGATGAATTTATGACTGTTGGAAGATGGAGGGTGAATCTTGCCTATGAGATCGAGTCCCCACTAACAGAAGGGCCAAGGAGTCACAATTGGTTGAAGTTCTTGCGCTGGCGCATGGATGAGGTCTCCATGAAGTTGACACTGTTTACATTTCTTGACAAACTGATATGAATCTTTTTCCATATTGGGCCAGTAATATTCAATCCTGATGAGTTTCTTGGCTAAGGTAGGACCATTAGAATGTGGACCACATATCCCTTCATGTACTTCACATAACGCAATCTGAGCTTTGTCGCTTTCTAAACATCTAAGAAGAGTGCCATCTAGACCTCGACGATATAAGATATCAGCTAAAATGACATATCGAGAAGGTTGGTGAATGAAAGTGCGATGTTGGTTATTGGATAGATCAGGAGGTGGGGTATTGTCACGAAGGTATGTGAAAATGGAACCGTATAACTGGGACTCAGGACCAACAACACATATCATCTTAGTAGGAGTGATTTCATATGAGGGAACCAAAAGGTTATCCACCAAGAACTCATAGCGGGTCTCATTCGGTGGTAGATCAATTAGTGAAGCAATTGTAGCCATGGCATCCACGGCTCTATTCTGCTCTCTGGGTATCTGCTCAAAGTCTATCTTTGTGAAATGTTGTTTCAATTCATCCACCATTCTTTTGTAATGTGTTAATTTATCATCCTTTGTTTGGTAGTCATTAGTTGTTTGACGAATTACAAGTTGAGAGTCCCCAAAAACACAAAGTTCCTGGATCTTCCACTGAACTGCAATCCGTAATCTAGTTGTTAATGCCTCATATTCTGCTATGTTATTAGTGTAGGGAAATGATAATAGATATGATTTTGGTATAGAATCCCCTTGAGGAGTTATGAAGAGGATGCCAGCTCCTGCCCCATGCTATGTGTATGAGTCGTTAAAGTATAGTTGCCAAGGCTTTGCATGTGACACTGTTAAAATGGATTCATCTGGAAATTCTAAAATTAGAGGAACATCATCTATCATGGGAGCATCTACCAACTGATTTGTGATAGCTTGTCCTTTTATTTCTTTTCTGTCTAGATACTCGATGTCGAATTCACTCAGGATCATCACCCATTTGGCTAGTCGCCCAGTAAGTGTTGCTTTATTGAGAAGGTATTTCAATGGATCAATCCTTGCAACCAACTTAGTCTTATGAGTTAGCATGTAATGTCATAATTTCTGTGAAGCAAAGACCACAGTGAGACATGCATGCTCAATTGGTGTGTAGTTTAGCTCATATCCCTCCAATGTGTGACTGATATAGTATACTGCCTTTTCTTTGCCCTCAACAAATTGTTGTGCTAAGAGTGCCCTTAGTGCTGTCGAAGTAGCTAATATGTATAGTAATAGAGGTTGATCTGGAACTGGTGGCATCAAAAATAGCGGATTCAAAAGATAATCTTTGAGTATCTGGAAAGCCTATTGATAGTTATCATCCCATTTGAATTTGATGTTTTTATGTAGCAAGTGTTGAAAAGGATTACACTTATCTGCAAGTTGTGCTATGAATCTTCATATGGACTGGAGTCTCCTTTGTAAAGATCAAAGTTGATTGATATTTCTTGGTGGTTGCATCTCTAGGATGGCCTTGACTTTTGTTGGATCGGCTTTAATTCCTCTTTTTGATACAATAAATCCTAGGAGCTTCCTGGAGGTTACTCCAAAGACACATTTCTTGGGGTTTAATCTTACTTTATACTTTTCCAACCGATCAAAGATGACTGAAAGTATATCCAAATGTGTATCTCTATCTATTGATTTACCCAAGAGGTCATCAACATAATCTTCCACAGTCACATGCATGAGATCATGAAAGATAGTAGTCATGGCTCTTTGATACATAGCGCCTGCATTTTTTAGCCCAAAGGGCATAACATTCCAACAAAAAGCTCCCCATGGACAAGTGAATCTTGTTTTGTGCTAGTCTTCGGATGCAATTTTTATTTGATTGTAACTAGAGAATCCATCCATCAAAGATAACATCACATGACCTGTTGTGAGATCGACAATCAAGTCAATATTTGGTAATGGAAAATCATCCTTAGGACAAGCTTTGTTGATGTCTTTGAAATATGTACATATTTTGATACTACGATCTGGTTTACTGATAGGCACTAAGTTGGAGATCCATTCAGGATAATCAATTGGGCATATGAATCTGACATCCAATAATTTCTCAAGCTCTGCTTTGACTAATAATGCGACTTGTGCATGCATCTTTCTTAATTTTTGTTTCATTGGTTTTGCCCCTAGTTTAACTGTCAAATGATGCATTACCAAATCTGAATCCAATCCAGGCATATTAGCATATGACCATGCAAAGTTGATTTGTCGATTTGTGAAGAAACTTATGAATTTTGAACTTTCTGACTCTATCAAAGATTGAGCCAGGAATATGTTGTGTGGAACTTCTTCTATGCCAATGTTTGTTTTAAGAGTCTCTTCTACCAACATGGATGACTTTTCCTCATATGATGCTGGGAGAATGTCGAGCCTTCCATCTTTGGGTACCTCAGAGAGGTTTTAGCCCTCAGATACGTCCTTTCTTTTTACTTTTTTGGGGTCAAACAGTGCCACAATGTGGTTTTTGCCATAAGACCCTTGGTTTGTTTTTATTTTTACATTTTTTCGACTAGAAGGCCCGACACCCTCACCAAAATATGCCATGCTATTGAGTTCTATAGTGTATCCTGCCTTATGGTCCCCAAGGGGAAAATCATCTCGTATGCCTAGATAATCAATGAAGGCCTCATCATTTTGGAATGTGTCAAACTGTACAGGTCCTTCATGGTCCCAGTCAATGAGTTGGTGGTGAACAAGTGGAAGGCCTTTGATGTCTTCGAAGTTAGCAGGGGTAAGAGTGAAGATGTGGTTATATTCAGGTATGTCGAGGTAGTTATCAAGGTCATTGTTGGCACTCTCTTCATCAGTCTTGATCGTGAATGAATCCAAATTATCATCACTAGTAGTGCATTCTGGGAGAGGTGTTCTCATTCTATGTGATTTCAACCTAGGACCTAGAGGCAAGGGCTATATGGGATCTTTTGGGGTTGTTTCTTGACCAACTTTGAATTTTTCATAAAATTCCTCTTCTTCTATGGGTTCATCTAGCTCTTTGAATGTCTCGGTGAGTTCATAGTCACTGGAGGATTTGTCTGAACCCCATTCCCATTCATAGGAGTATGTGGAATAGCAATTCTCTTATTGTATTTTGGTAGCTTTGATTTGTAATGCTTCTTTTGTTCTTTGAGTGTGGACCTTGGAAGTCACGAAACCAAGTCCCTTCTAGTGTTCCTTTTTGAATGTCAATTCAGGTTGTAAAGGTTCAATGATGCCTTCCTTTCTTAACCCAAGAGGGGTTTTGCCATCATACCCAATTTTTGTAGAATCTTGAACCCTTTGCCATACTTCTCACATGGTATACTGATGTGATCTTGTGTATCATTTTCAAGGTCTTTGTAAAGCATTTTGTATAAGTCTTCCTCTTCCAGTTCACCCCATCTTTGAAAGATAGTAGGGTCCCATTTGAGTATAATGATAGATACCTGATTATTAGGATGTGGTCTTCCATATTCTTTTGGTGAACTCATGACTTGTCGTAAGTACATGGTTTGATTCAAAGTGTATTCACCCATGCCCTTGTCCTGAAATTTGCCTTTAAGCTCACCTTGTTTTGATGTCAAAGGTGTGTGTGTGAAAAAGTGAACCTGTAGCTGCAAGCACAACACTTCAATTAAGTCATTATATGCATGGTTAGTAATCAATAATCAATAAGAAATAAACCATAGCAAAGCAACTAATTGCCTTCTAAAAGATGCGAGTATAAGATTGCTCTCAGGGTTTTATAAGCAATACCAGTGACTAGACTACACCAAGATGAAGGATTTAATCTATATGATATTAAGCTATATGGATGCAAGATGGATGAATAATTCAAGCAAAAAAATCACTTCAAGCAATAATGGATGTAAGATGGATGCAAATAATCTAAAAAAAAAGTAATAATAATCAATCAATGACTCCAAAGAAAAATCAACATAATAATGATGTATTCTCAAAAATCTTTGGGGTTAATTGAAATGAGAGCCGATGACTGAATTTATAGAGAATTACAGAGAGATGATGAAAAAGCTCAATTTAGGATTAATTGAAATAATTGAGAAATCAGGTTGAGTTAACCTTGAGATAGATTCCAATTATAGTTCAATTGAAATGCATTCGAATTAGAAGTCCAAGTTGCATTGGAAAACAATAATAAATCAATTCCATGCATTTGTGATAAAAATAGATAATTCTTCAATTTAATCAAGAAAAGAGTCTTTTTAATGCAACTGAACTTCTTTTTCTGAAAAGCTTTGAGTTCCAATTTAAGAGAATAATTAATAATTCAATTAATTGCTTTTCTGATTTCAAATTCTCAATTTAGAAAAAGAAATAATATCTCAAGTTTTATTTCTCTCTCAATTCAATTCTTTTATTTAATTTTCAATTCAACTCTTTGTTTTGTAATAAATTCTTCTTTTTGTAGTAAATTAATTCTTTTTTGCATGATTGAATGGCAAATTTATTAATTAATTAAATATGCAAAGATATTTAATAAATTAAAATAGGATAATTGATCAAAATGAATATTCTTGGAATGATTCAATTAATTAAATAAATATTTAATTAATATTGGGTAATTGATTTTGCCATGTGATATTTGATAGTTAAAGAATTAATTATGTGCTCAAGATTGATTTAATTGTCTTTTGGTTAGGACCTTGGTGATGTTGTCGAGATTAGGGGCCCATGGTTTAGATGACCATTTTTAGGGTATTACATTTGCCCCTCTTTGAATTAATGTGCGAGCAGCGCGTTGGTTCAAAGAATGTGTGATGTATAGGAGATGTCAGTTTTGAACTCGATTGATCAGGAACTAGATGAAAGCAAGGTGTTAGCTTGATTCGAAGTGACAAAACTGAATGAAGTTTGATTAAAGCAATACCGATCCTAAACTTGATTGGACTGAGGAACGATAGAAAACAAAGATACTGAACTTGAACTTGATTGATCAAGAAGCGGATCTTACTGATCTAGAACTTGATTGAACTTAGATGTAGTGAGTGATGATAAAAAATCGATCTTGAACTTGATTGATCAAGACACGATGAATGAAGATAAAACTTGTCCAGCTTGATCAAGAAACGAATACTGAACACCTACTTAGATTGAGTGTGATCAAAGATACTCTTTAAACTTTTGATTGAGTTTAAACAAATAATCAGCTTGATTTGAAGCGATGAAACTGATTAATATTAAGAGATTAATTTAGATGATTAAGAGATACCAACTTGATTTAAAGCGATGAAACTGATATGCCTCTAGCGATTGATTAAATTCGGATGATCAAGAGATCTCAACTTGATATGAAGCGATGAAGATGAGATGCCCCTTAGAAATAAGGTCTTGATTTTCTTTGATTGAAAAGATTTTGCTCAACTTTTGATAAAGATTTAAAAATTTCTCGACTTTGAGATACAAGGTCGTGAGCATGTCCCCTCGGGAGCGAAATCGAAAGATAGCGAGGGTACATGATTAAGGCAATTTTGAGTGATGATAAGTCAATTGAGCACAAATTGATTTTGAAGAATCTTGAATATTGAATTGATCGCAAAGTTGACTGGTAGAATTGAAATTGATATTCAACATTGATTGGTGAGAAATTGAGCATAACTTGAAGAAAGAAGAAGAATTTGATGAAAAGAGTGCTAAGTGGTCCAAATTGTGAAATTGACTAGCAAGATGATCTCGAATTTCGATTTCAATCCCGAAAATGAAATTAGAGTAGGCACATTAGCTAAGAGTACAATTTTCGTGTCCATCAGAGCAAGTTGAAAAATTAGGTTTTTGGCTAAATATAGGACAAAAGTGTCATTTTCAATTCATTTTAACCCTCCAAGTCTGAAAATTTGAAAAAATAGTTCTTGGAAGAAAATGGTGGTCCCTACTCATCAACATCGATTTGAGCGCCAGAGATGTCACAATCGACCCTAAAACTATGAGCCAGCGGTAAGTGATCGATCTTTAGCCTCTTTATGTTTCTAATTTTGAATTTTTTTGTTTATTTTTCACATTTTTGACGGGTTTTGGGTCGGGTGTCTCGGTTTATCATGTGAGACAGGATCCTATCTCGTACGAGAAATTGATAATTTTTATTTTATCATTTAAGACCATTAGATTTTTCGTACGGGAGTAACCCTTGTGTCGTACGATAGGTCGGTTAGGAGACCATTTTGTTGTGCGGGGTCCAATAAAGTGTCGTTTGAGGTTGTTTTCTCATACGAGAGCCATTCTTGACTCGTACGAGATTCTATTTAACTGTGTTTTGTCATTCGAAAAATAGTAACCATTTTTGAAAGTGTAAGCATGAAATTTTGCTTTTGCATTTGGCTTAGTTGGATTTGCGTGATGTTTAACTTCTCTTGTAGACTCAGTTGGAATGTTTTCTGATGGTCGTTGTTGGGTTTTTGTGCAAGTGTGCTTACCTCCTATGCTCTTCAGATGTGTATATCCTCCCACTATGGCTTTGGTTCGTGATTTGTCTGAGGTCGAGCAGGCTCATATTGATTTATGTGGCTTGACTCACTTGATGAGGTTACCTGATATCCGTGTGAACCATGAGATCCTGACAGTGTTGGTAGAGTGATTTCATTCAGAGCATAATACCTTTCATTTGCCAGTTGGGGAGCTGACTATTACTCCCGAGGATGTGTATAGGATCCTTCATATCCCTTTTGCTAGGGATAAGGTGCATTATGATACCACATTGTTATCTAGACTATAGGCACTGAGGAACATTTTCAGGGATCCAGATATCTTGACTCATTCCATGAGTTGGGATATATTGATGAGTAGGTATAGTGAGGAGTATCTACTGGCATGTGTTCTAGCAGGGTTCATCAGTTGCTTTTTGATGCCGGACAGACGGCAATAGGGTTTCCAGAGCGGATGGGGACAGATGCTGGAGAGGTTGATAGAGACCCCTCAAAGACTTGGCTGGGGCTCTTGGTTATTGGCATAAATGTATCGGGAGATGCATGAGATTGTCTATAGAGATGGGTGGAGCATGGCTATAGGAGTTTACATTTTACAGGTGTGGGCTTGGGAGCACCTTCCCGTTTGTCGACCGATAGTCAATGATAGCAAAGAGCCCGGGCAGCCTATTATCTACAGGTATGTCGGATATATTACGTAGCCCCATCTGGGAAAGATAGATTTTTGGCGATGACAACTCAATGATCTGATAGCTATTATATGTAGACCGTATAGGGGATTGGAGTCATGGGATGACTGGCCGGTGGTTTGCAGGGATATTTTTGTTACACACCCACTGATTGGGAGATCGTAGACTATGGTGGAGTGATTCATCATTTCACGAGTGATGAGGCAGTATGGCTGGCCTCAGGGGATCTCATAGGAGTATACAGTGTATGCTCGATATGCTGACGAGGAGAGACAGGGATGGTCACCTAGGCTATCCTATGCTTTAGTGATGTAGGAGCTGACAGGTTTACACTGACTGAGGTGGGATTACCTAGATGATATAGCAGATGCGGGGGTATTGCCCCAGTATAGAGATTATTTTCAGTGGCATCCTTTCCCACGGTTTAGAGACCCAGGTGAGTAGGCTCCTTAGATTGAGGATGTTGAGGAGGATGCCCCCGCACCGGCATAGGGACAGGGCAAGAGGTAGGGTCAAGCACAAAGAGCTGAGGGTGGATCCCTAGGGGGAGTGGGTGAGGCAGAGGAGGAGAGAGTAGCTCCTAGATAGGTACGATAGCGGAGAGAGGAGCAGAGTGGAGGTGGTGGTGGTGGTGGAGATGGGGGTGGAGATGGGGGACCTATAAGAGAGCATGGATAGGATGCTGGTAGGTCGATGAGAGCACGTCTTGCAGAGCTGCAGTCACAGTTGATAGTGATGCAGACTTAGTTGGTGGAGCGAGATCGACAGCTGGCCAAGGTGAGGACTGAGCATGATCGCCAGATTGTGGCTTTGAGAGTAGAGTTGAGAGCAAAGATAGAGTCTCTACGACAAGAGGTCCTTCTCCAGAGTAGTAGGGCATCTTATTACATAGCAGCATTTAGTGTTGTAGCTCATGTTGCACAGCAGGTGCAATCTTATTCACAGTATATGGCCCGATCAGTGGGAGCACGAGCACCTCGACAGGATCCCGGGCATTAGGCTCCTCCTCCTCCACCAGGCGATGAGGGAGAGGTTGCTAGCTAGATTTTTCATTTGTAGCTCAGATATGTTTTTGTAGACACACCCATATTTTTGTAGCCTATACGATTCTTGCTCTGATGGGAGTTTGTACATGTCATTGGATATCATTTTGTACTCTTAGACTTGAGATGATATATATATATGAGATCTGATTTGACTTCATTGTACTTGTGTCAATTGGTTATGAGATGTTTCTCTATGCTTTATTCTATATGTATGCATTTCTTTTTCAGCATGAATGTATGTATTGCAAATGATTATGGATGTCTATGTTTTTGTTTCTTTTCATATGCAAATAAATGAATGCAAATGAGTAATAATGAAATGAATGAATCTATATAAGATGTTTATGTATGCAGCTAACATCTCAAAACACAAGTACTCGATCAAAGAAATGATGAAGAAGAGACCACTTAGCAAAGAAATGGTGAAGCTTCCAACTCTAATTCAACAAATGAAGAGATCATTATTATTACACCAAAATCACTCTAAAGTCACAAATGCAAAATGAAATGTAAAATGATATGCGAAATGCAACCTAAACCTAGTCACTGGATTTAAAATGCTTAAGATTCATCATTGAGCATAACGAACACAATAGGCAAGTTAGAGTTCTTTTCTTTTTCAATGTGCAATATTAATAATCTTGTCCGCAATGACCCTTTTTTCATTCATATCCTTGGACAGATTTCACAGGGACCCAAATTGCATCATAAAGAAATTCCCTCAAAACAAACAAAGAAATGATATAGACCTCCCTGTAGCATACAAATAAGCGGAGTCAAGGTATGTGATGCAATTTCACCTTAATGTGAAGGCTCTTATCACAGACACCCAGCTAATTTATATGTTTACAAATCATCGGGATCATTCCTAAAGCAGAAAACAAAGAAAATATTATGCCCCCAATCCTTGCTCCTCTTAGTCACAATAGACTTCCTCGAGTTACTCAGAGGGACAATAATTAAAAATCAATATAAAAGATAGCATACAAAGAAAATTTTCATGCAAAGCTCAAACTGTTCAGTGATTGTTTTCTGTTATGTTGTTTTGCTTGTTAACTCAATGATAAAAACTCTGTAGTAGTCAGGAGATAGATGACTGACTCGGAGTGGATGACCGGTTTTCACTGACGGGAAAATCACTTGTTTGTTACTGCTTAGGACATGGGATGTGCTCTATCAATTTTCCTAAGACTAGGGCATTGATCAATTTCAAGTCATGTGGGTTCCAACGAACCAGGGTGTCATGAAAGTGACCACAAAATATGTACAAGTTCCAATTTTTAGGATTTTTTTCAGGATTTTTTCAGCTGTATAGTTTGCTGGAGCAGAGAATGCTATGTAAAGAATCTTTTTAGGTGAATGGTGTTAATCGGTTCTCAGAGTTGTTCTCCTTCCGATGTTGAGAGCTGATAGGCACCAAAGCCGAAGATTGCAGTAATGATATAGGGACCCAGCCAGTTGGGTTAAAACTTCCCTTTGTTGTCTTGAAACTATTATTTTTTGGATTTTCTCTTAGTACTAGGTCTCCAGCCTGAAATTCTCTTTGTCTAACCTTCTTGTTATATCCTCTAGACATTCTCTTTTGGTACACTCTGAGATGATCAAACGCCACTTGCCGACGTTCATCTAGCAATTCGAGTTCTTGCAATCTAGATATTCTGTGATCTTCATCAGTAACAAGACCTTGCAATGAAACTCTTAGAGATGGTATTTCTACTTCAATAGGTAATACTGCTTCGGACCCATACACCAAAGAGAAAGGTGTAGCCCCAATAGGTGTTCTGATACTTGTTCTGTAAGCCCATAGTGCAAGATTAAGCTACAGATGCCAATCCTTCCCGGATTTGTTCACTGCTCTGTGAAAGACAGTCAGTAGGTTTTTGTTAGATGCCTCGGCTTGTCCATTACCTTGAGGGTAATATACTAACGACCAGTGTTGCTTTATTTTGAATTTCTCACAAAGTTCATCCAGGTCTTTATTCTTGAACTGTCCTCCATTATTAGTCATGATGGATGAAGGTATCCCATACTTGCAAATTATATAGTTTAGGATGAATAAGGTGACTTGTTTACCAGTTGTTTTGATGAGCGAAACCGCCTCGACCCACTTGGTGAAATACTCAGTGGCAGTTATGATGAATTTATGTCCATTGGATGATGCAGGATATATCTGACCAATGAGATCAAAGGCCCATTACTGAAAAGGCCAGTGTGTAATGAATGGTATGAGATCCCTCGCTAGGGCATGTATGAGATTTCCATGAAGCTGACATTTCTCACAAGTCTTAGCAAATTTTATGGCATCTTTTTCCATATCTGGCTAGTAGTGGCCAACCCATAATAGTTTCCGAGCTAAAGTAAAACCATTCAAATGAGATCCACAAATACCTTCATGGACTTCCAATAATGCACGTTTAGACGCTTCAGTTTCTAGACATCTAAGCAATGTACCATCCAAACCTCGTCTAAATAAATCATTAGCTATGATAACATACCACGAAGCATTTCAAGTTAGGTTTCTTTTCTCATTTCGGGTAAAATTTTTAGGAATAACATGGTCACGTAGATAGGAGTAGATGTGGCTATATCTGGATGAGTCGTGTCCAATAATAGAACAGACTATTTGGGTTTCAGGGGAATCATAAGCTGGGTAACGTAACTCTTCCACTAGGAATTCAAAGTGAGCATTGAACTCTTGTAACTCAGGTACGGATGCCAGAGTGGCCATAGCATCTGCTGCTCTGTTAGCAGACCTTGGGATCTGCTAGAATGACACAAGAGCAAAGTACTTCTTGAGATCGTCCACCATTCTCTTGTAAGGCATCAACTTCTCATCTCAAGTCTGATATGTATCATTGATTTGATTGATGACCAGCTGAGAATCTCCATAAATATGTAATTCAACAACCTTCCATTCAACGGCTAGCTTTATCCCATTTACCAAGGCTTCATATTCTACAATATTGTTTTTACAGGGAAATAAAATTTTGTAAGATTTTGGGATGGAGTACTTTTGAGGAGTAATGAATAATATGCCAGCACCTGAACCATTTTGAGTAAAGGACCCATCAAAGAACATCTTCCAGGGTTGTTGAGCAAGATGCATTATTGATTCATCTGGGAACTTTATGTGTAGCGGTTGAGTATCCTCAAGTGGAGCTTCAACAAGTTGATTAGCAATTACCTATCCTTTTATGGCTTTACGTTCCACATATTCAATGTCAAATTCTGTAAGGATCATGACCCATTTTGCCAATCTTCCTATGAGTGTCGCTTTATTAAGAAGATACTTGAGTGGATCAATTTTAGCCACCAACTTGATTGAATGTGCTAGCATGTAGTGTCTTAGTTTTTGTGATGTAAAGACCAATGCTAAGCATGCTTTTTCTATTATAGTATAATTCATTTCATAAGACACCAATGTCCTATTGATGTAATAGATAGCTCTTTCCTTTTTGTTGTCATCCTGTTGCGCCAAAAGTGCCCCCAGTGATGAATCTATTGCTAATATATATAAGATTAGTGGTTTACCTTGAATAGGTGGCATTAAGATTGGTGGATTTGATAGATACTCTTTGATTTGCTGAAGATGTTTCTCACATTCTTGATCCCAATTGTATAATACACCTTTCCTTAGTACCTTCGTGAAAGGTTGAGCCTTGTCTGCTAGCTGAGAAATGAACCTTCTGATAAACTGGAGATGTCCTTGTAGACTTCTCATTTGACTGATATTCTTTGGAGGCAGCATTTCCATTATGGCTTGGACTTTCTCAGGATCAACTTCGATTCCTTTTTTTGAAATAATGTACCCAAGTAGCTTACCAGATGTCACTCCGAATGCACACTTCTTTGGGTTTAACCAGAGTTTGAACTTTTCCATTATGTCGAGGATAGGACCTAACTCTTGAATATTTGTTGATCTTTTCATAGTTTTCACTAAAGTATCATCAACGTAGTCTTCCATATTCTTGTGCATCATATCATGAAAAATTGTAGTGACTTCTCTTTGATAGGTTGCTCCTACATTCTTTAGCCCAAATGGCATGACATTCCAGCAAAAGTTTCCCCATGCACAGGTGAAAGCTGTCTTTTCCTGATCTCCAGGAGCTATTTTGATTTGATTGTATCCAGAGAATCCATCCATTAGTGAGTACATTTCATACCCCACGGTCATGTCAACTATCATATCAATATTTGGTAATGGAAAATCATCCTCCGGACGTGCTTTGGTAAGATCTCTGAAGTCAGTGCAAACTCTGATAGATTTGTCTACCTTTGATACAGGTACTATGTTTGAAATCCATTCGGCATAATCTATAGCTCTAATGAATCCAACTTTGAGTAGTTTTTCTAGTTCAACCTTGACCAGTAATGCTACATGTGGGTGCATCTTAAGGAGTTTTTTCTTAACTGGTTTTACTCTTGGTGTGATTGAAAGATGGTGCATAATGAGATCAAGATCCAAGCCTGGCATATCAGAGTATGTCCATGCAAAGTTTATTTTCTTTTCTAAGAATAGCTGGGTGAACTCTTTCAATTCTTCTGCTGATAGTGATTGACCTACATGAATGATATGTGGTATCTCTTGACTCCCAATGTTCACTAGCTGAGTTGGCTCGATCAATATGGAAGACCGCTCCTGAAAATGACTAGGCAGTATACCAAGTATCTCACCTTCAGGCACCTCAAAGAGGTTTTCACCTTTAGGTACATCCTTTATTTTCTCTTTTTTAGATTTTGACACCGCCACAATATGGTTTTTGCCATCAGATCTTTTATTTTTATTTTTCTTGTTTTTGTGACTAAGATACTTGATATCCTCTTCAGTCATATTTTCACTTCATTCACTGGTGGAAGAGCTCATAGGTTCAACTGCATTGAGATAATAGGATAATGTATAGTCATTGGCAAAAGTAGGTATATCCATGGGTTGATTCTGTAAAGTACAGTCAATCAATTCGGGATGTATTAAGGACAAATTTTGGATAGGTTCAAGAGCATTCACGGTATTGTTATCACAACTACGGATCAAAAAATCAAGTTCCAGAATGATACCTTGTGTAAGCGTCTCGAGACCAGGAAGAGTCTGATTATGATTATTAAAGTTCATGTTAATATTTAATTGATCTAATCCAATAGACATACTTGTAACATCATTTACTACGTTGGACTGGACGTCATGTCATGGTTTAACAACAATAAGACTAGTAGGCAACTTTTCATTGTTTGTATTAGATGATTTAGAACTTGAGGATGAGTGGGTATCATCATGAATAGGACTGTCATCAGAGTCATCAGAATCATCAGAGTTATCAGATGAAGTTTCCAAGTCTCTTTCAGGTGATTTAGTAAGCATATGTATGGTATCAATACTAACATCTTTAATGCTACAAATTCCTTCATATTGTAGTTCATTTGTCATTTGTATCTGACACACCTGTTGACATGATCTCATTGTTTCTGTGATTTTTTGTCATCTACTCCATTCAGCTTCTTCTGGATTGATAACTGGTTCTTGTTCTATAGCTTCTAACTCTTCCTGTGTAGTGGTATAACTGATTTGTTCTATTTTAGGATAAGGACACATAGATGAGAAGCTTTCTGGTATTGTTCCTTCTTTCAATGCTTGTTTATAATTTGCTTGCCTCTTTTGTCTAATTTCTTGTATTTCCCTCTCTAGTTTTATGTGCATCAGCTCTTGAGTATCATCTATGACACCACTAGATTCTTCTAAAGTTTTTGTAGAGGATGTGTCTGAAAGATAGTCAGGACCCCATTCATACTCATTTGAATTGGTCTCTGAATCATCTACTTGTTGCCTACCAGTATATGTGACTGGAACTTTTAATGGTGCAAACAATTCTCTAATTCTTACCATTTCATCTCTTATATCCTCAGGAACCTCAACTTCTTGTATTATCATAGCTGATACTGTCGAAGCTTGAGCACTGACTATTTCTTCTTTCTTGATTGTTGATTCTTCTTTCTCTTTTCTACACTCTTCTTTTGTTTGTTTAGTGTTTTCTTCCTGTAATGTTAAAGGCGATATCTTTTTCAAGCCTTTAGACTTAGAAACATGTTTTTGTTTTGATGTCTTTTTAGGATTATATCCCAGTCTGGCTTTATCATGTGTGGATTTGGTTTGTAGCTGAATTGGTTCAGTAATACCTTCTTTTTGTTTGCCCAAAGGACCAGTACCTGAGTACCCCATGCGCTGAATCATTTTGTAACCATGACCGTATTGGTTTGAGGAAATCTCACAATGTCATACCTCCTCATTTGGACTATCTTCCTTAAAGAGCCAGTTAAGCACAACATCCTCTTCTATTTCATCCGCTAAGGAGGTAGAAGACTGTATGAAGAGACCATCATATATAGTATTCGGAGCTAAAGTTTGTGTTCTCATAGCTTCTGATGGCTTTCCCAACTATCTTGGCGATGGAGGGAGAGAAACTAATGATAGTACCAGTTCTATCTTGTAGCCATCCATGTCGGTATCTGTAATCTTCAATCTCTTTTCTAAGTCTTTCATCACTGTTTCTGGATCTTAATTTGGAGAGGCTGCCCTATTATGAGGCACAAAAGTATTTGCACCTTTTGTCAATGCATTACAGATGATATTTGTATCAGTAGGAATATTGACTTCAGCTCCATTATAAGGAAACTTTAAGCATTGGTGATATGTTGATGGTACTGCCTTCATTTCATGAATCCATGGCCTGCCCAGTAATATATTGTTTGACAATGGAATATCAAGAACCTACAAAAGGACATCTCTCTCTACTGGTCCCACTCTAATTGGTAATGATACCAAACCTTTGGAGGTCCTCTCTTCTTCATCATAGGCTTTAATTGTTATTTTCTTGCCTGGATCAATGACATTTTAAGAGAATCCTAGTTGTGTAAGCAGATGATAAGTATAGATATTCAACTCCGTGTCTCCATCTATCAAAACACGTTTAACTCTATGTTTGTGGATCATGGCTTCAATATGCAATGGTTGGTTATGTGGATGATTTAATGAATTGTCATCTTCTTCAGAGAAGTTCAAATAGTAAGGTGAATTCAGATGACCCACCATAGACTAAAACCTTTCAATGTCTAAATCTTTTGGAATGGTGGTCGTGAGCAATGCTTTGTCTAGGATTTCCTTGTGAGTAGATGAGAGCTATAGCAATTCAAAAATTGAAATTTGAGCATGTGTCCTTCTCAACTGTTCAACCACACTATATCTAGAGGATGATGATGAAGTTAACCTTTTAAATTTGTCCAAGGTCGATTCTTTTTGTTTGTTTGGTAAGGCTGTTGGATTTGATGTTTCTTGAGCCGGTTTGGAAGAACTAGCTCCTTGGAGGGTAACTTTCTTTTGAGATCTGGTCAGAGCTTTTGCATATAGTGATTCATTTGGTTTATCTTGGACTATAATCACATTGCAATAGTCTGAGTGTGAAGGTTCAATCATGTTGATAGCGTTGTCCTGGCTGGCATAAGTAGAATTTACCTTGGCACCTCCTTTGGTCTTTGAGGAATCATCTTGTTCATAAGCAGGCAAAGGGTCTTTAAATGCTTTATGATCAGCATTGGCTGGATAATTCCCAACAACAACTTTACCAACATCTATGAGATCTTGAATCTCATGTTTTAGCTTCATGCAATTGTTTATGTTATGACCCTTATTCTGATGGAAGTCACAGTATTCATTTTCTCTCCACCATCTTGGTTTGACATCCGGATCATATGGTCTGGAGTTATCTGGTAGTGTTATCAAGTTCTTTACCAACAAAGTTTTGAAAGCAGACTCATATGATTCTTCAAGAGGAGTAAAATCACGCTTAGGTTTGGAAAGCCAAGGCTTTTCTTTGAACCATTCCTTTGTTTTCTTTGGCAGATTTGCTGCTGCAATCTCAACGGCTTTAAGTGCTTGTGTACCACTAGCCAGGTTGAATATTGTTGATTTTGAGTTGGTTTTGACAGTGTCTACAACTCCATCATTAACTATTGTTATCTTTGGCAAATTTCCAATACTTGTTCTTCTCTTTAGAGCTAGATCTTGTTTGTGTTTCTTTCCAAGGTGTGATATCTCCCTTCTTTATGAGCACATCTTCCATTCGAATGGCATTATCTACCATTTTGTTAAATGATGGGTGCACTTGCATTTGTATGCTATATATTAGTTCAGGGACCAAGTTATTGACAAATATATCCATTTTCTCAGAGTCTGGAATAGGTCATGGGTACCTAGAGAACATCCTTCTCCAACATTGGAGAAAAGTAAGAAGAGGTTCCCCTATTTTCTGTTGAGTATTACAAAGATCGATCATAGTCATAGGATGTCGAATGTTGTATGAGTATTGTTGTAAAAATAGTTGGATTAGTTCTTCAAATGTTTTTATTCCTTTGGGTAGACTTGAGAACCATTACATTGCTTGATCCCCTAAACTCCTTGGGAAGAGATGCATGAGGTAAATTTGATCATGCATGAATTCCATACAAGCAGCACTAAATTCCCTAACATGATCTTGAGGATCTGAGGTACCATCTTAGCATGTGCAAATTCTCGTCAAATGGAAAGGGACATATTATTTCCAGAGAATATTGTTTTAGGGACTTGTCCTTATTCTTCAGCTCTATGAGCTCTATCCGCAAAGCTAGTAACTATTTGTGTACCATGATTATAGGTGAGTCTTCCCTTTTAGTAACAAGTGTTTGAACATCATATCCAATAGGAAGTTTGGCACCTTGATTTGCTAGTTCTAAGAAATAGTCTTCCTTTTCTGAGGTCATGATAGTTTTCATCATTTTTCTAAAGTCTTTGACTTTCTGACAGTCAAGGATTTCTTTTTCTGGAGGTTAAACAACTTTGTCAATCTCACTTGATGATGAGGAGTCATTATGATTTTCAGGAATATTATGGTCATTTTTGTTTCCATCATTGTATTCTATCTCATGTATAGTGGCAGATTTCAGTTCATCAAAAATTGGTCCGCCTGATGACGATGGCATGTCAGTGAGGAGATCCTTCACGTAGAATGGATTATCTTGATAAGTGAAGGTTTGTTCTTTGCCTTTGGCTTGTTTCTTACGAGAACTCCTGGTTTGAATAGGCATTTTTGTGGATTAGTGTGACCTAGAGTTGTTTTGTGATGCGGAGGTCAAGATCAATTTCAGAGCTAGTTGTTCTGTTTAGAGTATTGTTTGGGAGAAACAATTGAGATTTTGTCCAATTTCAGGAATGATCTATCCTGTCTAAGACATTATCCAAGTTGATTCTAAGTGTAGTGTAAGATGTAGTCTGGTTTCAGGAATGATCTATCCTGTACAAGACGTTATCTAAGTGACTAAAATTTGACAGGTAGTTGATTGAACTAGCTGAGAGGTGATCGACCAAATCATGCAACGCAAATGGAAGAGGTACACTGTCTTGATCTATTTATGCTCGGGAAAATGATAACCAGTATTATGTTTGTTGTAAGCTATTTTTAGGAAAGTTTGATTGTTCTATTCTGACAAAACCAGAGACTCATATGATAGGATTTTCTGGACCAGATGACAATTTAGCAGTTATAGGACGACAATAGTTCTGTTTCGTACGAGTTGCTGCCTCATACCATATGACAAATGGGCATGTGCAGGACGACAAAAGACTGAGAGCAGTTATGTTTCGTACGACATAGGATACAAAGTCAGACGATAGAATGAAATGACTCATACGACATAGAATTGGGTATAAGATGACAAACCAGAAGACTCATACGACACAGGATGTGATATTGGACGATGAATTATCAGACTCGTATGACTGTTCATAGGACAAAGCCTAGAAATTTTGAGTTTTTTCGATTGCTGAGTATGACCAATTCTGAGATGGATTGATTTTTGACCAGGATAGACTATTTTTTTACATGGACAGAGTTTTGACTTAGGATGGACTAGTTTCTGACATGGACAAAGTTTTGACTCACTGAGTTTGTTTCTTATCTTCTCCAATTTTTGGTATTCCAGTTTTTGTTTCAGGGATGAAAACACAGAAAACAAGTAGTATGTAATAGTGACTCCAATCACAACATGCAAACCCTAAGGAATTTGGTGAGGCAAGAAAACCTTTGCTTGTAGACTCAAGTACACACCCAATAGCTAATCAGAATACAGCCGCTGAGTCTCACGCAATGGATTCTCAACACCGTATTATCTAACTCCAAACGCTAATGGGGGCACGAAATGACAAGTATCTTGGGAGAGTTACTATCTCTCTTGCACAAAGATTATCTCCCTTTCGGAGGTGAACCAGGTAGCTTCTAATTTTAATTGGATTTAGTCAGGGGTCCATTCGACGCATCAAGGTATAAACTCAATTAAGAGGTCTCCCAGCCTTGAAAACCAAGGTTTAATATACCTGAAGGTACGAAGGAGAGCTATTCTCGAGCACTGCCGTTGACTTGATTTTCATCAACTCACGTTTATTTTATAGTGGGTTGGAGTACTTGGCATTTAGCCATTCCCACTTAGGTCGTTCCCCTCTCACCGGCCCTAAAGGCTATAGAGTTATTAGGTCCTCGGGAGGGTAGGCCTACTAAAGATGTTGCAATCAATCTTAAGAAAGCACTTCAAGGGTCTGGATTTCTGATTGTCTAAAAGAAGACAAGAGCATACTCTCCTACCTCTCAGATTTTTCTAAAACATGAAAGACAAATTTTGTTCATTAACTAGATAGAAATTTAGGTGCCTAAAAATGAATTTAAAGAATAGAGGATGTTTAGTCAATTCTCCTTAGGCAACCTGCAAAGACAACGAATCAGTAGTCATATTGTCTTTGTGCGACAAGCATATTCTTCGACAAGCATTCTACAAAAACTAGTTAGGCTATGAAAAATTCTGAGACAAATAGATAAACAGTCAGGGTCAGTCATCAAAATAATCAAAAAATGATAAAATCATGAAATTTACCTTTTTACCAGAAAATACAGAATCGTACGACAGAGTCTTGACTCGTACGAGACAAGATTCAGTATCACACAAAAGAAGATTGTTGATGATGTCTGCTCATACGACAAAGGATTTATGCTCGTACGACAAAAGATATGCTAGTACGAAAGGATATGAAAATTCATGCGACACCTGTAGTAATTGTCGTATGAGATGTATGGACGAAAAACCGAAAAATCAAAAAACCTGAAAAAATAACAAAAATAAAAAAAAATCAATCTTGGAGGCCGAAAAAGAAGTAGTCTTCGGCCCCACGGTGGGCACCAGAAATGTGTGTGTGAAAAAGTGAACCTGTAGCTGCAAGCACAAAACTTCAATTAAGTCATTATATGCATGGTTAGTAATCAATAATCAATAAGAAATAAACCATAGCAAAGCAACTAATTGCCTTCTAAAAGATGAGAGTATAAGATTGCTCTCAGATTTTTATAAGCAATACCAGTGACTAGACTACACCAAGATGAAGGATTTAATCTATATGATCTTAAGGTATATGGATGCAAGATGGATGAATAATTCAAGCAAAAAAATCACTTCAAGCAATAATGGATGTAAGATGGATGCAAATAATCTAAAAAAAAAAGCAATAATAATCAATCAATGGCTCTAGAGCAAAATCAGCATAATAATGACATATTCTCAAAAATCTCTGGGGTGAATTGAAATGAGAGCTGATGACTGAATTTATAGAGAATTACAAAGAGATGATGAAAAAGCTCAATTTAAGATTAATTGAAATAATTGAGAAATCAGGTTGAGTTAACCTTGAGATAGATTCCAATTATAGTTCAATTGAAATGCATTCGAATTAGAAGTCCAAGTTGCATTGGAAAACAATAATAAATCAATTCCATGCATTTGTGATAAAAATAGATAATTCTTCAATTTAATCAAGAAAAGAGTCTTTTTAATGCAACTGAACTTCTTTTTCTGAAAAGCTTTGAGTTCCAATTTAAGAGAATAATTAATAATTCAATTAATTGCTTTTCTGATTTCAAATTCTCAATTTAGAAAAAGAAATAATATCTCAAGTTTGATTTCTCTCTCAATTCAATTCTTTTATTTAATTTTCAATTCAACTCTTTGTTTTGTAATAAATTCTTCTTTTTGTAGTAAATTAATTCTTTTTTGCATGATTGAATGGCAAATTTATTAATTAATTAAATATGCAAAGATATTTAATAAATTAAAATAGGATAATTAATCAAAATGAATATTCTTGGAATGATTCAATTAATTAAATAAATATTTAATTAATATTGGGTAATTGATTTTGCCATGTGATATTTGATAATTAAAGAATTAATTATGTGCTCAAGATTGATTTAATTATCTTTTGGTTAGGACCTTGGTGATGTTGTCGAGATTAGAGGCCCATGGTTTAGATGACCATTTTTAGGGTATTACAGAAGGTTTTAATGACTCAGGATCAATGTATGCAGAAGAAGGAACAGCTTCGCGATTACTGGGAATGATCGTCTTAGTTTTCGGTCTCAAGTTATTGCAGTATATGAATGGATTAGGATCTCCATTAACTGTTATTTCAACTCCATTATGAGGAAACTTAATGCATTAGTGGTATGTAGATGAGACTGCCCTCATTTCATGAATCCAAGGACATCCTAGTAATATATTGTATGTGAGATCCAGGTCTAGGACCTGACAAACCATCCTTTGTAACTGGCCCAACTCTAAGAGGTAAGGTGACTGTACCTTTGGATGAACGCTCTTCATCATCATATGCCTTGATGTTAATTTTGTTTATAGAATTCACAAATTTATTAGAATATCCCAATTGTTTAATAGTACTGAATGTACAAATGTTTAGACCTGCTCCTCCATCTATCAACACTCGTTTTATTCGATGTTTGTGTATGAAGGCTTCAATGTGTAAAGGTGCATTATGTGGCTGACTTACGGAGGCGTCATCAGCTTTTGTGAATGTAAGGGAGTGTGGAATGGAAAGGTATCCCACCATGGCTTGAAACTGGTCCACATTCAGATCTGTAAGGGAGTGTGGAATGGAAAGGTATCCCACCATGGCTTGAAACTGGTCCACATTCAGATCAGTAGGGACAGAAGTGTCTCTTAAGATTTTGTCAAGAATGGCTTTATGTGCGGGGGATATGCGTAAGAGCTCAAGGATGGAGATGAGCACGGGTGTCTTCCCTAACTATTCTACAAGGTCATACTCAGGCTTGGCTGATGAGGAAGCGGTGTTTTTAGCTGGAGCACCTTACAAAGTGAATTTACCTCGACGGGTTGTAACATGACATTCAGAGGTAGGTTCAAAGAAGATCCAATGCCTTTTAGGACAATTTTGGGTCTTTGGGTGGAATTCTCAAGCGTTTTGTCCTTGATGATAATGGTAGAGACATAATTGTCCATCAAAATGTGATTGATAGTTGAATCATAGTTATAAGATGCTCTTGT
Source organism: Cryptomeria japonica (assembly GCF_030272615.1). Lineage (NCBI taxonomy): Eukaryota > Viridiplantae > Streptophyta > Pinopsida > Cupressales > Cupressaceae > Cryptomeria > Cryptomeria japonica. The sequence continues at coordinate 458,537,404 of NC_081411.1, forward strand.
ATAGTTGGTTTGGTCATCTATCCCTGCAACTTTTCCCTTGTCATGTTTTGGGAATGGTTCTTTAAACATCTCATGTTCCTGATTGGATGAGTGTCCTTCAATCTCAATGTCACCTCTATCAATGAGATCTTGTATGATGTTCTTCAGTCAATGACAATTTCCTATCTTGTGTCCTTTGCTCTTATGAAATTCACAATATTCATCATCATTCCACCAATTTGGTTTAACCTTTGGTTCATATGGAGGAAAATCTGGAACTGTGATTACTTTGTTTGCCACTAGCTTTTTGAGAACTGACTCAAGTGGTTCTCCCAATGGGGTGTACTTCCTTCATGATCTAGAAGTTGTTTTAGTATTCACTTGATTGTTTGTAGAGTTTGATCCCAAAAAAATGATTTTGGATCGCACTGTATTGGCATCAACAACACCATCATTGATGGTGTTCTTGTTTTTGCTCCAAAATCTTGGCTTATCTTTTCCTTTAAAGTCATCTTTGTTTTCTTTGAATATCTTAATGACTCCTTGCTCAATTAGGACCTTTTCTGTCGCTAAAACTTTTTCAATGACATCCTTGAAGGTGGACAAACAAGTTTTTCTTAGATCATAGCCAATGTCTTTGTTAACATTCTGGGTGAACATCTCTACCATTTATTTCTGTGGAATTTCACAAGAGCATCTGTTGGCTAAATTCCTCCATCTTTTTAAAAATGATGAAAAAGACTCTCCATCATTTTGCTTGGTGTTGCACAAAGTAGTGACTGATATGTCTGTCTCTATGTTGTATGAGAAATGTTGGATAAATGCCTCTGCTAAGTCACCCCATGACTTAATTCTGGGTGGAAGTTGGGAGAACCATTCCATAGCTTGATCACCTAAGCTTTGTGGGAATAATCTCATCAAATATGTCTCTTCTGCTGCTATAGACACCTAAAATTGTCATGTCTAATTAAATAAATATTCTATTTATTTAATTATCTAAGCTTAATTCTTCTATTAATTAAATAAATATTTATTTATTTAATTAATTCATTTATCCTCTTCTAGCCTTATTTCTCATTTAAATAAATACATTTATCTATTTAAATTACCCTTTTTCTAAATTAAATAAATATTTTATTTATTTAATTATCCCTCTTCTTCTATTAATTAAATAAATCTTTATTTATTTAATTAATTCATTAACCTTTTCTACCCATGACACATGTCATTCATCTCTTAATTCATGCACTACCTACCCCTTTCATTATTTTATTATTTCTTTTTCCTACCCTCTAATCATAGCCGACCTCCTTTTACACCTCTCAATATTATCCCTCCATTTCATATTGTGTCTTCTATATAAGGAGATACTTCCTTCATTATCAAACCCTAATCAATTTATGCACTTGACTACACTACGCTTTTGAGCATATGCGATCCTACTTGCAACCACATTCCGTTCTTTGTTGAGCTCTTGTGCACATAAAATCTGAGAGCAAATATATCAAGCAAGATCAATGGAGATAGGAAGAATGGAGATCCAAACCCTATTGGACATGTGATGGTATAATCTTTGTGATTTCATTTGATTTGCATTGTCTTAGGTAATCTTCATATGTTATGGTGGATCTTTGTTGTTGTTAGGCTAGGGTTTTGTGGTTAAATTCATTTAGCCTTTCAATATCGTTATTATTGTTATCCATTTTCACCATATACATTTTGGCATGTCCGGTGGGACTCTTGTCCCTTTTGCATTTAACATCCTTGTTGCAGATTTTGTGTTTTGAAGTTGCAGATCTGACATTTTCGACAACATTTTGATATTTTCGCATTTGCATACTTTCGATTTGCGTTTTTGATTTTCTGGCGCGTCTGTGACATCTGGAATCACATCTATGTCCTCGACAGTATTTTATTTTGCAGATTCTGGAAACTGCGTCTGTGTTCCTCAGTCGCATCTACGGTGTTTTTAGATGCGTCTATGTCCAGAAGTCGTGTCTGGGTTCTGGAGCCACGTCTGTGTCTCATAGAAGTGCGTCTGCATCAAGAAGTCGCGTCTGTGTCGAAGGTAACCATGTCTATGTGCACCGGTTTCAATTTTTTTTGAGTTTATTGATTTAGTTTTGGGTCTTGCATTTAAGGTTTCAGATCCGGTTTACTTTGAGCTAACATTTTCAGATCTAGCTAACGAAATTGGTGCAGTTTGTCTTGAAAGCAAAATCATTTTGTTGAAGGCCCCTATTTTCACAAAGTCTTTTGGGTTTAAAATCTACCTAACTTGTGTGCTTGCAGGAAGGGGTGATTATTTCAAACAATCCAAACTACTAATAAATCTTTGTTGTAGGTCCTTGGCAAGGATTTTTGGATTTTTATTGTGTGCCTTGTTTTCATAGACTAGCAAACACTTCAATTGGTGCACTTAAATTGAATCATTGTCTTTTGTGTCTTGAGCAATAGGCTCTTTTTGTATAATCTTTAGAGGGCCTATCTTCCCATGTGGTCATTAGGACTACTAGTGAGAAGAGAACGACCCAAGTGGTAGCGAGGAAAACCCACCTCTTTCGAACCACTATAAATAACTGTATTCATGGTGAAAACTATGAATAACGTGTGCTGATTAGTTCATACCGACACTATGTCTCTCCATAAACCCGTTTGATCAAATTTATTTGATCAGTTGTAGGGCGTAACCCCTACCAGCTGGGAGCCTTCTGTATTTACAAAGCTGAAAGTGCCGCATGTATGGCCACACGAGAGAATGCCCTTACTAGCACCTTTTTGTTTTAGAAGCCCAAATCCTTCTAGTTGTTGGGACAGGACGTCGGACCTCTGGTAGCAGCCCACACACATACGGTTCTTAGTAGAGATACAAAGTTCACCACAGGAAGTTTTTGTGGGGACTGATGCTTGGCTAACCCAAGAAGTGAGTGTCAAGGGTGGAGCCAGTGAGGTCAAGCATCTAAGTATCTGCTCTGAATAGCATAGCCTCGGGGGTAAAACCCCATCTGGGATCAACAACTATTGTCTTGGCCAGCCATAAGAATTGTGCTTGACTTATTTTAAACATTCAAACATTCAAGACCAAACAACAAAACATTGTGTCTTTTGTGTCTTCAAGTGTGTGCAAAACATTTTTTTTTTTTTTTTTTACATCGAACAACAGACTTTTCTTGGAGTCATTTTGAGTCTAGACACTTGCAAACATTGGGTCTTCATCAACACTGTGTCCTCTTGTCACGAAAAACAGTCAAACAGTTAGATTTGGTCACAACAAAAATGACTTCACAAATTGTAAAAAATTGCACAAATTTTGCAGAAACGCGTCTGTGTCTGACATAATAGTGTCTATGTTGTATAACTGCGTCTGTGAAGGGCAGAAACGCGTCTGTGTTTCCAGAATCAACAGTGCACTTTACAAAAATCTTAGAAGTGCATCTGTGTTAAATAGAACCACGTCCGTGTCAGGAAATCACGTCTGTGCAGTATACAGGCGCATCTGTGTTCAGAATTGAAAAAACTTTTACAGTACAGCAAACAAACACAGTCAGTTTTGGAATTCTTGAGCTTCCTAGGTCATTTCTCCAGGGTTTCATTTAGCATTCAACCTGCCTTTGGGTCTCACACAGTCCATCATTGCCTCACACCTTACATTACATTCACATTTCTCTAAACTTGAGTCAAAAGGTCACTTGCTTGTCCTCATCATACTTTGTCAACACACTACATACAACAACATTTTGCTAAGTGGTCCCTCATCAAGGTCTCACACCTTTGGGTCTCATTTGGTCTTACTTAGAGTCAAGGCCAACTTACCTCATCAAGAGAAACTATCCTCTCTTTGGAAGTCACACCTACTCTACTACATACATACTTGGTCTTACACTTTGGACATTGCAAGAACACCTCAAATTCATTTACATTTCATCCATCTCTTGGTCTTCCATACTTTTTCCATTTTCATCTAGTCTAACACATCTTGGTCAATACCTAGTTCATGGTTGAAACCTGTCTTCAAAAATCTAGGAGAGAAAAACTAAAGAAGCTCAAGAGTCTGCAAACATGAGTGTCTATGAGTATGACAATGATGTCTTTTTCAATACTGATCATAACACATTACCTGACATGGATGCCTATAGAAACATTCCAAATGTTGAGAACATGGACACTACAAACAACAATGATACACACAATGACAATATGGACAACTTCTCTGTACATTCAATAGATGTGGAAGAATCCATTATGGACCCCCACTTCAATCGATTGATTGAGGAAATAATGAGGAGAGATAGACAATACTTCTTACAAATGATGGCACAAAGTGGAGCCAAGATACCTCATGATTTTGACATGTCTCAAATAATGGAAAATCGACCTTTGCAACAAACTCACTCCAACATGGATTAAAGGAGACCTAATAGTGGAGGCAATAGAGGACCATATATGGTACCTGAATCACCATCATCTTTGTTTCAAAAACTAGAGGTCCCACATACACATGGTCAAGCATATGATACTCACCTTCGCAGACCATTATGGAAGTCTTATGCAGAAAGATATGCTCAATCACATACCAATGCTAAGGATCAACTACCAAAGCAATTGGATATTCAAAGGCATGCTCAAAATTTGGACACAAGGAAACCCTGTGTCAAATTTGGGGGCAACACATTAGAACATGACATGCCTGTAGAGTATGGTATACATGGACAAAATAGATATTTCGTTCCTCAACATGAATCTATACCAAGTGGTCCATATACGCAGCATCATTATAGACCTCCTCCATATGAACATGTGTATGATCAATATCATCCATATATGTAACATGCTCCTCCTCCAATTGGTGCCTCAAGCATGGGGTATGGTCCAAGAAGTCGATCTCCACCTAAGAGCAATTTGGAACAACAAATCAGGGACTTACAAAAGAAAATGGAGGACATAAATACACCAAAGCCAACATACACAATGAGAGACATATGTCTTTATCCATTTGACAAGAGCATTCCAATGCCTCCTTTTCCTACACACTTTGTGATGCCTAAATTTGATAAGTATAGAGGAAAAGGGGATCCTAAGGCACACATAAGATAGTTTTTCATAGCTTGCATTGAGGTAGCAGTAGAAGAGACATATTTGATGAGATTATTCCCACAAAGCTTAGGTGATCAAGCTATGGAATGGTTCTCCCAACTTCCACCTGGTATTAAGTCATGGGGTGACTTAGCAGAGGCATTTATCCAACATTTCTCCTACAACATAGAGACAGACATATCAGTCACTACTTTGTGCAACACCAAGCAAAGGGATGGAGAATCTTTTTCATCATTTTTACAAAGATGGAGAAATCTAGCCAGTAGATGCTCTTGTGAAATTCCACAAAAACAAATGGTAGAGATGTTCACACAAAATGTTAGTAAAGACATTGGATATGATCTAAGGAAAGCTTGTTTGTCCACCTTCAAGGACGTCATTGAAAAAGGCTTAGCAATAGAGAAGGTCCTAATTGAACAAGGAGTCATTAAGATATTCAAGGAAAACAAAGATGACTTTAAAGGAAAGGACAAGCCAAGATTTTGGAATAAAAACAAGAACACAGTCAATGATGGCATTGTTGATGCCAATACAGTGCGACCCAAATTCATTTTTTCGAGATCAAATTCTACAAACAATCAAGTGAATACTCAAACAACTTCCAGATCATGAAGGAAGTACACTCCATTGGGAGAACCACTTGAGTCAGTTTTCAAGAAGCTTGTGGCAAACAAGGTAATCACAGTTCTAGAGTCTCCTCCATATGAACCAAAGGTTAAACCAAATTGGTGGAATGATGATAAGTATTGTGAATTTCATAAGAGTAAGGGTCATAAGATAGGAAATTGTCATTGACTGAAGAACATCATACAAGATCTCATTGATAGAGGTGACATTGAGATTGAGGGACACTCATCCAATCAAGAACATGAGATGTTTAAGGAACCATTCCCAAAGCATGACAAGGGAAAAGCTAAAGCCACAGAGGATCAAACCAACTATACCAGAGCATCCTACAACTATGATTCAACTATCAATCACATCTTGATGGACAATTACGTCTCTACCATTATCATCAAGGATAAAAACCTTGAGAATTCTACCCAGAGACCCAAGATTGTCCTAAATGGTGTTGGATCTTCTTCTGAACCAACCTCTGAATGTCATGTTACAACCTGTCGAGGTAAACTCACTTTGCAAGGTGCTCCAACCAAAAACACCCCTTCTTCATCAACCAAGCTTGAGTACAACCTTGTAGAACAGTTAGGGAAGACACCCACGCTCATCTCCATCCTTGAGCTCTTATGCATATCCCCTACACATAAGGCCATTCTTGACAAAATCTTGAGAGATACTGTCATTCCTACTGATCTGAACGTGGACCAGTTTCAAGCCATGGTGGGATACCTTTCCGTTCCACACTCGCTGACATTCACAGAAGCCAATGACGCCTCTGTGAGCCAACCACATAATGCACCATTACACATTGAAGCCTTCATACACAAACATCAAATAAAACAAGTCCTAATAGATGGAGGAGCTGGTCTAAACATTTGTACATTGAGCACAATTAAACAATTGGGATATTCTGATAAAGCTGTAAATTCTACAAACAAAATCACCATCAAGGCATATGATGATGAAGAGCGTTCATCCAAGGGCACAGTCACCTTACCTCTCCGAGTTGGGCCAGTTACGAAGGATGTGGTTTGTCAAGTCCTAGATCTAGATCTCACTTATAATATATTGCTAGGACGTCCTTGGATTCATGAAATGAGGGCAGTCCCATCTACATATCACCAATGCATTAAGTTTCCTCACAATGGAGTGGAGGTAACAGTTAATGGTGATCCTAATCCATTCATATACTGCAATAACCTAAGATCAAAAACTAAGACCATCATTCCCAGTAATCGCGAAGCTGTTCCTTCTTCGGCATACATTGATCCTGAGTCATTAAAACCTTCAACATCAAAACAAGGTGAGCTTAAAGGCAAATTTCAGGACAAGGGCATGGGGGAATATACTTTCAATTAGACCATGTACTTACAACAAGTCATGAGTTCACCAAAAGAATATGGAAGACCACATCCTAACAAGCAAATATCCATCATTGTACTCAAATGGGACCCTACTACCTTTCAAAGATGGGGCGAACTGGAAAAGGAAGACTTATACAAAATGCTTTACAAAGACATTGAAGATGATACACAAGATCACATCAATCTACCATGTGAGAAATATGGCAAAGGTTTTAAGATCCTACAAAAATTTGGGTATGATGGAAAAAGCCCTCTTGGGTTACGAAAGGAAGGCATCATTGAACCTTTACAACCTAAATTGACATTCAAAAAGGAACGCTCGAAAGGACTTGGTTTCTTGACTTCCAAGGTCCACACTCAAAGGACAAAAGAAGCCTTACAAATCAAAGCTGCCAAAATTCAACAAGAGGGTCACTATTCCACATACTCCAACGAATGGGAATGGGTTCAGATAAATCCTCCAGTGACTACGAGCTCACCGAAACATTTAGAGAGCTAGCTGAACCCACAGAAGAAGAGGAATTTTATAAAAGATTCAAAGTTGGTCAAGAAACAACCCATGAGGATTCCACACAGTCCTTGTCTCAAGGTTCTAGGTTGAAATCACATAGGATGAGAACACCTATCCCAGAATGTGCTACTAGTGATGATAATTTGGATTCGTTCACGATCGAGACTGATGAGGAGAGTGCCATCGATGACCTTGATAATTACCTTGACATACCTGAATATAACTACATCTTCACTCTTAGCACCGCTAACTTCGAAGAAATTAAAGGCCTTCCCCTTGTTCACCACCAACTCATTGACTGGGATCATGAAGGACCTGCACAGTTTGACACATTCCAAAATGATGAAGCTTTTATTGACTATCTTGGCATACAAGATGATCTCCCCCCTGGGGACCATAAAGCAGGACACACTATAGAACTCAATAGCGTGGCATATTTTGGTGAGGGTGTCAGACCTTCCAGTTGTAAAAATGTGAAAATAAGAACAAACCAAGGGTCTTATGGCAAAAACCACACTGTGGCATTGTTTGACCCCAAAAAAGTAAAAAGAAAGGATGTATCTGAGGGCGAAAACCTCTCTGAGGCACCTGAAGATGGAAGGCTCGGCATTCTCCCAACATCATATGAGGAAAAGTCATCCATGTTGGTAGAGGAGACTATCAAAACAAACATTGGTATAGAAGAGGTTCCACACAACATATTCTTGGCTCAATCATTGACGGAGTCAGAAAGGTCAAAATTCATAAGTTTCTTCAAAGAAAGACAAATCAACTTTGCTTGGTCATACGCTGATATGCCTGGATTGGATCCGGATTTGGTAATGCATCATTTGACAGTTAAACTGGGGGCAAAACAAGTGAAACAAAAATTAAGAAAGATGCATCCACAAGTTGCATTATTGGTCAAAGAAGAGCTTGAGAAATTACTGGATGTTGGATTCATACGCCTAATTGATTATCCTAAATGGATCTCCAACTTAGTGCCTGTCAGTAAACCAGATCACAGCATCAAAATATGTACAGATTTCAGAGACATCAACAAAGCTTGTCCAAAGGATGACTTCCCATTACCAAATATTGACTTGATTGTCGATCTCACAGTAGGTCATGAAATGTTATCATTGATGGATGGATTCTCTGGTTATAATCAAATAAAGATCGTGCCCGAGGATCAACACAAAACATCATTCACTTGTCCTTGGGGAACTTTCTGTTGGAATGTCATGCCCTTCGGGCTAAAAAATGCAGGCGCTACATATCAAAGAGCCATGACTACTATATTTCATGATCTCATGCACATAACTGTGGAAGATTATGTCGATGACTTCTTGGGCAAATCAATAGACAGAAATACACATTTGGACATACTTTCAGTTGTCTTTGATCGGTTGGAAAAATACAAAGTAAGATTAAACCCCAAGAAATGTGTCTTTGGAGTAACCTTTGAGAAGCTCCTAGGATTCATTGTATCCAAAAGAGGAATCGAAGCTGATCTAGCAAATGTCAAGGCCATCCTAGAGATGCAACCACCAAGAAATATTAGTCAACTTCAGTCTTTACAAGGGAGACTCTAGTCCATACGAAGATTCATAGCGCAACTTACAGATAAGTGTAATCCTTTTCAGCACTTGCTACATAAAAACATCAAATTCAAATGGGATGATAACTGTCAACAGGCTTTCCAGACACTCAAAGATTATCTTTTGAATCCACCAGTTTTGATGCCACCAGTTCCAAATCAACCTCTGTTACTATACATATCAGCTACTCCAATAGCACTGGGGGCACTCTTAGCACAACAAATTGCTGAGGGCAAAGAAAAAGCAGTATACTATATCAGTCGCACATTGGTGGGATATGAGCTAAACTATACACCAATTGAGCGTGCATGTCTCACCGTGGTCTTTGCTTCGCAGAAATTATGACATTACATGCTCACTCATAAGACTAAGTTGGTTGCAAGAATCGATCTATTGAAATACCTTCTCAATAAAGCAACACTTACTGGGTGACTGATCAAATGGGTAATGATCCTGAGTGAATTTGACATTGAGTATGTGGATAGAAAAGCAATAAAAGGACAAGCCATCGCAGATCAATTAGCAGATGCTCCCATGATAGATGATGTTCCTCTATGTTCAGAATTTCCAGATGAATCCATTTTAACAATGTCACATGCAAAGCCATGGCAACTGTACTTTGATGGCTCATACACACAGCATGGGGCAGGAGCTGGCATCCTCTTTATAACTCCTCAAGGGGATTCTATACCAAAATCATACCGGTTATCATTTCCTTGGACTAACAATATAGCGGAATATGAGGCATTAACAATTGGATTATGGATTGCAGTTTAGTGGAAGATCCAAGAACTTCATGTTTTTGGGGAATCTCAACTTGTAATCCATTAAGCAACTGATGATTACCAAACAAAAGATGAAAAATTAATGCCTTACAAACAAATGGTGGATGACCTAAGACAACACTTCACAAAGATAGACTTTGAGTAGATACCAAGAGAGTAGAATCGAGCCGTCGATGCCATGGCTACAATTGCCTCACTGATCGGTCGACCTCCAAATGAGACCCGCTATGAGTTCTTGGTGGATAACCTTTTGGTTCCTTCATATGAAATCACTCCTACTGAGATGATATGTGTTGTCGGTCCCGAGTCCCAGTTATATGGTTCCATTTTTACATACCTTCATGACAATACCCTACCTCATGATCTATCAAATAACCAACGTCACACTTTCATTCGCCAATCCTCTTGATATGTCATTTTAGCTGATATCCTATACCGGCGAAGTCTAGATGGCACTCTTCTTAGATGTTTAGAAAGAGACAAAGCTTAGATTGCGTTGCGTGAAGTACATGAAGGGATATGTGGTCCACATGCTAGTGGTCCTACCTTAGCCAAAAAACTCATCAAGACTGGATATTACTGGCCCAATATGGAAAATGACTCATATCAATTTGTCAAGAAATGTAATCAATGTCAAATTCATCGAGACCTCATACATGCGCCAGCACAAGAACTTCAACCAATTGCATCTCCTTGGCCCTTTTTTTAGTGGGGACTCGATCTCATAGGCAAGATTCACCCTCCTTCTTCCAATGGTCATAAATTCATTATCACTACCACAAAATATTTCACAAAATGGATTGAAGTCGTGCCTCTCACACAAGTCATTGGAAAACAGATTGCTACGTTCATCCTCAACTATATCATATGTCGATATGGTATTACTGTTTCTATTATCACTGATAACGGGCGTCCCTTCAAAAATCAGGATGTTCATGAACTCTATGACCGCTTCCATATTTCCAATCATTTTTCCATGCCATATTACCCCCAAGGTAATGGTCAAGATAAGGTGTCTAATAAGACAATCCTTAAGATCCTTAAAAAGACATTCGACGACGTTGGTCGTAATTGGCATATCCAACTTAATCCTACACTTTGGGCATACCGCACAAGTGTCCGCACACCTACAGGAGATACACCCTATTCACTTGTCTATGGCACTAAAGCCATCTTGCCTATTGAGGTCGAGCTACCCTCTTTACGAGTCTCTTTGCAAAACATTATCAGTGATGAAGACTATAGGGTCCTCGCTTACAAGAGCTTGAACTACTGGATGAACGAAGACAAACTGCTTTTAATCATCTCAAGGCTTACCAACAACAAATGATTCACAGCTATAATCACAAGGTCAAGCCTTGCACATTTGAGGTAGGTGATTTGGTTCTTAGAGAAAACCCCAAAAATCAGCAAGACAAAGAGAAGAAGGGCAAGTTCGAACCAAATTGGCTTGGTCCTTACATCATTACAGCAGCATATGGATCTGCTGCATATCAGCTCTCAACTACAGAAGGTAAACCTTTGGAGGATCCTATCAACAGCATGCACCTTCGTAGGTTTTACACATAGCTCTTCAGAGTATCCTAATCCAAAAATACAAAAAAAATTATAAAACAAAAAAATCGTTACTTGGTGAAAACCTAGCAAACAGGCACCTTGTGACACAAAAAAACATTGAAAAATCGAAAAAAGTAAAGAGAAATAATTTTGTTCAATAGTGAAAACCACTTCGGTGGCACCCTGGGCAAGTACCATGGTGAAAACTAGGTCACCAGTGCCATGCATAGTGACATTACTCCTTCCTCCTTCAAGATTCACTTTTATCCTTTCACTTTGCACACACTCACAACCTATTCATCCATAATAAACTTACCCATTCCCATCATGGCTTGTTATTGATCTACCCAAGATTGGTTAGCCATTCATAATAAACCTCCCTTTTCACCCCTTTCCATTCATAATAAATCAGATCCTCTCTATGGCTAAGGCAAATCCTACATCTAGTGATGGGTGTAGAACTGAGAACATCACATGTTTCGAGGAGTATAGTTTCTTCCAGCTTCCTTCAGTCTATCCATGCACAATCCTCAATAAAGTTTCATCTTCTCCACAATAAAGTATCAGTTTCATGGATTCAGTCAGTTTCAGATGAGACACAGCAGGAACAATGGGCTTCAACAAATCAAATCTTTCAACAGACTCAGACAACATATGGTTCAGTGCTATCTATCCTTTCTGTGAAAGTAAACATTGTGACCACAATCAAATAAGACTTATACAAGTGACAAGAGACACTAAATTTGAGGACTACAATGGATGTTGGTGTCGAGTCTTGGTTTTCTTTTGATTTTATCTTTTGGTGACATGTCTTTTAGCTTTTCCAAGATGTCTCTAACTAGAGATTCTATCTCCAGGATGTCTTTGACTAGAAAGGCAAGGATGGGGTATCGTCACCTATTTGTATTTGTTGTCTGTGGATTGTCTTTTAGTAATTCTATGACTTGTCCAAGGATATGAGGACACTGAGAGTCTAGTATGAACTGGGGCATTCCTTGTTTGTGACTGTCTTATCTTTCTGCAAATGGGTACAATGACTTTTTGGGGGTCGAACATATGCCTCGATTGTCATTACCTACTTGCCATAATAAAGATCAATGATGATAACGCACAAGAGCTCTTTCACTTTCATATCTTCTGCCTTCCATCCCCCTTTCTTGATTGACTTCCATCATCCTTCTCGAGTCCACGTAGCCTGCTATCACATGACTGAGTATAATGACACACCAAAAACATTTGCATTTCATGTAGTTGCACCTGCATTACCACATATAAGCATTTCATACATACATATAGATATCACAACTACATCACATCCTGCACACAACACTTGTTAGCACAATTTACATTTGCATTATCATATTCATCTGCATTACATACATTCACATTTGCATTTACATAACATATAAACATAAAAGAATAAAAATATTGCATTTCATCATGTACATATTTGCATCCATATCATAAGCATCACATAAGAACATCTCATCACATAAGTACACATGCATATAGCTGCCGCAAAGATGAATCATCTCATATATATATATAAAGTGTCATCATACAATGATGTCAAAATCATATGGCTACAATCACCCGAAGGTGTCTACATCATTATACAAAAATGATACAATACTGATACATAGGGAGCCCTCTACGGCTATGATGAACTCCCTCCCTCGGAGCCGCCTAGCCTCGATGGAATCTGAGCCCCCAAAGGACCCGCCCCAAGATCATCCCTCTTGTCCCCTCTATCTGGTGGTGGTGGAGGACCCATAACCCCACCACTAGACGCCTATCTCCTCCGGCTCCCTCTCATAGCTATCGTTGTCCGCGATGTTCTATGGAAGCTCCTCACCCACTGATCAGCTAGCACAACACCATAATAGAGATCTTGCCAATAGCTTATCTCCTCCCCTGCCTGCAGGACATAGGCATATCCAGCCCCTGTGTCCTCTATTGCCTACCTCCTCAATGTTGTCTCAGCCTCTGTGTAGAGCTAAATGGCCTGGTCCCGCTCCTGCTCAGTATCTCTGAGCCGCCTCCTGAGCCTATCCCTCTCCCTCTCCAGGTCCTAGATCTCATCTACCTATCCCTGGTAGATCTCCTTTAGCTCTGTCAACTCATCCTCCTCTGCCTTAGCCCCCTATGGCTCCCCCTGTACGGGTGCCTGCCCCTATGCCTGTGCCTGTACTGGTGCCTGTCCTTGTACATGTCCCTGTACCTGCACCTATCTGGGACCCTGTGCTATTGGCGCCTATAGCGGTAATCCACCATGACCCCTCACCACCTGAGCCTACCTGTTCTCTCCACCCTCCCTCCATGGTGCCACCCTCATCTCTTCAACTGCCCCCCTCCTCCTCCGTCGGCCTCTACCCCCATCATCTTCATCATCATCACCATCCCCACCACCATCTCCATCTAGTAGCTCTCCTGGATCCGTTAGGTGTGGGAATGGATGCTCAGCCCAGTATGCTGTATACTCGACATCCATGCCAGCATCCTCGATCTCTGGCCACATGTCCCAAGGTAAAGGCATCATCTCCACTAGCTGTGTAACAGCCTAGGCATATGATAGTAAGGGCCCAAACTGTGCCTGATCCCTGACAGTCCGTGCATACATGCCTAAACCCCGTGGCATCCGCTGGATCCTGCTGAACTACCTACCCACCCTGTCCACTAGCTACCTCTCCAGTACATAGGGCATCCGCCCAATCAGAAACCTACTCCAGAAGGTGTAGGGTAGCTCTACCGCATCATCCTCCCACTGCTCACATCCCAGGTATGGCCTCCATATAACCATATCAATGTCATCAATAACCCACCGCCAGTGCTCTAACCTGCCAATCCGTGGCTGTGAGGTGATCATGTCATACACATGCACGAAATTGCATCCATGACCTCTGCCCCTGAAGTGTATTAGTCTCGTCACCAGTAGATGCTCATAGGACCACACCTATAACAATGTGACCCCGCATCCCAATCCCACTGACCCATGGTACACAAACTGATGCAACTCGTAATACAGGTGTGCTAGCACACATGGTCCCCAGGCATATCTGGTGTGCTGTGTCACCAGTGTCTCCAATGCACCTCCCCAGCCCACAGCCAACCCTCGTGTCACTCTATCAGGGCACAAGAACCCACTGATTACTCCTCCTATCACTGCTGGCAGCGCTAATCCTATAGCTATCATGGTGTCCCAAGCCACATGCCCTGCCCTCATCTCCAGTCCTGGGTCCTAGAACACTTGTCTCAGGGTCTCCCTGTCTCCATCTCAATCGTACGGAATCAGCTCCCCATCGATCAGTATCCGCAAAATCCTGTATACATCCTTGAGGGTGACTGTCATCTCCCCCATCGGCAAATGAAAGGTGCAAGTCTCGGAGTGCCACCTCTCCGCCAGTGCAGTCAGTAGTCCCATGTTCGCCCAAAACTTAGGCACATAAAGAATATGTCTCAGACCCATAGCCTCAATAGTCACTCGGTCCTCGAAGGTCAGCTCAAGTCGCAATCTCTGCGTCGATGGGAATCTCTCCTGTGACTCCAACATAAGCAAATACTCTTGCAGTCAAGCAAATCAATCATGTCAGTCATAGTGGCATTCACTGTTCATCACAAAATGCTACTTTTTATCTAAGTGCATATGGTATTCTATCCTAGTGACACTCCCTATTCATCACAAAGTGTTGCTGATTATCCTAGTGGTACTCCCTATTCATCACAAAGTACTACGTGTTTTGCACTCCCTGTTCATCACAAAGTGCTGCTCACATTTGCACTCCCTGTTCATCACAAAGTGCTCCTCACATTTACACTAACTGTTCATCACAAAGTGCTGCTCATATTTTAGTACTCCCTGTTCATCACAAAGTACTATATCTTGGTACTCACTATTCATCACAAAGTGCCTTGATTTATCCTATCCTAGGGCCTCTGCTTGAGTGAATCCTCTTGAGTAATTTCCTAATTGGCAACATATGTTCTATCACAGAATTGTCAATCCTAGCCCTATTTGCAATCCTAGTCATCTT
Organism: Cryptomeria japonica; assembly: GCF_030272615.1. NCBI lineage: Eukaryota > Viridiplantae > Streptophyta > Pinopsida > Cupressales > Cupressaceae > Cryptomeria > Cryptomeria japonica. The sequence continues at coordinate 458,552,923 of NC_081411.1, forward strand.
TAGAGGACCTGCTTGAGTGTATCCTCTCAGCAGCTTATCCAATCGATAGCGTATGTTCATCACAAAACTGCCGATTTGACCTAGAAGACACAAATTCACATTTTTGGACACAAACATGCTTTCCTGACATAAACGCACTTGAAGACTGCATAGACGTGCTTGTTTTACATAAACGTGTCTAAAGCACACAGATGTGCCTGTGCTCTGCATAAAAGCACCTGGGTGACACAAACATGCCTTCTTGGCATAGATGCGCCTACACTGCATAGATGCGGCTGCATTTGGCATAGATGCATTTTTAGACACAGATGTGCCTGGCACAAACACATATGCGCCTGGCAAGCACAGACGCACCTAGCACCTGTAAAGCAGAAAAATCGAACCCTAGTTGTTCTCCCCTCCCCAACTCCAAGGAGAGAGAAGGGAGAGTCACTAGGGTTGATGGTTTTCACTTAGGAGGGACTTTACATTCAAAAGAGGGGTTGAAACCCACAAGATCCAGTCCCATGCAATGCAAGATTGGATTCTAAATGAGTTTCAAGGGTTGTGACATCAAGGATACCCTCTTTTGTAAAGAATGTAGATAGAAAGATTGAACTAGGAATGCATGTAAAGTAGGAAAGATTCGCTTATAAGTAGAGATAGGGATACAGGATGAAGCTGCGGACCTGGAATTAGCAGTAAAATATCGAGACGGTGTTGTTCTGCAAATTTGAGTGAAAGTTGACGGGACGATGGTGCCCGACGTGAACACGGTCCTCTGAAAAATCCATGAAATGAAGGGGGATCTATTCGTCTCTGCACAAGGATTCCAGATCTTCAATTACAGCCGCGTACCTGCAACCTACACACAGAAAAGAGAGGATGATTGGGGGGTTAGGGATGAGGGGTTTGCCTTTAGGTCAAACCCTGGTTTTGGAATTAACCAAGAAATGAGAATGCTGTAAATGTAAATGTTTGTAATGTAAACAAGTACTGATACCTTGTTGTAAGAATGTTTGTATTCTTACATGCGAAGGTGTAATGTATGTAGTATGTTGTATGTTGTATGTGATCTCCTCTTCAATGGTTGAATACTTGTCTTGAATGCAACACTTAGCCTTGAATGGAGACTTAGAATGCTCAATTGCTTGAAGGAATGCTTGAATGCTTGAATGCTTGAATATCGCTTTCGCGCCTTGCTCACATATGTCCTCCTCCCTTTTTGAGAGAGGAAATGTAGTCTATATACTTGTCAATTAGGGCTGGTAGACTAATTTTCCCGACCTTAGGCCGACTAGGAAACATTATTTTCCAATTTGCAAACTTAAAGACCCGATGCCCCAAAAGAGACCGGGCCCAAAATAGGGCCAGGGACCAGGGCACTGGGCACCATGATCCCACCTCCCGGGACAGCAGGGTGCAAGGAGGATTAGGCCAGGGTGCTGAGAAATACAGTTTTTGATGTCATGAACAAGTTTCGGGGTCTCCATTCAGGTTTCGTGTTGCATCGCCATCGTGAAGACCCAAATGCAGTCGAAATTGCAAGTGTCACAATTTTAGGATGCTACATTTAGCCCCCACTTTAGCGGGAGTATAAGCGTATGCTCATACTTCTGGTAAAGTACAAGGAAACAACATTGAAAAACTTTTACCATGTCAAGGAGGCAAGATACACCAAGCCCCCAGTGGACTAAGGATCTTACGACTTCGATTGACAAAGTAAAAGGGAAGATCATGAGGGAGAACCATCACTGTCAGTAGTAAGGTTCCCTCACTATGAGTCATGCAAGAAAGATATCAAAATTTTCAAGGCAAAGCTAAATTTGTCAAGAAATTTTCAAGTATCTTGAAAAGATATGAACGGGATGTATGCCCCCCTACGTTAAAGCGATCGTACATGCCTCACCGGGGGTGATTGCTTTAAGGTAGTGATACATATAAGAATGAGAAGGGAAAGGAGCACGTTATCACAAGGATTTAGCCCCCAAGTGAGAGATAAGCCCAAGGATAATAGACACAAAACACAAAGCACAAGGTGACTTTGCTTTCCTCAGGGTTAGTATGTTGTATGATAATTCATGTATATCATATGTATGTATGCATAATTGTTCTTCATTCCCCAATCAAGGAAGGTCACCTAGAAGAAGGGAACACATGTGTCTTTTGAGTCAACATGAGAGAGACCAAAAGAGATCTCAATGCTTTGCATCATCCTCAAGTAGGCAACACTAAGGACAACAAATAGAAGGATGAGAATAACACATAGAAGAAGTAACAAAAGAGATCAAGAGAGGAGGAGAGAGTCTGCTATGCTAATGAAACTAGTCTAGCACGTCATCTACCCCCCGATCTTGCTGATCAATATTTCGGGAAGGTAGGAAACATGCTAGAGGTGGAACATCCAACACAGCAGATGGAGCTATCACAAGATCCAAACAAGGGCTATGTTCATGTTCCGAGCCACATTGTTCTTGTCTAGGAGCTAGGATAAGTGCTTTAGAAAATTCGTTAGATAAATGGTTATCAACATCAACATATTCATATTCACTATCAGAATGACCAGGAGTAACATTTTCATCATGAATAACATTTTCATCTATATCATCATCAAGATTTATAAAAATAGGATCTTCAACTCGCACAAGATCAAGACCATCATGCATCTTATGTTTAGGAGATTTCGGCTCAATCGTCGGCTGAGGAGAAAATGGAATAATACTGGCTGAAGGTGTTTTTGGGGATTGCAAAGTTTGAGAAGCAGCTGCCTGAGCTCTAAGACGACACTTTCGTCAACATTCACGTGCAGAATGATTTCATCTAGTCTTAGTAGGAAGTTGAGGAGAGTGAGGAGGAGGAATGTTCTCATCCTTTTCACTTGGGTGTTTAGGTTGTGGTCTCTTAGGTTGAATAATAGGAGAAGAGGAAGGTCTCTTCTCTCCATAAGAGGAAGGAGGAGGAACTGCTCCATATAAAGGAGGAATATTTGGTTTAGGAAGGAGACCAAGTCCATCATGACGAGGAGGTATAGGTCTACCTTTAGAAAGTTTATTAGACATGGGCATAATCACATTCATAGGGATGGGTTGGGAATCTTCTTGGGGAAAGACATTGGTTTTATCTTTCAAAGGAAGAACTTCCTTCTCAAGAATGATAGGAATATCAAGTTTGGGTGTTCTAGGTTCACTTAGAGATAGGATCATATCCTTTTTCCACTTTTGATAAGATTTGAAAAGATGATCACTTCGCAGTGGAAGAGATTGGAATTGTTTAGGCCAAAAGTAATCAATAGGAACGCTAGAAGTTCTTTCAGCTGGTTTAAAGAGACTATGATTGACAGTAACAACTTCACCATTATGGGGAAATTTCAAGCACTTGTGAATAGGAGAAGCAATAGCTTTCATGGAAGATAGCCAAGGATAGCCTAGCTTCACACGAAATTGTTCGGATGATGGAATAATAGCAAAGTCCACATCAAGGGATTTGTTATGGACCTCAATAGGTAATATAATAGAACCAATTGTAGGAGAAGAAAATGCATCAAATAGTTTCACAACCACATTTGTTTTGTCATAGATCACTTGATTCAATTGCAAAGTAAAAAGAAACTCTTCAGTAATGACATTAATCATGCAAGAAGGATCAATAAGCACTCCACAGCAAGGTGTATTCTTGACTTTTGCAACTATATATAAAGGACCGTCAGGTGCCCTGATAGTTTCACTGGAATCAAATGTGATGGAAGGTTCTTTAGGGATTTTCTGCTGCTCCACAGAGTTAATCACATTAGGAGTCATAGACACAAGATCATCAGGTGAGACAGAGGAATCAGTAGTATCGATCACATTAGAGGTATGAGAAGGCAATGGATCAGTAAAAATATGAAGATTTTGGTTAGGAGGAGCTACAGATGTGTTGCCTTTATCATTCACACCAAAAACAGAGATAGTATTATTATCAATCAAATCTTGAATTTTACCCTTTAAAGAAAAACATTTTTCAGTATCATGCCCAGGTTGACGATGAAATTGACAAAAAGATTTCTTATCAAAATAGGGTGAATTAATCTTTGCAGGATCTATTTGCCTTATAGGAGGAAGGGTAAGCACATTTTGTTCCAATAAATTATTCATAATACTATGCAATGATTCATTCAAAGGAGTAAACTTTCTTTCTTTCTTGAAAAACTTAGAAATAGGAGGCACACCTGATGCTGCATTCACATTGTTGTTGATGATGTTTTCATTGAATTTAATGGACTTTCTGTTCGGTTTAAACTTCCCAAATGGTTGTTGACTACTATCACCCTTATCACTTGGAGCCATAGGATTTGCTTGTTCCATTTGACTCACAGTCAGTTGATAATTGTGAAGAGTTGCGCACAACTGTTGGAAAGAAGTAAACTCAGAAAACAGGAGTTTTTCTCTAATATCTTTTTGTAAATTAGAAATAAAGATTCTTTGAATATCATTGTCAGGTACTGGAAAGGAAATTTGAGCATACAAATGCTTATATCTACCAATGAAATCAGTCACTTTTTCTTTAACACCTTGTTTACAATGCATTAAATCAATCAAAGTAACCTTAGGACTTATATTGTTTTGAAACTGTTGAATGAAAGCATTTGCAAGTTGTTCAAAAGAAGAAATAGAATAGGAAGGCAACGAGCAATACCATTGTAGGGCTTTATCTCTTAATGTTCTAGTAAACAGTTTTGCAAGCAACCTTTGGTCATAAGCAAAATCGGTACATATTGTTTGAAATGTCTTAACATGTGTTAGAGGATCACCCTTACCATTATAAAGCTCCAAATGCGGAATTTCAACATGTTTAGGGGGAATAGCTCGAACAATGTTAAGAGAAAGTGGGCTCGCAACATCAAATGTGGGCACACTAAACTTAGATTGATTCATAGAGGCAATTTGTTGTTGTAAAGAAGAGACACTTGTGCAAGATTGTTAATGGTTGCTTCAGTCGAAGAGTTCATATTAGACGTGTTAGATTGTGATGGAGGTGTTATGTTATTGAAGGAAGGTAGAGAGTAAGGTGGTGGGACACTATGATAGTTAGTCATAGGAGATGATTGGAAAGGAGGAACACTACAAGGAGGAATGGAATGGTTAAATGAATTGCCCTCTTGCGTCGTGTTTATTTGTGGAGATATAATAGGAACACTTATTGAAGGAATGAATGAAGAAGTCGGATTGAATGAAGGAAGAGGGTTGAAGGAAGAAGAGGGATTGCCCCCATGACTGGTGATCATAGGAGGAATGTCTTGTATTGAAGTAGTCATTATGTTTGATGTAAAAGTAGGTATACTAGCAATAGGAGTTGTCAAAGGAATAGAATGATTAACTTGAGTAGGAGGTTGTGTATAACCCAAAGTTTTGGCACAACTCTTCATAGGCATCACATTCGAATCCACAATGTGTGCAATACCACACAAAATATCAATTCCATTCTTATCACTTTGAACCATACGTTTTAGATCCTCAATTAATGAAAGAGCTTCGCTATCAGGGTATTCTTGAGACATTCATTGTCGAAAACCATCAAATTGGTTATCCAATTTTGAAAGTTGTTCTACAGAAACCTCATGGAGAGCTTCTTCATCATTAAGAGGATTAGAGGAATTACCCATGTCCTCGTTAAAAAGGCCATTCAAATTAGGTTCCATCTCCTCAGTAATTAAACCTTGGAAAGACTTAATTCTAAGGCTTCGTCTAACGGGAATAGTGTAAGTAGGGCTTATTGTTGTAAAACTCATGCACTAAAGAGAGAGAGAAGATTTTGAATTTTAGAGGTAGCAAATTTCAATAAAATCAGCCAATCTCCTAGATTTAAGCTGTTAGATACAATCAGGACAATCTCCCAAAATTTCGGAAAAAATGTCCGGGACCGTGGCGAACGGAGTGCACACGGTCCTCGCAAATTTTTTCGAAATTTTCAGGGATGAAAGTTATGATGATTTTAAAGCTAATCTGAAAAAATTGAGTGATTTTACGATCTATAGATAGGCCAAATTAAAGTTGCAATCTCGAAATTGAACCCTACCAAGATTGTTGAAAAATGTAAAATTTGAATTTTGAAAAAGAGAGGGAAACTGAAATTTTGAATTTTATGATTTTAGAGGGAATACTGAAAGCAATGCAGGCTTTGAAATTTAAAAGTTGACTCGATTTCATGCAAAATTTGAATTTGAAAGTGGAAATCAAGGTTGTTGCAATTAAACACTTAATTTCAAAAGTCACAAACTGCAAAAATTTGAATAAAGCACTGAAATTTTGAATGAATAACAACACACTTTTCAGATTTAGGACTGTAAGGAACACAATTTTGATACAAATTTCAATTTCAACAATTTTTGAATGATTATAAGCCTTTATCCAAGCAATCACTAAACCAAGTTTGACTTTAATTTTGAAAGTGTTAGAATTGATAAAATCAGCCAAAATTCTGGATTTTAGCAGAAAAATACAGTAAGATCTAGCTCCCGAAATTTCGGAAAAAATGTCGGGGACGATGGCGCTCGGGGTGCACACGGTCCTCGCAACTTTTTTCCAAATTTTCAGGGATGAAAGATATTGTGATTTTATTGCGGAATCCAAAGTTACAGCCGATTTGGAGGTGTTTTGATCAGTCAAATTATCAGTCAAAGGTTGAACCAGGAAGGTTTTAAAAATTAGGGTTTTGACACTTAACCACTTAATTTTCAAAATTAAAGCACAAATATGAATTGATAATTTGCAATAGAAGGGTAGATCTGAAAAAAGCATTAACAATTAAACATTTCACAAGCTCAATTACTAAAAAGAAAATTTTAGGGTTTTCATGCAATTAGCCTCTAAAATTTGCAAAAGATCAAACATGGAAATGTAATTAAGGAAGCAAATTTTTTAGATCTAACCATGAATAATCAGAATTAGGATGTTCACATCGGGTTCACCAAAATGTAAAGCGGAAAAATCGAACCCTAGTTGTTCTCCCCTCCCCAACTCCAAGGAGAGAGAAGGAAGAGTCACTAGGGTTGATGGTTTTCACTTAGGAGGGACTTTACATTCAAAAGAGGGGTTGAAACCCACAAGATCCAGTCCCACGCAATGCAAGATTGGATTCTAAATGAGTTTCAAGGGTTGTGACATCAAGGATACCCTCTTTTGTAAAGAATGTAGATAGAAAGATTGAACTAGGAATGCATGTAAAGTAGGAAAGATTCACTTATAAGCAGAGATAGGGATACAGGATGAAGCTGCGGACCCAGAATTAGCAGTAAAATATCGAGACGGTGCTGTTCTGCAAATTTGAGTGAAAGTTGACGGGACGATGGCGCCCAACGTGCACACGGTCCTCCGAAAAATCCGCGAAATGAAGGGGGATCTATTCGTCTCTGCACAAGGATTCCAGATCTTCAATTACAGCTGCGTACCTGCAACCTACACACAGAAATGAGAGGACGATTGGGGGGTTAGGGATGAGGGGTTTGCCTTTAGGTCAAACCCCGGTTTTGGAATTGACCAAGAAATGAGAATGCTGTAAATGTAAATGTTTGTAATGTAAACAAGTACTGATACCTTGTTGTAAGAATGTTTGTATTCTTACATGCGAAGGTGTAATGTATGTAGTATGTTGTATGTTGTATGTGATCTCCTCTTCAATGGTTGAATCCTTGTCTTGAATGCAACACTTAGCCTTGAATGGAGACTTAGAATGCTCAATTGCTTGAAGGAATGCTTGAATGCTTGAATGCTTGAATATCACTTTCGCGCCTTGCTCACATATGTCCTCCTCCCTTTTTGAGAGAGGAAATGTAGTCTATATACTTGTCAATTAGGGCTGGTAGACTGATTTTCCCGACCTTAGGCTGACCAGGAAACATTATTTTCCAATTTGCAAACTTAAAGACCCGATGCCCCAAAGGAGACCGGGCCCAAAATAGGGCCAGGGACCAGGGCACTGGGTGCCATGGTCCTGGGGGACCAAGGCGCTAGGCGCCATGGTCCTAGGGGACCAGGGCACTGGGCGCCCTAGTCTTGAAGGACCAGGGTGCTGGGCGCCATGGTCCCACCTCCCGGGACAGCAGGGTGCAAGGAGGATCAGGCCAGGGTGCTGAGAAATGCAGTTTTTGATGTCATGAACAAGTTTCGGGGTCTCCATTCAGGTTCTGTGTTGCATCGCCATCGTGAAGACCCAAATGCAGTCAAAATTGCAAGTGTCGCAACTTTAGGACGCTACAGCACCAACGCAAACGCGCCTGGACGTTTTTGACATTTTTTTGGACCCTATTCTAAGTGCATTTATTGCCCTATCTAGCATGCATTAATGACAACAATAAATGCAACATAGTATGAGGAGGATTTGTGGTACTTACCGGCTCTCCTGCCTCTGCTAGCCTTTGGAATCGGTGAATGCGGTCGAATCTGTGAACAAAGGCCATCGCTGCTGACTGCTGCTGCTCTATTTTTCTCTGCACTCTGCTCTCATGGATGTGTGGATGATAATGAGGATGTATTTTCCTTGTGGTCTATCTTATAGACTTCCCTAGCCCTCATTTCTCGAGTCAGTCTTCTTTATCCCATGACTCTGTCACTCTATTCTATCTGGTTAGTCCATTCTAGCCTTTCTTTCTTATCGAGAGATTGTCTACGATCTTTCCAGACATTTTCATCCAATCTCTCGAGGGGGCATATCATTCCCATCTTGGGGCAACTCTGTATCAGTTCATCTTATCTTCTTTGAAACAACGCGACAAGCCGCATTGTCTCAAAGAGGGGCAAAATGTAGACACCTAAAATTGTCAAGTCTAATTAAATAAATATTTTATTTATTTAATTATCTAAGCTTAATTCTTCTATTAATTAAATAAATATTTATTTATTTAATTAATTCATTTATCCTCTTCTAGCCTTATTTCTCATTTAAATAAATACATTTATCTATTTAAATTACCCTTTTTCTAAATTAAATAAATATTTTATTTATTTAATTATCCCACTTCTTCTATTAATTAAATAAATCTTTATTTATTTAATTAATTCATTAACCTTTTCTACCCATGACACATGTCATTCATCTCTTAATTCATGCACTACCTACCCCTTTCATTATTTTATTATTTCTTTTACGTACCCTCTAATCATAGCCAACCTCCTTTTACACCTCTCAATCTTATCCCTCCATTTCATATTGTGTCTTCTATATAAGGAGATACTTCCTTCATTATCAAACCCTAATCAATTTATGCACTTGACTACACTACGCTTTTGAGCATATGTGATCCTACTTGCAACCACATTCCGTTCTTTTTTGAGCTCTTGTGCACATAAAATTTGAGAGCAAATATATCAAGCAAGATCAATGGAGATAGGAAGAATGGAGATCCAAACCCTATTGGACATGTGATGGTATAATCTTTGTGATTTCATTTGATTTGCATTGTCTTAGGTAATCTTCATATGTTATGGTGGATCTTTTTTGTTGTTACGATAGGGTTTTGTGGTTGAATTCATTTAGCCTTTCAATATCGTTATTATTGTTATCCATTTTCACCATATACAGCTGCCACTTCAATGCAAGCTGTGAAAAAGTGTCTTATATGTGCCTTAGGATCTCCTTTGCCTCTATATTTATCGAACTTAGGTGTCACAAAGTGTGTAGGAAATTGAGGCATTGGAATGCTCTTGTCAAATGGATAAGGACATATGTCTCTCATTGTGTATATTGGCTTCAGTATATTTATGTCCTCCATTTTCTTTTGTAAGTCCTTGATTTTCTATTCCAAATTGCTCTTAGGTGGAGATCGACTTCTTGGACCATACCCCATGCTTGAGGCACCAATTGGAGGAGGAGCATGTTGCATATATGGATGATATTGATCATACACATGTTCATATGGAGGAGGTATATAATGATGTTGCGTATATGGACCACTTGGTATAGATTCATGTTGAGGAATGACATATCTTCTTTGTCCATGTATACCATACTCTATAGGAATGTCATGAGTTTGTTCTAGTGTGTTGCCCCCAAATTTGATGCGGGGTTTCCTTGTGTCCAAATTTTGAGCATGCCTTTGAATATCCAATTGCTTTGGTGGTTGATCCTTAGCATTGGTATGTGATTGATCATATTTTTCTGCATAAGACTTCCATAATGGTCTGCGAAGGTGAGTATCATATGCTTGACCATGTGTGTATGGGACCTCTAGTTTTTGAAACAAAGATGATGGTGATTCAGGCACAAGATGTGGTCCTCTATTTCCTCCACTATTAGGCCTCCTTTGATCCATGTTGAGGTGAGGTTGTTGCAAAGGTTGATTTTCCATTATTTGAGACATGTCAAAATCATGAGGGATCTTGGCTCCACTATGTGCCATCACTTGTAAGAAATATTGTCTATCTCTCTTCATTATTTCCTCAACCAATCAATTGAAATGGGGATTCATAATGGTGTCTTCCACTTCTGCTGAATGTATGGAGAAGTTGTCCATATTGTCATTGTGTGTATCATTGTTGTTTGTAGTGTCCATGTTCTCAACATTTTGAATGTTTCTATAAGCATCCATGTCAGGTAATGTAGTATGATCAGAATTGAAAAAGATATCATTGTCATACTCATAGGAACTCATGTTTGTGCACTCTTGAGCCTCTTTAGCTTCTCTCCTAGATTTTTTGGGAATGGGTTTCAACCATGAACTAGGTATTGACCAAGATGTGTAAGACTAGATGAAATGAAAAGAGTATGGAAGACCAAGAGTTGGATGGAATGTAAATGAATCTGAGGTGTACTTGCAATGTCCAAAGTGTAAGACCAAGTATGTATGTAGTAGTGTAGGTGTGGTTTCCAAAGAGATGATAGTTTCTCTTGATGAGGTAAGTTGACCTTGACTCTAAGTAAGACCAAATGAGACCCAAAGGTGATAGACCTTGATGAGGGACCACTCAACAAAATGTTGTTTTATGTAGTGTGTTGACAAAGTAAGATGAGGACAAGCAAGTGACCTTTTGACTCAAGTTTAGACAAATGTGAATGTAATGTAAGGTGTAAAGCAATGATAGACTTTGTGAGACCCAAAGAGAGGTTGAATGCTAGATGAAAACCCCAGAGAGATAACCTAGGAAGCTCAATAAGTTTGAAACTGATTGTTCTTGTTTACTGAATTATGAAAGTTTTCAATCCTGAACACAAACGTGCCTATATACTTCACAAACATGCTTAAATGACACAAACGTTAATCTATCAGACACAGACATGCTTAAATGACACAGACGTGGTTCTATTAGACACATACACATTTCTGAGATGTTGCAATGTTGCTCAAAAGACACAAACGTGTTTCTGTCCTTCATAGACACGGTTATATGACACAGACGTGGTTCTGTCAGACACAGATGCATTTCTGCAAAATTTGTGCAATTTTTCCAATCTGTGAAGTTGCTTGTTGTGACCAAATCTAAATGTTTGACTATTTTTTGTGACAAGAGGACATAGTGTTGATGAGGACTCAATGCTTGCAAGTGTTTAGACTCCCAAAATGACTCAAAGACAAGTGTGTTGTTTGATGTAAAATAGTTTTGCATACACTTAAAGACACAAAAGACACAATGTTTTGATGTTTGGTCTTGAATGCTTGAATGTTCAAAATAAGTCAAGCACAATTCTTATGGCTGGCCAAGACAATAGTTGTTGATCCCACATAGAGTTTCCCCCGAGGCTACGCTATTCAGAGTAGATACTTAGATGCTTGACTCCACTGGCTCCACCCTCAGCACTCACTTCTTGAGGTAGCCAAGCATCAGTCCCCACAAAAACTCCTCATGGCGAACTTTGTATCTCTACTAAGAATCGTATGTGTGTGGGCCGCTACCAAAGGTCCGACCTCCTGCCCCAACAACTAGAAGGATTTTGGCTTCTAAAACAAAAAGGTACTAGTAAGGGCATCTGCTCATGTGGCCATACATGTGTAACTTTCAACTCTGTAAATATAGAAGGCTCCCAGCCGGTAGAGGTTACACCCTACAAATGATCAAATAAATTTGATCAAACGGGTTTATGGGGAGACATAGTGTCGATATGAACTAATCAGCGCACGTTATCCATAGTTTTCACCATGGATATAGTTATTTATAGTGGTTTGGAAGAAGATGGCTTTTCTTTTGCTACCACTTGGGTCATTCTCTCCTCACTAGTAGTCCTAATGACCACACGGGGAGACAGGCCCTCTAAAGATTAAACAAAAAGAGCCTATTGCTCAAGACACAAAATACACTAGGTCAATTTTAGTGCACCAATTGAAGTGTTTGATAATCTATGAAAACAAGGCACACAATAAAGATCAAAATAAAATCCTTATCAAGGTCCTACAACAAAGATTTGTTAGTAGTTTGGATTATTTGCAATGATCACCCCTTCCTGCAAGCACACAAGTTAGGTAAATTTTAGATCCAAAAAGACTTTGTGAAATAGGGGCCTTCAACAATGCGTTTTGTTGACCAATTCAAATATCTGATTCATCATTAAAAAAAACCACTTATAAAATTTCAAGAGATTTCTAGAAATGTAAGAAAATCCAAAAAAATTGCTAATTTGCTCCAAAAATTAATTTTTTATGAAAAATCATAAAAAATTCATATAAAATGCAAAATCGATCCAAAAAATCTGAAATTTTTACTGGAGAGTCCTGATGGTCTTCCAAACCTGCATAAAAACATTTCTACAACAAATTTAAGCAGTTTGTGAGATATGAGTAAAATAATGCAAAACCCTAATTTTCAAAGATCTGATTTTTGAGGAATGATTTTGCATCAAATTTAAAATCACAAAGAACAAATCCTATGTATAATTCTGAGAGATTTCCAAAAATGTAAGAAAATCTAAACAATTCACTAATTTGCTCTCAAAATTTTTTTTTTATGAAAAATCATAAAAAATTCATATAAAATGCAAATTTGATCTCAAAGATCTGAAAATTTTACTAAACACTTCTGATACTTTTCCTAACTTGCAAAACAAATTTGATGCCAACATCCAAAGCCGTTTGTGAGATCTGATCAAAATAAAGAAAAACCCTAATTTTTAAAGATCCAATTTTTAGGGAAATATTTTGCATCAAAATTAAAATTACAAAGAACAAATCATGTGTATACTTATGTGATATTTCTAAAAATGTAATAAAATCCAAAAAATTCACTCATTTTCTCTCAAAATTAATTTTTTATGAAAATTCATAAAAAATTCATAGAAAATTAAACTAAGCTCCAATAAATCTGAATTTTTCTTTGAGAGCTCCTGATGTTGTCTTCAACCCACAAAACAAATTTGGTGCAAAATTTCCAAGCCATTTGTGAGATATGATCAAATCTCTCCAAGATCTTGATTTTGTGTCCAAAACCCTAGCTGCACAAGGTTATTCTCCAAATTGTTTTATAAAACAAAAATATAGGGTTAGAAAAACCTGCAAAAAACATAGATCTAATGAAAATCCATGTCTCACAGGGTGTGCCAAAATGTATATGGTGAAAATGGATAACAATATTGAAAGACTAAATGAATTCAACCACAAAACCCTAGCCTAACAACAACAAAGATCCACCATAACATATGAAGATCACCTAAGACAATGCAAATCAAATAAAATCACAAAGATTATACCATCACATGTCCAATAGGGTTTGGATCTCCATTATTCCTATCTCCATTGATCATGCTTGATATAGTTGCTCTCAGATTTTATGTGTGCACAAGAGCTCAACAAAGAACGAAAATGTGGTCGCAAGTAGGATCACATATGAAAGTGCAAAAGCGTAGTGTAGTCAATTGATCAAGTAGTCGGTTAGATTGATTAGATTGATAATGAAGGAAGCATCCCCTTATATAGAAGACACTATAAGAAATGGAGGGATAAGATTGAGAGGTGTAAAAGATAAATGGTCAGCTATGATTAAAGGGTAGGTAGAGAAAATAATAAAATAATGAAAGGGTAGGTAGTATATGAATTAAGAGATGAATGGCATGTGTTATAGGTAGAAAAGGCTAATGAATTAATTAAACAAATAAAGAATTATTTAATTAATAGAGGAAGTGGGATCAATTAAATAAATAAGATATTTATTTAATTTAGCAAAAGGGTAATTTAAATAAATAAAGATTTATTTAAATGAGAAATAAGGCTAGAAGAGGATAAATGAATCAATTAAATAAATAAAGATTTATTTAATCAATAGAAGAATTAGGCTTAGATAATTAAATACAAAAAAATATTTATTTAACTAGACATGACAATTTTAGGTGTCTACATTGAGAAAGTTTGATATTGATCATGATAACTCAATGATGAACGAATAGTACCAAACTGGTACTGAGAATGGGGGGTGAATCAGTACAGGCAAAAACACAATCCTAAAACCGGTTTGTCAACAGACATTGTGCATAGGTAGACAGATAGTAACTCCGGTCTTAAACAGAGTACAACCGGCAAAACCCAGAAGAACTGAGACAAGCATAAACCGGTTGACACTTATCTTCTCATACAATCTAATACTTCATTTCCATTTCACCCTAGTGAATGAATGGGTAATCTACCATCAAAGATATATATATAAACAGCTAGATCAGCATGATTCACCGCTTGATAGAAAACAACATAGCATCACATGAAAAAGACATCACATATGACACACATATTTTTCACGTGGAAACCCAATTGGGATAAACCACTATGGGGATGAATGCCCACAAGCTATTTTTGAACTCTTTAGAAGTCCACTCTATTAGGAGCCTTGCTCGGTTAAAGACTAATACAATAGGTTATGTTAGGAACCGATCCTATTAGGGATCACCCGGTTAAGGGTTAAACCCTGTTAAAGGTTACCTTGTTAGAGGATTTCAAGAACTCAATGGTTTTGAGTCACCCTGTTAAAGGATTTACAGCAAGTTGGTTAAAGCTACCCTGTTAAGCGATTTCCCAACTATTGAAGTGGTTAGAGATCAACAGGTATTACAATGATCTGGTAACAACACTGAATGGCAATGCAGATCCGCTTTAGCTCCTCTTCACCTTCTGCACTTACACTCTGTAGGTATCTCTCCTCTCTTCTGGTCTGGCAAGAATCACGTATCTCTTCTCTTGGATACACACACACAACTTTTGCCAACAACATCAGAAAGAAACACAACATGGACCTTATAGGGAATAGATAGGTCGCTAGCATAAACCCTAAACCCTAAACCTGTTAGGTTAAGCAATTCAAACGGTTCAATCCTAACCATTGAGCACATTGCATTAAATGCAATAGTCTTGAACCAATCTCAAGACGTTCTCCATCATTCATTTTCCATCGATTTCATGGCGGCTGATAACCCATCACATGTTATCACCATTTATAGACTTTGCACATTCCTTAGGTAGATAGGGATAATCTCCTTCATGCAAGATCCTTCACGTGCACAAGGCTGATGTGGCAACACGATCTATTCTTCGTTACAATGCTAACTCATCACACAAAGTCACTGATTGAGTCACACAGGCTTGAGACACTTCAACCGGAAACCCTGAAGTTGAGACTACCAACTGGTAGTCATACAAAGCTTCCATGTGCCGGTTCCCATAACCACATGTCGATTCACCTTAAACAAACACACCGCTTCACTCTGGCACAAATGCTGGTTCACAGTGTTATATCGATTCTCTCTTCTTCAGCATATTGACATCAATGACAACATATAATGTCATCATGTCCATATACCAGTTGACATAATGCCAACAGATCATGTCGACATAAAGGCTATCAAAGGACAAGTGATTGCAGACCAGGTAACAGAAGTATCCCTACATGATGATAGTCCATTGCATATCGAGTTTCCTAATGTAGATGTTCTCACAATCACTAAAAAAACTTGGGAACTATATTTTGATGGATCCTATACACAATATGGATCAGACGCAGGGATACTACTCATAACACCTCAAGGTCATAGTATTCCAAAATTATATAGATTAATCTTTCCATGCACCAATAATATGATAGAGTATGAGGCATTAGTCATTGGAATAAAAAATGCTATAGAATGAAACATCATAAAGATACAAGTTTATGGAGATTCTCAGTTAGTAATCAATTAAATAAACGATGAATATCAAACAAAGGATGATAAACTAATGCCTTACAAGAAGCTAGTTGATGACTTAAATTTCTTTTTTGTTGAAATTACTTTTGTACAAGTTTCAAGGACTAAGAACAAAGTAGTAGACACCATGGATACAATTGCCTCTCTCCTACAAACATAGGAAAATCAAGATCATTACGACTTCTTGGTGGAAGAACTGTTTTACCCATCCTATGACTTTCCCACTACCCAAATAATTTGTCATCTTATTCAACCTAATTCCTTCCTTTATGGTCAAATTTACACTTACTTGAAAGATAATATTCTTCCTCTTGACTAATAGAGGAATCAAAAACAAAATTTCATTCACCAATCAGCTCGTTACACCATTGTCACTGTCATGCTTTATCGACAAAGTCTAGATGGTACTCTCCTTAGGTGCCTTGAATGTGAAGAATCTGAGAAGGCCTTAAACAAAGTCCATAAAGGTATTTGTGGAGCTAATTCAAGTTGGCTTACTCTTGCTAAGAAACTCATACGATTGGGCTATTATTGGCCAGCTATGGAAAAATATTCCTTTTAGTATGCTAAGAAATGCAAGCAATGTCGAATCCATGGCAATCTCATACATGCACCAACCCAAGAGTTGCATCCTCTAGAGGATTCATGGCCTTTTTCTCAATGGGGTCTTGATCTTGTGGGAAAAATTCATCCTTCTTCTTCCAAAGGTCACAAGTTCATTGTGATAGCCACAAAATATTTTAGAAACATAATTGAAGAAGTGCCTCTCACAATGGTCACATAGAAACAAATTGCTTCTTTTATCCTAAACTATCTTATTTGTTGCTATGGCATTCCCAACTCCCTCATCACTAATAATGGGTGACCATTCAAAAATCAAGATGTCCAAGAGCTTTGTGAAAACTTTGAAATCCAACATAGATTTTCCACACCATATTATCCTTTAGGCTTTTTCAAGCTGAAGCATCTAATAAAACTATCTTGAAAATTCTAAAGAAGGCAAGTAATGAAGATGGTAGAGACTGACATGTTTAGCTGAATCTATCTTTATGGGTTTATTGTATTAGTATCCATACACCCACTAGGGTAACACCATATTGCCTTGTGTACAGATCTAAAGCAATCTTACCAATTGAAGTAGAGATACCTTCTTTATGGGTATCACTTAAAGGACTCATTCCAAATGAAGAAAAATGAGTATCCAAGTCACCAATTGGAGTTATTACAAGAGAGTTGCTAGAATGAGTTTAATCATCTAAGAGCATATCAACAAAGGATGGCGAGGAGTTATAATCACAAAGTCAAGCCTAGGATTTTTCAAGTGGGAGATCTAGTAGTAAGTGAAAACCCATGAAACCAATAGGATCATGAGAAAAATGGAAAATTTGTGCCAAAATGGTTAGGTCCTTTTGTCGTGGTAGCTACATATGGGTCTGATGCATATAAATTATCAACACTAGAAGGTGACTGGTTTGAAGAATCCATCAATAGTTTATATGCTTAAAATCATCATTTCTTAACTAGAAATAATAAGGAAATCATGAATCCTTATTCTAGGAATTCAAACATAAACCAATGAAATAGATGCATAATATAATCAATTAAACAATATAAAAATCCCTATTGTGCATCATGGCTTCCATTGTTCTTCTCTCTTTATGGTATGATGGCTCTTAGATATCGTGTTGGAAACCTGCAAATGACACAAAGATTCAAAGTTCGTGATTGATGAAAATGGCTATTCAATGCTCAATTTATAGATTTTTGGGTGAGCATTGAATAAGAGGTGGAACATAATGATTAAAGGTGGAACTCAGGTGAGCTCACATGCTGATTGATAGTTGAACTATTGATTTGGAGGTGGAAGAGAATAGATTGAATAGTTAATTGAGTTAACTAATTGAGAAAATAGATGTTTGAAAGATAGAGAAAGAATGATTGGAGGAAATTAAAGAAATGATGCAATTAATCAATTAATTGAAATAATCAATTAAAATACATGGAATAGTTAACTGATTGAAAGCTTTTTGGAAAAAAGAAAAGTGAAAGATAGAAATAGAGATTGAAAAGATAATTGATTTAATTAATTAATTAATTTAGCATGTCTTGAACTTTGACTTTTATTTTCAATTTAATCTTTGCATGAGATTTAATTCAAGTATTGAATTTATTTTTAATTCAATTTGTAATTTGAATATATTTAGAACTTGACTTTGATTTTTGTAATCATGCACATGTATTTGAAATTAGAAGGAATATGAATTTGAATGAAATTAGAAGAATTAATGAAATTAGATGAAACTAGAATTTGAGGATTTGGAATTGGAATTTGAAGAATTAATTAGTTAATTAAATAATTAAAAAAGCTATTTAATTATTTATAAATTTAATTTAAGTAGTATTTATAAATGGATTAATGATTAATTGATTAGAAATAGAAATTGAGAATAAATTTATTTAAATAATAATGATTATTTAAATTGAAAGATTAAAAGCATACTTAAATAATAAATATTTAATTAACATTGTAAAATGGTTTAAATGATTAAACAATGATAAAATTGAAAATAGAATAATTAGTAAGATGACAAAGAAATATGAAATTAGAAGAATAAGATTAATTAAATTAATTAAAAAATTAAAGAATTATTTAATCAATTAGATGGATAATTAGTTCATGATCATTGAGACATTTTTAGGTGTCTACATTTGCCCCTGTTTGAGACAATGTCCGGACGATGTTTTTCAAAGAAAATGAAAAAATTTCTGCGCCAGTAATGCTTAAGGTGTAATGCCCCCTCGAGAGATTGTTTATGTGTTAAAGGTACGAATGATCTCTCAAAATAAGAAGAATGTTAGACTAAAGATGAAGAATGATTATTTGATTAGAGATAGAGATAGGTGATGTGAAGTTGATATTGTGATAGAATATGAGAGAATGAACCTTAGAATGAAATAGAATCAAGGATGAGAATTAGAAGCGATTGAGGATGATGGATTGAAATGATAGATTGATAATGATACACTGAAAATTGAAGATGATGGTTTTCATGAACTTTTGTTCCTTTATTCATAGCGCAATATATATTCATCATTGAGCCTTATTACATGAAAAAATGGAGCTTTGCACATTAGGGTATAAGGAACCAAGATGTAAAGATATCTCATTGAAGAAACAAACACGTAGCAGACAAGGAGTGAACCCTCCATTGTGAAAATGATGTCAGGGGTCGAGGTATGTATGATAGTCACAAGCATAACTATCCATGACTTTTGTATAGGATATTTGTCGAATGAACTTACCAACACAGACACCCACTAGAACTATTGCCCCATAAATTTATTGGTCCACACCACAAACAACAAACAAAGAAAAAGATCACGACCATCGTGGCTCTCTAGTCACTCATGGACATCCTTGAGTAGCATAGGAATATGACCTGTTGTCAAATGATAAAAGATAAAGACTAACTAGTGTGTGTATGAAAAGTGGTAAACTTGGAAGTTGTAAGACACAACACTTCAATAAATCATTGCATGCATGGTTAGACAGATATAATCATGAATATAAAAACCATAACAAATCGACATATTGCCTTCTAAAATATGCGAGTATAGACTTTCTCTCATATTTGTCTAAGCAATACTAGTGACTAGACTACACCAAAATGAAGGATTTAATCTATATGAGCACAAAATTGAGCTAAATGGATGCAAGATTAAGATAATAAATGCAAAATTAAGCTAGATGAATGCAAGATTAAGCTCGATGATATGGAAGATTAAGAAATTTAAGCTATCTGATTAAACTAAATATGCAAAAAGCTAAGATGCAATAATCTAAAAGCACAATATTCTCAATGACTCTAGAGAAAAAACTACATAATAATAATAAATCTCTAGGGTGTCTTGAATGAGAGATGAAATGCTGAATTTATAAAGAATCCAAAGAGAAACCAACGATCAAGATTGATTAATGATGAGTGGTTGAGATTCCATAAGAGAAAGCACAATCTCAGTGAATTGAAATGATTGGATGCTTTGATTCAGTTTTAGAGGAGACTTGATTGAGTTAATCTTCAGACAAATTCAATTAAATCTTGATTGAATGCATTTGAATTAAAAAGTCTGAGTTTGCATTGGAGATAAAAATCAATTGAAATCATGCACTTGAGATAAAATTAGTTGATTCCATGCACATGAGATAAAATTAGTTGATTCCATGCACATTCCTCTTATTTTCTCAAAATTTTTATTAGAAAAAGTCTTTTAGATGCAGTTGAATCTTTTCCACAAGTTTGCTTTGAGTTTTAAATTTAGAGAAAATAAATAATTCAATTTAATTTCTTTTGTAATTTTCTCAAGTTATCTCAATTTAGAAAAAGAAATATCTCAAGTTGATTTCTTTTCTCAATTTAATTCATTTTTAATGATTTAATGATTTTCGAATTAATTCTTTTTTAATGATTAATTCCTCCTTTTTTGTGATTTAATTGGCAAATTTATTTATTAATTAAATATACTAGGATTTTTTAATTAAATAAATAAGATAATTGATTAAAATAATTTACTTGGAATGATTAATTAATTAAATAGATATTTAATTAATATAGAATGATTTATCTTCCATGGAACATTGATGATTGGGAAATGATTACTTAAGTGCTCAAGATTGATTTAATTGCCTTTGGTTAGGACCTTGGTGATTTTGTCGAGATTAGGGGCCCATGGTTTAGGTGACCATTTTTAGGGTATTACAACTAGGACAAAATTCAGCATCCATATTGATCTGTCTCCGTTCTCAATTGCTTGTTGTGATAGTTGATAATGTTTGATCTCAGAAAGTGTGGACCCCATTTAAGACTGGCCTATTTGGTTTCTAGTATGTCCATCTTTGTTTAAGACAAGATAATGATCACTTGATATGGATATGATATGATTGATAAGAAAACTTGATCAGTTGATTGCAGATGTTTGATTGGATAGTTGTATCCTTTGTTAACTTCATCCAAAGCGTTTGTTGGATATCTGCTAGGGTGTCTGATTCTTGCGAGACATTTTATTGCAAGTTTTTTTATTGATTTTTTATTGTTTTTGCATTTTGTGGATTGATATTTGAATGATTTTTTTTAAACCCTAAAATAAAATTATAGAGAAGATACCCCTGATGAATTTCTGAGAGCTTTCAAAAAATGTAAGAATTTTAGAAAATACATTAATTTTTTTAGGACTTTTTAATGATTTTTTAGGATTTTTTCAGGAATTTTTTATGATTTTTTCAACTATGCACCCAATATGCAAACCTATATGACATGATGATTTGTAGAATCTATGTGGAGACAATGAATTTTTCACATGATCTATGTTAATTTCAATATGCATGATGAAGGTGCATTTCCTATTCAAACAAGGATGACTGTGTTTGTTTAGCATTTCGTAACACACCAATTGAATTGGAGGTACAAAACATTTCATAGATAAGCGGTCAATCGATCCTTAAGGTCCCTTGGAACATCCACATTAACACACTTAGTGACTAGGATTTACAAATGGAGATGCAGAAAACTTCCCCATTGGTTCTTAAAACTTTGATATTCTTTTGCCCATGTGTGTGCAAAAGAGTTAATTCTTTCTCTTGTATTCACTAAATATTCTTAGCATCCTATATGACTATCTACGTGGATTATTCTAACTTCAAAAGCATCCTAAATAGAGCCTCGTTGCCAGCAAGCTTTTAGACCTCAGGCAAGGTTATAGACTGTAATTTCTCAAATAGCTCCATTGCCAACAGATGTCCATAGCCTTGATGAGTTACTTGCATGTTCCCATAGTCAATATTTTTTTCCCACTTTGAATGCGTGATATTTCAGTTATATATCATTTCTCTTTTTATTTGAAATGAATATTTGGCATAGCACTTTTTCTTTTTTATTTTCTTGCCTTGACTTGTAAGTAATGAAACCTATTTGGGTGTGATAATTACAGCAGCGTTGAAGTAGAATTTTAGATTTTTCACTAGTCATATGATCAACTAGGTGTCTCAAATGAATTAGAGATTTTGTTAATGTGTTTGAGATATAATAACTGATAGATTTTGGGTTAACAAGTCTCAAATAATGAAATCACTACCCAACCATAAGTAAAGCGTCGTCACAGGGTAATGTTGAAAATGAATGACCTTATGACCTCAAAGACTTCATGTCTGAATATCTAAGAAAGGAGACGACCCTTGTTTCTCTTGAATGCAAAAAAATGATAAACTTGGACAGTTGCCTTGTTTTATTGATGCTTCTATATGCAAATGCAGGAATTTTATGAATGTGATAAATTTGTGAATGTGATGTGCTTGGAAAGAAACTATATGTGATTCAATGATTTGAATAAAATGAGATGCAATGGGGAAAGAAAAACCTAAACTTACCCAACCCTTAGATATAATATTGTTTAAGGTGCAGGTTGTTCATAGGGTCAGGGAGTTTTGTGTAGGTAGTTCATTGTTCTTTGTTTGAAGAGTCGAATAAAGATGTATTTTCTAATAGGATATAAGGACTCAGCTAAGTGTACATGTTCAACATCTCTAATGTTGATTTCCTTAGTTTTTGGATTTTGTGGATCATCAAAGGGAAATGTAGCTCTAGGACCCATGGATTTAGCTAGAGTCTTATCATTTTCAAAGCAATCCAACTGTGGTAGATCCTCTTGCCCTCAATATATCAAGTGTGGGTGTATGAGGAAAAATGATTTTGGTTCCAAAGTTGTGACCATATTGGTATGTGAAAATGACACATCAATAAATTCTTCTCTGCAGTATGATTAGGATTGGTGATTTCATTGATAAGGAATTCATGAAAAACTTGTGTAGAGGGATTGGGATCATGAGGAGGACTAGGAGAAATGGTAAGTTAATTTGAGAGGGAATATTTTAAGGAACATGGAGGATTATGACATGGAGATGAAGGGATGGAGTGATCTTGATCAAGATCCAGAGAAATAATGGGATCTTGCTTAGGATATGAAGGTGAAGGAATACATTTATCTTGACTTGGAAAGGGATTATTAGGAAGAATGGAAGGGATGTTCCGATCTTGCTTAGGGGGTGGATGTTGGATGGGACTTGAAAGGACACTTTTCTCTTGAGATGGAAGGGTATCATTATGAATGGAATTGAAAAGGGTGAGGGGATCATCATAAGATTCCCGGTCGATGGGATCTTGATCAAAAATTGGGTAGGATGGAAGGGCTTGTTCTTAATCTTTATTTATTTTAGGACTCATTTCTTATTATTTGGATCACCCTCTTGACATGGGGTAGGATTTTGGATATGGATGGAATATTATTGGAATGTTTCAACACATTGGCCTGATGAGATAGGGTTTTGAATGAGACTCTTTGAAGTGGGTTTTCCTGGAAATGGAATATATGATGGCATTGAATCTTGAATTTATGAAGCATGGAAAGGACTAGCATCATGACTTGGATTAGATTAGATTTCTATGATGGATATCCCTTGGGAGGTTGTTTATGGTATGATGAAAGAATAAGTATCTAGTAGATTACTGAGAGGGGGGGGGGGGTGAATCAGTAACTAGAAAAACTAATAATAACTTCCCAAACTCAAACTCAAACTCACAAAGTAAACTTATAAAGAATACCGGTTGACTGTTACAACAACTTATTAGTAAACAACATTTAACTTGTAAACATCCAAATGCCTCATTATATCCCAATGCTTCACTTCTTAATACAGTCGGTTATCATGCCTTATCAGAAATAATTAATCAAATCAATCATAAGACCATAACCACAAAACATTCACCACATGACACAAGTATTTGTATGTGGAAAACCCAAATAGGTAAAAACCACCATGAGATGAGACTCACAAAAAAATATTTGAACTCTTCTAAAGTTCGCCCTGTTAGGAGCATAGCCTGTTAAAGCTTTTACAAAAGTCCTGTCAAGAACTGATCCTATTAGGAATCACCCAGTTAAGGGATTGACTACAAATGCCTTGTTAGAAGCAAATACCCTGTAAGGAGTAACCTTAGTAGAGGATTTAAAAATCCAATCTAATGGACCACCTTGTTAGAGGATTTAATAAGTAACCAAGCTTGTTAGAGCTTACCCAGTTAGGAGATTTCAATTCTGCTGTAATTGTCAAAAAACAATAGGAGTTTATTGATCTATCTGAATAGCACTACATTTGCTTGATCAGATCCATTTAAGCTTCTATCTACCTTTACTCAAACTTCAGACTCATTCTCTGGTTAGGCAATCACACACTCAACTGATTTCTGCCAACTCTTGCCAACATTTAAACAAAATAACTTCATCGACCTTAAATACAAATCAATTAGGTTAGTAACACAACAAAAATTTAATCCTCTCATCATCGAAATTACAAACAAGTCGGTACAAGCATGACCATTGGATTTCATAGCAATCTCATCACATCAATCAAGAAAACCTCAACCGCTCCTTGATTACCACTTCCTCGAGCTTAGTAACTCATCACGTGCTTTGCATTAGATGCGATACATTTTGTTCATTTGCTAGATGAACAAACACGCAAAAACATTTTGAAATTGTCTTCATACAATGACCTTACATGTCATCATCATTACCGCTCAACATCAGATCATAAACCAACATAACCAATTTAACAACCTTAATCAGTTAGGGTTTAACAAAAACAACTGGTAGGGTTTACCAGTTACATAAAATAGAAAGGGTTTAACCTTTTATTCCGATTACCGGTTCAACTCACAAACTTACATACTGGTTTACAATAACCTTCACAAATCTCTTCCTACTAGTTACAAGACAATATCAACAATAACAACAATATCGGCAACATCATTAATATCATTACTAGTTCAATTGGCATCAATGACAATAACATATCATTAATGCAATCTTCATGCAAATGCCAATAGTTGCATTATTGGATAAAAATGTTGTGGACTTCTCTTATGTGACTTCAGGGTATGAGGAAATGATGGAAGATATGGAGGCTACTTGAGGTGCAAAGTCTTGATGGGAAGAGCCATTGCTAGACATGGGCAGATGACCTTGTTGCATGATAGGTGACACATTGACCATGTTTGATTGATGTCCAAAGGGTGACATATATGTAAATACACTTGTATTCATTTGGGACACCCTTAGTTGTGTATTTGAAGATATATGACGATATTCACAGACATGTGATGTGACTGATGTAATACCCTAAAAATGGTCATCTAAACCATGGGCTCCTAATCTCGACAACATCACCAGGGTCTTAACAAAAGGCAATTAAATTAATCTTGAGCACATTATTAATTCATTAATCATCAAATGTCACATGGCAAGTGAATTACTAAATATTAATTAAATATTTATTTAATTAATTGAATCATTCCAAGAAAATCATTTTGATCAATTATCCTGTTTAATTTATTAAATATCCTAGCATATATAATTAATTAATAAATTTTCCATGTAATCATGCAAAAAAAGGAATTAATTTATTACAAAAGAGGAATTAATCACAAAGCAAGAGTTAAATTGAAAATAAAATAAAAGAATTAAATTGAGAGAGAAATCAAACTTTTGATATTATTTCTTTCTTCTAAATTGAGAACTTGAAATCAAAAAAACAATTAATTGAATTATTAATCATTCTCTAAAATTGGAACTCCCAGCTTTTAAGAAAAAGAAGTTCAGTTGCATTGAAAAGACTCTTTTCTTGAATAAATCAAAGAATTATCTATTTTATCACAAATGCATGGAATTAATTAATTCTTATTTCTAATGAAACTTGAACTTCGTATCTGAATGCATTTCAATTAAACTATAATTGGAATCTATTGCAAGGTTAACTGAACCTGATTTCTCAATTATTTCAATTAATTCTAAATTGTGCTTTTTCTTGATCTCTCTTGTGAATTTCTATAAATTCAGCCTTCAGCTCTCATTCAAATCACCCCAGAGATGCTTGAGAAACACCTTGGAGATTATTATTATGTTGATTTTGCTCTGGAGTCATTGAAGATATTGTGCTTGCTTTTTTTGAGATTATTTGCATCTTAGTTTAGCTTTTTTCCATATTTAGTTTATTCCATATTGCTTGAATCACTATTTCTTGAATTATTCATCCATCTTTCATCCATATAGTTTAATCTCATGCTCATATAGATTAAATCCTTCATCTTGGTGTAGTCTAGTCACTGGTATTGCTTATAAAAATCAGAGAGCAATCTTATACTCACATCTTTTAGAAGGCAATTAGTCGCTTTGTTATGGTTTATTATTTATTTATTATTGATTTACTAACCATACATGTAATGACTTAATTGAAGTGTTATGCCTGCAACTATCAGACTTTATTTCACTTTTTCACACACACATTTCTAGTGCCCACCATGGGGCGAAAGACTACTTTTTTTTCGGTCTCCAAGACTAACTGTTTATTTTTATTTTTTCGGATTTTTTTACTTTTTGGATTTTCATCCGTACAGTTTCTACGAATTGTCATATGACATTTCCCATACGGTTGAATGACAAACTATAGGTGTTGTATGATCTGGTATGATTTATCGTACAATCTGGTAAGAATTGTCGTATGATTCTGTATTTTCCTCTTTAAAAAGCAAATTTCATTCTTCCGGTTTTTTATTAATTATACTGATGCTGACCCTGGTTGGTTATCTGTTTATCTAAGAAATTTTTATAGCCTAATCAGTTTTTTGCAGAACGCTTGTCAAAGAATATGCTTGTTGCACAAAGACAATATGACTACTGATTCGTTGTCTTTGTAGGTTGCTTGAGAAGAATCGGCCAAACATCGTGTATTCTTTAAATTCATTTTTAGGCACCTAACTTGCTATTTGGTTAAAGAACAAATCTGTATTCCATGTTTTTAGTAAATTCTGAGAGGTAGGAGAGTACGCTCTTGTCTGTATAGACAATCAGAAATCCAAACCCTTGAGGTTTTTTCTTTAAGTTTGAGATTTGTACATCTTTAACGGGCCTGCCCTCCCAAGGAGCTAATAACTCTTAAAGCCATTACAGTCGGTGAGAAGGGAACGGCTCAAGTGGGAATGGCTAAATGCCAAGTACTCCAAACCACTATAAAATAAATGTGATTTGATGAAAATCAAGTCAACAACAGTGCTTGGGAATAGCTCTTCTCTGTACCTTCGGGTATATTAAACCTTGGTTTTCAAGGCTGGGAGACCTCTTAATTGAGTTTATACCTTGATGAGCTAAATGGACCCCTTACTAGTTCCAATTCAATTTAGAAGCTACCTGGTTCACCTCCAAAAGGGGGGATAATCTTTGTTTAAGAGAGATAGTAACTCTCCCAAGGTACTTGTCATTTCATGCCCCCATTAGCATTTGGAGTCAGTTAATACGACATTGAGAATCCATTGCGTGAAACTCAATGACTGTATTCTGATTAGCTATTGGGTGTGTACTTGAGTCTACAAGCAAAGGATTTCTTCTCTCACCAATTTTCGTAGGGTTTGCATGCTATGATTGGAGTTATTATTCATATTATGTGTCTTCTGTGTTTTCACCCCTGAAACTGAAACTGAAATACCAAAACTGGAGAAAACAAGAAACAACTCAGTAATCAAAAACTTTGTCTGTGTCCAAAGCTAGTCTATCCTATGTCGAAACTCTGTCCAAAACTAGTCTATCCTAGGTCAAAACTTTGTCCAAAGCTAGTCTATCCTAAGTCAAAATCGTGTCCAAAGCTAGTCTATCCCAGTCAAAACTCTATCCAAAACTAGTCTATCCTAGTCAAAACTTTGTCCGTGTCACAAACTAGTATACCTTAGCTGTCAAAAACTCAGTCCACCTCTAAACTACTCATCATCACTCAGCAATTAAAAACTCAGTCCATCACAAATCTGGTCATACTCAGTCATTGAAAACTCAAAATTTTACCTCTGTCCAGCAAACAGTCGTATGAGTCTTCTGATTTATCATCCTAGTTCATATTCTGTTTCATACGAAACTTCATCAGTCCTAACAGTCAGTCATTTCATCTTCAATCATGTATCGTACGAATCCTGATTGTCTATCATCCACTTCTAAGAATTGTCATATGAGATTTTCTCTTGTGTCGTATGATAAAACATTACATTGAACAGTCTGTCATTCTAGACATACCCATCTGTTGTACGATACTAGGCAGCAACTCATACGAAACACTTTTATTATCGTCCTGAAACTATTGAATTGTTGTCTGGTCTTGAGAAACTTGTCATACAAATCTCTGATTTTGTCAATCTAGAACAGTCAAACTTGCCTAAAATAGTCTACAATGAGCATAAAACTAGTTATCATCATCATGAGCATAAACAGATCAAAATAGTGTACCTCTTCCATTTGTGTTGCATGATTTTGTCGATCATCTTTCAGCTAGTTTAATCAACTACATATCAAACCTAAGTCACTTACATAAAATTCTTATACAAGATAGATCTTTCCTGAAACCAGACTGAGTCTTAGTCACTTCTCTTGGATCAACTTAGATAAACGTCTTATATAGGATAGATTGTTCCTGAAACCAAACTAAATCTTAGTTTCTCTTCTCAAACAATACGTTAACTAAACAACTAGCTCTGAATTTGATCTTGACTTCTGCATCACATCCAGCTTTAGGTCACACCAATCAATAAAAATGCCTATTCAAACTAGGAGTTCTCATAAGAAAGATTCCAAAGGGAAAGGGCAACCCTTTTCATATAAAGATAATCCATTTTATGAAGAGGATCCCTTGACTGATAAACCTTCATCATCAGAGATACCAGTTAATGATGAACCTTTATCTCCCACTATACCTAGAACACAACAAAATGACGAAGATAACCTCAGTATTCATGAAACCAATAATGATTCCTCATCAAGTAAAGCTAAAGATTCTAAATCTCCAGAAAAAGATATTCATAAATGTCAAAAGGATAGAGATTTCCGAAAAATGATGAAGGCTATCATGGCTAGAGAAAAAGAAGAGTATTTTCTAGAACTAGCAAAACAAGGCACCAAACTTCCTACTGGATATGATGTTTAGACTCTCATTACTAAAAAGGAAGAATCGCCTATAATAATGGTACACAAAAAATTACAAGGTTTACGGATTGAGATCACAGAACTGAAAAACAAGGATAAATCCCCAAAACAATATTCTCTGGAGACAATATTCTCATTTCCATTTGACAAAAACCTATACATTCCTCCATTCCCTTCACAAGTTGAGATTCTAAAATTTGACAAATATGATGGTACCTTAAATCCTCAAGATCATGTCAGAGAATTTTGTGTTGCCTGCATGGAGTTCATGCATGATCAAATGTATCTCATGTGCCTTTTTTCGAGGAGTTTGGGAGGACAAGCTATGGAATGGTTCTCAAGTCTACCTAAGGGGATAAAAACTTTTGAAGAACTAATCCAACTATTTTTACAACAATTTTCCTACAACATTCGACATCCTATTACTATGATCGAACTTTGCAATACCAAACAGAAAATAGGGGAGCCTTTTCTCACTTTCCTCCAATGTTGGAGAAATATGTTCTCTAGGTATTCATAACCTATCCCAGATGCCAAGAAAATGGATATATTTGTCAACAATCTGATCCCTGAATTGAAATATAGTATCCAAATGCAAGTACACCTATCATTTAACAAAATGGTAGATAATGCTATCTGAATGGAAGATGTGCTTATAAAGAAAGGAGATATCATGCCTTGGAAAGAAACACAACCAGGATCTAGCCCTAAAGAGAAGAACAAGTATTGGAAGTATGGAAAAAACAACAATAAGAATGTTGTTAATGATAGAGTAGTAGACACTATTAAAAACATCTCAAATCCCATGATATTCAACTTGGATAGTGGCACACAAGAACTCAAAGCAGCTAAAACCACAACAGAAAATCCTCCGAAGAAAGAAAAAGAGTGGTTCAAAGAGAAACCTTGGCTTTCGAAGACTAGATGTGAATTCACTCCTCTGGAAGAATCATATGAATCCACTTTCAAAAATTTATTGGCAAACAACTTGATAATGTTACCAGATAATTCTAGGCCATATGATCTAGAAGTCAAACCAAAATGGTGGAGAGAAAATGAATACTGTAACTACCATCGGAATAAAGGTCATAACAGAAACAACTGCAGGAAGCTCAAGCATGAGATTCAAGATCTCATAGACGCTGGTAAAATTGTTGTCGGGAATCACCTGATAAATGTTGATCATAAAGCTTATAAAGACCCCTTACATGTTTACGAACAAGGTGATTCCTCAAAGACCAAAGGAGGTGCCAAAGTAAATTATTCTTCTACCAGCAATGACAATGTCATCAACATGATTGAGCCTTCCCAATCTGAATATTGCAATGTGATCATAATCCAAGATAAACAAAATGAATCATGATATGCAAAGGCTATGACGCATTCTCAAAAGAAAGTAACTCTCTAAGGAGCTAGTTTGTCAACTTCTGCTCAAACAATGTCAAACCTACTAGCCTCATCAAACAAACAAAAAGAACCAACATTTGATAAATTTAAAAGGCTAACTTCATCATCATCCTCTGGATATAGCATTGTTGAACAGTTGAAAAAGACAAATGCTCAAATTTCCATCTTTGAATTACTAAAAATCTCTTCTGCTCACAAAGAAATCTTGGACAACGCCTTTCTCACCACTAATGTTCCAAAAGATTTAGATATCGATCAGTTTCAGTCTATGGTGGGTCATCTAACTTCACCTCACTATTTGACCTTCTTTGAAGAAGCTGACAAATCTCTAAATCATCCACATAACCAGCCATTGGACATTGAAGCCGTGATCCATAAACATAGAGTCAAATGTGTTTTGATAGATGGAGGCACGGGGTTGAATATTTGTACTTACAGTCTGCTTACACAACTAGGATTTTCTGAAAATGTCATTGATCCGGTCAAGAAAATAACAATTAAAGCCTATGATGAAGAGGAAAGGACCTCTAAAGGTCTGGTATCATTACCAATTAGGGTGGGACCTATAGAAAGAGATGTCATTTTCCAGGTACTTGATCTTCCTCTGTCATACAATATCTTACTGGGCAAGCCATGGATTCATGAAATGAAGGCAATTCCATCTACATACCATCAATGCTTAAAATTTCCTTATAACGGAGTTGAGGTCAGTATTCTTGCTGATACAAATGTCCCCTATAATGCATTGACAAAAGGTGCTGATAACTTTGTGCCTCATAATAGAGTAGCCTCTACAAATGAAAGTTCAGAAGCCCTGATAAAAGATTTGGAAAAGAAATTGAAAATTACCAATACTAGCATGGATGGATACAAGATAGAACTAGTACTTTCATTAGTCTCTCTTCCTCCATCACTGAAATAGTTGGGCAAACCATCAAAGGCTATTAAAACATAGACTTCAACTTTGAATATCATATATGATGGTCTTTTTGTACAATCTTCTACTTCCTTGGTAGATGAGATAGAAGAGGATGCTATTCTAAAATGGCTTTTTAAGGAAGATAGTGAAAACAAAGAAGTACGACATTATGAGATTTCCTCAACACAATATGGTCCAGGCTACAAAATGATTCAACACATAGGATATTTAGGTATTGGTCCTCTAGGAAAACATCAAGAGGGTATTATTGAACCAATTCACTTGCAAACAAAATCAACAAATGATAAGGTTGGACTGGGGTACAATCCAAAAAAGACATCAGACCAAAAACATGCTTCTAAGTCTAAGTGGCAGAAAAGGATATCACCTTCAACATTACAAAAAACAAACACTCAACAAACTCAAGTAGAGTGTGTAAAAGAAAAAGAGGAACCAACAATCAAGAGAGAAGAAATAGTCAGCACTCAAACTCCGATGGTGTCAGGTACAACAATACAAGGAGTTGAAGTTCCAGAGGATATAAGAGACGAAGTAGAAAGAATCAAAGAATTGTTTGCACCATTGAAAGTTCCAGTCACATACACTGGTAGGCAACAAGTAGATGATTCACAGACTGACTCAAATGAGTATGAATGGGGTCTAGACCACCTCTCAGATACATCTAGTACAGAAAATCTAGAAGAGTCTAGTGGTATCATAGATAATACTCAAGAGCTGATGTTCTTAAAGCTAGAAAAGGAGATATAG
This sequence comes from Cryptomeria japonica, assembly GCF_030272615.1. Taxonomy (NCBI): domain Eukaryota; kingdom Viridiplantae; phylum Streptophyta; class Pinopsida; order Cupressales; family Cupressaceae; genus Cryptomeria; species Cryptomeria japonica. Next base: position 458,585,183 of record NC_081411.1, read on the forward strand.
GAAATTAGACTAAAAAGACAAGCATACTATGAACAAGGGCTGAAGGAAGGAATAATACCATAAAGTTTTTCATCTATTATATACCCCTCTAAAAAGACAGAACAAATTAGGTATGGGATTACACAAGAAGAATTGGAAGCTATAGAAGCAGAACCGGTCATCAGTCCAGAGGAACTTAAATGGAGTAGATGACAGGGAGTCATAGAACCATCAAGATCATGTCAATAGGTGTGTCAGATACAAATGCTAAATGAGCCAAATCTTGAAGGAACTTACAACATTAAAGATGTTGGTGTTGATACCATACATACATTCACTCAACCACTTGAAGAAGACTCAAAAACTTCATCCAATGACTTTGAGGACTCTGACAATAGTCTTGTTTATGACAATATCTACTCAGCATCAAACTCTGAATCCTCTAATATAAATGGCGAGAATCTATCTACTGATCTTGTTACTTTTGAACCTCGATATGAAGTCCATCCTAGCATAGAGAACGATGCCACAAGTAGGTCTATTGGATTAGGTCAACTAAATATTAATGTGCACTTTAATAATCATGTTCTGACTTTTCCTGGTCTCGATACATTTATGTAAGGTATCCTTCTAGAACTCTTCTTTTTGATCCGCAATTGTGATGACAATACCGTGAACTCCCTCGAACCTGTCCACACTCTATCCTTGGTACATCCTGAATTAATTGACTGTAGTCTACAAGACCAACCCATGAATGTACCTACTTTTGCCAATGACTACACACTAGCCTATTACCTAAATGCAGTTGAACCCATGTACTCTTCCACCAGCAAACAGAGTGAAAACATGACTGAAACAGATATCAAGTATCTTAGTTACAAAATAAGAAAAATAAAAATAAAAGATCTGATGGCGAAAACCACATTGTGGCAGTGTTAAAATCTAAAAATGAGAAAATAAAGGATGTACCTAAAGGTGAAAACCTCTCTGAGGCACCTGAAGGTGAGATACTTGATATACTGCCAAGTCACTTCTAGGAGAGATCTTCTATATTGATTGAGCCAACTCAACCAGTGAACATTGGGAGTCAAGAGACACCACACATCATTCATGTAGCTCAATCATTGTCAGCAAAAGAATTGAAAGATTTCACTTATCTCTTTTCAGAAAAGAAGATCAATTTTGCATGGACATACTCTGATATGCTAGGCCTCGAACCTGATCTTATCATGCACCATCTTTCTATCACACCAAGAGTTAAACTGGTCAAGCAAAAACTTCGTAAGATGCACCCTCACGTGGCACTACTAGTCAAATTTGAGCTAGAAAAACTATTAAAAGATGGATTTATCAAAGCTATAGACTATGTGGAATGGATTTCAAACATAGTACCTATTTTAAAGGCAGACAAATCTATTAGGGTTTGCACAGACTTCAGAGATCTCAACAAAGCTTGTCCAAAGGATGACTTTCCATTACCAAACATTGATATGATAGTTGATATGACTACTGGGTATGAGATGTACTCACTAATGGATAGATTCTCCAGTTATAATCAGATAAAATAGCTCTTGGAGATTAAGAAAAGACAACTTTCACCTGTGCATGGGGAACCTTTTGCTAGAATGTCATGCCATTCGGGCTGAAGAACGCAGGAGCAACTTACCAAAGAGTGGTAACTATTATCTTTCATGACATGATGCATAAGAATATGGAAGATTATGTTGATGACACTTTAGTAAAGAATATGAAGAGCTCCATGCATATTCTAGAGCCAGGCCCTATACTAGATTGAATGGAAAAATTCAAACTCCAGCTAAATCCAAAAAAGTGTGCATTCAGAGTGACATCTGGTAAACTACTTGGCTACATCATTTAAAAGAAGGGAATTGAGGTTGATCTTGAGAAGGTCCAAGCTATAATGGAAATTTCATCTCCGAAGAACATCAGTCAAATGAGAAGTTTACAAGGACATCTCCAATCAATCAGACTCTTCATTTCTTAGCTCGTAGACAAAGCTCAACCTTTCACAAAAGTATTGAGGAAAGGAGTAATATACAACTAGGATCGAGAATGTGAACAACACCTTTAGCAGATCAAAGAGTACCTATCCAATCCACCAATACTGATGCCACCGATTCAGGGAAAACCATTGATGTTATACATATCAACTACTAATTCATCATTGGGGGCACTTCTGGCACAACAGGATGAAAATAAAAAAGAGCTAGCTATATATTACATCAATAGAACATTGGTGTCTTATGAAATGAACTACACTATAATAGGAAAAGCATTCTTGGCATTAGTCTTTGCATCACAAAAATTGAGACACTACATGTTGGCACATTCCATCAAGCTAGTAGCTAAGATTGAATCGCTCAAGTATCTTCTCAACAAAGCAACACTCACCAAAAGATTGGCAAAATGGGTCATGGTACTTACAGAGTTTGATATTGAATATGTGGAATGCAAAGCCATTAAAGGACAGGTAATTGCAGATCAACTCATTGAAGGTCTAATTGAAGACACTCAACCACTGCATATAGAATTTCCATATGAATCGGTAATGCACCTTACTAAACAATCCTGGAAGATGTTCTTTGATGGATATTTCACCCAAAATGGTTCTAGTGTGGGAATACTATTTGTTACTCCTCAGGAATAGTCAATCACGAAGGCTTACAAGATTTTTTTCCCTTACACAAACAATATTGCAGAGTATGAAGCTTTGGTAAACGATATCAAGTTGGCTATCGAATGGAAGGTTATTGAATTACATATCTATGGAGATTCTCAACTAATTATCAATCAAATCAATAATACATATCAGACTTGAGATGAGAAACTGATGCCTTATAAGAGAATGGTTGATGATCTCAAGAAGTATTTTACTTTTGTATCATTCCAGCAGATTCCTAGATTAGCAAACAGAGCAGCAGATGCTATGGCCACCTTGGCGTCTATACCTAAGTTACAGGAATCAAATTTTTGCTTTGAATTCCTGGTGGAAGATTTACATTACCTTGCCTATGATTCTCCTGAGTCCTAGATGGTCTGTTATATTATTAGACATGACTCATCTTGATATAACCACATTTACTCTTATCTGCATGACCAAATTATTCCAAAAAATCTTACCCATGATGAGAAAAGGAACTTAACCTGAAACGCTTCATGGTATGTCATCATTGCTAATGATTTGTTTAGGCTAGGTTTGGATGATATATTTCTTAAATTTATAAAAACTGAAGAGTCTAAACATGCATTATCAGAAGTCCATGAATGTATTTGTGGATCTCATTTGAATGGTCTTACTTTAGCTCGGAAACTACTAAGGGCTGGCTACTACTGGCTAGACATGGAGAAGGATGCAATAAAATTTTCTAAAACTTGCGAGAAGTGTCAGCTACATGGAAATATCATACATGCTCCAACAAAGGATCTCATACCCTTCATCACACATTGGCCTTTTCAGCAATGGGCCTCTGATCTCATAGGTCAAATCTATCCTGCATCATCCAATAGACACAAGTTTATCATAACTACCACTGAGTACTTCACTAAGTGGGTAGAAGCGATTCTGCTCATCAAAGCAACTGGTAAACAAGTAGCTCTGTTCATTCTTAACCATATCATTTGCAGGTATGGGATACCTTCATCCATCGTGACTAACAATGGAGGACAATTCAAGGACAAATATCTGGATGAGCTCTATGATAAATTCAAAATTAAACAACACTGGTCATCTGTATATTGCCCTCAAGGTAATGAACAAGCTGAGGCATCTAACAAAAACCTGTTGACTATCTTACATAGAATAGTAAACAAATATGGGAAGGATTGGCATCTGCAGCTCAATCCTACATTATGGGCTTACAGAACAAGTATCAGAACACCTACTGGGGCTACACCTTTCTCTTTGGTGTATGGGTCTGAAGAAGTATTCCTATTGAAGTAGAAATACCATCTCTAAGAGTTTCTATGCAAGGTCTTGTTACTGATGAAGACTATAGGATATCTACATTGCAAGAACTCAAATTGTTGGATGAACGTTGACAAGTGGCGTTTGATCATCTCAGAGTGTATCTTTGCTCTCTATTGTTCCTAGTTCAATCAAGTTCAGGATCGGTATTTCTTTAATCAACTTTGTTCAACTTCATCACTTCAAATCAAGCTAAACACCTCGCTCTTCATCTAGTTTGTGATCAATCAAGTTCAGAACTGGCATCTCCTGGACATCAATTATTCTTGAACCAACACACTGCTCACACATTAATTCAAAGAGGGGCAAACGTAATACCCTAAAAATGGTCATCTAAACCATGGGCTCCTAATCTCAGCAACATCACCAAGGTCCTAAACAAAGGCAATTAAATCAATCTTGAGCATATTATTAATTCATTAATCATCAAATGTCACATGGCAAGTGAATTACTCAATATTAATTAAATATTTATTTAATTAATTGAATCATTCCAAGAAAATCATTTTGATCAATTATCATGTTTAATTTATTAAATATCCTAGCATATTTAATTAATTAATAAATTTGCCATGTAATCATGCAAAAAAAGGAATTAATTTATTACAAAAGAGGAATTAACCACAAAACAAGAATTAAATTAAAAATAAAATAAAAGAATTAAATTGAGAGAGAAATCAAACTTGAGATATTATTTATTACTTCTAAATTGAGAACTTGAAATCGGAAAAACAATTAAATGAATTATTAATCATTCTCTAAAATTGGAACTCCCAGCTTTTGAGAAAAAGAAGTTCAGTTGCATTGAAAAGACTCTTTTCTTGAATAAATCAAAGAATTATCTATTTTTATCACAAATGCATGGAATTAATTAAATCTTATTTTTAATGGAACTTGAACTTCTTGTCTATATGCATTTCAATTAAACTATAATTGGAATCTATCTCAAGGTTAACTGAACCCGATTTCTCAATTATTTCAATTAATTCTAAATTGTGCTTTTTCTTGATCTCTCTTGTGAATTTCTATATATTTAGCCTTTAGCTCTCATTCAAATCACCCTAGAGATACTTGAGAAACACCTTGGAGATTATTATTATTATGCTGATTTTGCTCTGGAGTCATTGAAGATATTGTGCTTGTTTTTTTTTAGATTATTTGCATCTTAGTTTAGCTTTTTTCCATATTTAGTTTATTCCATATTGCTTGAATCACTATTGCTTGAATTATTCATCCACCTTGGATCCATATAGTTTAATCTCATGCTCATATAGATTAAATCCTTCATCTTGGTGTAGTCTAGTCACTGGTATTGCTTATAAAAATCTGAGAACAATCTTATACTCGCATCTTTTAGAAGGCAATTAGTCACTTTGTTATGGTTTATTATTTATTGATTATTGATTTACTAACCATACATATAATGACTTAATTGAAGTGTTGTGCCTATAGCTATTAGACCTTATTTCACTTTTTCACACACACAACTGAAGGCAAAATTTATTGTGTAATTGTGTGTGACTCTGGTAGTGGTTGACCTATTTGCATAATTTGTGGTGTTGAGGGTTGTGTTGTTTGTTGTATTGGTTGTTGGACTTGCATTGTTGGAAGTGTTTGCTATTGATATTGGTTTCTCATATTTATTTGTGTAAGAATATCTAGTGTGTCTAATTTCATAATAAGAGCTCGCACATCAACTGACTCTAAGTTTGTATTAGGACGTTTGAATTTTTTAAATAGTTTGAATATCTGGGATCTACTCTCTTCTATTTTTTTAACCTTTTGTTCCAAAATTTCTATTTCTCGAGCTAGTTTCTCTTCAAGTGGTGGATAAATAGGCATGATATTTGTTTGTTCTTGGTAAGTTTGATGCACATTTTGGGACATGTGTATGCTGGATTGAGATGATTGATTGTTTGGTTGTAATGACATGGTCCCATGAAAGTTGGAAGTTTGATAATGGTAAAGTTGTCTCCTAGAAGTTTGAGACTTGTTTCAACCATTGCACTATATGACATTTTTTTGGATTTTTGAAGTTTAGGGATGAAATGCAATGCAACTAAAGAATGAAAGTGCAACCCCTTTTGTTTTTGGATTTTGAGAATTTTGAAAATGGACAAATGCAACCTATGTTTTTGGAATTTTTTGACAAATTGGATTAAGGTTTGACAAGATGAAATCCTAAAGAATGACAATGCAACTTTGGACTTGGACTAAGGAATAAACTAATATTGAAGATAATGCAAAATGGAGATAATTATTTGACACTGTGTCTTATAAGGATGAAGACTATGTAAGGACTAACTCTGGGATTATGACGATTGTGCAAGGACCTATGCAAAGATCAAGATAACTATGCAAGGAGTTATGTGAAGATTATTGCGACTATGTAAGGACTATATGTGAAGATTATGATGACTATGCAAGTAGTTATGTGAATATTATGATGACGTATATGGGAAGTCTATGATGATGTAGATGAGGACTATAATAAGGACAAAAATGAGGATGATGCAAGGGCTTATGCGAATTCTATGGATGTAAAATGAAGACTATAATGAGGACGATGATGAGGACTATGCAAACCCAAAGGACTCTAAGAAGACCTATGATCACAAGTATGCAAAATTTTGGACTTTGTTGGACTTGTCTTATGTTTCATGATAGACTCTATTTCAAGTAACTATGTTTGTAGGACAAGTTTGTTTTTCAATTCTAACAACATTGTCTGAAGATAAGGATAGCTGGATGAACTGTGTTCTGACAAACTATGAGAATTCAGAGATACACAAGGTAGGGCCTGAAATAGCCCAAATACTATCTCAATACTAGTGTTGGTACCCAAAACCACTGATTGGAAAACCTAAAGATTTGCCAAATCCTCAAGCAGTCCTATCAGCCTTGGCCAATAGATAGGGATAGTCAAAGACCAAATCCCTCTGCACTTTAGGCTCCACTAAACCTAGGTGGGTATACCTACCCCTCTCAAGAACAACAAGAGTTATTTAAAGTAGATTTAAACTTTGCTAAGACAACTCTTTGCAAGAATGGCAATAATTTCCTAATACTATTGAGTGCTTTTATTTGAATGCTTTTGAAATTCAAAACTGAATGTAAATATAATTATGTATAAATATTGTTGTATTTTGGAAATAAAATTCTTTCAAGGCATACAAGAAATATGCGATAGATTAGTTCAAAAGGCTTTAGAAGAATGTTTCTCTCTCAAGGACCTTATGTGTATCAAATCAAAATCTCAGAGAATGAATAACAAACCAGTGTCTCTATCCAAGAATATATGTGATACTTTGTGGACAAATAATTTTATCAACTCAGGAGACAATGTTAATCATCACTATAAAGGTTCAGCATGTGTCACATAAATAATAAGAACCCAATCTCACATTTAATGTAACAACATGTGATTCACATTATAGCAAATCCTTAGACAAATTTATCAAGAGGACAAAGAATATTTCTATTAGGTCCTAGAGACAACTGAGAGGGGGGGGGGGCGGGTGAATCAGTTGTCCAATAAATTCAAACCAAAATTAACTTAACCAAAAATTAATGCTTAATGCCAGTAAACCAAAATTTATGCCGATAGACAGTTTTATCAGTTAATTGCAGTACGAGTAAAGATTAATGCATGAAACAGAAAGACAATAACATCCACAATGCATAACATATATATTTGTACGTGGAAACCTTGTAAGGGGAAAAACCATGGTGGGAAGCCTTACCCACAATTAGATGATACTACTACAAATAGTATGTGTGTACAATATAGAGTCTGCACATGCAGAAAGGCCAGTTGCCTAGAGCTCACTGCTAAATCACAAAATGGGAGTCACATTGACTACAATTGGATGGTTAAATCCAATGATAATGTACTGCTCAAAATATCATCTTCATATGCTGGATTCAGTACTAGTTAAGCTTTGATTATCTTCTCAATACCTTCCTTCAATCTTTAAATGATGTTTGCATGTATAGCTCTGCTTATATTTGCATATACCTTATTCGCACTTACTTACATTACCATATCAATCTCACAAATGAGATCTTACATTTATACCATAACCTAAGACCAATTGAGTAGGTCGGCTCACTAAAGATATTACAATAAAATTAATTACAAATAAATCATTATGCGATGCATCATGTCAGCTCAATGCATTTACAATAATAATAAATCAACTTCATGATGTGTTGTGTTGATCTGGAATAGATATGCTTGTCGGTGCATAACCTAGACCTATTTGTTGGTAACAAAAAATATGCAAACCTGAATAAATCAATAACCAAATCAACAAAAACAAGTGATCAAATAGTGTCTTCGACATGACCAAGTAGTCTTCAAGTCATTCCAAGTATCGGTGAACAATATAACCTGTCGGTGAACCAAATATCGATGACTGTGCATAAGTCACTGACTTGCCGATGAACATAATCAAGAGTCTCCAAGTGTTGATAAATGTTGACAAGTGTTGTTGACATCAATGACAAAACCATATCAACATATCCAAAATACCAACAATTTCATCTTGACACAGAAGTATACACTATATTTGAAATAGAAATAGTGAACCTTGTATATTAATCTATGAGAAATGACAGCACACAAAAGCTACACTTGGAGATACTTCATTACAATTTGCTTGCACAAAATGATACTTCTTCTTCCTATAGACTTCCCTAATACAAATGACTTTCAGTCCTTACAACAACATGATGTTCTATCAAAATCTCTCTTATCCCAAACAAAATTACTCCCTATAAGTATGTCCATGAAAAGGAATATATGAAAGGACACACCCTTTCATACACAAGAGGGACTTACAGACAGTTGCATTCCCAAAGGACACACCCTTTGGTTTGAAAAATAATTACAAGTAAGAACCCTAAAATCAAACTAAAGAAATGCTTTAATAATGTTCTTTTATTTTCTTCCTTGATGAAGTTCCTCCGTGAATCTTTAAATATTCATTATCTTCCCAAAATCTCATGCACATAAGATAAACCAATCAAATCCCTTGGTTTGAACATTAAATATATCTCACCTTCAATTAAGTTAGAAAATATTATTTGCAAAATCAATCAAACTCTTATTCATAGGATATAAATAATTTACCCTAAAGAACATTTTAAATATATTGACTTAGGGTAAATAGCATATGAATAGATTTCCCCATAACACTAAAATCCATTTTAATAAATGCTACTCGTCATTTCACCTTGGGTAAAAATAAAATAAAATACATTTTCTCTTTTAACAAAATAATAATCACACTTTGATTCCTCACATACCTTATAAATATTTACCCTAACATGTATTCAATTAAGTGTGTTTAAGGGTAAAAATATTTATAACAATACAATATAATATCCACTTTGGTAATAAAATGCTTTCAATGATTTTCAATATGCATTTAAAACATTTGCAAATATAATGTATTTCTCTCTTTTGACAAAATATATTTATTTGAAATTTCTCAAAAGGCAAAGTAAAGAATACCATTCATCGAAATATAATAAATTTACTTTCAAAACGCCTCAAATAATAAAGGACATTACATCTCAAAATAGAATATTAAAATATTATTCTTGGATAAGGAATACTCCCTACTCCTTAATGTGCCTAGAAATTTAATTTTTCCCATGTGTAACATCCTTGCACAAAAAATGACAAAGTTAGTTTATTGATAAATAAAAATATTTACATTAGGGATATATTAAAAATAGAATCATTAATAATGTAATCCCTAAGGCAAATATTTAAAAACAATAAATCTGCCTTTAAAGAGATATATGTATCATTTCTTTATAATATAACACTTTTAAATTTAGGGCAAAAATATAATGTGAAATATTCCCAAACATTTTATTTTAATAATGAAGTGATTTTTCTTCTTTAAATAAATTTTAATAATAAAAATCACTTTAAGAAACCCTTCTCAAAATTTAGTAAATAACATTTAAGAATATTTACTTTTAAAAATTTCAAGAGTAAAAAATGATATTTAATAATGCTTTTGGAAAAACAAAATCATTTTCACCCTTAATAAATAAACTATTTAAAATACACTCACCTCATGGCAAAATGAAAATAATAATATTACCTCCAAATCTTTCATACGTTTTTAATTATGCTGATCCTCGATGACTTGCTTATTTTTCTAGAATCATAAAACCATTAATAAAAATAATTTACCCTAAGAAATGTATTTTACCAAAACTCAACCTTTAGGGCAAAGCTATTTTTATTGCAATAAAACCCTCACAAAATTCTCCTAATATTTAGGAGATTTTCAAGAATGATCTATAAAATGGAAATCACCTAAAATAAATAGAATTTCAAGATCAAGAAGTCCCTATAATAATGCCTTTGGAGAAAATTTCATAATTACTTTACCTTATGATATAAAAACCTTTTACCTCCCTTAAAATAATTCAAATCTTTTATTTAAAAGATCCAAAGTATGCTCTTCATAATGTGCCCTTAAATCATTTAAATAAATGATTTAAATATATATGGAAATTAGAGTATTTATATATTGCTTTTGAAAATAAACTATTTATTTCCTTCAACCGACTACATAGTGGTTGATCATTTCATTTGATCAAACACAAAATCTTTTATTTCCTGCATATTACACAAGCTCAAAGTTTGTGTTAGTTTTTAAAACATCTTATAGTTTCATAACACAAATAATTTAAATTCTATAATATTAATTGGAGGATAAAAAATAATATTTTTAAACTTAAACACTCTCCAACTAATATAATTAAGACTGGTTGTAAAGAAAACATAAAAATACTGTGATGAGATTCAATCAGTGTAATGTCCCTATAGGAGAAAATTGCTCAATGTCTAGATAACATGATTTTGAGAAAAAATTAACATTACACATAGTAAATTGCATTTGGATTTATTTTACAAGATATATAAAATAATAATATAATACTAAAATTTGGCATAATAATACTTGCATGTAAACAGAAATGCAAAGGCATCTTACTTTTGAATGAAAGAATTAGGGTTTGAGAGGGCCCACCTGGAGAGATCCAAATTTATGAAGCACATACATACCTCACATCATAGGTTCCTGAGAGTTGATCATAGGTAATACACACACTTGAATGGAGAAAATTGCTTTCAAGTGTGAACTTGGAACTCTAAAATTTGAAAATTTTAGGGTTCCAAAACTAGTTTGGCACAATGATACACATAAAATCATAGAAGACAATCTTAGGCTGGAAAGTAGAAATAGTTTAATGGGTCCCCCACAACAAAATACTGAAACAAGATGAACAGATAAAGAGTTTGGTAGCACTGGCTCCACTCCATGGCACACACTTCTCAGGCATGCAGCTAGCCTCTCTTACCCCAAAGATCCAAAGATCTTATCACTGAGGATTTTCTATCTCATCATGCAAGGTACATGGAGGATATGTATGGGGTATGTTTGGCACACTTGAAACCAATAAACATGGGATTTGGACTAATAAGTTGGTTCTTATTGTAAGTTTTGAGGGATCCCAATCCAATGATGGATTATCAGAGCAATACACTTAAGGTTTTAGTTAAGCTTATCAGTGTAGGGAAGGCCCCCACGTACATCGAATTCACTCAACACTCTAGCCGCTTGACCAATATATTTATATAGCGGCTTGGAAAACCCACTTGAGAGTAGACTAGGAGAAATGATATCCCCAACGCATCCCAATTTGAAGTACCTCTGTGGGGGGATGAAATCCCTAGTCAAAGATACCCCTAACTACTAAAATGAAAAGTGGGTGTCATTATCACCTTTTCCTCTCTCCCAAGACCCCAAAGGGGGGTGGAAAGGTACTTAATGCAATGATAGGTCCACCCTAGACATAATAAAAAGTTATTTTGCCCTTAAATATTATAATGTGTGATTTATTCTATTGATAAGCCTGATTCATGTTCATTTTAAAGCCCAAACTAAGGTGTGAAATACACATGTGCATGTCCATTTTAAACACCAAAGTGAAGTGTGAGATCATGCATGTCAATTTTAACCAGATTTGTTTTAAGCACCAAGCTGAAGTGTGAAAGAATGCATGCCAATTTTAAACCCAAAATCCAAAAGTGATTTAACGCTAAAGGATCCTTTAATCAAATTGTTAGTGGTTTCCAAAATAATCTGGGATGATCAAGCCTTCTCTATAATTCTGCCACACATTGCAAACAGGGAATTAGTAACTAGAAAACACACAAAAAAACATAAAACCAAACTACCTTTTAAATGAATGTGTGTTTCTGTCTGAGCAAATGTGTGATAATGTCTAAGTGATTGTGTGATAATTACTAAGAGAATGCATGAAATTGATAGAGCGAATGTGTGACAGATAAATAGATAATTAAAAAAAAAGATAAAAAGCCTAAATTTAATCAAAAACCTACAAAATAGACTATGAGGCCGTACTCAAATCTCTCTTCAACCATTCTATATTAAGAAAGTCATATTTCACTCTGTATGATAGAACTAGGTTGTTGTATCTATCAATAGTTGGTTGGTCCTCTAGGTCTTATATCCTTTTTTCTGCCTTTAGAATTTGCTGATAATGTCTATCTTGTCTCCTTTGTTCTTTTGTTCTTCGAGCACCTAAAATCTTAAATTGGACCTTATGTTCCATAAAATTTTATATTGAAAGCATCATATAAGGATAAAGAAATCTTCAAATTTATCAAATTTAATGCAGAATTAAGACAGAATAGAGGATATAAAATAAAAAAAATGAAAAAGACAGAATGCCTAAATATGATTGACGAACACACGATGTTATCTAGACAAATGTGTGACGGGTTCAACATGAATGTGTCACCTTGTCTGATCGAATGCATAATTTTGTCTATGTGATTGTGTGATTATGTCTACGCAATTGTGTGATGTTTTATTTTGCTTTTGAAATCTATACAAAAAACAGCAAAAAGTTTAAAAATCCATACGATCTACAAAAAATCACATAGAAAACACAGAGGGTTAATTAGTTATTGGTCACATCAGGTTCACCAAAATGTATATGCTTAAAATCATCATTGCTTAACTAGAAATAATAAGGAAATCACGAATCCCTATTCTAGCAACTCAAACATAAACCAATGAAATAGATGCATAATAGAACCAATTAAACAATATAAAAATACCTATTGTGCATCATGGCTTCCATTGTTCTTCTCTTCTTTATGGTATGATGGCTCTCAGATATCGTGTTGCAACCTACAAATGACACAAAGATTCAAAGTTCATGATTGATGAAAATTGAGATTGAATGCTCAATTTATAGATTTTTGGGTGAGGATTGATTAAGAGGTGGAACTCAGGTGAGCTCATATGCTAATTGATAGTTGAACTATTGATTTGGAGGTGGAATAGAATAGATTGAATAGTTAATTGAGTTAACTGATTGAAAGATAGAAAAAGAATGATTGGAGGAAATTAAAGAAATGATGCAATTAATCAATTAATTGAAATAATCAATTAAAGTACATGGAATAATTAACTGATTGAAAAGTTTTTGGAAAAAAGAAAAGTGGAAGATAGAAATAGAGATTGAAAAGATAGTTGATTTAATTAATTAATTAATTTATAAATTTGATTTTGATTTTCAATTTAATCTTTGCATGAGATTTAATTCAACTATTAAATTTGTTATTTGAATATATTTAAAACCTGACTTTGATTTTCAATTTGATTTTTGTAATCATGCACATGTATTTGAAATTAGAAGAAATATGAATATGAATTTGAATTTGGATGAAATTAGAAGAATTAATGAAATTAAATGAAATTAGAGGAAATTAGAATCTAGGGATTTGTAATTGTTACTTGAAGAATTAATTAGTTAATTAAATAATTGAAAGAAACTATTTAATTATTTAGAAATTGAATTTAATTAAATAATAAAGATTATTTAAATTAAAGGATTAAAATCTCAATTAATTAAATAATTAATATTTAGAAATGGGAATGATTAATTGGTTAGAAATAGAAATTGGGAATAATTTTTTTTTTTGATCAGTAAAAGACCAAAGCCATAGAATTTTATTAGATTAGAAACAAAATTACATTACATTACATTCTCCGCTCAGTGCAGACGCTGGTAGGAAAGAGAGGAGAGGAGAAATTAACCATTTATGATTACATCATGACAAATTAACAACATTTGTGATTACATTGTGACCGTTTGAATCTATCATGACAAATTAACAACATGACAAATTAACAAATTAACAACCATTTATGATTACATCATGACAAATTAACAACATTTGTGATTACATTGTGACCGTTTGAATCTATCATCCTGAACTAAGCATACACCTGCAGGCCCAGATGATTTACTCTCCCTTATCACATTTTGTAGCAATGGTCCTCCCTCGAGGGAGTGCTTCTATCAACAGTTTGCCATCTCTTTTGTTAATGCCTTTCCTCAGCTATCTTGACACCCAAACTATCTGCTATCTCTGATACCTGCAAAAAACTCTCAACACTTCCCTACAACAAACCACTTCATGAATTGTTAGCCAATAAACATACAACTTTTCAGATAACCTGGTTTACTTAACATTTTTCACAATTGCTACTACAACCATGGTATCTTTTATATTGCAACAGTGCAAAAGTCCTTTTGAGGTTGACTACAAGATGAAAGATTACCCAAGTTACAATAGCATTGTGAGAAGTAGCCCTACCCATATCCTTAACACAACCTATAAGATTTAGGCTATCTTTTTTAATATAATTAGGTCAAACAAAGAAATAATAGAGTATGGATCTGAGAGGAAAGGATTCTTTCATCCTAAAAGAGCTTAAAATCATATCACTCCCCACAACAAGTTTTAATCATATTTTATTTTCATAAAAAGATTCGTTGTCCTTCCTACCAGCATATTTAAGTCATCAAGAGAGATTTTAAAACAACTATCCATCTTTATATCAGAACCAAGCATAATCGAAAGCAGGAAAGATAATTATGTAATTGATATTCAAAATTAGCCTGACATTCATTGTGAGATATGTCTTCTATTTTTTTTAAAATGAGTTTCGATCCCGGGCTTCTAAAACCAATCTCAAAGAATTAATAAAAGTAGTGGCTAGCCCTGCCTACCTCTTTCTATACATTTAAATACATTTGTATATATCACCTATGCCTTTGAATGTATATATTTATATATATATATATATATATATATATATATATATATATATATACATATATACATATATGTATATATATACATGTATATATATACATATATATATATGTATATATGTATATATGTATGTTAGAGTATTCGGGTATTTACTTGATTAATTAAACAATATTTGTTTAATTATTTAAGTTCCCTTTATCTCTTTTACACTTAAGCTAACTTTAGGTGCATAATAATTAATTCTTTTATTAATTATTATGTGCAAACCTAGGATTTCCCTTTTAGGGTTTCTTGACCTATTAAAGGTTGAGTTCATTCTTTTCTTTGTATGAAGAAGGATTATTATTGACAATACATTTTGGAGATTATTGAGCTCTCTCTTTTGGAGCATATTTTTCCTGTGTTTTTGTTCCTTCTGTGATTTGCTTCCCTGCTTCTCCTTGTAATAGGTTTTTAAGCTTGCAGAGATCATTTGGGCTCTTGTGGTGTTGTATTTTCTCAACTCCTATATAGTATCAGAGCTTCATATCTGTAGCTACATGTTTTTGTTTTGAGAATTTTTGCATTGCAAGCAGATCTGGGGTTTCAGAAAGTTTTTTTATGCACCTAGGTATAGGCTTTTTTTCTGAGCACTTTGGGCCTAAACAGACCACACCATTGTGCTCAAAAGGCCTGAAAACCCCTATAGTCATATAAAATTTGACCTATTTTGGTTCCTGAGCCTCTAGGAGTATTTTTTTCTCCAAATCCAGGTCGTACGGCCTTGCCACGCAGTTCGAGAAAAAATTTCAAAAAAAAAATATTTTGCCTTTTTACGGCATGCAGGCCGAAATTTTGAATTTTTTTCAAAAAATCAAAAAATAAGGTTTTAAAAAAAAAAAAAAAATCCTTTGGACAATTTTTTATGGGGGGATTCCCCATGGTACGCAGGGTACCATGGGGCCCCTTCTGCTGTCACAGACCTACAAGCCTTGGGGCCCGTGCCTCCTTACTCTAACCCCTGGTGGCCCCAGACTCCGCGACTCCTTGTCTTCTGGCCATCAGCCTTCACGCTGTTGTAGGCCCCCTGTCGTCACTTTCCGGTAGCCCCGCCTCCCCAGCCACCATTGCTCCCTGGCCCTGATCGCTGCCACCGGCCTCCCTGCAGCCTCTGTCAGCTCCCTACCCTTCCCCGACCACTGCTTTGCTACGCTTCCTATGGCCTCCTCCACTCATCGTTCCACCTGCCACCCACCTGCGACCTGACTGCCACTCGCTGTTGGCTTCTCCCACCTGCTGCTAGCTTCTCCTGCCGCCACTGCTGGATTCTCTCGCCGCTGCCGCAACTCCCCAGACCCCGCCGCCGCAGTAGCTCCCCGGCCCATGCCACCCACAGCACCCCGGCCCGATGCCCATGCCAACCACCAGAGAACCATCCAGCCACCACCAGAATGCCACCTGTCCACCACCGAAGCGCTGCTCCCTGGCCACCTCCGCCCGAATAGCCACCAAACTACTTTTTTTGACTCTTTCAGGGGGGGTTTGGTTATTTGGCCCTATCTTGGGCATACAAAGTTGTTTTTTCAAAAATGAATAGGCGTCGGAAAGCTGGTTCCGAGCTAGACCTTTTCATATTGGTAATTTTTTCCAATTTTTCTATTTGACTATGTTTTTCTCTAGTCAAAGTGAGGTCTAGTTTTTACACTTCGGGAGCCATAGAATGAGCATTCAACCTCCATTTTTTGAAAACTTTATATTTTTGGAAAGCATGTGTTGTGTAATTTCCAGCCATATAAGTTTTATTTCTAGATTCTGCTCCATGAATATTTTATTCAGTTTTTTTCTTTTCAGCACTCTGGTGGATATTGTGGTTGTTTCAGGTTCTGGGATCTCTTCTCTGAGTAGGATGTCTCTATTTTGGTTCATGTTTCTGTTTCTAGTATTCTTATCATTGTAGCTTGTATTTATGCAAATGCACTGAGATAAAGTGCCATCATACATTGTTTACTTGGGATCTTGCATATCTTGTGCCTTGTTGTACATGCACTACTTATAAAGTGCCATGAGGGGGTTGATGTTTGCCTGTTGTTTGCCATCTTCCTTTATCCAGTGAGTGTTCCTTCCACGACATTCACCTCATGATGTGTGTCAAATGAGTGTTCCTTCCACAACACCATGTACTTTTCTCAGCACCTTTGATGTTCCTGGTTCTTCGTCATGCAGTTCTTGTTGGCTGATCTTTTCAGTGTTCCTATCCCTCTCTTGCTTCCGCATTATGGGGAGGTTTGTCCTGTTGGTTCTAATGCTTCCGTGGTTTGATTGATCAGCTCTTCAGGCTTTGGTTACTAATGCCATCTGTATCTTCGAGTGTTTGCCTTGTTTGCCATCTGATTCGAGTAGTGTCATTTGAGGGCACTCATGCAGATTATAGTCTTCTCTACCTGGTCATGTTCTATTTTAGTGGAGGTTCTTCAGATCAGCAGTTATTCTTTGATAGAGTTTACAAGTTCTACATGCTTCAGTGGTGTTCTTTTCCATCTCTTTTTGGAGTAGAGTTTTGTTCCCATGTGGTTTTCTCTATTTCTCCAGTTTATAGAGATTTCATTGTATTTGGGTACCTGATCAGGCCTTGTTGCCGGGACCCATCTTTCATGTTTTCAGTAGCTGTTCTAGGTTTTAGCTTCTCCCTAAGTCTAGCTTAAGGGGGGGTGTTAGAGTATTCGGGTATTTACTTGATTAATTAAACAATATTTGTTTAATTATTTAAGTTCCCTTTATCTCTTTTACACTTAGGCTAAATTTAGGTGCATAATAATTAATTCTTTTATTAATTATTATGTGCAAACCTAGGTTTTCCCTTTTAGGGTTTCTTGACCTATTAAAGGTTGAGTTCATTCTTTTCTTTGTATGAAGAAGGATTATTATTGACAATACAGTTTGGAGATTATTGAGCTCTCTCTTTTGGAGCATATTTTTCCTATGTTTTTGTTCCTTCTGTGATTTGCTTCCTTGCTTCTCCTTGTAACAGGTTTTTCAGCTTGCAGAGATCATTTGGGCTCCTATGGTGTTGTATTTTCTCAACTCCTATAATGTATATAAATGTATGTCTATACATACATATATATATATATATATACATATATACATACATATATACATATATATATATATATATACATATATATGTATATATGTATGTATGCATGTATTTATATATATTATAAAAGGAATGAGCTATGGCTTACCGCAGAAAGCTAAAAATTGAAGATTACTGTAGGGAGCTCTATTTACACAAAATTATCTGCTTTACCCACAAGAAAGACCTATAAAATCATGCAAAATTTCTAAAGATGTAGTCATTTCAGAGCAGGCAGTGAAATAAAGAAAGCCACCAGCTAGAGAGAGAAGTAATATATCGAAGCTAGATAAAATATATATATGTATGTATATATATTATTTATATATATACGTATATGTATATATATATATATAATATATATATATATGTATATGTATATATATATACATATACATATATATATAATATATATATGTATATATAATATATATATGTATGTATATATATACATACATATATATAATATATATATATATATATTATATATATACATATATATGTATGTATGTATGTATTTATATATATTATAAAAGGAATCAGCTATGGCTCACCGCAGAAAGCCAAAAATTGAAGATTACTGTAGGGAGATTTGTTTACACAAAATTATCTGCTTTACCCACAAGAAAGACCTATAAAATCATGCAAAATTTCTGAAGATGCAGTCATTTCAGAGTAGACAATGAAATAAAGAAAGCCACCGAGCTAGAGATAGAAATAATATATCTAAGCTAGATAAAATATTAACCTAATCATCCAAATATCTATGAAACTTATGTCTGAAATAGAAGTTTAAACTTAAGTATCACAGTAAACCATTCAGAGCCACAAGTAGTGATAAAATAAACTAGAAAGAAACACAACAACTATCCTTCCTGACACCTTCTCAACCATGCCTTACTTTTCGCCTTCCCTAAGCTAGCAGGGAGATCATCTAGTCTAGAGGTAGGGTCGGAAGGGATCTCCATGTCATTTGGAACAACTTCAATGTTTTTTCCTTCAAGATAGTTGGCCAACCACCTATTACACGACGGTTTTCTGACATGTAAAAGATACATGAGAAAGGAAAATCTCCATTCCTTATCGAGTTGTAGGCTGCAAAGGCAGCCTCATCTTCAATTTCCAAGATTGGAAATCTGGGCACCGGGTTGTTTTTCCATATGAGTTTGTCATAGTTGTGAGGCTTAGGGACAGTTGACTCATCCACATTGAAGACCACCCTCTCCAGTTCACCCAACAGATCTTTCTTAAAGATACTTCTGCATAATTTCATCACCACCTCCTTGTCCCTCTCACAATGCAAGGCCACCACTAAGAACATTGCCACAATATCAGAATTGGCCCTAGTGCGGTCCTCATTCTTAATATACTCCTCCCCAAGAATTTTCTTGACCGCTCGAATAATCAGGAAATTTAGGAAGACCAAAATGCCTTTCAGTCTGTCTTCCTTCTTGTCCCCTATAAAAGCCATTCGAAGCTTAAGCTTTAAACACCTTAGTGGAGTATCCATAATGAGCTTAACTTTCTCAGATAACCAGCTGCTTTACAAATAGAGCCATTACTTATATTAATTGATTTTTGAAAGGCACCATAAAATACAACTCATCTATCTCAGTAAAGGACCGATTTGATCGCTTAAGAGTGTCAAAGGAGCAAGAATGAAGGGTCATGATGCAGGGACAATGGAGATAGATGATCTCTGAGATCAAGGTTATTATCACCACCGGTGTTAGTTGAGCGAGATACTTAGTTATAGTTGGTGCATATAACAAGGAAGGTCATATCATCAACTCTAAGTATGCCGCCAAAAAAAGAGGATTTAATTTAAGTAGAAGAAAGGCTATGCTCAAGAAAATGTGCTGAAAAAGTCGATGACATTATAAATATGTCTATAAGCATTTAACTCTCCCTAAAAGTTTGCATATATATATATATATATATATAACTCTATATATATACATCCATATATATACATATACACCTATTTATATATATACAACTTTGATAGCATCTTCGTCATTATAAATGAAAATGTCTATTATGCATATCTATATATATTATTTATATATGTTTATTAATATATATACACCCATACATGTATACGAATATATTTATGTATATGTATGTCTATATATATGCATATCCATATATACATATATATACCTATATACATAAGTTCTTGTAAATATGTGTGTGTGTGTGTGTGTGCGCGTATACATATATATATATATCTGTGTGTGTGTGTATGTACGTATATATTCACCTATACAAATGTTTCACTGTGTATTTATCCTGAATACGATAGATATCCATAATTAGAAAATAAAGAAGAGGACCATGCTTTAATATCCATCTTATCCTAGTTCATTCAGGAATTGAGACTGGGTAGAGATTTCTGAGATGGTTTGGGATGGACATCTAGACAATAAAGGATATTTCTCTACTAACTAAAGTCTTACCCTTACTATCTAACATTGACATATATAACTTCATCTTAAGGGGGTAGCCTAGTTCATAGGAAGAATCGCTGAAGAGATACCAAATCCTGACTTTGGAGAACAAAATCCTAAGAAATCTAAACCTTATAGCAGGCTCTTAGGACAAAAAGAAGGGCCCTGACTTAACTTAGAAATCGCCCATCAGCCCCTACATTGGCTAATTCATCCGCCCTAGATTTACCTTCTCTACAAATATGATTGAAGGTTGTTTTCTTGAAACCCTTGAGGAGGCTTAGAGCCCTTGATAAGATCGCATTTAGCTTCCAATTAGGAAGAAAACCTTTTCTAAGGCCATTGATAATAATAGTCGAATCTCCTTCTCTGGTGATCTTACTTATACCCATGTTTTGACATAAGTGGAGGCCTTCAACTAAAGCTAAAAATCTCTACTTTATTATTGGATTCAATACCTATAGGCTTGGCCAACTTAGCTAATTCCCTACCAGTATTATCATGCATACAACATCCCATCCCTGCAGGACCAGGATTCCCACGAGATGCTCCATCGAAGTTAAGCTTAGCCCACCCTTTTTTTGGGACCTTCCATATGGAAGCTTGTCTTAACTCATTTTATTAGAGTTGCTTACTCCTACAAAGGGAGGGATCTTCAGACCTAACCACCTACCTCTAATTTTCTCATCCCAATATGTCATCTCAAAAAGTTTACAGGGAAATTTAGATGTCTTGCTATTAAGAGTTTCTACTACTGAGGCTTCAATTTTATTCACAAGTTGAAGCCATTCTATTTTTTTTTTCCTTAAAGAGTCTCCTATTGCGTTCCTTCAAAAAGTTCCCAAATTACCAAAGAAGTGGCCAATTTCCATAACCTCCAAAGAGGGAATGTTGATGAGGAATGGGCCATGCCTGAAACATGCCTAGAATGGAGTTAGAGAGAGTTGAGCTCCATCCTAATTTGTTACATAACCAAAGCCAGAATTTGGAGGCATAATTGAAATTAAGGAGGATATGATCCTTATCTTCTTCTAACTTTTCATATAAAGGGCATCTGCTGGGTCCCTCAAAGCCCATTTTCCTAAATCTGTCAGCAGTAAGAATCTTAGTTTGGAGAGAAAACCATGAGAACAACCCTATCTTTGGCAGACACATCTTGTCCCAACATAAGACTGAGGGGACAAAAGTGTGTAAGGAGAGATGTTGACTAAGGAGGAGACTATAACCATCTTTAGAGGTGTATTCTCCTAATTTCGATCCATCCTAAACAAGAGTATCTAACCCCAAGTTGAAGGAGACCATTCTATTCTTAAGGATGTCTTGGAGCTCCTATTTTTCCATTACTGGGATATCCACATGATCTAGAGATTTCCATTCCCAACCCTTAGCTAGGTCCTTACCAATTCCCATTATGTAGTCCCTGACATGCCTACCCCATGTGGATTCCAACACTACTCTAGACATCTTTAGATTAGCACTCTTATGTAGTGCCTTGAATCCTCCCCAAGAATCCAACCAAAAAAGGGCTTCCTCACCAATTGCCCAAGTTCCAACATAATTTGTCTAAGATTATTTTTCTACAGTCCAACATAAAATTCCAAATGTGAGAACCTTTCAAAGGATAAATTTCCCTAAAGAGGCTAGTATGGTCCCTACCACTAAGATATTTGTGGAATAAGATCTTAGCCCACTTAAGGTGGGGGGATCTAAACATTCTCCACACTAATTTTTCCCCTAGCACTCTACTCTGGTCCTTAATATTATTAATCCCTATACCACCTTCTAAATTTGGCCTACAAATCTTATCCCAAGCCATGAGGGAGATCTTCTTCTTATCCTCAGCACCCTGCCAAAAAAAGACCTAAGATGTCTACTCAATTCTTCCTTTTTGGATTGTGGAAGGTTAATACATGATAACTAATAGATTGGCATTGAAGCCAAAACTGATTTAACCATGGTCGCTCTTCCTATAGAGGATAGCCACTTACCTTTCTAAGCTGCTAGCTTCTTCTTAATCCTATCTATCACTAAATCCTATAACTTTGAAGATCCATTGCCCTTATCTAAGGGTAGACCTAGATATTTGCAGGGGAGCCTACCCATATTAAAATTCAAAACTTTGCAGATGTCTTTTTGTGAGCAAACCTTAGTGTTAAAAAAGAAGACTTTGGATTTAGTTGGGTTAATTTCTTGTCCAGAAGCCTTAGAGTAAGATTCTAGGATCTTCTTATAAGATTTTGCTTCTCCTATGTCACTGAGCCCATATAACATAGTATCATCCATAGGTTGTTGGTGTGTGGTAGGATAAGTTGCTAGTAATTCTAATTCCTGAGATCTGACTGCTTTCCCTTGCACTAGACATATCTCTACCCAGTGATTCCGACATGATGATGAAAAGGAAAGGGGATACTAGATCTCCTTGTCTTAGATCCTTGGAAGAGATAAAAAAGCCCCCTGGAGTTCCATTAACTAACACTGATAATTTAGGTGTCAAAATACCTTCAAATATCAAGTTAATCTATGAAGAGGGGAATCCAAAGGCTTCTAGGCATTTGCACAAGAATCTCCAGTCCACCTTGTCATAGGATTTTTTTATGTCTAGTTTTAAAAGCATGCTAGGGGTTCCTTTCTTCTGGACAAAGTGAATGGCCTCCTAAGCTATAATAATGCCATCATAAATAGACCTACCAGGAACAAAACCCATTTGTTCCTCACTAATCAAAAGAGGACAGAGTTTTTGAAGCCTATTAGCTAATGTCTTAGTAAAAAGCTTTAGATGGTGTTACAAAGTGCTATTGGTTTGAACTCATCAAAATATTCAGTCTTTTCCTTCTTCAGGATGAGGGCCAAGAAAGTATTATTAATTTCTTTGATAACATTCCCGAATTCCTCATGTCCTCAATAGCACTCGTCACCTCCTCCCCTATGAAGGGCCAACACTTCTGAAAAAAACAAGTCGAAAAGCCATCCAGACCGGGGGATTTATCTGGATTCATCTGCATTAGAGCTGCTTCTACTTCTGATAAAGATAATTTTGTAGTCAGACAATGATTTTGTTCCTTACTTAGTAATTTGGGTATATATTTTAGAAACTTGTCTTGGTATGAGCGATGAGGGCTAAAATCTATGTTGAGAATATTAGAAAAAAAATCTACTACCTCCTTAGAGATGAGCTTAGGATCTACCACCTCAGAGCCATTACTAGTCTTAATCTTAGAGATTCTATGAATTCTTCTTCTAAGTTTGACACTATTGTGAAAGAATTTAGTGTTCTTATCCCCCTCATCTAGCCATGTTTCCCTAGATTTTTGTTTCCAAAAGACCTCTTTTGCAAGAATATTTCTGAGGAGTTTCTTTTCTCTGAGAAATAGAGCTTCATCCATCCCTTTCAACATGATAGATTCATTTACTTACACTAACTTTGCTTCCACCTGTGCCTTCTTGTCAAATATATTACCAAAGTGTTCCCTATTCTATAGTATGAGATTTTGCTTAATTATCTTAAGCTTATTGACTACCTTATAGATCCCAAACCCAGAGACCTTTGCCTCTTTCTACCATTCCTCTAAAAGCTTAAGAATATTATCATCTCTCAGCCACATCTATTCAAATTTGAAAGGATATCTTCTTGGTCCTGAATCCACAAGAATGCTAAGTTGAATCGGAAAATGATCCAAGCCCGAAAAGGGTAAAATTGAGGCTTCTAAGGTATACAAAAAGTTGATGAGACTGCCTAATACAAAGAACCTATCTATTTTTTCTGCTATATTATTAAAACCTAACCTTCTGTTATTCCAAGGCATTCTTAACCATGTTGATCTCTACCAAGCCACTGCAATGGATCAATCTACAAAGTCTAAAGTAGCTCTAGAGGTTTTTCCTTTGCCTCCTCATTTCTCAGATTGATTCATAATAGAATTGAAATCACCTCCTATAATGCAGATCTGATCCTAGGCACTACTTGTGAATTCCTCGATTTTGTTCCAAACTCTTCTTTTGTCCTCATTTAGTGTCGGTCCATAAACATTAATAATGAGAAAATCTAGTTTATGTTTAAAACTAGTGACTCTGCCACTAATCCAATTGCCATGGGTTTCTAATAATGAGAACCCTATATTGTGAGGATCCCAAATCATGGCCAGACCTCTAGAGGCTCCAATGGTTGGTACTCTTGTAATATGTCTAAAGCCTAGTCATTTACCAAAAGAGGCTAAGTCATCTTTCTCTAGTTTGGTTTCCTGTAACATAACTAAATCAGAGCTATAGGTAGACAAACAATGTTTAACTATCCAATACTTGTTAGGGGCATTTAAACCCTAACATTCCATGATAATACTTTCATGGTGCTATGGGAAGGACCTTCCCCTTCCCTGCATGAAACATATCCATAAGTTTAACCTGACCTTCAGCCATTCCATCATTAGCTCTCAACTCCGATAGGGATTTCCTGCCTCTCTTTTTATAGTGTTTTGCACAATCTAGTGTAACCTTCTCCCCAACCCATTGTTCAATTCCTCATGCTTCAAAAGTTTCACCATTTTCTTTGTCATTTAACTCTATTATAAGAGCCTCCATATCTATGACCTTTGGGTGATAGATAAAATTTGTATTCTCTTTCATCAACAACCTTTTTTGTAATTCTAACTCTTCTCTATTTACTATTTCATCTAGTAAATTCTTCAGGATGTCCTCGGTAACTGAATTGCAAAAATAGTTGATAATTCAGTTTACCTCTTCTTCTTTATGAACCAAATCTTCTTCTTGTTCAGCCTTTTCCAAACTATTGGGAGCCTCCAATGATTGGGGGGAACCATTTTCTACCAGACTACCCCAGAATTTTGCACCAACATCTTGTTCAGGGATAGGATTCATATCCCCCACCTCACCCACCACCCGACAATCAATATCAAGATTGATTTCATCCTTACTATCATTACATAAATTTTTAAATTTTCCCATTCCTACCTCTTCAAGGGCACAAAAAATCTTCTCCTCCATAGTGTCAGTATCCCTATCCTTCAAAATAGCCCTATGGGATAGCAAGGGAGAATAATTTACCCCCTCATCCATGCTCTAATCACCTATAATTTCCCCTTCTTTTACCTCATCAGACTGCCCTGTCATGGGAGAGCTATCCTTGATCACAAACCCTCCCTTTTCTGTACGGAAACAAATATCCATCTTAGGGTCTTCCCTAGGGTTTTTTTGAGAGGGTAAAACCCCTGAGATTGGTTTGACTACTAAATCTAGATCCAAAATCCCTTTATAAATTTTGGGTTAAATTAGAAAAGTTGACTCCCTAGTTCTAATTTCAATAGGGCTGAGTGAATTTACATTAATATTCATATTAACTATCAATACACATTCTGAATACATCTGGTCTTTCTCACTAATCTCTATGAATTTTCCTAAATGATTACCTATTTTCCTAATAATTTATTTATCCATTAATTCTAATGGTAAGTTAGGGATCCAAACTAGTCTATATACTTTAAATGACTCTAATTTTCTTGGGTTGAAAGTAGGTCGCTAATCTAAAAATTTAAAACTAAAGCCTTTAAAAATTAGAGACTTACCTATTAAGAATTCAATCTTATCCTTGGCATTTCCATAGTCAATACAAAGAAAACCCTCAGACAAGATAGCAATACTCACTATCTAGTTGAAGGAAGATTTGAACCAATCCACAATTACCTCTATCGGGACTCCAATTCCACACCATCTAGAAAAAACCCCAAATGTTTTGCATGTTATTTGAATCCTTTCAACCAATCTATCATTGATTTCCAACACATTTTTATCTTCTGATTTAGGGCTTGTCTCCAAATTTGACTTTGCCTTCATGGGTTTGGAAGGAAGCAGAGATTTGGGTTTCTTACATCCCTCCTAGGATATCTTAGGTCTAGCATTATTAACACTCGATCTCCAGTTATCCAAGTTCTCGATATTTTTTTTTTGGCTTGTCTCGGGGAACCGGTTTTAAAAAACCTCCCTCAAGATTCTGCAAATGGGTGAATCTATTGGAGATGGTCGTCCTGAAAGAGCCTTCCAAGCGGAGGGTACTTTGTTTGCCATATCTTCCAACCCTAGAAAATGGTAAGCCCTTCCTTACTGCCCTCTGATATTTGCCCTCTGATATTTGCCCTCTGATATCTCCTAGGTTTCACCATCTGCCATTCTAATTTTGTCTAAGAAAGGGGAGCCCAGTTCCCCAAATTGCAAGCCGAAACCGCATATTTTGTTTACCCAAAGAACCATTTATGTCGCTCGATGTTTAAATATTTTTGCGAAAATTTTTGCAGAGCCATGTTTACCTCTTTTAGAATAAGTTTATTTAAATAATAAAGATTATTTTAATTGAAATATAAAAATCACAATTAATTAAATAATAAATATTTAATTAACATTAGAAAATGGTTTAAATGATTAAACATTGATAGAATTGAAAATAGAATAATTGGTAAGATGACAAAGAAATAGGAAATTAGAAGAATAAGATTAATTAAATTAATTAAAGAATTAAAGAATTATTTAATCAATTAGATGAATAATTAGTATATGATCAATGAGACATTTTTTAGGTGCCTACAAATACTATGCATCTAAAGAAGTTCTATGTCTGAAAAAAGTCCAAAAAATAAAATAAAAAAGGGTAAAAAGAAAGAAAAGAAAGAAAAAAATCAAATATAAGAAAATGTACAATAATAACAGTTAGTGAAAACCCGAAAACAAGTATCTGTCAACTATCTCTTCTATCTATTAGTTCACACATCTTTCTGCTTCCATCCATCATAATTGCATATATCCATCATATAAAGCCTTTTGTACATAATCAGGCATCGATGTCTTACCGTGGCTTGGATCATTGTGTATATCCATAATAACTTGTTTCTAGAATGGGCGCAAAATTTGCATTGAACTAAATAAACCAGGCAAAATACCAATGAGACAATGCTTGTACAATGAAAACTAAGACATCCAACGTTGAACACAAGATCGAAACCCTTAGTACATCAACCATCAAACACAACATTGCAACAAACATATCAATTGACAATATCTTCTAAGTAATGTTTTAACTATTTTAGCATGAATGTTCAACTACAATATTCTTAATTTCTACTATCATGTTTCCTAAGTGACTCAAGGATGCCTTGGACTAGAGGAATGAGGAAGGAACATGCTATTTTATTTGTCTATTGTCTATAAATTAATAATTGAAAATGTGCAAGCTTGCCTCAGGACATGATCCCGAAAGCATCATCGAGGATATTTCGGATTTGCACATAGAAATGGTTAATGCTTGTTTGTTTTCCGCAAGCAACACTTAGGTCATCTTGGTTAAATTATACCTCAATGCTTGTGCTAACTTTCAATATCAAAACCCAAGGAAGCAGTTCTCAGGTCATCATGGCTCAATTATACCATCGATGTTTGCACTCACTTGCCACATTTTAAAGGCTCAATGATGATAAAAAACATGACTACATGACTGGTTCGATCACTGCATTGCATTCAATAAGAAATTACATATGTACAATAGATTGCATTTCATTTTGTATCAACATGCTAGATGTTCACTTTTTCCAAGGCTGAAGGCTTCAAACAGGAGTTATCTCTCTTATTAAGTGATTGGAGTACACTGGACATTAACAAAAATAAAGAAAATCATTTTCATAATGCATGGCTCATCAATCATGGTATTTCATTTTTATATCACTATGATGGTACAACATGTCACTCATTATGTCACTCATTTAATTAGTCCATACATTGCATATTTCATTTCACATTATCATTGCATCATTTTCATAACATCATTCTATCACATTATTAAACATGAAAAGAAAGTCATACATACATAAAGGTAGAAAATAAATCATATCAATAGGCATCTCATATCACACATGCATCACATAGTACATAAGCATAAAACATCACATTAGAATCATCGCATATTCATCCACATAGAATCATTGCATCCATCATAAGAATAAAACATGATCATATAGATTCATTAGCATCATTCATTTCAGAATCATTCATAAGCATACATCATCATAACTAGATCCATCATGAATTGTATATCATCATCAATAAAACTCATGAGCTGCATAATCATATAGAAAATAAAGGCATACACCATGTAAATATGACATATTGTAAAGGGGAAAATTAGGTGACTTGGCAATTTGCAACATAAAAGGAAAAATAACCAAATCACCTATTTTCGCTTGGATGGGGAGATGCCTTTACATTCAAAAGAGGGGGGGAATCCACTTGATTTAGTCACTAATAAGATTAGAACTAAATAATAAGTATATTTATTGAAATGGAATGTATTTGAACCTCTTTTGTAAGTTGACTAGTTGAATTGAGACTAAGTGCTAGAAATGAAGACAAATCTAAGAAAATAGTGAGTTGTAAATTTGGGATTGTGTCGTGCACCTGGATCCAAGAAGTATGAGATTGTTGGATATTAGATTTTTTGGAATGTGTTGTGTGTTGTAGTCATTGATGTCAACATATTCCTATGTTTCTTGTGCTTTGGTGCTGTATAGAGTTGGTATGGGTGATTTTATTGTAGATATGCTAATGCGGATTGTAGCTAAAGTGTTGAGATCTCTTCATCGTACTTACAAACACAAATTTGTTTCTATTGATGAGATAAATATTGTGGCAACTATGATAATAGATTGGCTAGTTGGTAAGCTTGCTTCTTTTGAATCAAGCGAACTTGGTGAATCACATGGTAAAATGGAGACTACATTTAATGCTACTCTATCTGAGAAGCATAAGTATGATCTGGGAGAGAGTTCAACTAGGGTTTCTATATATGAAAGAGAAATGAGAGTGATGAAGAAAATGAAAGAGAATTGGAAGATCTTGAAGCACTTATTGCTATAAGATTGCTTAAGGGAGCCGATAAGTATGAAGGGAAGTTACATTTGAAATATTTTTCATGCAATAAGATAGGACATTTTACATCTAGGTGTCCTCAAAGAGATGAAAGAATGAAAAAGTATGATAAACCTTATAATCCTAATCGTAAGTATAGATATCAAAAGAAGTATTATTATAATACTAATAAAGGTGTGACAGATGACGAGTCTAAGAAAGGGAATTTGGAAGATGAATTTGTGTTCATTGCTATCAAGGAAGATGATCTAATACCTGTTGATTCTACAAGTTGCATTATTGAAGAGAAAGTCTTGGCTACTAAGATTGATGATAAAGATGGATGGGTAATTGAAAGTGATTGTTCAAATCACATGACAGGTGATAAAGGTAAATTTATGAATATGGAGAAGTATGGTGGCAGTGTATTAAGATTTGGAGACAACAAAGCTTGTGTAATCTGTGGTAGAGGTTCTATTTCTCTTGATGGTAAGCATAATATTGATGATGTTTTATATGTTTAAGACTTAAAGCATAAATTTATGAGTGTTGGATAGATTGTTGATAAGGGATATGATTTACAATTCAAGAATGGGAAATGTAAGATCTTGAATAGCTCCGATATATAAATTGCACTGGAAACTAAAACTAAAGGTAATATCTTGCATCCGAATGCTAGTGAAATTTTTTCTTGATTTCTCATCTTGATGAGAGTTGGTTATATCATAGAAGGATGTGTTATGTTAACTTTGACTACATGATTAAGATAAGTTCTACTCAAGTTGTTAGAGATCTACTTAAGATAGTAAAGCCTACTAATCTAGTGTGTAAAGAATATCAATTGGGAAAACAAACAAGAATTAATTCATTCAAGAGAAGATATACATCAATGGGTTATTAGGTCTTGTGCATACTGATTTATGTGGACCTTCTAGGGTGAGAAGATTGTAGGGTGACAAATACTTTTTGTTGCTAATTGATGACTATTCTAGAATGATGTGGGTTACTTTTCCTAGGGAGAAATCTAAAGCATTGGATAAATTCAAAATATTCAAAGATAGAGTGGAGATAAAGATGGGATTGAAGTTGAAGTGTTTAAGGAGGAGAATTTACCTTTGGTGAGTTTAATTCCTTTTGTGAAGATAATGGAATCAGGAGACAGTTATCTCCTCTGTGAACCCCTCAACAGAATGGAGTTGTTGAAAGGAAGAACATAACTATTTTGGATGTTGCTAAAACTATGAAGATTGACAAAAATGTTCCACATATCTATTCGAGAGGAGCCATTAGCAGTGTTGTGTACACATTCAACAAGGTGCATATAAAAGGTAATTATGGTAAGACTCCTTATGAGTTATGGTTTTATCATGTTCTTATAGTTAGATATTTTAGAATATTTGGAAGTAAATATTATATCAAAAGATATGAGGATATAGGAAAATTTGATGCAAGAAGTGATGAAGGAATCTTTTTGGGATATTATACTAAGAGAAAATCCTACCGGTGTTACAACAAGAGACTGAGAAAGATAGTGGAAAGTGTGAATGTGAAGGTTGATGAGAGTCATGAGAAGAAAATTAGAGCATGGGGATATGAATATTATGATCAAGATGTTACTTAAAAGCAAGTGCAGACTCTGAGCTTGAAGTAGAGTGATCTAAAAGAAATAGTAGATCCAGATGTTGGTGGTGGTGAAGAATTTTAAGAGACTGAAAAATGAGAATAATCAGAAGACCTAGGTATGTAAGATTAAATCATTAAGAGAATCGGATGATTGGTGGTAAAAATAAAGGTATGATGACTAGGAGAAGAACTGATGCTGAAGAAACATGTTTGATTTCCAAAATTGAGCCTAAAGATATTGTTGAAGTTTGTAAAGATGAAATTTGGGTAAAGGCCATGGAAGAAGAGTTAAATCAGATTGAGAAGAACAATACATAGGTGTTGGCATTACAGTAAGAAAGATTGTTGGCATTTCAATATCAGGAGATTGTTGATATTTAGTAAGGATATTGAGAAGGTTGTTGAAGATTATTGATATAACTGAAGAAGGATGATAACTATCTTTATAAAAGTATTTTGTCATTGATGTCAAGAGATTGATTATCTAATTCAGTATGATGTTGCCATATCTTGAGAAGATTGATTAGAAGAGAATTAAGATGTCTGTAAAAGACACAGAAAGAATGTGATGAATAAGAGGAGGAATAAGTTATTCAATGGGCAACTATTACCATGTTAGACAATGATGATATCATGATGTTTAGATTGTTTTGATATCCTACATATGTTGTTGATTGTAAGGTTAATACTATACTATGTCACTGAGCAAAGAATTCTAAGGAACCTAGTTAGTAAACCCTAAGGTTATCGATATCGGTTAATGAAGGCGAAATGTCTACCGAGTAAAGTTTAGTATTTACCGAGTTGCAACCGAGTTATGATAGTGCGCATTGGATGGATAAAAGCATTATTTAATGAAGGACAATGATTAGCTGGAGATGTATAAATGATTGGTATGTTGTGCATGAAGTTTGTTAAGGATCTATGGAAAAGGAAAATCGGCAAGAAGATCTACAATGCAGATTGAACTGCATTAACCTTGTGCAAGTTCCAAGAAAGGACTGCAAGTCCCGAGGCAAGGTAAAACATTTTCAGATCGAAAGGATACATTGAACCTGGTCAAGTTTGAAGATCTGATGACTAAGATTGATCATGGGAAATGTGATCAAGGAGATTAAGCGGTTAACAATTGTTTATAAATGAGGAATTGTTGATAAACAATGTATGCGGGCAAGTGTATGCACAGGAATGCTACATAGTGATTACCAAGCATAGAAGCTTGAAGACCTATTTGAATAACAAAGTAGAGAGCCCAGCAGAGGGACAAGATAAGTCTTATGACTAGATTATTTTGAGCAAATAAGAATCTGCTTTAGCATTTAGATGTGAAGTTGCAGATAGATTTGTATTACTGTTATTTTGTAAGTGACAGAAAATCTCTTAACCGAGAGGACTTAATAGTCTTATTTGTAAACCCTCTAGCAAGGTAACATTCTAGTTGAGTGTTTGAAATCCTTTAACAAGGCCACTTCTAACAAAGTGAAGATCCTAACAGATTTGAGGGAAATCCCTTAACCGGGTCACATCTAGCAATGTGTTTGTAATCTTTAACAGGATTTTGTTTTAACTGAGCATACTCTAGAAGAGTATATTTCTTAGTGGGTCTGAAATCCCATAGTGGTTTTTTCCTATTTGGGTTTCCATGTTAAATCTAGTGTTATGAGTTTTATGATGATTATGTGTTTATGAGTTTGCATGTTTAGCAGTTTTTGATTATATTGCTAAAGTATAAGTTACCGAGGTTAAATCTGTTGTTTTTATGGAAGATTAAGTTTGTATGATTCACCCCCCCCTCTCATCTTGTTAGCTATTGGCATCTGTACTTTACATTAAGTATCAAAACTATCAATAGGAACTTGTTTTGAGACCTAAAGACAAGAATGTAATTGGTATTAAATGGGTGTTTTGAAATAAATTGAATGAGGATGGAGAAGTTGTTAGAAACAAAGAAAGACTGGTATGTAAAGGATATTCACAAATGGAAGGTGTTGATTTTGAGGATACTTTGTCTTCGGTGGCTAGAACTGAACCTGTTAGATTGTTCCTTGTATTTCCTGCTCGTAAGAATTTCAAGGTGTTGGAAATTGACACTCAATTGGCTGGTTTCAATATGTTGTCATTGATGGCAAGATGGCAAAATAGAAAAATATTTTGGCTTCATAATTTGGTTTAGTAGTGTACCAGAAAACACTTCATCGACACTGGAAGGTTGGAAGGAATTCTTTAGTTATCGATAATACAGGCTGACATAGTTTGTTAGATATTTGATCAGTCCCAAAGACACTGAGAGCGGGGGGTGAATCAGTGTCCAACTGGTAGATGAAAGATTTAAACTTGTTTACAACTTTATAACCCAAATTAATATATTGGTAAGAAAATAATAATGCAGTAAAGAGAAACAAAAGTATAACCATCAATACACACCATAACACAAATATTTTTGGCGAGGAAACCCGGTAAGGGAAAAACCTCAGTGGGATTTGTGACCCACAATGTTTACTCATTGGCCAATATGAATAAACTTGTACAATAGGGGCTTGCACATGCAAGAAGGCCAACAACCTATAGCTCACTACTCAATAACAAAATGGAGTCCCACTGACTACAAATGGATGGTTAGATCCAATAATAATGTACTGCTTGAAAATAGCATCTGCTATGCTAGATTCAGTACCGGTTTAGGCTCTATTTTATACGTCTTCCATAAACCTTGCTTCACTCTTCTCTTCTCTTATTCGGTCATAAGATAATTACATCAAAATGCATATACAGTTCATTCGCTATCATAGCCTATCACATCTCATATATCACTTCCTTACATTACCTAATTACATTTCATAATGACCTACAAGATCTCATACATATATGAGTCTTTACAATACATCATGTCTACTATACAAATACAATTACAATATAAAACAATATTATTTCGAGTCGGCTTAGAGTGCCGGTATGATCTGCTGTCAGTGTAGACTAAATGTCAGTGAGAATAAACTTGTAGTGCCTGTTGGTGCTGGTAGATGATGTTTGTTGCAGGTATAGCCTGTGAACCATGTTACCAGTTGGTTGTCATCAATGACAACATCAAAAATTCTCATATGAGTGTATAATGCCAACAATCTCCCCCTTTGGCATTGATAGCAATACTCATGAGAAAATTCCA
This sequence comes from Cryptomeria japonica, assembly GCF_030272615.1. Taxonomy (NCBI): domain Eukaryota; kingdom Viridiplantae; phylum Streptophyta; class Pinopsida; order Cupressales; family Cupressaceae; genus Cryptomeria; species Cryptomeria japonica. The sequence continues at coordinate 458,619,584 of NC_081411.1, forward strand.
AAAACTGATATCCAAAATTTGAAGTCCAAAAACTGATAGTGCTCCCCCTGAGCAAATGATCTCCTTCTGAACATTTTTCTCATACACTACTCCCCCTTTGACATCAATGACAAAGGATGTAAAAATAATAAAAAAATATTCAAAATTTACCTAGAAATCTGTAACTGATTATGTATAATCTGGAAAATGTCTACCAAAACTAAGTTAAGACCTTGCAAAAACTTAGTACTATCAGAAATTATTGTCTCTATCTATCGGATCATACTAGTGAGATAATGCATCTGTTGCTCTGGTGATCTTTCTCCTTGAATAGATGCCTTAGACAACTCATTTCGGTGTGTTAATAAGTTGTCCAATCTAGGACCAAGCTTGTTCTTCAACTCCCAAGTTTTCATTCTTAGCCTTTCTTTCTCCCTTTCCAATTTCTCAATCTTCTCTTCATAGATTGTCATTTCCTAATCCAAAACTGAAGTAAGTTCTGAAGAACCAATCATATTATCACCTATATCATCAATTTCTTTTTGTGTTTTCCTTATTTCCTCATCAATATCCTCAGTTAGATGGTGAGGCTTACATGCTTCCCTGTACAACTCTTTGTATTCCAGAATGGTGTAATTTAGTGCCGGTAACAAAGAATCAATTTGTTTTGTATAGTCTTTAATTGTTTTGTCAAAGAAATTATCCTTTTCCTTATTTACCCTTTCCTTAATGGTCTCTTCATTTATTTTATCCACGGTTTGAATGTTAGAAGCAATGAATTTGGACAATGTGTCCAATTTACGTAAAGATCCATCAATATGATCAACCTTACATGTCAATGCAATCATTTGCAAAACTGGTAAATAATCATCAATGGCCTTAAATTCTAAGGCATTACATTATGTAATCTTCTTTATTGAATCTAAAAGTACATCTATTTTTTTTTTTCTCTATAATCCATAGTAGAAGTGCTAGGCAGAGTGCTTGGTTCTGCAATTGGTTTCTTTTCTTCTTCGGATGTCTACAGAGTTACCTTGACCACTTCTTTTGTCTTGTCCTCAACCTTACTTTTTGTCTTACTATCTGTCGGTTCAGATATATTCTATTCATGCCCTATTTCTATTCTAGCTTCTACTTCTATCGGTATTTTAGTGTTAAGTTGAGTATCATCGGGAATGGATTCAGATTTCTTAACTTCAGTTGTTTCCTTATCCATTACAATATTAAAATCCTGAGTGTCAACATTCATTGTGAATAGAATGTTTGACTCAGGATCAACATTATCTGCTTTTACTTCCTCTGACTTATCTTCTCCAGGCCGACTATCCTTTTGTGTCAGTGCCTCTAAAATTATTGGTGGGGTGTCCTATGTCAGTAGCGGTAGACTATCCTTAACCGTGATATCAGGTATACTGCCAATTTTGCCTTTACCTTTATCTACCTTCTGATATACCTTAGTAAATGACTTATCCACCTTTTGTTTGTCTTTTTCTTCTTTCTTCTCTCTCTCAATAAAAAATATGTCCCACTTATCAGTCATTTCATCTGCAATTTCTTTAACTATGTCGGCGATAAGACTAACTTGTCGGTGACCACTCACAAAAATAGTTCTATTGGCTTCAGATATAAGTTCATTAATTTCCTGCTTGGAATTAATAGGATGCACGGCTAATAGAGCTTCTACCTTCAATTTCTTATCAATTTCCATAATAGACATTCTCTTTGCTTCAACTCTTATGTATAAATCATTTGGTAGAACATCTATTACCTCAATAAGGACCTTCTTGTAGATATCTAGATACAAAATAATACTTTCCTCTATAGTTTCCTTATCTGAATCTTTAAAAGAATGAAAAAAATTATTTACATTTCTAAGGTTACTATCTTGGGTGATTTTATTGACTAACTCTTCTAGTGAAAGAGTATCTGGTTCCTTTGGTTCAAATTTCTTCTTTGGAGTAACTTTCTTCTTAGGACCACTAAGCTCTATTACAGCCTGTTACTTCTTTCTGAGTGTCCTTGATTTCTTAGGAGATGGAGCAGGTGTCGGTGAGGGTTTTCTTTTCTTCCTGTCCACTGTCTTGAATTCAGCTTCCTTGTCATTATCAGAATCAGATCAGGTTGCCACAGGAGAGATATGTGTTACCAGTTTCTATTTTGATTTACTTTCTCTTACACTTGCAGCAATACCACCAAGATTCATCAACCCCTCTGTAACATCTTTTATTAATTTTTCTCTTTTCTTTCTCTACTTCTGCATAGCAACACTACTCTCTATAGTTTCAACATTACCAAATATCTCCTCTGTTAGTTCCAGTGGAGCATCTAGGAGTATTCTAGCATATGAATCCACCTCATATCCCATCTCTCTAATCCAGACAGTTCTAGGTCTAACTGCCTCCTTCCAAATTTCATCTCTTTTGATAACAAAACATATTTTTTTATCATACTTATCAACAATGCTTTGGAGAATCCTTTCCCTTTGTCTCATTTTAGCTTGAAAATTCTTGAAATACTCTTTTACCAGTTTATCACTATCAGATCCCATGCCGGTAATTGCCTCCTTTATCTATTTTCCAATAGAAACATCATAGGAAAAATCCTTGTGTCCAATACCGGGAATCTCCTTTGATAATTAAAGCATTAAACACACAATCAGATTTCCAAATTTAAAGGTTCCCTTCTTATCACCTTTTATTTTATCCAAATTCTCTAGCAATTCATCCTTTAACCATTCACAAATGTCAATTTGTGCATTATTCAAGATCATCTCATGAGCACTATCAATTCATAAACTAGATACAAAATTTAGTCTGTTAGTATGAGCAACTTTATAACCAATTACCATACTTACAAATTTAACATTGTTATCTTTTATATCATTGACCCTAAGTGACTAGTTGTCAGATGTTGCACCGGTTAATCTAATAACCTCTTTGTTTGGAATTTTCTTTTTCTTGTCAGGCCTAGTGCTGGTGGAGGGTAAACCAATAACATCTCTTATAGATTCCTTAATGATCTTAAATACTGAACCTAACCACATAAATTCACCATGAACCCTACTAAGAACATAGCAAACGGTTTCATCTGAGAATTCTAGCATATGGAGGATGTCAATGAACCTTAAATCCTCAACAACCTTGTGTTCTAGTTTAACTACACCTTGTTTGTCAACAATAACATTCATGAACATATTATTCAAATCTTCAGACCCTAAAATTTCAATGTTACAATGTATGTATGCCCTAGGGTCTTTAGCAAACGCGACTCCCTTTGGGATTCTAGAAAATGCACCAATGTAGTCATCTAGTTTTGCTATCTTAAGAATTATTTTGAAAATGGGTCTAGGTCATTTTATATTCTCCATAATGGTAGGGTTTGTAACAAATTCAGGAATAGAGGATGAAGAAGCTATTGCGTAAGATAAATACCTTTTAGCTGAGAAATCCTTGAATGCTCTGAAAAACCTTTGTTGCTTTGCCTTTGGGATGCCTTTTCTCAATTTTGCTCTCTTCGAATGCTTGAATTCTTGGTGAGATGAAATGAGAAGTCATAGTGCCTTTTCAACCAAAAAGTTAACTTACAACCGCAATAAATTCTTTGCCGGTGAAGTGAAAACTCCACATATCTTCCGGTAAAGAAGAATTACAACTTCTTACCACCAACTAAGGGTAAATGCATGATTTTCAATTATTTTCCTGATGAAGAATCTCCTGTCAGTGCAGAATTGCCTTGTTCTACCAGTGCAGAGACAGATTCATCAATTCTTTGATCTTTCTTCCTGATCCATTATTTACAAAATTCTTGCTTGATTTCAGTCACCTTTCATTTGCCTTTGTCATTAGATCCTTTGTTGTTCACCAGTACACTCTTGCATCTACAAAATTTTACAATATTCCCAATCTTGTTACATGCATAACAAGTTACATTGTTTCTTTGAATAGCTTTTCCATAACCTTGACCAATTTGAGTTCTGCATTTATTAGATAAATGTCCAAATCTACCACAAACATAGCATTTTACATTCATTCTACAATTGTCTGAGTTATGACCATTTTTATTGCATTTGGAACATTGACCGATGGATGAGTTTGTATTTTGATTATTCCTAAGTCTACACTGATTTTCTCTATGACCAAATTTGTTGCAATTAAAACATTTTCCATTGAATTTATAAGCATTAGGTTGCCTTACCGGTTTGTTGTGATCATGATTGTTTGTAGTTCCAGAACTTTCTCCATGTTCAAATCCAAGTCCAACTATTTCTCCATCAAGTTTCTGACTTTTCAGCATATCATCAAGCTTGTTTGAACTCTTCTTGAATTTGCCTTTGTATTCATTTGTAGTGACCAACTCACTTTCCAAAGTAATAACTTGTCTCATAAGTTCCTCTTTGTCATGTTGCATGTGAATCAAATTTATTTTGAGCATATAATTTTCATAACTGAGCCTTAGAGATTCATCTAATCTTTCATTAAGTCTTCTAACCAAATCTTTTTCATTCCTCTTTCTATCATCAATATCCTTGCATAGTCTCATGGTTAAATATTGCATCTCATTCTTCATGTTACTATTCTCTTGTCTCAATTTTTTTGCAATATCTCTAAGAGTTTCCTTTTCTTCATCATCTTGGTTTTGCAATTGCACATGTAATTCTTTTCTCTTATTTTTTTCTATCACCAGGTTTTCTCAAAGTGCTTTGATGAATTCCTGAGTAGTTCTGAGTTCATCTTCCAGTTTGATATTCTTCAATTTTTCTGCATCAAAATCTTCAAGAGCTCCTTCCAACTGTTGTCTCAAAATTTCCATCAGTACCATTTTCAGAATCTTCCTCAAGCTGTTAGGCTTCTGCAAATAGAGGACTAGGCTCTCCTACCAATTGTTAGATACTTGATCAGTCCCAAAGACACTGAGAGGGGGGGGGGGGGGTGAATTAGTGTCTAACTGGTAGATGAAATATTTAAACTTGTTTGCAACTTTATAACCCAAATTAATATACTGGTAAGCAAATAATAATGCACTAAAGAGAAATAAAAGTATAACCCTCAATACACACCATAACATAGATATTTTTGGTGAGGAAACCCGGTAAGGGAAAAACCTTAGTGGGATTTGTGATCCACAATATTTACTCACTGTTAGATGAATAAATATTACTTGTACAATAGGGGCCTACACATGCAGGAAGGCCAATAGCCTAGAGCTCACTGCTCCACAAAAAAATGGAGTCCCACTGACTACAAATGGATGGTTAGATACAATAATAATGTACTACTTCAAAATAGAATCTTCTATGCTGGATTCAGTACCGGTTTAGGCTTTGTCTGATACCTCTTCCATAAACCTTGCTTCGCTCTGCTCTTCTCTTATTCGCTCATAAGATAATTACATCAAAATGCATATACAGTTCATTCACTATCATAACCTATCACATCTTAGATATCGCTTCCTTGCATTACCTAATTACATTTCATAATGACCTACAAGATCTCATACATATATGATTCTTTACAATACATCATGTCGGCTATACAAATATAACTACAATACAAAATAGGCTTAGAGTGTCAATATGATCTACTATCTGTGTATACTAGATGCCGGTGAGAATAAACTTATAGTGCCTAACGATGTCGGTAGATGATGTTTGTTGCTAGTATAGCCTGTGAACGATGTTACCAGTTGATTGTCATCAATGAAAACATCAACTATTCTAATCTGAGTGTATAATGCCAACATAGTTTATATTCAAGTTATCGGTATTGGAGGCCAACATCATTTGGGAAGATCCGACATCGGTAATTATTTTTGATATTCATGTATTTATGTGATTGAGCCGACATATATATTCATATTGTAATTATCTTTATAAGCTGACATAAGGCATGATGAATTGTAAAGGGTACATAGGTCAGTTGATTAGATCATTTTATATATATGCAAGTATATGAATATGTAAGAATGTAATGGAGATGCGAAATATATGAGAGAAATCATGTATGTGAGAGTATTCATATAAGAGAGTATTCCGATAAGGGTTTAGGGTTTCAAACTGGAGCAAACAGAGCTTAACCAAAATTGTATTCAGGTATAGAAGATGCTATCATTGTAGTTCATTCATTTATCCAAATTATAGTCTAGATTTGTATGCAGTCGGTGAGGCTCCTTTTGTGATTGAGTGGTGTGCTCTAGGTTGTAAGCTTTCCTATAAGTGTAGGCCCCTATATTTTGTAATATCTTTTCATATGACCAGTGGATTGATATTGTGGGTCACAAATCCCAACATGGTTTTTCGTCTTTGTGGCTTTAGATGTATATAATTCTCTGTGTTATGATATTCATTTGTGTGATTGGCTTATTGGTTGCTTTACTTCTTTCAATGTTATATGTATCGGTATACCAGTTTGTGAATGCATGTTTTAATGAGGTTTAAATTGATCATTTCAGTAGAACACTGGTTCACCCCCCCCCCCCTCTCTCAGTGTTTGTTATTGGATTTGAACAATTGTTATTAGAGACTTATGCCTTAGAGGAAATTTAACAGCTTGAGGAAGATCCTGAATCTAGAATCCATGGATATGAGTTTGGAGAAGGAACTTGAGGTAGCACTTGAAGATTATGATGCTAAAAATATGAAGAACTTGAAGTTACAAGATGAATTGAATTTTTCTCAGGAATTCATTCTTATCCTACAGGAGAGGATATCAACTGTTCAAGCCAGGAGGAAGGAACTTTTGTAGAACAAGGATAATAATGAGAAACATGCCCTTAATAAGAGATGTCTAAAGTTGAGTCAGGAGAACATGGTTATGAGGAATGGAATGCAAGCTATAATGATGAGGATGTCAAAAGAGATTGAGGACCGAAAGAAAAAGCAAGAAAATCTTGTTGTATCTCTGAAAAACAAATTTGAAGAATGTGGTAGGTTGGTTCATGAAAATGATATGCTAAGGATAGATTTAGTACAAACCTAGAGTAATGAACAATAAATTGAGAGACAAATGATAATTCGAAGAGATGATATGGCCATTGCAAGTGAGTATAAAAAAAAATTCAAGATTAGTTAAGCACAACTTGATGAGTTATTAAAAAGACAAAGGCAAAATGGAGATTCCAACAGACTTGGATTTGAACAAGGACAGAGTTTCGGTACTGCAAATGAAGAACAAAACCATAAGGAGGTAGTTTAATTTTTATAAATTTAATGGTAGATGCTTTGTTTGTAATAAATTTGGTCACATGGCTAGGAAATGCAAAATCAGAGCAAATCAGAACCCTGATTCTGTTCCTGGTCAATGTTCTAAATGCAATAAGTATGGTCATAAGATATAAGATTGCAAAATGAATGTTAAATGTTTTGCATGTGGAAATTTTGGACATATGGCAAATCAGTACAGGTCAATCAACTACACTAGTTTTAGCAAATCAATTCAAAAGAACAATGTTACATGTTATGCATGCAATGAGGTTAGACATATTGCTAAGTTCTATAGAAGCATATATCCACCGGTGGGTAATAATAGATCAAGTGAGAAAGGAAAAGAGAAGGTTAATGAAATCTGGCAAGATCATACCTAGAGATAGGTGAGGAAGTCAGAAGAATAATCAGTAGATGGAAATGCACTGGATACTCAATTGACAAAGGAAGTTGCTCCTGCACCAACAGGAAGCTCATCCAGTAACTAAGGCAGATTCCTTAGGGGTAGGCAAAAATCCATGAAGATGGTGCATATGCCCCGAGAAGAGGTTCTGGAAGATTTTCCAAACATTGGAGATGCTTATCCATCATGGAGATGTTTAATCGAGATTCAGTATCTTCTACCAGAATTCATTCATATCAATGACAGATTAAGGTTTCTTGAAGGTTAAAAGGATGAATTCACTTCATTTCTAATTACTTTGCATTTAGAGCGATTCAGAGCTATTCAAAGGAAGTCTCAGGTGATTCATTGTGATCGATATCATCTTGAGCAATTTTCACCAGCGATTGGAAGAGTTTTTAGGGTTTTTCACCAACAACTATTCATGGTTATTTATCTTTAATTATGAAAGTGAGATCATCATTTTTACCTATGTTTATTGCAAATCCTACTATTGTAATTAGTCTTATGTTAGGTAGCATCAATGAGATAATCAAGGAGACCTAGCAAGCATGGGTTAAGTTCTTTGAAGAAAACTGTGGTTTTTATACTTCACTAGAACCTAAGACAGATACTACATACATCCTGGTTGAATGGAAAGGTAAAGGTATTGTGGGTTCTTCACCCTCAATTTTCAAAAACATTAAGATATTGGATATAGAGCCCTCGATAGAGACTAATGTATAGGAAAATCTTGGGATATTAGACAAATCAGAGAGTGTAAAGGTTGCAATTGTACATGTTACTAATGTTGAGGACAACAGTCCCCCAAATCAGAATGTACAGGATAAGAACACATTTCCTAGGGAGGAACCAATAGTTATTGAGACTGCACCAAGTGGCGAAGCCACCGGTGCAAGTGAGGAATCTATAAAATTTAAACCATTAGACGAGGAGAAAAGGGAATCTAACAGAGAACTGTTAGTGAGTCCATCATTGTTGTCAATTCTTTTGATGGATACAATTATTTAACTATATCTATACATGGTCAGATTTTGGTTTTAGAAGCCCAATTTTTAGCTCTTGAGAGGGAAAAAGATATAATCATGAGGAGAGCTTGAGGTCTTAGAGGATTGGTGAGTCCCCAGTTTGATTCATTAAGTGTACATAAGAAGGAGTGTATAGATATGGTTGGTAAGCCCACACCGACAGAGCTAAATGAGAAGGAGTCATATGCCCATATGCTAATGGACTTGTATCTATTTTGAACACTTTCAAATCAGGTTGGGATACCTATCTAGAAATTTTCAAACATATTAAGCTCCGGTAAGGTATTTTTGGGACATCCTTTCATTGTTCATCCCGGTTTTAGGTATTATTTTGGAGTTTTTGATGGCATTGATGTCAAAGGGGGAGTATAGGTGAAAAATATTTTGGAGGTATGGAGTATTTTGTTTAGGGGGAGATATTCAGCTCAGGGGGAGAAGACTCAGGATGGAACCAACAGATGGAAACCATGATCATTTTTCACATGTGTGTTGCCATCAATGCCAAAGGGGGAAATTGTTGGCAATTGCACTCAATTAGTTGGTTTCAATATGTTGTCATAGATGGAAACATGTTTTTTCATATTTTGGTTTAGTAGTGCAGTGTGTAAGGCCTTCCCCAAACCAAGCTTTGATTTACTTAGTTGACCCTATTTGACCTATCAATAAATGCTTTATAATTCAATAGAATGGACTGTGTTAGGCAGATAGGTTTTTTGAGAAAGATAATTGAACCAAGTTATAGAGTTATCGCACCTAGTGGTGTACTTTTGATGTGTTATGAAGTTGAAATCCTAAAAGACCCATTGATTGGATAATCTTGATTTAACGTATGTCAGCTATGTCTGGATGAAGAACTTGTATGATTCTGTGATTGGGTAACATTTTTGAATGTGGATGCTTCATTTATATGCTTTATAGATACAAAACTCTAGATGATCCTAGAATAGGATAAATTTGAGAGGAGGTATGCCATTATTGAAATTGCAGGACTTTACTATGAATATAGAATTATGATGTATGGTTAAGTTATGTGAATTTGCTTGATAAAAGATGTATTTAATCTGTGCAGATGAAAATTGTATGCAAGTGATGATGTGTATTGTTATTCCTTTGAATTACATTATATGTGGATATTTGAAAGTACTAATGTGTAAATTGAGATGCGTAGGAAATTTACCATGTGACCATGGAAATTACGGAGAATCAAACCTAGACTTATGTATGTTCGTAAGCCAGGGTTTGTCTATTTGGAGAGACAACACCCCATTTGTGTTGTATTTTATTCGTAACAGTATATGCTGCATGAGTGTTAAAGTGTTATTTAAATTTATTGTGTAAAAACCACAAGAGACAATTTCATGTTTTATTTTTGTAAAAGTGTTTTATTTGTGTCACTTGACATATGTGTGGATTTAAATTTAAATGTTTTATTTTGTCTCTTGGTGGGAAAGTATTTAAATATAGTTCTTCTTAAATAAAATAATGTGTTGTCATAAATACTTTGGGAATATAATATTTGGGGTGGTCAACTTATGTTTGACCCGAAAATAAACTTCAGAGGGGTTTAAAATGGGTTAAATGAACACCTAGGGGTAGTTTAATAGGGTTTCCTAAAGCCCATAAGGTATACCTAGGGGTTAGGGGTAATTTTAGGCAAGTTTCTACTTTATAATGATCTTTTTAACGCTTTAAAAATGGGTTTTTTTGAGTTGAGCGAAAATTGAAAATTAGAAGTTAAATCTAATCAGGATTTTTCCTTTTGGAATGAGAGTCTTTTTGCATTTTTGCTTTCTTTCTTCTTTTTTTGGTTTTTTTTAGAATCTTGTGAGAACTCTGTGAGGGAGCTTCTTAAGCAATCTTTTTGAGAATTGGAGGGTAATCACCCACTCTCCATTTTTGGAGACAGAAGAAAATTTGAAAAGAAAATAATACTATGGAATAGAAAAATTGATTAAGGGTAGAAGGAAAAAGATTTGTGGATTGGGCAGCTCTTCATCAAATATCAAAATACCTTTGGGCAGATTAAGGTTGGTTTCGGTTATTCCTTTTAATGTCTTCTTCTTGTTTATGTCTGGAAGTTGTGGTGTAAGAAATCTGTGTTCTTGGAAGTTTGTGTTAGAAAATCTTTTGGTATTTTTGCTTTATGAATTGTTGTGTTTTGGGAGTTTTCTCAAGATCTCTTACTCTTGGGAGAGAAGAGGATCTTGAGGGTGGTAGCAGTGACAACCCTCGAGTGAGAGACTCTCTTTGAGAGTGATCACAAGGGATCTTTGTGTGACCCTTGCTGCATGGCCTGCTTGTGCAATGGGGGTCATAAGGAGGGATATAAGGCTAGAATGCCTTTGGGGGGCATAAGGAATAAGGGGTTGAGATTCTTGATATTATTATTGTGCCATGAGGTGGCTTCTTGTTTAATTCATACTTGCAGTTCTCCTCAGGTAATTGGTCCACTACCACCCTTTGAAAATGTTCATCACCAAAGTGTGGTGCTGTGAAAGCCAAGTTGGGAATGTGTCTGGAAAATCTATATGCAATGCTTTCTATGTGTTTGCCTGTTTGTTACCTATCTAGGATTTGGTTCTCCGAGCTCGGGGGTGGCTACCAGTTAGCCTAGGCTGGGAGGTGAGCACTCTGTGGTCATTTTTTTGTTTTTCTATTATGCAGGAAAGTCAGGAGAAAGAGAATAGGAAACATGAAAAGATACAGAAGATTATTGTTGAAGATACTTTATTTCATTTGCAAATAATTGTTTAAAGTTATTATAGAAGCAAGCCCTCATTCTTAGAAATGAGAGGCAAGATGTAATTCTTGAAATTTGACTTGGGGTTATTGTTGTGGTTAAACAAAGAAACATCCAGTACAATTTGCAGAATATCTTAGAGTTGTAAGAAGAAAAGCTTGTTTTATTTCTACTTCTGATTTGTAGTAAAAGAAAAGTTATTTTGAGTTGCATGCAAAAGCTTCTTTGTATTATGGAGAAAAAGAATAGATTTCATTTAAATTTTATCTATATTTTACTTGTGGCAAAATACGAATTTATTTTATTGAAAAATCTTATGTATTTAAAAAAAAAGAATGCTTTAAGTTATTGCTTAATTAGTTGAAAAATCAATGAATATATTTATTAAGGAGAAGTATATTGTTTTTCCTGAAAAGTTTTTCTAGATTGTATTTCTAATTAGTGTTGGTTAAAAAGCTTAACAATTGAATTTGCTTCATTCCTCTCAGTAATTAGAAACAAATAATTAAAAAAGGAAACTTAAGTCTATATATATATATATATATATATTTTTGAATTAACATATATTGCTTTTCCTTTGTATATTAATTTAAGATTGTTGCATGTAAATCTTTTTTAAAAAAAAATGTATTTATTGGAATAATTTCACCCTTTTTAAACTATGATTATAAATTTTATATAAATATAAATATATATATATATATATATATATATATAAATATATATACATATATATAAATATATATATATATATTTATATATAATATATTTAAAAAAAAAATAATAATATTAAATTTTAAAAAAAATGGGGAAATGTTTTTGGATCCACGCGGACCCCACTATGTGTACGTACAGTGAGGGTCGCGTGGCGCCCACTGTGTGCACACACAGTGGAGCTGCTTCGGCTCCCACTGTGTGAACACACAGTGGACGGCCGCGGCCGCCACTGTGTGGCCACACAGTGGGGAGCCGCTAGCGGCGCCCACTGTGTGGACACACAGTGGTGCCGCGGCGCCCACTGTGCGCCCACACAGTGGCACCACGGCTCTCCCCGCCTCCAACATCCGAAACCTGCACAAAAAAATAAACATGGCCGCCTTGGGGTCTTCGGCCCAGCATAAAATTTTCTGTTAAAAAGATATGGGTTAAACCCTAGCCCAGGTGGGGCTAGGGCAAATGGATTTTAAAAATAATATGTTAATTAGATTTGATAATATTTATATAAGAAAATAGAACCCTAATTAGGGTTGGGGAAATATGGATTTAATATTTAGAAAGTTATTGTGCTTTTGATTTAGAATTAAAATATTTAAAATATATGTAATATATATATATATATATGTATCTATATATATATATATGGATATATATATATATATATGTATATATATAAATTCTGGTCATAATTTGGATTAAGTATTTAATTATAAATATATATATATATATATGTATATATAAATATATATATATATGTATATATAAATATATATATATATATATATATATAATTCTGGTTATAATTTGAAGCAAGTAATAAAGAGAAATAAAAAAAAAAAATGGTTGATTAGACTATATAGTCATATTGGAGATTAAATTAATTTTCTCTCTCCTATTCCTTTAGCTTGATTGATTTAATAAACCTAACGACTAGGTATATCATGGAGATAAAATTAAACCAGTTAGTTTTCCGCAAATAATATTTAACAATCTATCGATGCTTGGTTCATCTCAGAACTAACTCGAATTTAATTATGGAAATTTCAATAACGCTTGTCGTGTGAGTGAACTTGTTAATTAATTAGTATGTTTTTTTAAAAAAAAATTTGTTCCATTTTTGCCCTAAATTTTGGGCATGACATAGTGAAAAACACTGCACCGACACTGGCAGGTTGGAAGGAATTCTTTAGTTACCGCCAATATAGGCCGACATGGTTTATATTCAAGTTATCGGTATTGCAGGTTGACATCATTTGGGAAGATCTGACACTGGAAATTATTTTTGATATTCATGTATTTATGTTATTGATCCAACATATATATTCATATTGTAATTATCTTTGTAAGACAACATAAGGAATGATAAATTGTAAAGGGTATATAGGTCAGTTGATTAGAGAATTTTGTATACATGCAAGTATATGAATATGTAAGAATGTAATGGATATGTGAAATATATGATAGAAATCATGTATGTGAGGATATTTATGTAAGAGGTTATTCCAATAAGGGTTTAGGGTTTCAGACATGAACAAACTAAGCTTAACCAGAACTATATTCAGGCATGGAGGATGCTATCATTGCAATTCAATCATTTATCCAAATTGTAGTTTGGATTTGTATGTAGTCAATGAAGCTCCTTCTGTGATTGAGCGGTGTGCTCTAGGTTATAAGCCTTCCTACAAGTGCAGGCCCCTATAATTTGTAATATCTCTTCATATGGCCAGTGGATTGATATTGTGGGTCACAAATCCCACCATGGTTTTTCCTCTTTGAGGTTTTCCACGTATAATTATTTGTGTTATGGTATTCACTTGTGTGATTGGCTTATTGTTTTCTTTACTTCTTTCAATCTTATATGTACCAGTATACTAGTTTATGAATGCATGTTTTAATAAGGTTAAAATTCATCATTCTGGTAGAACACTGATTCACCCCCCCTCTTAGTGTTATTAGATTCCAACAATTGCTATCAGAGAATTGTGCTTTAGAGGAAGTTTAACAACTTGATAAAGAGCCTGAATCTAGAATCCATGGATATGAGTTTGGAGAAGGAACTTGAGGTAGCACTTGATGATTATGATTCTAAAAGGATGAAGAACTTGATGTTACAAGATGAATTGAATTCTACTCAAGAATTCATTCTTGTCCTACAGGAGAGGTTGTCAATTGTTCAGGCCAGGAGGAAGGAACTTTTGCAGAACAAGGATAATGATGAGAAAGGTGCCCTTAATGAGAGATGTCTGAACCTAGGTCAAGAGAACATGGTTATGAGGAATGAAATGCAAGCTATAACTATAAGGATGTTAAAAGAGATTGAGGACTAGAAGAAAAAGGGAGAAAATCTTGTTGTATCTTTGAAAAACAAATTTGAAGAATGTGGTAGGTTGTTTCATGAAAATGATATGCTAAGAACTAATTTATCACAATCCCAGTGTAATGAACAAGAACTTGAGAGGGAAATGATAATTCTAAGAGATGGTCTGGCCATTGCAAGTGAGTATAAAGAAAAATTCAAAATTAGTTAAGCACAACTTGATGAGTTATTAAAAAGACAAAGGTGAAATGGAGATTCGAGTGGACTTGGATTTGAACAAGGATAGAGTTTCGGTACTGCAAATGAAGATCAAAACCATAACGCACCAGTAAGGTAGTTTAATGCTTATAAATTTAATGATAGATGCTTTGTTTGTAATAAATTTGGTCACATGGCCAGGCAATGCAAAAATAGAGAAAATCAGAACCCTGATTCTGCTCCCGGTCAATGTTCTAAATACAATAAGTATGGTCATAAGACAAAAGATAGTAGAATGAATGTTAAATATTATGCATGTGGAAATTTTGGACATATGGCTAATCAATGCAGGTCAAGAAATTACACCAATTTTAGCAAATCATTTCAAAAGAACAATGTTACATGTTATGCATGCAATGAGGTTGGATATATTGCTAAGTTCTGTAGAAGTAGAAATCCACCGGTTTCTAATAATGGATCAAGTGAGAAAGGAAAAGAGAAGGTTAATGAAATATGGCAAGATCATACCCAAAGATGGGTCAAGAAGTCAGAAGAACAATTAGTAGATGGAAATGCACTAGTCATTCAACTGACAAAGGAGGTTGCACCTGCACCGGCAAGAAGCTCATTTGGTAACTAAGGCAGATTCCTTAGGGGTAGGCAAAAATCCATGAAGATAGTGAATATGCTTATCTGACATGAAGATGTTTAATCGAGATCCGATATCTTCTACCAGAATTCATTCATATCAATGACGAATTAGGATTTCTTGAAGGTTAAAAGGATGAATTCACTTCATTTCTAATCACTTTGCATTCAAAGAGATTCAGAGTGATTCAAAGGAAGTCTAAGGAGATTCAGTGTGATCGATATCATCTTGAGCAATTTTCACTAGGGATTGGAAGAGTTCTTTAGGGTTTTTCATCGATAGCTATTCATAGGTATGTATCTTTTATTATGGAAGCGAGATCATCATTTGTACCTATGTTTATTATCCTACTATTATAATCAGTCTTATGTTAGGTAGCATCAATGAGATAATCAAGGAGACCCACAAGGTATGGATTAAGTTCTTTGAAGAAAACCGTGGTTTTTATATGTCACCGAAACCTAGCATAAATACTACAAACATCCTGGTTGAAGGGAAAGGTAAAGGTATTGTGGGTTCTTCACCCTCAATTTTAAAAAACATTAAGATATTGGATATAGAGCCCCTGGTAGAGACTAATGTATAGGAAAATGTTGAGATATAGGATGAATCAAAGAGTGTAAAGGTTGCAAGTGTACAAGTTACTAATGTTGAGGACAACAGTCCTCCGGATCAGAATGTACAGGATGAGGACATAGTTCCTAGGGAGGAACCGATAGTTACTAAGACTACTCCAAGTGGTGAAGCCACTGGTGCAAGTGATGAAGCTATAAAAGTTAAACCATCAGAGGAGGAGAAAAGGAATTCTGATAGAAAACTATTAGTGAGTCCATAATTGTTGTCAATTGACACCTCACAAGTTGAAAATAAAAGCATAACCAAGATGGGTTCTACGTCTAAACTCATGATGATGGTTGCATAGTAAATGATGAAGGAAGGATCTATGGATAAAGGTGTTATTGATCAGGCTATCACTGTTTTGCATAGAATTGTCTCGAAGTGCAAATTTGACAAAGATGCAAGCCCATCTGGCAAGCTTAAGGTAATCACAAAACACATTTCAAAGGACTTTCAGTCTTTGCAGTAGATATCAAACTGGCAGGCATTGGAGAGATTTGCATAGGCTAAGAGAGATACATTTGATCAAATGATTGAGTCAAAGAGGAAGGATATTAATGATAAGTTGAAATTGATTGATAATGCATTGAAGCAGTGTACGAATATTCATAGAGCATGTCATAACATAGGTTTACTTATAGTTGAGAGAGATAAAAGGATTAAGGATATTCAAGAAGAGATTGTAGGTATAGTTAATTCTTTTGATGAATCAAATTCTTTAACTACATCTATAGATGGTCAGATTTTGGTTTTTGAGAGGGAAAAGGATAAAATCATGAGGAGAGCTTGAGGTCTTAGAGGATTGGTGAGTCCATGGTTGGATTCATTAAGTGTACATAAGGAGTGTATAGTTATGGTTGGTAAGCCCACACCAACAGAGCTAAATGAGAAAGAGTCATATGCCCATATGCTAAATGGACTTATATCTATTTTTTGACACTTTCAAATCAGGATGGTATACCTATCTAGAGATTTTGGAGAAGGCCTATCTAGAAATTTTCAAATATATTCAGCTCTAGTAAGGTATTTTGGGACATTATTTCATTCTTCGTCTTAGTTTTTGGTATTTTTTTGGAGTTTTTGATGGAATTGATGTCAAAAGAGGAGTATAGGTGAAAAATATTCTAGAGGTATGGAGTATTTTGTTTAGGGGGAGATATTTAGCTCAGGGGGAGCAGGCTCAAGATGGAACTGATAGATGGAAACCATGATTGTTTTTCACATGAGTGTTTCCATCAATGCCAAATGGGGAGATTGTTGGCAATTGACACTCAATTGGTTGGTTTAAATATGTTGTCATTGATGGCAACATGGCAACATGGAAACATGTTTTGGCTTCATATTTTGGTATAGTAGTGTATCGACAGACACTTCACCGGCACCAGAACTGGTAGGTTGGAAGGAATTCTTTAGTTATCGACAATACAGGCCAACATGGTTTATATTTAGGTTATCAGTATTGGAGGCCAACATCATTTGGGAAGATTTGACATCGACAATCTTTTTTGATAGTCATGTATTTATGTTATTGAGCCGAATTGTACATTCATATTTTAATTATCTTGGTAAGCCGGCATAAGGCATGATGAATTGTAAAGGGTATATAGGTCAGTTGATTAGACCATTTTGTATATATGAAAGTATATGAATATGTAAGAATGTAATGGAGATATGAAATATATGAGAGAAATCATGTATGTGAGGATATTTATGTAAGAGGTTATTCTAGTAAGGGTTTAGGGTTTCAGACTGGAATGGACAGAGCTTAACCGGAACTGTATTTAGGCATAGAAGATGCTATCATTGTAGTTCAATCATTTCTTTGGATTGTAGTCTAGATTTGTATGTAGTTAGTGAGGCTCATTTTTTGATTGAGCAGTGTGCTCTAGGCTATAAGCCTTCCTACAAGTGTAGGCCCCTATATTTTGTAATATCTCTTCATAGAGCTAATGGATTGATATTGTGGGTCACAAATCCCAACATGGTTTTTTTATTTGAGGTTTTCCACGTATAATTATCTTTGTTATGGTATTCATTTGTATGATTGGCTTATTGGTTGCTTTACTTTTTTTAATCTTATATGTACCAGTATACCGACTTGTGAATGCACGTTTTAATAAGGTTAAAATTGATCATTCTGGTAGAACAATGATTCCCCCCCCCTCTCATTGTTTTTGTATTCCAACACAAGGTGTATCAGATGGACATGAAGTTAGCCTTTTTAAATGGTGAATTGGAAGAGGAAGTCTACATTGAGCAATTAGATAGATTTTCATTGACAAACAAAGGATACATGGTATGCAGATTGAAGAAAGTATTGTATGGAATCAAGCAAGCCCCTAGAGCTTGTTATGCCAGATTGGACATGTATTTGACGAAGTTGGGATTCTATAAAGGTATCGTTGATAGTAACTTATGCTTCAGGATTGATAATGACAATATTTTGATTGTTAAAGTCTGATGATGACATTATTTTTGGAGGAGATGATGATTTGAGTAAGAAGTTTTTTGATGATATGCAAAAAGAATTTGAGATGTCTATGATAGGAGAGATGAAATTATTTTTTGGGATTACAAAATACATAGACTATTAATGGCATTTTACATATCTCAATCAAAGTATGTGAAGGATTTGTTGATGAAGTTTGGGTTAGATGATTCCAAACCTGTTGGAACTCCTATGGTAATTTGATGCAAGATGACAAAAGATGATGAATCTCTGAATGCCAACCAGACCCTGTATATATCAATGATTGGTGTACTACTATATTTGACTTAGACTAGACCTAACATTATGAATGTTGTATATCTTGTTGCAAGATTTCAAGCTGATCCTAAGCAAAGTCATGTTACTATTGTGACGAGGATATTCAGATATTTGAAGGGAACAATTGATTATGGTTTGTAGTATCTGAAGAATGATGATTTCACTTTAAATTCTTATACAGATATTGATTGGACAAGTGAAGTTGATGATTGGAAGAGCACTACCGATGGAGCATTCTTTTTGGGAAAGAAGGTGGTTGCTTGGGCAAGTAAGAAGCAAAATGCTATCTCTTTATCTATTAAAAAGGTTGAATACATTATTGTTGTTAGCAATTGTACTCAGGTACATTGGATGAAGAAGATGTTGAATGATATTAGAGTTCTTTATAATGAGCCTACTGTTATATATTGTGACAATTCTAGTGCAATCAATATTTCTAAGAATAAGGTATTATATTTTAAGATAAAACATATATCAATCAAGTTTCATTTCTTGAGAGAAGGTGAATTTGAAAGAAGTCAGATTGGGGTATGCATCTACAAAGGAATAGATTGAAGATATCTTCATGGAGGCTTTGCCTATAGATACATTTGCATATCTTAGAGAGAAGTTAGGGGTGAATTTACCTCCTAATGTGAACTGATGCATTGAGTTGCATCAATCTAATTGACTTCATAGTATTATGCTAATATCTAGATTGATGAATGGGTGTTTCTACTCAGGGGGAGTAGTTGTTGGCAATTGAAACTCAATTGGTTGGTTTCAATATGTTGTCATTGATGGCAAAATGGAAACATGTTTTGGCTTCATATTTTGGTTTATTAGTGTACTGACAGACACTTCACCACTACCGACACCAAAAATTTGGAAGGAATTCTTTAGTTACTGGCAATACATTCTGACAAGGTTTATATTCAAGTTATTGGTATTGGAGGCTGACATCATTTGGGAAGATCTGGCATCAGCAATTTTTTTTGATATTCATGTATTTATGTTATTTAGCTAACATCTATAGTCATATTGTAATTATGTTTGTAAGCCAACATAAGGAATGATGACTTGTAAAGGGTATATAGGTCAGTTGATTAGATTATTTTGTATAAATGCAAGGATATGAATATTTAAGAATGTAATGGAGATGCAAAATATATGAGAGAAATCATGTATGTGAGGATATTTATGTAAGAGGTTATTCTGGTAATGGTTTAGGGTTTCAGACCAGAATAGACAGAGCTTAACCAGAATTGTATTCAGGCATAGAAGATGCTATCATTGCAGTTCAATCATTTCTCTAGATTGTAGTCTGGATTTGTATGTAGTCAGTGAGGTTCCTTTTGTGATTGAGTAGTGTGGTCTAGGCTGCAAGCCTTCCTGCAAGTGCAGGCCCCCTATATTTTGTAATATCTCTTCATATGGCCAGTGGATTGATATTATGGGTCACAAATCCCACTATGGTTTTTCCTCTTTGAGGTTTTCCACATATAATTCTTTGAGTTATGGTATTCATTTGTGTGATTGTCTTACTGGTTTATTTACTTATTTCAATCTTATATGTACCGGTATACTGGTTTGTGAATGCATGTTTTAATAAGGTTAAGATTGATCATTCTGGTAGAACACTTATTCACCCTCCCCTCTCAATGTTCTTTGATTTCAAAAATTGGTATCAGAGCCTTGTGCATTGGAGGAAGTTTAACAATTTAAGGAAGATCCTGAATCCAGAATCCATGAATATGAGTTTGGAGAAAAAACTTGAGGTAGCACTTCAATATTATGATGCTAAAAGTATGAAGAACTTAAATTTACATGATGAATTTAATTATGCTTAGGAATTCATTCTTGTCCTATAGGAGAGGTTGTCAACTATTTAGGCTAGGAGGAAGGAACTTTTGAAAAAAAAGGATAATGATTAGAAAGATGCCCTTAATGAGAGATGTCTGAAGATGAGTTAGGAGAACATGGTTATGAGGAATGAAATGTAAGTTATAACTATGAGGATGTCAAAACAGATTGAGGAACAGAAGAAAAAGGAAGAAAATATTGTTGTATATCTGAAAAACAAATTTGAAGAATGTGGTAGGTTGGTTGATGAAAATGATATGCTGAGAATTGATTTAATACAGTCCCAAAGTAATGAACAAGAACTTGAGAGGCAAACGATAATTCTGAGAGATGATATGGCCATTGCAAGTGAGTATAAAGAAAAATTCAAGATTAGTTCAACACAACTTGATGAGTTATTAAAAAGACAAAGGCAGAATGGAGATTCTAGTGGAATTGGATTCGAACAAGGACAAAGTTCTGGTACTGTAAATGAAGATCAAAACCATAATGCATCGGTAAGATAGTTTAATGCTTATAAATTTAATGATAGATTCTTTGTTTGTAATAAATTTGGTCACATGGCTAGGCAAGGTAGAAATAGAGAAAATTAGAACCCTGATTTTGCTCCCGGTCAATGTTCTAAATGCAATAAGTATGGTCATAAAATAGAATATTGCATAATGAATGTTAAATGTTATGCAAGTGGAAAATTTGGACATATGGCTATTCAGTGCAAGTCAAGCAATTCAAAAGAACAATGTTAAATATTATGCATGCAATGAGGTTGGACATATTGCCAAGTTCAGTAGAAGCATAAATCCATCGG
Organism: Cryptomeria japonica; assembly: GCF_030272615.1. NCBI lineage: Eukaryota > Viridiplantae > Streptophyta > Pinopsida > Cupressales > Cupressaceae > Cryptomeria > Cryptomeria japonica. The sequence goes on from NC_081411.1 coordinate 458,640,848, forward strand.
TTGGTAATAATGGATCAAGTGAGAAAGGAAAAGAGAAGGTTAATGAAATCTGGCAAGATCATACCCAGAGATGGGTCAGGAAGTCAAAAGAATAATAAGTAAATAGAAATACACCGGTTACTCAACCAATAGAGGAGGTTTCTCCTAAACCGATAAGAAGTTCATCCGGTAACTAAGGCAGATACCTTAGGGGTAGGCAAAAATCCATGACGATAGTGCATATGCCCTGGGAAGAGGTTTTGGAAGATGTTCCAGACATTGGAGATTCTTATCCGACATGGAGATGTTTAATCGAGAACCGATATCTTCTACTTGAATTCATTCATATCAATAATAGATTAGGGTTTCTTGAAGGTTAAAAGAATGAATTCACTTCATTTCTGATCACTTTGCATTTAGAGCGATTCAAAGGAAGACTAAGGAGATTCAGTGCGATTGATATCATCTTGAGCGATTTTCACCAACGATTGGAAGAGTTCTTTTGGGGTTTTCACCGATAGCTATTCACAAGTATTTATCTTTTATTATGGAAGTGGGATCATCATCTGTACCTATGTTTATTGCAAATCCAATTGTTGTTGAGGTCAACGACCATCCTAGGTCGATTTTCAAGCGATATCCACATATGGCTACCCTAGACGACTCAGTTCCAGAGCTTTTTCCCATGTCCCATAAGGAGTCATGTATGTTGACAATATCATAGCTTACATTCACTGTGATATTGAGGATTTGGGAACAAGTGATATTAAGAGCATGTACATGAGCAAGCTAATGGGAGATTCTGGAAAGATTAAGTCTGAATACCAACATATTGAGGATCTAGGGTTTATCGACATTCTAGATATTCTAGAATTTGAATATGAGATTGTTAGATATGTTTTGAGTAGAGTACATGGAGAATTTATCTGGTTGGACAAATCGTATAAGATTTTGTAGGAGCCCATTAGGGAAATCACAGGTTTACCACAGGTTGGACAATGTCCCGAGAAGAAGGTTTCTAATGATCAGGTCAACAATTTCACCAGTGCAACATCGAACAAGTGATCAATGAGGATTAGTACTATCACCAATAGAGATATCAGATTCAGAAGCATGGTCATTGGTTACAAGGTAACACAATCAAATCGACTGAATTTTGTTTCTAGCTCTTACATTTATGCAGCTCATAAAATGATGAGGGAGAATGAGAAGTTCTATGTGGTTGGATGTTGGATGAATTGTTGATTAACCTAGGAAAGATCAAAGGAGAGAAGAAAGGAACATTCTGGTATGGTAGCCTAACTATCTGTTTAATGCTATTTTTCATCAATGAGACTCCTAGTTTTGGGAAGAGACAATGGGCATTTGATATCTCGGTAGGGAGGAAACTCAAATAATTAATTGCTACATTGGGTAGTCAGAGAGATGACAAATTGTGGGGTTACTTTAAGGCATTTCAGAAGGCTATGAATTCTAGGGAGAGAATTCCTAAGCACATTATTGAGAAGTACTCAACCGAGATATGCCTCATGGTTAAGAAAGATGAAACTTTGATGGAAGTTGTAAAGCCCTAGAAGATTTGGATTGAGGAAATGGGTTATGAAGTTGATGCACATATTCTATATTCTTATGCATAGATGCTAATTGATGCACCTATAGATGAAAATGTAAAAACATTTGGTACTACTAAGCAAAAAAAGCAAGAGGTTGAAACTGAGTTCAACTGAAAGAAGAGGGAGAAGCAAGGGGGCAAGGCAAGTAAATTTGTTGAAAAGGTTTCATAGGATATCAAAGCATTAATTGATGCTATTCTAGAGAAAGGAAGGAAGAGGAAAGAGCCATAAATATTCATTGAGCCAATTGCAGCAGAATCTAGATCTGATGATGACACACCCTTGGCATTCAAAAGGGTATTAAGGAAGAAAACTGAAGAGACTAAGGTAGAAGCAAAGAAGCAACCAGTTAGGAAAGTTACTATCAAAATACTGGCATAGAAAAGAGCACTAAAATAAACACCTTCACCCCCATCTGATACTAGAAGAAGGAAGAAGAAGGATGACACTGATCTTGCACTTGAATCTAGTAATGTAACTATCATTCCACCTAGGGCTTGTGCAAAATTAGTTGATGAAATCACTAAATATGGTATGTTGAAGAATGTGAAATTTTATTATGAACATTTAGATAAAGATGAACAAAGAGAAGTAGAGGAAGCAGTTTTATTATATTTGGATATTTATAAGAAAGCCTTGTTAGAAATTGAAAACCAAATACCAACATAGTCATATGAAATATTAGATGCTAGAATATTATCATCAATGGAAGAGGATGGGCATATAAAGATTCAGGAGTTGTTATTTGTTGTGTTTCTATTACTCTAGAGGAGATGGACAAGACACTTGAGGTTGCAGATAGAAAGATCTTTCACAACAAGCATAGAATAATCAGTCTTATGCTAGGGAGGGTCAATGAGATAATCAAGGAGACCCCCAAGGCATGGGTTAAGTTCTTTGAATAAAACCATAGTTTTTATACTTCACTGGAACCTAAGATAGATACTATAGACATTTCAGTTGAAGGGAAAGGTAAAGGTATTGTGGGTTCTTCACCCTCAATTTTGAAAAACATTAAGATATTGGATATAGAGCCCCCGGTAGAGACTAATGTATAGGAAAATGTTGAGATACTGACATAATTAAAGAGTGTAAAGGCTGCAAGTGTATAGGTTGCTAATGTTGAGGACAACAGTCCTCCAAATCAGAATATACATGATGAGGACACAGTTCCTAGGGAGGAACCGACAATTACTAAGACTATACCAAGTGGTGAAGCCACCGGTGCAAGTGAGGAAGCTATAAAAGTTGTTTACCATCAGAGGAGGAGAAAGGGGAATCCGACAGAGAACCGTTAGTAAGTCCATCATTGTTGTCAATTAACACCTCATAGGTTGAAAAGAATAGCATAACTGAGATGAGTTCTACTGAACTCATGATGATGGCTGCACATAAAATGATGAAGGAAAGATATATGGATAAAAGTGTTATTGATCAATCTATCACTATTTTGCATAGACTTGTCCTGCAGTGCAAATTTGACAAAGATTCGAGCCCATCCGACAAAATTAAGGTAATCATAGAGCACATTTCAAAGGACTTTTAGTCTTTGTAGTAGATATTAAACCGACAGCCATTAGATAGATTTACACAAGCTAACAGAGCTACCTTTGATCAAATGATTGTCAGAGAGGAAGGAGATTAATGATAAGGTGAAATTGATTGATAATGCATTGAGGTAGTGTACTAATATTTAAAGAGCATGTTATAACATAGGTTTACTTACAACTAAGATAGATAAAAGGATTAAGGATAATCAAGAAGAGATTGTAGGTATAGTTAATTCTTTTGATGGATCAAATTCTTTAAATACATCTATAGATGGCCAGATTTTGGTTTTGGAAGCTCGAGTTTTATCTCTTGAGAGGGAAAAAGATAAAATCATGAGAAGAGATCGAGGTCTTAGAGTATTGGTGATTCCTCGGTTGGATTCATTAAGTGTACATAAGAAGGAGTGTATAGATATAGTTGGTTAGCCCACAACGATAAAGATAAATGAGAAAGAGTCATATGCCAATATGCTAAATGGACTTGTATCTATTTCTATCACTTTCAAATCAAGTTGGGATACCTATCTAGAGATTTTGGAGAAGCCCTATCCAAACAATTTCAAATGTAAGGTATTTTGGGACATTCTTTGTACAGTCTTTCATTCTTCATCTCATTTTTTGGTATTTTTTTAGAGTTTTTGATGGCATTGATGTCAAAGGGGGAGTATAGGTGAAAACTATTTTGGAGATATGGAGTATTTTGTTTAGGGGGATATATTTAGCTCAGGGGGAGAATGCTCAAGATGGAACCGACAGATAGAAACCATGATCATTTTTCATATTAGTGTTGCCATCAATGCTAAAGGGGGAGATTCTTGGCAATTGAAACTCAATTGGTTGGTTTCAATATGTTTTCATTGATGGCAACATGTTCTAGCTTCATATTTTGGTTTAGTAATGTACTGATAGACACTTCACCGACACCGACAGGCTGGAAGGATTTCTTTAGTTACTAGTAATATAGGCCGACATGGTTTATACCCAAGTTATTGGTATTGGAGGCCGTCATCATTTGGGAAGCTAGCATCGACAATTGTTTTTGATATTCATGTATTTATGTTATTGAGCCTACATATATATTCCTATTGTAATAATCACTGTAAGCAGACATAAGGCATGATGACTTGTAAAGGGTATATAGGTCAATTGATTAGATCATTTTGTATATATGAAAGGATATGAATATTTAAGAATGTAATGTAGATGCAAAATATATGAGATAAATCATGTATGTGAGGATATTTATGTAAGAGGGTATTTTAGTAAGGGTTTATGGTTTCAAACCAGAATAGGCAGAGCTTAACCGAAACTGTATTTAGGCATAGAATATGCTATCATTGTTGTAATACCCTAAAAATGGTCATCTAAACCATGGGCCCCTAATCTCGACAACATCACCAAGGTCCTAACCAAAGGCAATTAAATCAATCTTGAGCACATTATTAATTCTTCAAATCATCAAATATCACATGGCAAATCAGCTACTCAATATTAATTAAATATTTATTTAATTAATCAAATCATTTCCAATAATATCATTTTGATCAACTATCCCACTTTAATTTATTAAATACCCTTGCATATTTAATTAATTAATAAATTTGCCATTCAATCATGCAAAAAGGATTAATTTATTACAAAAGATGAATTAATTTATTACAAAGAGTTGAATCGAAAATAAAACAAAAAAGGAATTGAATTGAGAGAGAAATCAAACTTGAGATATTATTTCTTTTTCTAAATTTAGAACTTGAAATCAGAAAAGCAATTTAATTGAATTATTGAATTATTCTCTAAAATTGGAACTCAAAGCTTTTCATAAAAAGAAGTTCAGTTGCATTGAAAAGACCTTTTTCTTGAATAAATTAAAGAATTATCAATTTTTATCATATATGCATGGAATTAATTTATTATTATTTTCCAGTGCAACTTGGACTTCTAATTTGAATGCATTTCAATTAAACTATAATTGGAATCTATCTCAAGGTTAACTGAACATGATTTCTCAATTATTTCAATTAATCCTAAATTAAGCTTTTTCTCTTGTGATTCTCTATAAATTCAGTCTTTAGCTCTCATTCCAATTCGTCCCAGAGATTTTTGAGAACGCACTTGGAGATTATTATCATGCTAATTTTGCTCTGGAGTCATTGAAGATTATTGTTCTTTTTAGATTATTTGCATCCATTTTACATCCATTATTGCTTGCATCCATTGTTGCTTGAATTGATTATTTGCTTGAATTATTCATCCATCTTGCATCCATACAGCTTAATATCATATAGATTAAATCCTTCATCTTGGTGTAGTCTAGTCACTGGTATTGCTTATAAAAATCTGAGAACAATCTTATACTCGCATCTTTTAGAAGGTAATTAGTTGCTTTGCTATGGTTTATTACTTATTGATTATTGATTACTAACCATGAATATAATGACTTAATTGAAGTGTTGTGCTTGTAGCTACAAGTTCACTTTTTCACACACACATCTCTAGTGCCCACCGTGGGGCCCCAAGGCTACACTTTTTCGGCCTCCAAGATTGACCACTTTTTTTGTTATTTTCCAGATTTCAGATTTTTTCGGTTTTTTTTCGTCCGTACATCTCGTACGACAATTTTTAGAGGCTGAAACGACAAACTGTAGGTGTCACACGAATTGAAAATATTCTATCGTACGAGCAGATCCTGTGTCGTACGAGCAGAAATCCTCTATCGTACGAGCAGAGATCATCAACAATCTTCTTTCGTACAATACTGCATCCTGTCTCGTACGAGTCAAGTGTCTATCATACAATTTTGTATTTTCTGGTAAAAGAGGTAAATTTCATAATTTTTTCATTTCTGATTGATTATTCTGACGACTGACCCTAACTGTTTATCTATCTATCTCAGAGTTTTTCACAGCCTAACCATTTTTTTGTAGAACGCTTGTCAAAGAATATGCTTGTCGCACAAAGACAATATGACTATTGATTCGTTGTCTTTGCAGGTTGCCTAAGGAGAATCGACTAAACATCGTGTATTCTTTAAATTCATTTTTAGGAACCTAACTTGCTATCTGGTTAAAGAACAAATTTGTCTTTTGTGTTTTAGAAAAATCTGAGAGGTAGGAGAGTATGCTCTTGTCTTTTTCTAGACAATCAGAAATCCAGACCCTTGAAGCTTTTTCTTTGTTTGAGATTTGTATATCTTTAGCAGGCTTGCCCTCCCGAGGGGTTGAAAAACTCTTAAAGCCGTTACGACCGGTGTGAGGGGAACGACCTAAGTGGGAATGACTAGATGCCAAGTACTCCAACCCACTATAAAATAAACATGATTTGATGAAAATCAAGTCAATGATAGTGCTCGGGAATAGCTCTTCTCCGTACCTTCAGGTATATTAAACCTTGGTTTTCAAGGCTAGGAGACCTCTTAATTGAGTTTATACCTTGACGCGCCAAACGGATCCCTAACTAAATCCAATTTAAAATTAGAAGCTACTTGGTTCATCTCCAAAAGAGGGATAATCTTTGTGCAAAAGAGATAGTAACTCTCCCAAGATACTTGTCATTTCGTGCCCCCATTAGCATTTGGACTCAGATAATATGGCGTTGAGAATCCATTGTGTGAGACTCATCGACCGTATTCTGATTAGCTATTGGGTGTGTACCTGAGTCTACAAGCAAAGGTTTTCTTTCCTCACCAAATTCCTTAGGGTTTGCATGCTGTGATTGGAGTCACTATACATACTACTTGTTTTCTGTGTTTTCATCCTTGAAACAAAAAAAAACTGAAATACCAAAAATTGGTGAAGACCAGAAACAACTTAGTAAGTCAAAACTCTGTCCATGTCAGAAACTAGTCCATCCTAAGTCAAAACTCTGTCCCTGTCAGAAACTAGTCCATCCTAAGTCGAAACTCTGTCCATGTCAGAAACTAGTCCATCCTAAGTCAAAACTCTGTCCCTGTCAGAAACTAGTCCATCCTAAGTCGAAACTCTATCCGTGTCAGAAACTAGTCCATCCTAAGTCGAAACTCTGTCCGTGTCAGAAACTAGTCCATCCTAAGTCAAAACTCTATTCGTGTCAGAAACTAGTCCATCCTAAGTCGAAACTCTATCTGTGTCAGAAACTAGTCCATCCTAAGTCAGAACTCTGTCCGTGTCAGAAACTAGTCCATTTTAAGTCGGAAATATGTCCATGTCAGAAACTAGTTTATCTTGGTCAAAAATCAATCCATCTCAGAATTAGTCATACTCAATTATCATACTCAGCAACCAGAAAAACTCAAAATTTCTAGGCTCTGTCCTGTGAACAGTCATATGAGTCTGATAATCCATCATGCTGCACCAAATCCTATGTCATGTGAGTCTACTGATTTGTCATCCTATACCAGATTATCTGTCATACGAGTCTGAGTCATTTTTCGTCCTGCAGTGTATCTTGTCTCGTATGAGACAAAATTGTCTTCAGTCTTTTGTCATCCTGCACATGCCCATTTGTCGTACGGTACGAGGTAGCAACTCGTACAAAATAGAACTATTGTCATCCTGTAGCTGCTAAATTGTCATCTGGTCTAGAAAATCGTATCGTACGAGTCTTTGGTTTGTCAGAAAAGAATAGTCAAACTTGCCTAAAAATAGCTTACAACAAACATAATATTGGTTATCATTTTCCTAAGCATAAATAGATCAAGACACTGTACCTCTACCATTTACATTGCACGATTTGGTCGATCACCTTTTAGCTAGTTCAATCAACTACCTATCAAATTTTTAGTCACTTAGATAACATCTTATATAGGATAGATCATTCCTGAAACCAGACTGAATCTTACACTATGCTTAGAATCAACTTAGATAACGTCTTAGACAGGATAGATCATTCTTGAAATTAGACTAAATCTCAGTTGTTTCTCCTAAACAATACTCTAAACAGAACAACTAGCTCTAAAATTGATCTTGACCTCTACATCACAAATAACTCTAGGTCACACAAATCCATAAAGATGCCTATTCAAACTAGGAGTTCTCATAAGAAACAAGCCAAAGGCAAAGAACAAACCTTCACCTATCAAGATAATCCATTCTACATTAAGGATCCACTCACTGACATGCCATCGTCATCAGGCAAACCAATTTTTGATGAACCTAAATCTCCCACCATACATGAGACAGAATACAATGATGGAAACAAAAACGACCGTAATATTCCCAAAAATCATAACGACTCCTCATCATCAAGTGAGACTGATGAAGACACTGAACCTCTAGAAAAAGAAATCCTTGACTGTCAGATAGACAAAGACTTTAGAAAAATGATGAAAACTATCATGACCCGAGAGAAGGAAGACTATTTCTTAGAACTAGCAAAACAAGGTGCCAAACTTCCTATTGGATATGATGTCCAGACACTTGTTACTAAAAGGGAAGACTCACCTATACTCATGGTACACAAATAGTTACTAGCTTTGCGGATGGAGGTCACAGAACTAAAGAATAAGGACAAGTCTCCAAAACAATATTCTATAGAAATAATATGTCCCTTTCCATTTGACAAGAATCTACACATGCCTCCATTTCCTTCATGAGTAGAAATTCCAAAATTTGACAAATATGATGGTACCTCAGATCCTCAAGATCATATTAAGGAATTTAGTGCTGCTTGTATGGAGTTCAATGATCAAACATACCTCATGCATCTCTTCCCAAGGAGTTTAGGGGGTCAAGCAATGGAATGGTTCTCAAGTCTACCCAAAGGAATAAAAACATTTGAAGAACTAATCCAGCTATTTTTACAACAATACTCATACAACATTCGACATCCTATGACTATGATCAATCTTTGTAATACTCAACAGAAAACAGGGGAACCTCTTCTTACTTTTCTCCAATGCTGGAGAAAGATGTTCTCTAGGTACCCATGACCTATTCCAAACTCTGAGAAAATGGATATATTTGTCAATAACTTGGTCCCTGAACTGAAATATAGTGTACAAATGCAAGTACACCCATCATTTAAAAAAATGGTAGATAATGCCATTCGAATGGAAGATGTGCTCATAAATAAGGGAGATATCACACCTTGGAAAGAAACACAAATAGGATCTAGCTCTAAAGAGAAAAACAAGTATTGGAAATTTGCCAAAGACAACAACAAGAATTTTGTTAATGATGGAGTAGTAGACACTATCAAAACCAACTCAAAATCCACAATATTCAACTTGGCTAGTGGTACACAAGTACTTAAAGCTGCTGAAATTGCAGCAGAGAATCCGCCAAAGAAAACAAAGGAATGGTTCAAAGAAAAGCCTTGGCTTTCCAAACCTAAGCATGATTTTACTCCTCTTGAAGAATCATATGAATCCACTTTCAAAACTCTATTGGCAAACAACTTGATAACACTACCAAATAACTCCAGACCATATGATCTAGATGTCAAACCAAGATGGTGGAGAGAAAATGAATACTATGACTTCCATTGGAATAAGGGTCATAACATAAACAATTGCATGAAGCTAAAACATGAGATTCAAGATCTCATAGACGTTGGTAAAGTTGTTGTTGGGAATCATCCAACCAATGCTGATCATAAAGCATTTAAGGACCCTTTGCCTGCTTACAAACAAGGTGATTCCTCAAAGACCAAAGGAGGTGCCAAGGTAAATTATACTTATGCCAGCCAAGACAACGTTATCAACATGATTGAGCCTTCACACTCAGAATATTGCAATGTGATTATAGTTCAAAATAAACCAAATGAATCATGATATGAAAGAGCTCTGACCCGATCTCAAAAGAAAGTTACCCTCCAAGGAGCTAGTTCTTCCAACTCGGCTCAAGAAACATCAAATCCAATAGCCTTGCCAAACAAACAAAAGGAATTAACCTTGGACAAATTTAAAAGGTTAACATCATCATCATCCTCTGGATACAGCGCAATTGAATAGTTAAAAAGGACAAATGCTCAAATTTCAATTTTTGAATTGCTACAACTCTCATCTGCTCAATGGGAAATTCTAGACAAAGCATTGCTCACTACCAACGTTCCAAAAGATTTAGATATTGATCGGTTTCAGTCTATGGTGGTTCATCTGACTTCACCTCACTATTTGAACTTCTCTGAAGAAGATGAAAATTCATTAAATCATCCACATAACCATCCATTTCATATTGAAGCTATGATCCACAAACACAAAGTCAAATGTGTTTTGATAGATGGAGGCGCGGGGTTGAATATCTGTACTTATCATCTACTTACACAACTAGGATTCTCTAAAAATGTCATTGATCCAGGCAAGAAAATAACAATTAAAGCCTATGATGGGGAAGAGAGGACCTCCAAAGGTCTGGTATCATTACCAATCAGAGTGGGACCAGTAGAGAGAGAAGTCCTTTTCCATGTTCTTGATATTCCTTTGTCATACAATATTTTACTGGGCAGGTCGTGGATTCATGAAATGAAGGCAGTACCATCAATGTATCACCAATGCTTAAAGTTTCCCTATAACGGAGCTGAAGTCAGTATTCCTGCTGATACAAATGTCATCTGTAATGCATTGACAAAAGGTGCAGATACTTTTGTGCCTCATAATAGGGCAGCCTCTCCAAATGAAGATCCAGAAACATTGATGAAAGACTTAGAAAAGAGATTGAAGATTACAGATACCGGTGTATATGGTGAAAATGGATAACAATAATAACAATATTGAAAGGCTAAATGAATTCAACCACCAAACCCTAGCCTAACAATGAACAAAGATCCACCATAACATATGAAGATTACCTAAGACAATGCAAATAACTCAAAATCACAAAGATTATACCATCACATGTCCAATAGGGTTTTGATCTCCATTCTTCCTATCTCCATTGATCTTGCTTGATATATTTGCTCTCAGATTTTAATATGCACAAGAGCTCAACAAAGAACGGAATGTGGTTGCAAGTAGGATCGTAGTGTAGTCAATTGATCAAGTAGTTAGGGTTTGACAATGAAGAAAGCATCTCCTTAAATAGAAGACACAATAAGAAATGTAGGGTTAAGATTGAGAGGTGTAAAAAGAGAGGTCGGCTAGGATTAGATGGTAGGTAATGGAAATACCAAAATAATGAAAGAGGTAGGTAGTGTATGAATTAAGAGATGAATGACATGTGTCATGTGTAGAAAAAGCTAATGAATTAATTAAATAAATAAAGATTTATTTAATTAATAGAAGAAGTAGGACAATTAAATAAATAAAATATTTATTTAATTTAGGAAAGGGATAATTTAAATAAATAAATGTATTTATTTAAATGAGAAATAAGGCTAGAAGAGGATAAATGAATTAATTAAATAAATAAAGATTTATTTAATTAATAGAAGAATTAGGCTTAGATAATTAAATAAATAAAATATTTATTTAATTAGACATGACAATTTTGAGTGTCTACATTTTGCCCCTCTTTGAGACAATGCGGCTTGTCACGTTGTTTCAAAGAAGATAAGATGAACTGATACAGAGTTGCCCCAGAATGGGAATGATATGCCCCCTCGAGAGATTGAATGAAAATGTCTGAAAAGATTGCAGACAATCTCTCGATAAGAAAGATGGGATAGAATGGGTTGACCGAATAGAGTGACAAAGTCACGGGATGAGAAAGATTGACTCGGGAAATGAAGACGAGGGCTAGGCTAGGCTATAAGATAGACCACGGGCAAAAGACATCCTCATTGTCATCCACACCCTTAGAAGATCACAGTGCAGAGCGAGAAAAGAGCAGCAGCAGTCAGCAGCGATGGCTTTCATTCATAGATTAGACCGTGTTCGTCAATTCCAGCGACCAGCAGATGCAGGAGAGCCGGTAAGTACCCGAGAACCTCCTCGTACTTTCACGCATTTCAAGTTTTGTCATTAATGCATGCTAAGTAGCAATAAATGCGCTAGGAATAGGGTAGTTAAAAAAATGCAAAAACGCGCAACCGCATCTGTGTCAGTGCCAAGCGCGTCTGTGTCGGACAGGTGCGTCTGTGTCGGGTCCAGGCACGTCTGTGCCTGGAACCGCGTTTATGCTGAATGCGAACGCGTTTGAGAAATGTAGAGGCGTCTGTGCCCTGTAGGGGCGTTTATGTCATGTAGGGACATCTGTGTTCCCTGGCCGCGTTTGTGAATGGTATAGGCATGTTTGTGTTCAGAAAATGCGTCTGTGTTGCAGAAGCACGTTTGTGCAGTCTATAAGCGCGTTTAGGAGTTTAAAGCGCGTTTGTGTGTCAAAATGCATAGGTTGAGTCTTCTAGGTCAAATCGGCAGTTCTGTGATGAACATACGCTGTCGATTGGATAAGCTGCTGAGAGGATACACTCAAGCAGGTCCTCTAGGAAGATTAGGATAGATCAAGGCACTTTGTGATGAACAGGGAGCACCAAGATAGGCAGCACTTTGTGATGAACAGGGAGTGCGAATGTGAGTAACACTTTGTGATGAACAGGGAATGTCACACACGTAGTACTTTGTGATGAACAGGGAGCACTACTAGGATAGATAGCAACACTTTGTGATGAACAGTGAGTGTCACTAGGATAGGTAAGCGTATGCATTTATATAGCAAGTAGCATTTTGTGATAAACAGTGAATGCCACGATAACTGACCTGATTGATTGGTTGACTGCAGGAGTATTTGCCTATGTTGGAGTCACGGGAGAGATTCCCATCGACTCAGAGGTTGCGACCAGAGTTGTCGATTCAGAACATGATTTCTATTGAGGAGATGGGTCTCACACATGTGCTATATGTGCTCGAGTTTCGGGCAAACATGGGTTTGCTGACTGCACTGGCGGAGAGATGGCACTCCGAGACTTGCACGTTTCACTTGCCTATGGGTGAGATGACAGTGACGCATGAGGACGTCTACAGGATTCTGCATATTCCGATCGATGGAGAGTTGATTCCATATGATCGAGATGGTGACAGGGAGGCACTGAGACGAGTATTCCAGGATCCCGGGTTGGAGATGCGAGCAGGTCACGTGGCATGGGATACCATGACCGCTACAGGTTTAGCTTTACCAGCTGTTATCGGAGGAGTCATCAGTGGTTATTTGTGTCCGGACAGAGCCAAACGGGGATTGGCAGTTGGCTGGGGAGGGGCATTGGAGACGCTGATGATAGAGCACACCAGATATGCATGGGGGCCATGTGTCTTGGCACATTTGTACTATGAGCTACATCAGTTTGTGTACCACGAATCAGTGGGCTTGGGCTGCGGAGTGACTCTCCTACAGGTGTGGGCATATGAGCACCTTTCCATCACACAGCCTATTCACTTCAGGGGCAGAGGGCATGGACGGAGTTTCATGCATTTGTACGATATGATTACATCACAGCCTCGGATTGGTCGACTGGAGCATTGGAGGCGCGTCATAGATGACATTGACATGGTTATCTGGAGGCCGTACCTGGGGTGCGAGGAGTGGGATGACGACGCATTGGAGCTACCCTATGCATTCAGGAGTAGGTATCTGATTGGGTGGATGCCCTATATTCTAGAGAGGCAGCTTGTTGACAGGGTATGCAGACAGTTTGGCAGGATTCAGTGGATGCCACGAGGCTCGGGCATGTATGCCCCGAGGCTCAGGCATGTATGCCCGTACAGTCAGAGATCAGGTACAGTTCGGGCCGCTGTTATCATATGATCAGGCCGTGACATAGCTAGCAGAGATGATGCCATTACCATGGGACATGTGGCCGGAGGTAGAGGATGCAGGGATGGACGCAGAGTACTCTGCGTATTGGGCAGAGCATCCCTTTCTGAGATTGACAGATCCGGGAGAGCTGTTGGAGGGAGAGGTGGGAGGGGATGATGATGATGATGGTGGAGGAGATGGAGGCAGGGGCCGACGGAGGTGGAGGGGAGTGGTGGGGGAGAGGCGAGTAGCACCTCAGAGGGAGGGAGGACAGGAGAGAGCAGCTCAGGTGGTGAGGGGTCAAGGTGGATTGCCCCTACATGTACCAGCAGCACAGGGTCCTAGAGCACAGGGACCGAGATAGGTACAAGGACAGGGACAGGTACAGGTACAGGCACCTGCAGAGGAGGAGCCACAGGCAGAGGCTGAGGGTGGAGATCCTGAGGAGGATGAGCTGCTAGGGCTGAGAGAGATCTGCCAGGGCCAGGCAGACAAGATTGCAGATTTGGAGCGGGAGAGGGATCGCCTCAGGATCAGGCTCAGGGACACAGAGCGGGAGAGAGACCAGGCCATCCAGAGATATACTGAGGCCGAGACAGCTCTGAGGGCAGGGAGGCGGGCAGCAGAGGATGCAAGGGCAGGCTATGCATATGTGCTGCGAGCCGGAGAGGAGATCGCCTACTGGAGGGATCTGTACTATGGTGTCGTGCCAGCGGATCAGCGGGCGAGGAGCTTCCATAGATCGTCGCGCACAGCGACGGCTACGGGAGGGAGTCGTAGGAGGCAGGCATCCAGCGGTGGGGTCATGGGACCTCCATCACCACCACCAGATAAGCAGGGGGATCTTGGAGCGGGACCATCTAGAGCTCAGACTCCGTCGAGGCCAGGCGGCTCCAAGGGAGGGAGTTCATCATAGCCATAGAGGGCTCCCCTTTGTATCAGTATATGTACCATTTTTGTATTGTAGACACCTGCGGGTGATTTTGTAGCCATATGATTCTTTTGACATCATTGTATCATGACACTTTTGATTATATATATGAGAGATGATCCATTTTTGTGGCAGCTATATGCATGTGTACCTTATGTGATGAAATGTTCTTATGTGATACATGTTTTATGATATGGATGCTTATATGATGCAATGCAATATATTTTTGTTCTTTTATGTTGTATATGTAATGCATGATGTAAATGTGAATGTATGTAATGCAAATGAATATGATAATGCAAATGATAAATTGTGCTAACATGTGTTGTATGTAGGATGTGATGCAATTGTGATATCTATATGTATGTATGAAATGCTTATATGTGGTAATGTAGGTGCAACTACATGAAATGCAAATGTTTTTGGTGTGTCATTATACTCAGTCATGTGATAGCAGGCTACGCGGACTCGAGAAGGACAATGGAAGTCAATCAAGAAAGGGGGATGGAAGACAGAAGATATGAAAGTGAAAGAGCTTCTTGTGCATTATCATCATTGAGCTTATTATGGCAAGTAGGTTATGACAATCGAGGCATATGTTCGACCTAGAAAGTCATTGTACCTGTTTGCATGGAGATAAGACAGTCACAAACAAGGAATGCCCCAGTTCATACTAGACTCACAATGTCCTCATATCCTTGGACAAGTCATAGCATTACTAAGAGACAATCCACAGACAGCAAGAGAAAATGGGTGACGATACCCCATCCTCGCCTTTCTAGTCAAAGACATCCTGGAGATAGAATCTCTAGTCAAAGACATCCTGGAAAAGCTAAAAGACATGTCACCAAAAGATAAAATCAAAAGAAAACCAAGACTCGACACCAACATCCACTGTAGTCCTCAAGTTTAGTGTCTCTTGTCACTTGTATAAGTCTTATTTGATTGTGGTCACAATGTTTACTTTCACAAAAAGGATAGATAGCACTGAACCATATGTTGTCTGAGTCTGTTGAAAGATTTGATTTTGTTGAGGCCCATTGTTGCTGCTGTGTCTCATCTGAAACTGACTGAATCCATGAAACTGATACTTTATTGTGGAGAAGACGAAACTTTATTGCGGATCTGGCGATGCAGATGTTGCTTTATTGCGGATTGTGCGCGGATAGACTGAAGGAATCTGGAAGAAACTGTACTCCTTGAAACACGTGATGTTCTCAGTTCCACACCCATTACTAGACGTAGGATTGGCCATAGTCACAGATAGGATCTGATTTATTATGAATGGAAAGGGAGTGAAAAGGGAGGTTTATGGATGGCTAACCAATCTTAGGTAGATCAATAACAAGCCATGATGGGAATGGTTAAGTTTATTGTGAATGAATAGGTTGTGAGTGTGTGCAAAATGAAAGGATGAAAGAGAATCCTGAAGGATGGAGGAGCAAAGTCTCTACGCATGGCGCTGGTGACCCAGTTTTCACCATGGTACTTGCCCAGGGCGCCACCGAAGTGGTTTTCACCATTGGATGAAATTATTTCTCTTTACTTTTTTTTGGATTTTTCAATTTTTTTGTGTCACAAGGTGCCTGTTTGCCAGGTTTTCACCAAGTAATGATTTTTTTTGTTTTATAATTTTTTTTGTATTTTTGAATTAGGATGTTCCGAAGAGCTTATGTGTAGAACCTGCAAAGGTGCATGCTGTTGATAAGATCCTCCAAAGGTTCACCTTCTGTAGTTGAGAGCTGATATGCCCCAGATCCCTATACCGCTGTAATGATGTAAGGACCAAGCCAGTTTGGTTCGAACTTGCCCTTCTTATCTCTGTCTTGCTGATTCTTGGGGTTCTCTCTGAGTACTAAGTCACCTACCTCAAATGTGCGAGGCTTAACTTTGTGATTGTAACTGCGACTCATTCGTTGTTGGTAAGCCTTGAGATGATTAAAAGCAGCATGCCTTCGTTCCTCCAGCAGTTCTAGTTCTTGCAAGCGAGAGACCCTGTAGTCTTCATCATTGATTATGTTTCTCAAGGAGACCCGTAGAGAAGGTAGCTCGACCTTAATAGGCAACATGGCTTCAGCACCGTAGACAAGTGAGTAGGGTGTAGCTCCTGTAGGTGTGCGGACACTTGTGCGGTAGGCCCAGAGTGCAGGATTGAGTTGGATATGCCAGTTACGGCCAGCGTCGTCGACTGTCTTTTTAAGGATTTTGAGAATTGTTTTATTAGACGCCTCAGCTTGGCCATTACCTTGGGGGTAATATGGTGTGGAGAAACGGTGAGAGATATGGAAGCGGTCATAGAGTTCACGAACATCCTGATTTTTGAAAGGATGCCCGTTATCAGTAATAATGGAAGTAGGAATCCCATACCGGCAAATGATGTAGTTCAGGATGAAGGTAGTGATTTGTTTCCCAGTAACTTGTGTGAGAGGCACGGCTTCAATCCACTTTATAAAATACTCTGTGGCTGTGATAATGAATTTATGTCCATTGGAAGAAGGAGGGTGAATCTTGCCTATAAGATCGAGTCCCCACTGACAAAAGGGCCAAGGAGATGCAAGTGGTTGTAGTTCCTGCGCTGGTGCATGTATGAGGTCTCCATGAATTTGACACTGCTTACACTTCTTGACAAACTGATATGCATCTTTTTCCATAGTAGGCCAGTAGTATCCAGTCCTGATGAGTTTCTTGGCCAAGGTAGGACCACTAGTATGCGGACCACATATCCCTTCATGCACTTCTCGTAACGCAATCTGAGCTTCGTCACTCTCTAAACATCTAAGAAGGGTGCCATCTAGACCTCGTCGGTATAGGATATCTGCTAAAATGATGTATCGAGAGGATTGGCGAATGAAAGTGCGGCGTTGATTGTTCGATAGATCGGGAGGTAAGATATTGTCGCGAAGGTATGTGAATATGGAACCATATAACTGGGATTCAGGACCAACAACACATATCATTTCCGTAGGAGTGATCTCATATGACGGAATCAGCAGGTTGTCTACCAGGAACTCATAGCAGGTCTCATTTTGCGGCAGATCAATGAGCGAAGCAATTGTAGCCATGGCATCAGCAGCACGATTTTGTTCTCTTGGTATCTGCTCAAACTCTATCTTTGCAAAGTGCTGTTTCAGATCATCTACCAGTTGTTTGTAAGGCATTAGCTTTTCATCTTTTGTTTGATAATCATCAGTTGCTTGACGGATGACAAGTTGAGAATCCCCAAAAACACGAAGTTCTTGGATCTTCCATTGAACTGCAATTCTTAACCCAGTTGTTAATGCCTCGTATTCCGCTATATTGTTGGTGCAAGGAAATGATAAGCGGTATGACTTTGGTATAGAATCGCCTTGGGGAGTTATAAAGAGTATACCTGCTCCTGCCCCATGCTGTGTGTATGAGCCGTCAAAATATAATTGCCATGACTTTGACGGTGATATTGTTAGAATGGACTCATCTGGAAATTCTGACTGTAGAGGAGCATCATCTATCATGGGAGCATCTGCCAGTTGATCTGCAATTGCTTGTCCTTTTATAGCTTTTCTGTCCACGTATTCAATGTTGAATTCACTCAAAATCATTACCCACTTGGCCAGCCGCCCAGTAAGTGTAGCTTTGTTGAGAAGATATTTTAGTGGATCGATTCTGGCAATCAACTTAGTTTTGTGAGTGAGCATATAATGTCGTAATTTTTGTGAAGCAAAGACCACAGCGAGACATGCACGCTCGATTGGTGTGTAGTTTAGCTCATATCCCACCAATGTGCGACTGATATAGTAGACTGCTTTTTCCTTGCCGTCAGGTATTTGCTGTGCTAGGAGTGCCCCCAGTGCTGTCGAAGTAGCTAATATGTAAAGTAGCAATGGTTGATCTGGAATTGGTGGCATCAAAACTGGCGGGTTCAATAGATAATCTTTGAGCGTTTGAAAAGCTTGTTGACAGTTCTCATCCCATTTGAACTTGATGTTTTTGTGTAGCAGGTGCTAGAAAGCGTTACACTTATCTGCAAGTTGTGCTATGAATCTTCGTATGGACTGGAGTCTCCCTTGTAAAGATCAAAGTTGACTGATATTCTTGGGTGGCGGCATGTCCAAGATAGCCTTGACCTTCACTGGATCAGCTTCTATTCCTCTTTTAGACACAATGAATCCTAGGAGCTTCCCGGAGGTTACTCCAAAGACACATTTCTTTGGGTTTAATCTTACCTTGTATTTTTCTAGCCGATCAAAGACTACTGAAAGGATGTCCAAGTGTGTGTCTTTGTCTATTGATTTTCCCAAAAGATCATCAACATAATCTTCCACGGTTATGTGCATGAGATCATGAAAGATAGTGGTCATCGCTCGTTGATAAGTGGCGCCTGCATTTTTCAGCCCAAAGGGCATGACATTCCAACAGAAGGTTCCCCATGGACAAGTGAATGATGTTTTATGTTGATCTTTAGGTGCAATCCTGATTTGATTATATCCAGAAAATCCGTCCATTAAAGATAACATTTCATGACCTGCTGTGAGATCAACGATCAAGTCAATGTTTGGTAATGGGAAATCGTCCTTTGGACAAGCCTTGTTGATATCTCTGAAGTCTGTACATATTCGGATGCTGCGATCCGGTTTGCTAATAGGTACTAAATTGGAAATCCATTCGGGATAATCAATTGGGCGTATGAATCCGACATCCAATAATTTCTCTAGCTCTGCCTTGACTAGCAATGCCACTTGTGGATGCATTTTCCTTAATTTCTGCTTTACTGGTTTTGCCCCCGGTTTGACTGTTAAATGATGCATCACCAAATCCGAGTCCAGTCCAGGCATATCAGCATAAGACCATGCGAAGTTGATTTGTCGTTCCTTGAGGAAGCTTATGAATTTTGCTCTCTCGGCCTCTGTCAATGATTGAGCCAAAAATATGTTGTGTGGAACCTCTTCTGTACCAATATTTGTCTTTATAGTCTCCTCTACCAACATGGATGATTTTTCCTCATATGATGCTGGGAGAATGTCGAGCCTTCCATCTACGGGTGCCTCAGAGAGGTTTTCACCCTCAGATACGTCCTTTCTTTTTACTTTTTTGGAGTCAAATAGCGCCACAGTGTGGTTTTCGCCATAAGACCCTTGTTTTGTTTTTATTTTCACATTTTTGTGACTAGAAGGCCCGACACCCTCACCAAAGTATGCTATGTTGTTGAGCTCTATGGCATATCCTGCTTTGTGGTCTCCAGGGGGAAGATCATCTCGAATGCCAAGGTAGTCGATAATAGCTTCGTCATTTTGAAATGTATCAAATTGTGCCGGTCCTTCATGATCCCAGTCAATGAGTTGGGGGTGAACAAGGGGAAGATCATTAGTGTTTTCAGAGTTTGCTGGATGAAGAGTGAAGATGTGGTTATATTCAGGTATGTCAAGGTAATCGCCGAGGTCATCGATGGCACTCTCCTCATCAGTTTCGATCGTGAGCGAATCCAAATTGTCATCACTAGTAGAGCCTTCTGGGACAGGTGTCCTCATCCTATGTGATTTTGACCTAGGACCTTGAAACGAAGCTTGTGCGGGATCCTTATGGGTTGGTTCTTGACCAACTCTGAACTTTTTGTAAAATTCCTCCTCCTCTGTGGGTTCATCTGGCTCTCTGAATGTTTCAGTGAGCTCATAGTCACTGAAGGATTTGTCTGAACCCCATTCCCACTCATTGGAGTCTGTGGAATAGTAATCCTCTTGTTGAACTTCGACAGCTTTAATTCGCCATACCTCTTTTGTTCTTTTATTATGTAGTCTGGGATTCAGAAAACCAAGCCCCTTGGAACATTCCCTTCTTGTAGTTAGCTCAGGTTGTAAGGGCTCCATGACACCTTCTTTGCGTAGTCCGAGAGGGCTTTTTCCATCATACCCAAATCTTTGCAAAATTTTGAAGCCTTTGCCATAGTTCTCACAGGGTATAATAATCTGATCATGTGTGTCCTCTTCAACGTCCTTATAGAGCATTTTATATAAATTTTCTTCTTCTAGTTCACCCCATTTTTGAAAGATGGTAGGATCCCATTGGAGTATCATGATAGAGATTTGCTTGTTAGGATGTGGCCTCCCATATTCCTTGGGAGAGGTCATGACTTGTCGTAAAAACATTGTTTGATTCAAAGTGTATTCTCCCATGCCTTTGTCTTGAAACTTGGCTCTAAGTTCACCCTGTTTGGATGTCGAGGGCTTTAATGACTCAGGATCAATATATGCTGAAGAAGGAGTAGCCTCACGATTACTGGGGATGATAGTCTCAGTATGTGATCTCAAGTTATTACAATATATGAATGGATTTGGATCACCATTGACCGTTACCTCGACTCCATTGTGAGGAAACTTAATGCACTGATGGTATGTTGATGGGACTGCCCTCATTTCATGAATCCACAGACGTCCTAGCAATATGTTATATGTGAGATCTAGATCTAGGACTTGACAAACCACATCCTTTGTAACTGGCCCTATTCTTAGCGGTAAGGTGACTGTGCCCTTGGACGAGCGCTCTTCATCATCATAAGCCTTGATGGTGATTTGGTTTGTAGCATTCACAGCCTTGTCAGAATATCCCAATTGTCTTATGGTGCTTAATGTACAAATATTAAGACCTGCTCCTCCATCTATCAGGACTCGCTTTATTCGATGTTTATGTATGAAGGCTTCAATATGTAATGGTGCATTATGTGGCTGACTTACGGAGGCGTCATCGGCTTTTGTAAATGTGAGGGAGTGTGGAATGGATAGGTATCCCACCATGGCTTGAAACTGGTCCACGTTCAGATCAGTAGGGACGGCAGTATCTCTCAAGATTTTGTCAAGGATAGCTTTATGTGCAGGAGATATACGTAAGAGCTCAAGAATAGAGATAAGTGCAGGTGTCTTCCCTAGTTGTTCTACAAGGTCGTACTCAGGCTTGATTGATGAAAGATTGGTATTCTTAGTGGAGGCACCTGGCAATGTGATCTTATCTCGATGGGTTGTAACATGACATTCAGAGGTAGATTCAGACGAAGATCCCACACCTTTTAGGACAATTTTGGGTCTCTGAGAAGGATTCTCAGGATTTTTGTTTTTGATAGTAATGGTAGAGATATGATTGTCCATTGAGATGTGATTGATAGTAGAATCATAATTGTAAGGTGCTGTAGTGTAATTGGCTTGATCATCTGTGACTTTGCCTTTTCCTTTGTCATGTTTTGGGAATGGTTCCTTAAACATCTCATGCTCTTGATTAGATGAATGTCCCTCAATCTCTATATCTCCTCTGTCAATGAGATCTTGCACAATGTTTTTCAATCGATGGCAATTACCTGTCTTGTGACCCTTGCTCTTATGAAACTCACAAAATTCATCATCATTCCACCAATTTGGTTTGACCTTTGGTTCATATGGAGGAAAATCTGGAACTGTGATCACTTTGTTTGCTACAAGCTTTTTGAATGCTGATTCAAGTGGTTCCCCCAATGGAGTGTACTTCCTTCGTGGTCTAGAAGTTGTTTGAGTGTTCACCTGATTGTTGGTAGAACTTGATCCAGAAAAGATGAACTTTGGTCTCACTGTATTGGCATCAACAACGCCATCATTAACTGTGTTCTTATTCTTGTTCCAAAATTTTGGTTTGTCCTTTCCTTTGAAGTCCTCTTTGTTTTCTTTGAATAGTTTGATAACTCCTTGTTCAATTAAGACCTTTTCTGTTGCTAGGCCCTTTTCAATGACATCCTTGAATGTAGACAAACAAGCTTTTCTGAGATCATAGCCAATAGCCTTGTTAACATTTTGTGTGAACATCTCCACCATTTGTTTTTGCGGGATTTCACAAGAGCATCTGCTAGCTAAGTTTCTCCATCTCTGTAAAAATGTTGCGAAAGATTCTCCTTCCTTTTGTTTAGTATTGCACAAGGTAGTAACTGAGACATCTGTTTCTATGTTGTAGGAGAAATGCTGAATGAATGCCTCTGCTAAGTCGCCCCATGACTTAATACCAGGAGGTAATTGAGAAAACCATTCCATAGCTTGATCTCCTAAGCTCTGTGGGAACAACCTCATTAAGTATGTTTCTTCTGCCACTACCTCAATGCAAGCTGTGAAAAATTGTCTTATGTGTGCCTTGGGGTCTCCTCTCCCTCTATATTTGTCAAATTTTGGCATTACAAAGTGTGGAGGAAATGGAGGCATTGGAATGCTCTTATCGAAGGGATAAGGACATATATCTCTCATAGTGTATGTAGGTTTTGGTGTACTCATGTCCTCCATTTTCTTTTGTAGATCTCTAATTTGTTGCTCCAAATTATTCTTGGGAGGAGATTGATTTCTTGTAGCATACCCCATGTTTGAAATGCCCATTTGAGGAGGAGCTTGTTGCATGTATGGAAGATACTGATCGTAGACATGTCCATATGGAGGTCTATATTGTTGCGACATATATGGAGCATTTGGCATAACTTCATGTTGAGGGACTCCATATCTGTTTTGTGCATATATATCATATTCAATAGGCCTTTCATTTTCCATTGTGTTGCCCCCAATTTTGACATGAGGTCTCCTTGTGTCAACATTTTGAGGATGTCCTTGAGTATCCACTTGTTTTGATTGATTCATACCTTGAGCATGTGATTGAGCATAAGGCCTCCATGATGGTCCTTGAGTGTAAGTATCATATGTTTGAGCTTGTGTATGTGGGATCTCTAGTTTTTGAAGCAAAACTGATGGTGACTCAGGCATCATATTCGGTCCTCTATTTCCTCCACTATTTGGTCTCCTTTGATCCATGTTGAGTTGAGTTTGTTGTGAGGGTCGACTTTCCATAAGTTGAGATAAGTCAAAATCATGCGGTATTTTAGCTCCACTTTGTGCCATCATGTTTAAAAAGTATTGACGATCTCTCCTCATTATCTCTTCAACCAATCTATTGAATTGAGGATCCATTATGGATTCTTGTATGTCTGCTAATAGTATTGAAGAGTTGTCCACCGTGTCATTGTGTGTAGCATTGTTGTTTATAGTGTTTGTGCTTTCCACATTTGGATTATGTCTATAAACATTCATGTCTGGTAATGTAGTGTGCTCAGGATTGTAGAATAGATCATTGTCATACTCATAAGAACTCATATTTACGGATTCTTGAGCTTCTTTAGCTATTCTCCTAGATTTTTGAAGGCGGGTTTCAACCATGAACTAGGTGTTAGACCAAGATGTGAGAAACTAGATGAAGAATGACAAGAGTATGGAAGACCAAGAGTTGTATGAAGTGTAAGTGAATCTTGAGGTGTACTTGCAATGTCCAAAGTGTAAGACCAAGTATGTAAGTAGTAGAGTAGGTGTGACTTCCAAAGAGAGGATAGTTTCTCTTGATGAGGTAAGCTGACCTTGACTCTAAGTAAGACCAAATGAGACCCAAAGGTAAGAAACCTTGATGAGGGACCACTTAGCAAAGTGTAGTTGTATGTAGTGTGTTGAAAAAGTATGATGAGGACAAGCAAGTGACCTTTTGACTCAAGTTTAGACAATTGTGAATGTAATGAGAGATGTAAAGCAATGATGGACTGTGTGAGACCCAAAGACAGGTTGAATGCTAGATGAAACCTGAAGAGACAACCTAAGAAGCTCAAGTATGCCGAAACTGATTTTCTTTGTTTGCTTGACTGTTAAAGTTTTCAAATCCTGACACAGACGCCTCTGTATACTACACAGACGCAGTTCCAATACACAGACGCTTCTCTGTTTGACACAGATGCTGATAAAAACATAGACGCTATTCTGTACTTCAAAGACGTGCTTATCTGACGCAGACGTGGTTTGAACAGACACAGACACATTTCTGTAACCTTAGTGCAATTTTTCCTATCTGTGAAGTTGTTTTGTTGTGACCAAATCTGATTTTTCGACTGTTTTTCGTGACAAGAGGACACAATGTTAATGACTCAATGTTTGCAAACTGTTTAGAATCCAAAAGTGTGTTGTTTGATGTAAAAAGTTTTTGCATACACTTGAAGACACAAAAGACACAATGTTTTGCTGTTTTGTCTTGAATGTTTGAGTGTTTAGCATAAGACAAGCACAAATCTTAGGGCTGGCCAAGACAATAGTTGTTGATCCCACATAGGGTTTTACCCCCGAGGCTACGCTATTCAGAGCGGATACTTAGATGCTTGACCTCACTGGCTCCACCCTCGGCACTCACTTCTCGGGTCAGCCAAGCATCAGTCCCCATGAAAACTCCCCATGGCGAACTTTGTATCTCTACTAAGAACCGTATGTGTGTGGGCCGCTACCAGAGGTCCGACCTCCTGCCTCAACAACTAGAAGGATTTGGGCATCTAAAACAAAGAGGTGCTAGTAAGGGCATCCGCTCGTGTGGCCATACATGCGGCACTTTCAGCTTTGTAAATACAAAAGGCTCCCAGCCGGTAGGGGTTACGCCCTACAAATGATCAAACGGGTTTATGGGGAGACATAGTGTCGGTATGAACTAATCAGCACACGTTATCCATAGTTTTCACCATGAATACATTTGATTATAGTGGTTTGGATGAGGTGGGTTTTCCTCGCTACCACTTGGGTCGTTCTCTTCTCACTAGTAGTCCTAATGACCACATGGGAAGACAGGCCCTCTAAAGATTAAACAAAAAGAGCCTATTGCTCAAGACACAAAAGACAATGATTCAATTTTAGTGCACCAATGGAAGTGTTTGCTAAGCTATGAAAACAAGGCACACAACAAAATTACAAAACCCTAGCAAAGGTCCTGCAACAAAATTGTTAGTAGTTTGGGTTGTTTCAAATGATAACCCCTTCCTGCAAGCACACAAGTTAGGTAAATTTTAGAAAACCCAAAAGACTTTGTGAAAAGGAGCCTTCAACAAAAACGTATTTGCCTCCAAAGCAAGCTACACAAACCAGGTTAGCTAGATCTGCAAGAGTTAGCCGAAAACAAACTAGATCTGAAACCCTAAGTACAAAATCCGAAAACCCGAATTAAAGAAAAATTGAAAAATTGCAAAACAGAATGCACAGATGCCTTTATACCAGACACAGACGCGTCTGTACGCCACAGACGTGGTTCTGTAGTTCACAGACGCGCTCAGAGATCATAGACGCTGTTGAATGACTCAGACGCGATATGATGCATCGCAGACGCGGTTATGAATCACAGACGCACCTTTTGGAAACCTGCAAAATAAAAACTGACAGAAACACAGACGTGATTCCCGATATCGCAAACACCTCTGAAACACAAAAAACGCAATCCGAACACTCGCAGATGCGGAAAAACCTAAAATATCGTCGAAATTGTCCGATCTGCAACTTCAAAAATGCGAAATCTGCAACAAAATTGTTAAATGCAAAGGGACAAGGGTCCCACCGGGCGTGCCAAAATGTATATGGTGAAAATGGATAACAATAATAACAATATTGAAAGGCTAAATGAATTCAACCACCAAACCCTAGCCTAACAATGAACAAAGATCCACCATAACATATGAAGATTACCTAAGACAATGCAAATAACTCAAAATCACAAAGATTATACCATCACATGTCCAATAGGGTTTTGATCTCCATTCTTCCTATCTCCATTGATCTTGCTTGATATATTTGCTCTCAGATTTTAATATGCACAAGAGCTCAACAAAGAACGGAATGTGGTTGCAAGTAGGATCGTAGTGTAGTCAATTGATCAAGTAGTTAGGGTTTGACAATGAAGAAAGCATCTCCTTAAATAGAAGACACAATAAGAAATGTAGGGTTAAGATTGAGAGGTGTAAAAAGAGAGGTCGGCTAGGATTAGAGGGTAGGTAAAGGAAATACCAAAATAATGAAAGAGGCAGGTAGTGTATGAATTAAGAGATGAATGACATGTGTCATGTGTAGAAAAAGCTAATGAATTAATTAAATAAATAAAGATTTATTTAATTAATAGAAGAAGTAGGACAATTAAATAAATAAAATATTTATTTAATTTAGGAAAGGGATAATTTAAATAAATAAATGTATTTATTTAAATGAGAAATAAGGCTAGAAGAGGATAAATGAATTAATTAAATAAATAAAGATTTATTTAATTAATAGAAGAATTAGGCTTAGATAATTAAATAAATAAAATATTTATTTAATTAGACATGACAATTTTGAGTGTCTACAACCGGCATGGATGGATACAAGATAGAACCAGTACTATCATTAGTTTCTCTCCCTCCATCACCAAAATAGTTGGGCAAGCCATCAGAGGCTATGAGAACACAAACTTTGGCTCCGAATACCATATATGATGGTCTCTTTGTATAGTCTTCTACCTCCTTGGCAAATGAAATAGAAGAGGATGTTGTGCTTAACTGGCTCTTTAAGAAAGATAGTCAAAATGAGGAGGTATGACACTGTGAGATTTCCTCAAACCAATATGATCGTGGTTACAAAATGATTCAACGCATGGGGTACTCAGGTACTGGTCCATTGGGCAAACAAAAAGAAGGTATTACTGAACCAATTTAGCTACAAACCAAATCCACACATGATAAGGCTAGATTGGGAACAATCCTGAAAAAGACATTAGAACAAAAACATGTTTCTAAGTCTAAGTGCTTGAAAAAGATATCTCCTTTAACATTACATGAAGCAAACACTAAACAAACAAAAGTCAAGTGTAGAAAAGAGAAAGAGGAATCAAGAGTTAAGAAAGAAGAAATAGTCAGTGCTCAAGCTTTGATGGTATCAGCTACGATAATACAAGAAGTTGAGGTTCCTGAGGATATAAGAGATGAAATGGTAAGAATCAGATAATTATTTGCAGCATTAAAAGTTCCAGTCACATATACTAGTAGGCAACAAGTAGATGATTCAGAGATTGATTCAAACGAGTATGAATGGGGTCCTGACTATCTTTTAGACACAACCACTACAGAAACTCTAGAAGAATCTGGTGGTGTCATAGATGATACTCAAGAGCTGATGTGCATAAAACTAGAGAAAGAAATACAAGAAATTAGATAAAAGAGGCAAGTGAATTATGAACAAGGATTGAAAGAAGGAAGAATACCAGAAAGCTTCTCATCTATGTGCCCTTATCCTAAAACAGAACAAATCAGTTATAGCACTACACAGGAAGAGTTAGAAGCTATAGAACAAGAACCAATAATCAGTCCAGAAGAAGCTAAATGGAGTAGATGACAACAAATCACAGAAATAATGAGATCATGTCAACAGGTGTGTTAGATACAAATGACAAATGAACCACAACATGAAGGAACTTGTAACATTAAAGATGATAGTATTGATACCATACATATGCTTACTAAATCACCTGAAAGAGACTTGGAAACTTCATCTGATGACTCTGATGACTCTGATAATAGTCCTGTTCATGATGATATCCACTCAGCCTCAAATTCTGAATCATTTGATACAAACAATGAAAAGCTGCCTACTAGTCTTATTGCTATTAAACCACGATATGACGTCTAGTCCAACATAGTAAACGATGTTACAAGTATGTCTATTGGATTAGATCTATTAAATACTAATGTGAATTTTAATAATCATGATCTAACTTTTCCTGGTCTCAAGACACTTATGCAAGGTATCATTCTGGAACTTGACTTTTCGATCCGCAGCTGTGATAACAATACCGTGAACACTCCTGAATCTATCCAAAATTTGTCCTTAGTACATCTCGAATTGATTGACTATACTTTACAGAACTAACCCATGGATATACCTACTTTTGCCAATGACTATACATTATCCTATTATCTCAATGCAGTCAAACCTATAAACTCTTCCACCAGTGAACAGAGTGAAAATATGACTGAAGTGGATATCAAGTATCTTAGTCGCAAAAACAAGAAAAAGAAAAATAAAAGATCTGATGGCAAAAATCATATTGTGGCGATGTCAGAATCTAAAAAAGAGAAAATAAAGGACGTACCTAAAAGTGAAAACCTCTTTGAGGTACCTGAAGGTGAGATACTTGGTATATTGCCCAGTCATTTCCAGGGTGGTCTTCCATATTGATTGAGCCAACTCAGCCAGTGAATATTGGGGATCAAGAGACACCACAAATCATTCACGTAGCTCAATCACTATCAACAGAAGAATTGAAGGAGTTCACTCAGCTATTCTCAGAAAAGAAAATAAACTTTACATGGACATACTTTGATATGCCAGGCTTGGATCCTGATCTCATTATGCACCATCTCTCAATCACGCCAAGAGTAAAATCAGTTAAAAAAAAACTCCGTAAGATGCACCCGCATGTAGCGTTATTTGTCAAAGCTGAACTAGAGAAACTGCTCAAAGATGGATTTATCAGAGCAATAGATTATGCTGAATGGATTTCCAACATAGTGCCCGTGTCGAAGGTAGATAAATCTATCAGAGTTTGTACAGATTTTAGAGATCTCAACAAAGCATGTCCAAAAGATGACTTTCCATTGCCAAATATTGATATGATAGTCGATATGACAACTGGGTATGAGATGTACTCACTAATGGATGGATTTTCCAGCTACAATCAGATTAAAATCACTCCTGGAGATCAAGAAAAGACAACTTTTACCTGTGCATGGGGAACCTTTTGCTGGAATATCATGCCATTTGGGTTAAAGAATGCAGGGGTGACCTATCAAAGAGCAGTTACAACTATGTTTCATGACATGATGCATAAGAATATGGAAGATTATGTTGATGACACCTTAGTGAAGACTATGAAAAGATCAACGCATATTCAAGAGTTAGGTCCTATACTTGACAGAATGGAAAAATTCAAGCTTCAATTAAATCCAAAGAAGTGTGCATTTGGAGTGACATATGGTAAACTACTTGCCTACATCATTTCAAAGAAGGGAATCAAGGTTGATCCTGAGAAGGTCCAAGCTATAATGGAAATGCTGCCTCCAAAGAACATTAGTCAAATGAGAAGTCTACAGGGACGTCTCCAATCCATTAGAAGATTCATTTCTCAGCTAGCAGACAAGGCTCAACCTTTTACAAAAGTATTGAGAAAAGGAATAATATACAACTAGGATCAGCAGTGTGAACAACATCTTCAGTAGATAAAAGAGTACCTGTCTAATCCACCAATATTAATGCCACCTATTTAGGGTAAGCCAATAATCTTATAAATATTAGCAACTGATCCATCATTGGGGGCACTTCTGGCGCAACAAGATGACAACAAAAAGGAAAGAGCTATTTATTACATCAGTAGGACATTGGTGTCTTATGAAATGAGCTACAATATAATAGAAAAAGCATGCTTGGCATTAGTCTTTGCATCACAGAAACTGAGGCACTATATGCTAGCACATTCAGTCAAGTTGGTGGCCAAAATCGATCCACTCAAGTATCTTCTTAATAAAGCAACACTCAGCGGAAGATTGGTGAAATGGGTTATGATCCTTACAGAGTTTGACATTGAATATGTGGAATGCAAAGCCATAAAAGGATAGGTAATTGCTGATCAACTTGCTAAAGCTCCACTTGAGGATACTCAACCACTACACATCAAGTTCCCAAATGAATCAATAATGCATCTTACTCAACAACCCTGGAAGATGTTCTTTGATGGTTCCTTTACTCAAAATGGTTCAGGTGCTGGCATACTATTCATTACTCCTCAGAAGTATTCAATCCCAAAGTCTTATAAGATTATATTCCCTTGCACAAACAACATTGCAGAATATGAAGCTTTGGTGAATGGGATAAAACTAGCCATTGAATGGAAGGTTGCTGAATTACATATCTATGGAGATTCTTGGCTGGTTATCAATTAGATCAATGATACATATGAGACTCGAGATGAGAAATTGATGCCTTACAAGAGGATGGTGGAGGATCTCAAGAAGTACTTTGCTTTTGTATCATTCCAATAGATTCCTAGATCAGTGAATAGAGTAGCAGATGCTATGGCCACCTTGGCATCTATACCTGAGTTACAGGAGTCCAATTTTTGCTTTGATTTCTTGGTGGAAGAGTTATATTACCCCTCTTATGATTCTCCTGAGACCCAAATAGTCTGTTCTATTATTGGACATGACTCATCCCAATCCCTAAAAACCTTACTCGTAACAAGAAAAGAAACCTAACTCAAAACACTTCGCAGTATGTTATCATAGCTAACGATTTATTTAGACGAGGTTTAGACAGTACATTGCTTAGATGTCTAGAAACTGAAGAATCTAAACATGCATTATCGGAAGTCCATGAAAGTATTTGTGGATCTCATTTGAATGGTTTTACTTTAGCTTGGAAACTATTATGAGCTAGCTACTACTGGCCAGATATGGAAAAAGATGCCATAAAATTTACTAAGACTTGTGAGAAATGTCAGCTTCATGGAAATCTCATACATGCCCCAACAAGGGACCTCATACCATTTATAACACACTGGCCTTTTCAGCAATGGGCCTTTGATCTCATTGGTCAGATATATCCTGCATCATCCAACTGACATAAATTCATCATAACTACCACTGAGTACTTCACCAAGTGGGTAGAGATAGTTCCGCTCATCAAAGCAACTAGTAAACAAGTCGCCTTGTTCATCCTAAACTATATCATTTGCAGGTATGGGATACCTTCATCCATCGTGACTGATAATGGAGGACAATTCAAGAATAAAGATTTGGATGAGCTTTGTGATAAATTCAAAATAAAGCAAAACTAGTCATCAGTATATTACCCTCAAGGTAATGGACAAGCTGAGGCATCTAACAAAAACCTACTGACTATCTTGCACAAAATAGTGAACAAATCTGGGAAGGATTGGCATCTGCAGCTCAATCCTGCACTATGGGCTTACAGAACAAGTATTAGAACACCTACTGGGGCTATAGCTTTCTCTTTGGTGTATGGGTCCAAAGAAGTATTACCTATTGAAGTAGAAATACCATCTCTAAGAGTTTCGTTCCAAGGTCTTGTTACTGATGAAGATCATAGAATATCTAGATTGCAAGAACTCGAATTGTTGGGTGAGCATCGGCAAGTGGCATTTGATCATCTCAAAGTGTATTAGAAGAGAATGTCCAGAGGATATAACAAGAAGGTTCGACAAAGAGAATTTCAAGTTGGTGATGTAATTCTGAGAGAAAATCCAAAGAATCAATAGTTTCGTGACAATAAAGGAAAGTTTGAACCCAACTGGCTGGGTCCCTACATTGTTACTGTAGTATACAGCTCTGGTGCCTATCAACTCTCAAACTTGGAAGGAGAACAGCTTCGTGAACCGATTAACACCATCCACTTGAAGAAATTCTTCACTTAGCACTCTCTACTCCAGCAAACATGTACAGCTGAAAAAGTCCTTAAAAAAATCCTAAAAATCAGAAAAAGTCCTGAAGAAATTAAAAAAAAAGAAAAAACAAATATATAAAGAGAGAAATTGCCCTGGTGAAAATCTGGTAAATAGGCACCTTGGTAAAAAAAAAATGAATCTCTGCCAAGCACGTGAAAACTTGGCAAAAAGGCACCTCTTGTACTCAAGCGCTCCATCTATCAATGCAACGTTGGCATTTCCCACTTTCTTGCATCTTTTGCTTTCGCTTGTACATATTTTCAGTCACTTTTGTGACATCCTAGTTTGTTGGTACCCTCATGACTTGAAACTGATCAACGTTCTAGTCTTAGGTTACTCGACAAAGCACATTACATATCCTAAGCAGTGTCAACCAAGTCATTCTTTCGTTAGTGAAACCTGGTCGTCCACTCCGAGTCAGTCACCTGTCTCCTAACTACCAAAGAGTTTATCACTGAGTTCACAAGCAAAACAACATAACGGAAAACAATCACTAAATATTTTGAGCTATGATTGAAAATTTTCTTTGTATGTTGTCTTTTATATTGGTTTTTGATTATTGTCCCTCTGAGTAACTCGAGGAAGTTTATTGTGACTAAGAGGAGCAAGGATTGGGGGCATAATATTTTCTTTGATTTCTGCTTGTAGGAATGATCCTAATAATCTGGAAACATATAAATTAGCTGGGTGTCTGTGATAAGAGCTTTCACATCAAGGTGAAATCGCCTCACATACCTCGACTCCACTTATTTGTATGCTACAGGGAGATCCATATCATTTCTTTGTTTGTTTTGAGGGAATTTCTTTATGATGCAATTCGGGTCCCTGTGAAATCTGTCCAAGGATATGAACGAAAAAAGGGTCATTGCAGACAAGATAATTAATATTGCACATTGAAAAAGAAAAGAACTCTAACCTGCCTGTTGTGTTCATTATGCTCAGTGATGAATCTTAAGTATTTTAAATCCAGTGACTAGGTTTAGGTTACATTTTGCATATCATTTTGCATATCATTTCATATTTTTGTGAATCTAGAGTGATTTCGGGATGATAATAATTTCTTTATCTTCTAAAGGAGAGTTGAATGCATCATCATTTCTTACGCTAAGTGGTATTTTTATCATCATTTCTCTGATTGAGTACTTGTGTTTTGAGATGTTTAGCTTCATACATAACATTTCATATAGCTTCATACATTTCATTATTACTCATTTGCATTATCATTTATTTGCATATCAAAGAAACAAAAATATACATTCATAATCATTTGCATTACATACTTTTATATGGAAAAGAAATGCATACATATAGAATAAAGCATATAAGAGACATCTCATAAGCGAATCAACACAAGTACGATGAAGTCGAATCAGATCTCGTATATATATAATGTCAAGTATAGGAGTACAAAATGATGTCCAATGACATATACAAACTCCCATCGGAGCAAGAATTGTATAGGATACAAAAAATGGGTGTGTCTACAAAAAAATATCTGAGCTACAAAAAAATAAATCATCTAGCTGGTGCCCTCTCCCTCATCGCCTAGTGGAGGAGTAGGAGCCTGATGCTCGGGATCCTATTGAGGTGCTCGTGCCCCCTCTGATTGGGCCATATACTGTGAATAGGGTTGCACCTGCTGTACAACAGGAACTACGACACTATATGTCGCCACATAATATGCTGCCCTACTGCTCTGGAGAAGAACCTCCTATCGTAGAGACTCTACCTCTACTCTTGACTCCACTCTCAATGCTTTGATCTAGCGATCACGCTCGGCCCTCACCTCGACTAGCTGTCGGTCTCACTCCACCAGCTGAGTCTGAGCCACTATCAACTATGACTGCAGCTCTGTAAGACATGCTCTCATCGAACATCCCATGTCAGCCCCCTGCTCTCTCATAGGCTCTCCACCACCATCTCCACCTATGGCTCCACTCTGCTCATCCCACCACTGTCGGACCTTCCTCAGAGCTACTCGCTCCTCCTCTCCACCACCCAACCTCATGCCTACTCTCCCAAGGGATCCACCCTCACCCCTCTGTTGTCCAACATCATCTGGCACCCAGCTGCTGCTAGCACCAAGATCACCACCAGTCCATCATGGAGCCTCTGATCTCTGTGCCTATCCCTGCCTATGGCCCTACCTATGGCCCTGCCTCTGGCCCTGTCCTTGTGCTAGTGCGGGGGCATCATCCTCCACATCCTCAATATGAGGAGCCTTCTCTCCTGGATCTATAAATTGAGGGAATAGATGCTGTTGAAAGTAATCCCTATACTAGGGCAATACCCCCACATCTGCTACATCCTCCAGGTAATCCCATCTCAAGCGATGTAAACCTGTCAGCTCCTGCATAGCCAAAACATATGACAACCGTGGAGACCATCCCTACCTCTCCTCATCAGCATAGAGAGCATACACTATATACTCCAGTGAGATCCCCTAAGGCCGACCATACTACCTCATCATTCATGAAATGACGAATCGCTCCACAATAGTCTATGATCTTCCAATCAGTGGGCATGTCACAAAAAGGTCCCTGTGAACCCTCCGCCAGTGATCCCACAACTCCAATCCTCTGTATGGTCTCTAGACAACTACTATAAGGTCGTCGAGCTGTCGTCGCCTAAAATCTGTCTTGCCTAGATGGGGCTACATAATATATCTGGCATACCTATAAATAATCGGTTGCCCTGGCTCTCTACTGTCATCTACAATCAACTGACAAATAGGAAGGTGCTCCCAAGCCCACACCTGTAAAATGTATACACCCGCGGCCATGCTCCACCCATCTCTGTAAACAATCTCATGCATCTCCTGATACATGTGGGCCAACAAATAAGAGCCCCAGCCAAGTCTCTGAGGGGTCTCTATCAACCTCTCTAACATCCAGCCACACCTGCAATGGAAACCCTACTGCCCTCTGTCCAGCATCAAGAAGCAACCAATGAACCCTGCTAGAACACATGCCAAGGGATACTCCTCACTGTACCTACTCATAAGTATGTCCCAACTCATGGAACAAGTTAAAATGTCAGGATCCCTGAATACATTCCTAAGTGCATGTAGTCCAGGTAACAACGCGGTATCATAATCCACCTTATCCCCTACAAAAGGGATACGAAGGATCCTGTAGACATCCTCGGAAGTGATAGTCAACTCCCCAACTAGAAAATGAAATGTATTCTACTCTGAATGAAAATGATCAACTAATGTTGTGAGCATCTCGTGATTCACATGGATATCAGGTAATCGCAATAGATGAGTCAAGCCACATAAATCAACATGAGCCTGCTCAACCTTAGATAGATGACGAACTAATGCCATCATAGGTGGATATACACATCTGAAGAGCACAGGAGGTAATTGAACCTGCAAAAACCCAACAATGATCATCAAAAAACATTTCCAAATGAGCCTACAAGAGAAGTTAAACATCACATAAATACCAATAAGTCAAATCCAAAACCAAAATTTCATGTTTACACTTTCAAAAATGATCACTATCTTTCGAACGAAAAAACATAGTCAAGCAGCATCTCGTATGAGTCAGGAATGGCTCTTGTACAAGAAAATAGCCTCAAATGATAATTTAATAGACTTAGCACGACAAAATGGTCTTTTAACAGACCTGTCATACGACACGAGGGTGGACCCCGTACAACAAAACTAGTAGGCTCAAATGAAAAAATATTTTTTACCAGTTTCTCGTATGAGACAGGATCCTGTCTTGCATGATAAACTGAGACACCTGACCCAAAACCTGTGAAAAACTTCAAAAAAGCATAAAAAAATTCAAAATTGGAAACATAAAGAGGCTTAAGATCGATCACTTACCGCTGGCTCATAGTTTCGGGGTTGATTATGTCTTCTCTGGTGCTCAAATCGATGCTGACGAGTAGGGACCACCATTTTTCTTCGCAGAAGGCTTTTTGAATTTTCAAACTTGGAGGGTTAAAATGATTTGAAAATGACACTTTCGTCCCATATATAGCCTAAAACCTAATTTTTCAACTTGCTCCGATTGTCAAGAAAATTGTACCCTTAGCTAGTTTGCCTGCTCTGATTCCATTTTCGGGATCGAAATCAAAATTTGAGATCATTTTGCTAGTCAATTTCACAATTTTGACCACTTAGCGCTCTTTGCATCAAATGCTCATTCTTTCTTCAAATTGCGCTCAAATTTCAACGTTGAATCTTAATTCAAAATTTGTTCTACACATCAACATTTCAATCAACTCTATGCTCAATTTCTTATCAATCAACGCCGAAATTTTCAAAAAATCCTCAGTATCAATTTGTGCTCAAATAACTTACTTTCGCCACCAATTGCCTATAATCAATCCCTCATTGTCTTTTGATTTCTCTCTCGAGGGGGCATACTCACAACCTTATGACTTCACATCTCACAAGTCAAGGAAATTTTTTAAATCTTCATCAAAAGTCGAGCAAAATCTTTTCAATTAAAGAAAATCAATTCTTATTGCTAAGGGGCATCTTAGCTTCATCGCTTCACATCAAGTTGATATCTCTCGATCATCTGAATCGAATCAATCACTAGGGGCATATCAGTTTCATCGCTTCAAATCAAGCTGATATTTGTCTTTCATCTAAATTAATCTCTTAACATTAATCAGTTTCATCACTTCAAATCAAGCTGATTATTCATTTAAACTCAATCATAAGTTTTAAGACTATCTTTGATCACACTAAATCTAAGCAGGTGTTCAGTATTCATTTCTTGATAAAGCTGAACAGTTCATTCTTCACTCATCATGTCTTGATCAATCAAGTTCAAGATCAATTTTTATCATCACTCACTGTATCTAAGATCAATCAAGTTCTAGATCAGTAAGATCCGCTTCTTGATCAATCAAGTTCAAGTTCGGTATCTTTGTTTTCTACCGTTCCTTAGTTCAATCAAGTTCAGGATCGGCATCACTTTAATCAGACTTCATTCAGCTTTCTCGCTTCGAATCAAGCTAAACACCTTGCTTTTCATCTAGTTTGTGATCAATCAAGTTCAGAACTGGCATCTCCTAGACATCACACATTCTTTGAACCAATGCGTTGCTCGCACATTAATTCAAAGAGGGGCAAATGTAATACCATAAAAATGGTCATCTAAACCATGGGCCCCTAATCTCGACAACATCACCAAGGTCCTAACCAAAGGCAATTAAATCAATCTTGAGCACATTATTAATTCTTCAAATCATCAGATATCACATGGCAAATCAACTACTCAATATTAATTAAATATTTATTTAATTAATCAAATCATTTCCAATAATATCATTTTGATCAATTATCCCACTTTAATTTATTAAATATCCTTGCATATTTAATTAATTAATAAATTTTCCATTCAATCATGCAAAAAGGATTAATTTATTACAAAAGATGAATTAATTTATTACAAAGAGTTGAATCGAAAATAAAACAAAAAAAGAATTGAATTGAGAGAGAAATCAAACTTGAGATATTATTTCTTTTTCTAAATTTAGAACTTGAAATCAGAAAAGCAATTTAATTGAATTATTGAATTATTCTCTAAAATTGGAACTCAAAGCTTTTCAGAAAAAGAAGTTCAGTTCCATTGAAAAGACCTTTTTCTTGAATAAATTAAAGAATTATCTATTTTTATCATATATGCATGGAATTAATTTATTATTATTTTCCAATGCAACTTGGACTTCTAATTTGAATGCATTTCAATTAAACTATAATTGGAATCTATCTCAAGGTTAACTGAACATGATTTCTCAATTATTTCAATTAATCCTAAATTGAGCTTTTTCTCTTGTGATTCTCTATAAATTCAGTCTTCAGCTCTCATTCCAATTCACCCCAGAGATTTTTGAGAACACGCTTGGAGATTATTATCATGCTAATCTCACTCTGGAGTCATTGAAGATTATTGTGCTTTTTAGATTATTTGCACCCATTTTACATCCATTATTGCTTGCATCCATTGTTGCTTGAATTGATTATTTGCTTGAATTATTCATCCATCTTGCATCCATATAGCTTAATATCATATAGATTAAATCCTTCGTCTTGGTGTAGTCTAGTCACTGGTATTGCTTATAAAAATATGAGAGCAATCTTATACTCGCATCTTTTAGAAGGCAATTAGTCACTTTGCTATGGTTTATTACTTATTGATTATTGATTACTAACCATGCATATAATGACTTAATTGAAGTGTTGTGCTTGCAGCTACAGGTTCACTTTTGGTGGTCCACATTAATCATTGTGCAATTTATTCAAGATTTAATTGGTCCGGTGGTATTCTTTGTGTTATGCGACTTTCTAGCCAACCCGATGAGTGTTGCATGTTGTAGATGATCTTAGTGAGACATTCAGTGTTGTTTCATGTTCAAGGGTTTGATTTGGGTTCATGCTATGTCCTTGCTGACATTATATTGGTCTGCATATTGATTTATCTACCGTGCGATGTAATTTTGTAATTAGCTCTTATGTGTTGAGCTGACCTTGAGGTTAAGGTTGGTGATTTGTATAAATACATGTAATATTCATTTGTGAGACACATCTTCATGTGCAAATATTGTTTTGATCCTTCAGTAGCAGAGAAGATAAGCGAAGAAGTGTGAAAGAGTGTGAAAAAGTGTGAAGAGAAGAGTTTGAGTATGTGTACTTAACCAGAACTATAATCAGGCATTTGGAGATGCTATTCTTTTAGTTCATGTAGTCCAGATTGTTTTTTGATCTTTGTAAAGTAGTGAGCGTTCCTAGGGTTGTAGCCCTTTTGTTGTTTTTGAGCAGTGAGATCTAGGTAATGTGCCTAAATGCATGTGCATTCCCCATTGTAATATTTATACATACTACTACAAAGTATCATCATATTATGGGTAGGTTCCCACCATGGTTTTTCTCTTGACCAGGTTTTCCATGTAAAAAAATCCATGTGTTATGTGTGTTGTTGATGTGGTTTTTATCTTTGTTCTTGTTTTTCTTGATCAAATTTGAAGTTAAGGTTAATTTTCTTATGTTTGGTAAAAATTGATTCACCCACCTCTCATTTTTCTTGCATTCATGTTGCCAATAGAGATGATTCAGAACTCTCTACGAAAAATACCAAAATTAGAAAAGACCGTGGCACCCCCTCTTGGTCCTCTGAAATTTCCGATCGTCTAAAAGAGTTTTTTTGTCTCTGTGTCTGAAGCTTATCCCAATAGTTATAATTTCACACTTGTTTCCTACACACAAAAGGAAAGGAAAATGTGTTGGGGATAGGGGCTTTCCTTTAGGTCAAACCCCGATTTTGGAATTAACCAAGTGGTTGAAATAATGTAATTGAAATGACTAAAAATAGAAATCCTTCTCTTTAAGGGAAAGTTGAATTGACTGAAAAATGAAATTCTTAAACCTTCTTGAGAATTTTTTCTTTCCTCCACATGTAATTAGGACTTCATGAATTAGGATGATGATCTCCTCTTCAATTCTTAAAATCTTGACTCTATTGCTTCTCCAAAGCTTGAAGGAAGACTAAAAATGCTCAATTGTTCTTGAATGATTGAATGTATGATCTCGTAAATGCTCAAAGCTTGCTCATGAATGTAATTGTTGATAAAATGAGGGGAAATTGTTGGATATGGTTGGTCATTGCTGCTGCTAGGATATGTTGTTGTCAATGATGTCAACATATTCCTATGATTTGTTTTGGTGATTTCCTTTTGGGAAGATCTTATGATCCGGTTTGTAGTGTTGTTTTACTGATCACTATTTTGCAGAGTTTGGTATATCCTCTGGTATATTCTGGTGTGATCAGATCTTGTGTTGAGACTTTATAATATTGCTTGGGATGGTCTTCAATATCAATATATTAGATGGTTCATGATTTGGTGTCCAGCAAGTTATCTTTCTTCATGACAGTTTTTGATTGGTTGTGTTCTTGTGCTTTCAGACGTTGATCAATGAAGATTTGATAAGTGGTGTTGGTGCAGCTATTCTTGATTATTCTAATGTGTTTTCTAGTGTTTCCTATTTTGTCCTATTTGTT
The DNA here is from genome assembly GCF_030272615.1 of Cryptomeria japonica. NCBI lineage: Eukaryota > Viridiplantae > Streptophyta > Pinopsida > Cupressales > Cupressaceae > Cryptomeria > Cryptomeria japonica. The sequence continues at coordinate 458,680,886 of NC_081411.1, forward strand.
TTGGTGATCTAGATTGATCATTGTGCAAGTTTTTGGTGGTTTCTATCAACCGGTGATGTTCTTCGTGTTATGCGGTTTTCCTGGTGGTGTAACATGTTGTGGTTGATCTTGGCATGATTTCCAGTGGACATGGGCATTTGGGAATTTTATTTAGGTCCATGATTATGCTATGTAAATCATTATATTGGTTTGGTGGTTGGTCTTTATATTGGGTGATATAATTTTTTAATTAAAGGTTGAGAGTTTAGCCGAACTTGTTGTCAAGGTTGATGACTTGTATATATATATGATATATTCATGTAATCTAGGTTTCAATGGTGTGTCTGCATTATTAGAGAGAGGTTTATGTGTGAACAAGTGATTTATCCCTCGGTCTTGAGTTTGAGGTGAGATTGGTGTTGTAGGGTAGACATATGTGCTTAACCAAAACTGTAATCAGGCATTTGGGGATGCTATTCTTTCAGTTCATTTCTTTCAGATTGTAGTCCAAATATTGTTGTAAGTTAGTGAGACTTCCCTAAGGATTGTAATCTTCCAGGCCATTATATTTTAGCAATGAGATCTAGGTAGTGTGCCTGAATGCATGTGCATTCCCCATTGTAATATTTACACTTAGTACTACAGAGTATCATCTTACTATGAGTAGGTTCCCATCATGATTTTTCCCTTAATCAAGTTTTCCACGTGAAAAACTTGGTGTTGTGTGTTGTGTTGTTAATTTGCATATTTATTTTATTTTTGTAGTTTATCAGATATGTTCTTTGTGATTAAGTTTGGTATTCCAATGAAGATTGATTCACCCCCCCTCTCAGTCTTCCTTCTTGATTGTTGCTAACAAAAATCCTCTTATATACTTGCCTCAAGAGAAAATGAAATAATTATCCAACATGAGCCGACATGGAGGGGATTTTCCTGCTCAAATTTGAGATAGTCAAGGGGATCCAAAATAGGTCCCCATTTGGGAGGACCAGGGTGCCACACCCTGGTCTTGCCCTATTTTGGGGTAGGATCAAGGTGGCAATAAGGTACATCTTTGAGCTAGATAATATTTATGATATGTATGAGCATAATCAAGTCTATGATCAGGCCAAGGGGCACAAACACTAAGGTGAAGACCCAAATGTGATAGAAAATTGCAAGGGGTGCAATTTTAGGATTCTACACATACATCCATCATATAGATAAAATACATCATCATATAGAAAGTAAGTGCATAACCATGTAAATAAAGGCATCCATAATGTAAATCTGGGCATCTATCACATCATATAAGCATATAGGCATCTCCTCAAGTATTGACTGTATCTCATCTAACAAAAAATAATCAATGTCCAATATATAATGATAACATAAAGTATGAAAAATACATCATGAAAATGAATGGCTTGAATCATCAAGGGTCTCATAAAAGTGTACACTAAAATCAAATATGAGGCATTTGCATCAAGTGGGGTAATGAGCTGAACTCTCCCTAAAATTTGTGGGTCTGTAAACACCTATGCATGGTGCAACACCACTCAAAGGATCTACTCCTCATGTGTTTGGATCTCTTCTAGGGCTTGTAACAACTAAACTTTGTGTACCTTACTGAGATCCCCCATGCCTGGAACTCTGCACATATGACTCTACTTGTCTCTTCGGGGGCACAACCTAGAAGTAGAGACCCTTATAGTACTTAGCCCATCCTAAATGATATGTTAGATCCCTCATGGTATCCTACATAAGTCCTTGGGCTTCTGTCTACTATGGGCTCTACACCATCTCCTCAATATGACCGTATCCTTGAATAGTGACATCCCTCTTAGCTATCAGTGCAACAATTTGAGCCTGCATCTGTGAAACCTACCTCTATGACCACTACACTAAATTCTCTAAGCCTCTGATCTATGCCTCCTGCTAGTGGGATGACACTGTAATTTGTATCTATCTAGGCTGCTATGGTGCCTCCTGACTTTCCTATTGTTGAATTTCTACCTAGGATGCTTGTTGCACCTGCCCTCTCTATCCCCCAAACTTCCTTCATCTGACCACTTGGGTTTCCTAGTCACTAGGCAACTCTCTAAAAGGCCTAGAGCTACTAGCTCCTGCTATTCTTGTTGCTTCAACTAAGATGCCACCATCACCACCATTGCCATCGCCACCACCTTCTCCACCCTAGCTCTATCTCCACCACCCTATCCACCCACATTTGCACTCCTCCTCCATCTAATCAATCACTATGGTATTCTATCCTCATCATCATCAAATGTTGGTACAAGCTCATCAGAACATGATAATCAAGGGAAAGAGTGAGCAACAAAGTACTGTAAATAATCGATGGTTATCCATGTATCAATAGTCCTTGGCAAATAATCCCAATCATGTGCCCCAAGTGATAGGTACTCTGCATAAGCTACATCACATGAAATGGTAGGACCCCAATCAGCCACATCTTGTCATCTTTGTACATAATGATGTACCTTGTGGAGGTCCATGTACTTGATCATAATGCCTCAACACTCGGGTAATAATAAAGTGCTCAATAACATATGTAGTGGATCTAATAAGGTACCAAGAAGTAAACACATAAGGAATCTTGAGCCCATCCTTCGGCCATGGCTCGCAATATTGGTATGACCTGCAGATAACTATATCTAAGTCATCAAATTCATGTCACCAACACTAAGGTTTTCCCAACTTTAACTAGACAACAACTCTTGTATGTACATAGATGTAGGGTCTCCCAACTAGATAATCCTTGTCTACCAAAGGGTATGTGATGGATATGTGTTCTCATGCCCATATTTATAATAATATAACACTGGCTGACAAACTTGTAGCTCCAAGATACAAAACCCTATGAAGATCATGGTATAGGTGAGAAAGAATACAAGAACCTGAGGAGAACTATGTGCTTTGTATAATCGTCTACTCTAGAAACTGACCCCAGCCAACTGACAATCCCTTTGACTTGTGGTCAAGACAAATCAATTCTCCAACAAATCCGGCAAGAACTAAAGGAAGTGGAGGATATGACAAGTCAAATATCTCCTACCAAGGGATGTTGTATCCATAAATATGGTCATTATAATTATCCTCCTCAAGGCATTTGTACCACCCTTGTCGGCCAAATCATAGAAAATAATATCTCCAACAATAGGAATGCGTAGAATCTTATAGATGTCCTCAGGAATCATTGTCATCTCGGTGATAGGATCGTGGAAGGTATTATGCTCACTATACCATCTCTCAGCCAAAGCAAACAACAAACCCTGGTTAATCATATGTTGAGGCATATCAATCAATGATGATAATTCACAGGTATCAATAATGTTCATCTCTAGTTGTGTAAGGTGCGGTATCAACTGCCAGGTCTTTGAGAATCTATTTCTAGACTAGAGAACACCTAGGTCTGCTTATAAGAACATCATATCACAGTATCAGTTGTGCTATGCTCAAATTCATCATTGCTAAATAGGAAATAAGGAAAATCACAAATCCCTTAATTATCTAAGCAATTCGAACACAAACCAATGAAATAGATGTAAAATAGACTAAAATTAAATAATATAAAATTCCCTATTGTGCATCATGGCTTCCATTGTTCTTCTCCTCTTTGTGGTATAGTGACTCTCAGATATCGCGTTGGCAACCTGCAAATGACACAAAGATTCAAAGTTCGTGATTGTTGAAAATGGATATTGAATGCTCAATTTATAGATAATTGGAGAGGATTTATTGAAAGGTAGAACAGATTGATCAAGAGGTGGAACTCAGGTGAGCTCACATATTGATTGATAGTTGAACTGTTGATTTGGAGGTGAAACATAATAGATTGAATAGATTAAATGAGTTAACTAATTGAGAAAAAGCTAACCGAAGGAAGAAAAAGAATGATTGGAGGATAATTAATTGATGACAAAGAAAGCTTCATTTAGAAAAAGCTAACTTGAAGATGAAAATAGAGATTGGAGAGAAAAATGATTTAATTAATTAATTGATTGAATTAATTAATTTAGCATGTGCTTGCACTTTGACTTAGATTTTCAATTTAGTCTTTGCATGACATTTATTCAAATAATTGAATTTATTTTAAATTCAATTTAGTATTTGAATATATTTAGAACTTGACTTTGATTTTCAATTTGATTTTTGAAATCATGTACATGTGATAGAATTTAGAATAAATAGAAGAATTGGAAGAATCAGTTAGTTAATTAAATAATTTAAAGAAACTATTTAATTATTTAGAAATGGACTTTAATTAAATAATAAAGATTATTTAAATTAAAGGAATTAAATCATAATTACTTAAATAATAAATATTTAATTAATATTTAAAAGAGGGTTAATGATTAATTGAATAGAAATAGAAGTAGAAAAAGAATTTATTTAAATAATAAAAATTATTTAAATTGGGGAATTAATCAGAATTAATTAAATAATAAATATTTAATTAAAATAGTTAAAATGATTAAATGATGAAAGAATAAGAAATAGAATAATTAGTAAGATGATGAGGAAATATGAAATGAGAAGAATAAGATTAATTAAGTTAATTAAATAATTAAATAATTATTTAATCAATTAGAAGAATAATTAGTACATGATCAATGAGACATTTTTAGGCATCTACATCAGTAATCAATTTACCAATCTATATATCAATCAAATTATCAACCTAATCAACTTAGTTGAGATTCAATCAATCTTGTTGTTTTATCATCAACTCTCATTCATCATGAGGTCATTTTCATCTATCCTATTGATCTATTAACATCATCAATCAATCTTTTTGTTTTATCATTTTCATCATCTTGATACCAAAATACAAAACCAACTATACAGAACACTAAAAAAAATGAAAATGCAAATCTGCATAAACAAAGAGCTAAATCATAGACTCATAGTGCTAAAATAACCAAAAAAGCTAAAATTTAGACTTGAACCACTAAATCATAGACTCATAATGCTAAAACAACTTAAAATGCTAAAAGATAGACCAAAAGCACTGAAACCTAGACTCAGAGCGCTAAAATCATGACAAGCGCTAAAAATCTAACCTAGCATGGTAGGATACTAACTGAAAGTACTAAATCAACATACACAAACCCTAAATGCTAGGTGACTGACCTAAAATGATAAATTATAAACCTAAAACACTAAAGTGATAAAAATCCATGGAAAAATCCCAAAACATGCTAAAAATTCAAAAAAAAAATTGTACAAGAAGGGTTTTTCAATCTACATACTAGAGGACCGTACTCAGGAGGTCACTGAAATTGCCTAATGTGCTCAAATTGATGATTTCTCTAGGGGATCACCATTTTACTTCAGAGCTCCAGATTCCAAATTATCAAAAGTGCAAATGAGTTAAGTGGTGAAATGATTTTCATTTTTACCTTCAAAAGGTGGTTAGAAGGTTAATTAAGTGAGATGTATTTTTCCCATATTTTTAAGAAAATCAATTAAATCAAATTGCAAGGCACATTATTCAATTTTTATTAGGGGATGAATCGAAAAATACAAAAAATAAAAAAAAATCTTCAAAAATTCCAAAAAACATAAAAATTTCAAAAATTTCCAACAATTCCTAAAAATAAAATAAAAAATCTCGGATTTGTCTCCCACGAGGGCATTAATTCATTATCGCATGATTATCAAACTCTGGGGCAAAAAATCAACATTTGTATTAGTATCCGAAATGTCTGGGGAATCGAGTTAATTTTTCTTTGAATCAATATGTTGCCACACATCGCTTCAAGGAGGGGCAAAATGTATACTACTAAAATCAGTCTAGAGATAATTTAGTAAATATGCAGTTATTTAATTAATCAGCATTGTTAATTGATTAAATACAAAGTGATTTAATTAATTAGCCTTTTATTATTCTACTTGTAAATAAATCTAAGGGTTTATTTATATAGTTCATCTCAATAATCCCTTGAATTAATCTAAATTAATTAACCCTATCCATCATAATTTGTTTCTTCTATTTCATAATTAAATAAACAAATTTAATTATTTGTTGACTTTAATTATCCCCCATCCTTTAATTTATTTTTGAATCAAATAAGCACATGGCTCCTAATCATAACCACTTATCCTAGCCATATTCTAACCCAACCCATCCTACCTAATCTTGGGTTTAACTAACACTATTCCTCCTAACCTAACCTTCTATCCTTTAGCCAAGGTTATCCTAACCTCTTGTGGGTTGTTTACCCTCTCTTGAGGATACATGACACCTTTACCACTTGTCCCTCTTCCCCTTGACACTTTCCCTCTTGTTGGCATTTGTTGAGAAGTCCTTAACACTTGTCCCTCTAGGGATGAAAAGTGTCCCGCCTCTCCAACTTCTTCATTTTCAACCCTTGATATCTCCAGATCAGATCTAAACCATTGACTCCTACCACCTCAGCCTTGACCTTGGAAAATCTATAAAAAACATCTCATTTGCATTCAAAAGGGTTTCTCCTCATGCATTTAGCTTCTTCATGCTAGTTTAATTCTATACTTCATCATTTGAGCAATTAGCAATTATCATAGCAAATTAGCATAGCATTTTAGCATCATACCACATCAATCATGCATTTAGCATAATATCATGTACCTACTCATATTCTAGGTAGTCATTTTCTTGATCTTTCTACTACTGAGAGCCACATCAAAAGATCTACAAGATCCTTAGAATTAGAGGAAAATAGTACATCACAAGGAGGGCTGAGTTTGTATTGTTTATCTCTACTTTTCTTTCCACTTTATTATTATCTCATTTATGTGTTGTTTAGAATAGTTTGATAATTAGCATTTTATTTTATAAATATATTTTCCATTATACATAAGAAAACCATACATGTAGAAATATCAAGCATCACATGTTCATATCATGCATTGTCTAATAACCTCACGAGAATGTGTCATATAGTACATAATCAATATGTCATTCATCATCATCCATCTCATAATCATGTATATATGCATAAACCATCACATATTAGTAACCATTGCATCACAATATAAAAAAAGTGCATTGCATAATAAATAAGCATGATAACATCATAAATCAGTTAAAAAATCATGAAACATCATATATAGCATCTTCATGCATTCCATCTCATAAAATCATCTAGACAAGTAAATAACTGCATAATTCCATCATATAAATAAATACATCCATCATGTAAGTGAAGAAATGCATACATCATATAAGTGTTGATTAACAGATTTATCACCTCTCTTTCTTCTCACAATTTTTCTTCCACTTGCATTTGCACTTGTAGGTGAAATCCACAAAATCCCATTTGAAGGTGAAAGAAGAAAAATGGAGGTCAATGGAGGAGACATGTGCATTTGTGATGGTTTTCTCCTTTGATGTTTTTCTTTCCGTTCTTGTATTGAATGTATTAGGATTGGATTTCGTTAGTAATTAGGTTTGTGGTTTCCTAATGTTTATGATTTTGATGCTTTCCCCTATTTTTCTAGTTACATTTTCTAGTGAACCCAACATAAACTAACTAAATTTGTTTCCTCTTGAGTATTTTTGAGGTGTTTACAGGTTGAATTTGAAGAAAATAGACCTTTATGGGCTATTTCAGGCCTTTTGTGCCCATGCACCAAGTTTTCACACTTGTGGGAAGAGTTCTTGCACCCGTGCAGGGACTTCTTGTGCCTGTGCAATGAGTTCTTGCACCTATGTGAAGATTTCTAGTGCCTATGCAAGACTTTCTTGTTCCTGTGAAAGCTTTTGTTGTGCCTGTGCAGGACTTTTTTGCGCTTGTGCAGATCTTTGTCTTATTTAATAATTAGGAGATAAATTCTTCATTTTCTCACTCTTGAGTGATTTGCAGGGGTAAAATAGGTTTGATTAAAAGAAAACATGGCTTAAAATGAACCCAACTAGCTCTAATTAAGATTGGTTGAAGAACAACAATCATACACATCTCTTTGTTTATGAAAATAAGACTTAAAAAGAACAAAAATATTTCATTTTGGGCTTTTAAAATGAACACAAACTCTGAAATTTGCTTCAATTTCATCATCCTTAGTCTAATTAGGGTTATTTAATCTTGGATGAACTCACATAGCCTAATTAGTAAGGTAAATGAACAACAAATTTTCACTTTTGAGTCATTAGGGTTTTAGGGTCCAAAAGTCTTGTATTTTGGTTTCGAGCATTGCAAAATTGTGCATTTGTTGATTTAAGACTTGCATTGGATATTTTGGACATAAATCCATCATGGGTCTTTGTAAATTGATCAAAATAATTGCAATCATAGTCAATTTTGAAGTCAATTAGGTCAAATTTCATCAAAATTATGGTTTTCATGCATGTTATGGATTCAATTTTACAATATTTACTCTTTGTGTGATTGATTCTCACTGTTTTGCAAGTACCTTGTACTCTTGTGCATGTGTTCCAACTTCTTATGCCTGTGTGCCAACTTCTTGTGCCTATGTGCCAACTTTTTGCACCTATGTGCCAACTTCTTATGCTTGTGTGCCAACTTTTTGTGCTTGCGGAAGGATAGAGTCTGAGGTATGAATATTCAATTTCACCTAAAAATCATGTCAATTTCACTATGTTTTCAGTTCTTTGGGTTTCTGTTCTACTGATTATCTATGCAGCAACTTGGTGAATGTTGATGAAGACCTAAGAACAAACTACTAACACATTTGGTGTAGGACGCGGTCAAAGAGCATTATCCAAAAATAGAGTATTTGCATTTTTTAGATTAGTGCACATTTTGATTTCTAAAGGTTAATGAACAAGTGCTTGCTATTTTTTCATTTATATGCTTTGCATGTGTTAACCTTTAGAGGATCTACCTCTCGAGAAGCCTATAAGGTCGGGTGAGAGTGAATGACCCAAGTGGTACTAGGCTAAATCCAAGCCCTTCGAAACAACTATAAAAAATGTGTTTGTGAGGAAATTTGCAAGCGATGAGTGTTACATGTTGTCATAACTTTATGTCTTCCTTAGTGTTCGTGTGGTACATAAAAACATATAGAGTGTAACCTTAGTAGGTTGGGAGGCCTCCTTTAGCAGAATGGAAAACACTTCTGATTATGACCACCTGAATAGATGCCTTCACTACAACCCTTTGTTCTTAGAGACCAAAAACCTTCTATTTAGTGGTGTAGGAGGTCGGACCTCTAAATTTGTCTCCTACTTTCGTAGCTCAGAGTAGAGATAGCAGTTCCTTAGGAAGTGATGATCTAAGGAATTCAAAACTTGGTATGTCCAAAGAAGTGAGTGTTGTGAAGGGGAGCTAGTTCTACCAAGTTCATAGGCTATCCACTACGAGTAGGCGCAACTGAGAGTAGTCTCAAGTGGAAATCTATCAGATATTGTCCTTTCCAGCCTTAGGATTTTTTGTTGAAGGTGCATGATTTTATTTTGTCAAAGTCAAACAAACATCTTATCTTTCCTTCTTGTTCAAAGTGAATCATAAACAAAGGACATAATCAACCTTACAAACATTGGCAAAAACAATTTTTCAAAAGCATGTCATAATCAACTTTGGTTTTCAAAACAAACAAGTGTCCAAACAAAGTTCAAACAAAGTCAAACTTGGTCCTAAATATTTCAAAGTATTCATCCAAAATTTGAAAAGGGTTTCATAAACATGGTTTTTCAAAACATTGGATATCCTTGTTTCAAAATTTATGTCACCTAGGGTTAGCTCTTGCATGGTTCAAACATAGGTCTTAGGACATTCACATTGCTTTTTATATTTAGTCCATTCCATTGTCATAGTTCCTTTTCACTTATGTTTAGAGTCATTTTTCTAGGTCCTCATTGCATTATCATTATCCCAAATTAGGTCTCATGCCCACAAAGGTGATAAATGTAACCACAATTGAACCAGTCTCAAAACACCATTTACTAACTGATTCTTTCCTTATTTTACAAGGTGGCAGCTACCTTCATAAGATTTTCAATAAATAATGAACCATTCATAATTGCCTTTAACTAGAAAGCAAGCTAAGGAAATTATTTTAAACAAAAAGCTTTAGAAAGGAATACATGCAACATGAATCATATCTTTTTTAATTTTGCAATCTTTAAATAAACCAAAAATCACCATAGAAGCATCATTCATAGATAACACTTTTGCAGTAATAGAAATAAATAATCAATTACTTCCAATATAGATCATTCATTGATAAGTCATTCAACACAAAAAAGGAGTCCATACACAACAAATCAAAGATCATGGATATCTAAAACCACCAGTGTGTCGGAATGATCTGATATTGGGAGAAAACTAAGAGGGGGGGAAGGGTGAATCAATTTTCTCACAAGTACAATAGTTAATGTAAATTATAAGATTAATACCAAAGCACAACATAGTGAAAGATAAAGCATGAAAGCACAGTACACATGGCACCAATATTTTGACATGGAAAACCTAGTAAAGGGAAAACCACGATGGGAAACCCTACCCACAATCATATAATACTTTTGTAGCAGTATGTGAAATAATTACAGTGGGGATTGCACTTGCAATTATTCCAACCACCTAGAGCTCACTACTCATCACAAAAGAGAAGTCTCACTGACTTACAAAACATTGGACTACAATCTGAAGAAAATGAATTGTGAAAGTAGCACCCACTTATACTTGATATAGTTCCGATTAAGCACAGATGTCTGCCCTACAATACCAAATCCTTTTGATCCCTTCCCTAAAAGATATTACTTTATTCACACATAAATCTTTCTCTCATAATGCAGGCACATCGATCCCAAAAACCAACCCAATTACATGAATAAGTTACCTATAAATACAGATCATCAACCTTACAGAGAAGGTCGGCTAAACCCTAAACCCCAAAACCCATAATTACAAAAATTACATCATGGTATCACCGAAACAATATTATAATTTACATTACATAGCATGGACTAATTCAAATATCCAAATAATTATATCTATCAAAAATTCTGCTAGCACCAAAATCCAACACGTTTCACCAACCGGTAGAAACCCTCAATGCAATAACACATAAAGTCTAACCAGATCCAAATAGGACCACCATAATAGAACAACAACTAGTTCAAAGTCACCAAACACTTAGGAAATGGTCAAGAAGCACCTTCAAAATGATAAAAACCAATTCCATAAGCCAAACCAAAATCATCTAACCAAAACATCAAATATCGCTAACCGGTACCAAGAAATATCAACTGGGAACATAAGTGATAGTTATCGGAGTACCAAATCATGAACCAATAGAATATGGAAAGCATATAACCATCTTGAATAAGAATCCAAAATTAAATCCAAGGATTTGATCATACTGGATCAGAATCAAAGCTAAAACCAAGATAAACACCAAGTCTAACTAGGATAGGTCCAACAGGGATAGCAGAACTTGTTGGCATGATTGGCATAACTGATGATGTAGATGGATTTCATATGGTGAATTTTTTTATGTGTTGTTATGTTTTATTTTGAATTATTGCATGGTTAATGACCACTTAATGTGCAAACTTGATAAATCAGTTTAGCAAATGATTATCAGCAGATATTGATACTAGTAAATGCCTTTGTTGTTGTTTATTGTTTGATTTGGTGAAATTTTTATAAGGTTGAGTTTTGGATTTGAATTTTTTGTTAATACTGATTCACCCACCCTCTTAGAATTAAAGGGATTCTCTAAGATTAACATAACTATATCCAACCAGGATACAATGTTGACATTAATAACACTTAACCAAATACAACATATTCCAACAATCTCCCCCTTTGGCATTGATGACAACATTGAATGTGAAAAACATCCAAGTGCCAAGGAATGCCAATAATCTCCCAAAAGCTGATATGAAATGTATCTCCCATATGAGCACCATCTCTCCCAAAGAATTGATTGTTTTTCACATGAATACCATCTCTCCCCCTTTGACATCAAGGACAAAGGATGGATACCAAACCAAAAATATTGAACCAAACAGCTAACTACTCCCCCTGAGTAGTAGCATCATCTCATCAACCCAGATAAAAAAAATATGTTTGATAAGCTCACTGGATTGATGGATTCCTACATCTCTAAGTCTCTTCTAGAGGGTTGCTAACCCCCAATTGATCTCTGAGATATTCAAAAGTATCTTTAGGCAATGGTTTTGTTAGAATATCGGCAATTTGCACCTTAGTAGGCACACAAACCAATCTGACTTCCTTTGCTTAAACCTTTTCCTTCAAGAAATTATACCTTATAGAAATATGTTTTGATTTGGAATGAAATACCAGATTCTTTAAAATATCAATAGCAATAGTATTATCATAGTTAATAACAATAGGCTCATCATATCTTACCCTTATATCTTTCAACATCTATTTCATCCATAAAATCTGAGTACAATTGGTTGCAACAATGACATATTCCTCTTCAACTGTAGATAATGAAGTACATGACTGTTTCTTACTAAGCCATGAAACAAACTTCTTTCCAAGAAAGAATGCACCACCTATAGTTCTCTTCCGGTCATTCACATTTCCTACCCAATCAGAGTTTGCATAGGCACATAGTCTGAAATCATCATTATTTGGATACCATAACCCAAGGTTTGTTGTACATGCCAAATATTCAGATATCCTCTTCATAGAAATATCATGAGTTCCTCTAGGATCTGACTGAAATATAGAAGCAATACAAACAACATTCATTATATTAGGTCTATTCAGAGTTAAGTACAATAATCCACCAATTATTGATTTGTATCTACTTGGATTCACTTTATGAGATTCATCATCCTTTGACAATTTGCAACTGGTTATCATAGGAGTACCAACAAGTTTATAGTTCTCAAGTCCAAATTTCTTAAGCAATTCATTCACATACTTAGTTTGATGAATTAAAATACCTTTATCAGTCTGGGTAATCTGCAACCCTAAGAAGAATTTCATCTCACCAAGCATAGACATTTCAAATTCATTCTTCATATCATCAGTAAATTTTATGCATAGACTTTCTTCTCCTCCAAAAATGATATCATTTCTAAAGACTTCAATAATCAGTATGTCATCATGATCAATTTTATAATATATAGGTTACTGTCAGCATTACCTTTGCTAAAAATGAGTTTAGAAAGATATCTATCCAATCTAGCATACCATGCTCTAGGGGCCTATTTTAATCCATATAAAGTTGCCTTCAATCCATGTCCTTGTCTTATGATAAAGAAAATACATCAGGTTGCTCAATATAGACTTCCTTCTCAAGATCTCCATTCAAAAATGCACATTTGACATCCATCTGATATACTTTGTAGTTCTTGTGTGCAACATAGGCAAGAAATAGTCTTATCGCTTCAATTCTAACAACCAAAGGATAAGTCTCACCATAATAAACTCCTTCTTCCTATGAATAACCTTTACAAGCCAATCTAGCCTTGTTTCTTATAACTTGTCCTTCCTCATTTAATTTGTTCTTGAAAATCCATTTAGTTTCAATAATATTCTTATCTTTAGGTTTGGGGACTAGTTCCCATGTCTTATTCTTTTCTATCTGATCTAATTCTTCTTCCATTGCTTTCATCCAATTTTCATCTTTACTTGCTTCAATAAATGATTTTGGTTCAATTTGAAAAATTAAACATAGCTCTTTAGTAGCTAATCTTCTTCTATTCATCACTGTTGGTAGTGGGCCAACGTCCCTCATATGGATTCGCGACATGGTTTAACAACCTCCCGTGGATTCTACAAGTCTAGTGGTTGTATCGGGCATTGACAGGTCGATCTTTTGGTGCAACGGCAACCACACTTGTAACAAGTGGTATTAGAGCTTGGTCACAGGTTCGAATCACCATGACAAGTGATGCTGGGAGGGAATTGTTGGTAGTGGGCCATCATCCCTTGCATGGATTCACAACATGGTTTAACAGCCTCCTATGGATTCTATAAGTCTAGTGGTTGTATCGGGCATTGACAGGTCGATTGTTTTGTGCAACGGAAACCACACTTGTAACAATCACACCTTTCCTTTTATCTCCAATGATATGATCTTTAGAGTGATTTAGTTTCACATACTTGGGAGTCTTTGAATTTTCTTTATTTAATGACTCTTTTTGTTGTTCAATAGTCACTGTTGAATTTCTTGATGTTGCTGGAGTCATTGATTCTATGCTCTGAATTCTTGCATTACTAGTTCTGGTCTATTAAATTCACTTTCAATCCATAATCATATGATATGATCTGATTATTTCCTTTCTCATCCACTATAACATTTATGCTCTCCATTATCCTATTCAATCTTTTGTTTTAACATCTATATGCTTTTCTCTTAGTAGAATAACCCAAAAATATTCCTTCATCACTTCTAGGATCAAATTTTCCTAATGCATCATCTCTTCTATTGTAGCATTTATTTCCAAAAATTCTAAAATATCTAACATTAGGTGTATGATCAAACCATAATTCATAAGGAATCTGACCAATATCACATATTATGTGTACTCTGTTGAAAGAGTATACCATGGTACTGACAGCTTCCATCCAATAGATATCATGAAATTTAGCTTCAGTCATCATTGTCCTTGCCGCATCCAATATGGTTCTATTTTTCTTGTCCACCAACCCATTCTATTGTGGAGTTCTACATATAGAAATTTGTCTTCTGATTCCATTATTTTTACAAAAGTTGTTGAACTCACCGGATGTAAACTCACTGCCTTGATGTGATCTTAAGCACTTTATCTTCAGTCTCGTCTTGGTCTCAACCATAGCTTTGAAGATTTTTAATTTCTCAAGAGCTTTTGATTTTTCTTTAAAAAATGCAACCCACATCATTCTATAATAGTCATCAATAAGTAATATAAAATATCTATCACCTTCAAAACTTTTATTCCTTGCAGGTCCACATAGATCAATATGAATAAGATCAAGAATTTCATTAGATTTATCATGTATGCTTCTGAAAGAAGTTCTGACTTGCTTACCCATTTGGCATTCTCTACATATCGAATTATGAGGTTTAACAATCTTGGGCAAATCTCTAACATCCCATGTTGAACTGATCTTCACTATGCAATCAAAATTTACATGACATGTCATCTTATTCCATAACTAGCTTTCATCAGTCTGAGCAATCAAACAAGCCTTCTCACCAGAGTTGAAATGAAAAATATTTCCTTTGGTCTGGGTTCCGAAATAAATTTCCAATCCAAATCTATTGATGATCTTACATTTTCCATCCTTGAATTGCAAATGAAGTCCTCTATCCACCATTTGACCTACACTTAAAAGATTATGCTTTAAGCCTTCAACATAATAAAGATTATCAATATTAGTCTTACCATCCAATGATATTGTTGCTTTTCCTTTGATCTTACATGCCTTGTTGTCTCCAAATTTGACTATTCCTCCATCAAATTCTTGTAGTGTTAGAAATTTTCTCTTGTCACTAGTCATGTGATGTGAGAAGCCACTATCTATAACCCATTCATCCTTTTCTTCAATTTTAGCAGCTAAAGCTTGCGTGTGTGAAAAGTGGATAAGGTATTTGCAAGCTATAAGACACAACACTTCAATTAAGTCAATGCATGCATGGTTAGATAGATATAATCATGAATATAAAAACCATAACAAATCGACCTATTGCCTTCTAAAAGATGTGAGTATATACTTGCTCACAGATTTGTCTAGACAATACCAGTGACTAGACTACACCAAGATGAAGGATTTAATCTATATGAGCACAAGATTAAGCTAAATGGATGCAAGATTAAGCTAAATGGATGCAAGATTAAGCTAGATAGATGACTATTAAGCTAGACGAATGAATATTAAGATAGATGAATTCAAGAAATCATAATTAAACTAAATATGCAAAAAGATAAACTAAGATGCAATAATCTCAAAGCATAATATCTTCAATGACTTCGAAGCAAAAACTACACAATAACAATAAATCTCCAGGGTGTCTTGAATGAGAGATGAAGGCTGAATTTATAGAGACTCAAAAGAGAGACCAATGGTCAAGATCCATTAACAATGAGCGGTTGAGATTCCTTTAGAAAAAGCACAATCCAGGTTAATTGAAATAGTTGAGAGATCAGATTAAGTTAATCTTGAGATAGATTCCAATTATATCTTGATTGAAAGCATTCAGATGTTAATTGAAATAGTTGAGAGATCAGATTAAGTTAATCTTGAGATAGATTCCAATTATAGCTTGATTGAAAGCATTCAGATTATAAGTTTGAGTTTTCATTGGAGATAAAAATTAGTTGATTCCATGCACTTGAGATAAAAATAGTTGATTCCATGCACTTGAGATAAAAATAGTTGATTCCATGCACATTTCTTTAATTAGCTCAAGATTTTTATTTAGAAAAAGCCATTTCAATGTAACTGAACCTCTTTCCTCAAGAAAGCTTTGAGTTCTAATTTTAGAGAAAATGATTAATTCAATTTAATTGTTTTTATGAAATTCCTCAAGTTATCTCAATTTTAGAAAAAGAAATATCTTAATTTTGATTTCTTCTCTCAATTTAATTATTTTCTTTTGTTTTCAATTTAACTCTTTCTTTTGCAGATTAATTCCTCTTTTTGTGAGTAATCTCTTTTTGTAAATTAATTCCTCTTTTTGTGATTTAAATGAAAAAATTATTTATTAATTAAATATGCTAGGATATTTAATTAAATAATTAGGATAATTGATTAAAATGATTTACTTGGAATGATTAATTAATTAAATAAATATTTAATTAATATAGAGTGATTTATTTGCCATGTAACAATAATGATTGAAGAATTAATTAATTAGCTGCTCAAGGTTGATTTAATTTCCTTTAGTTAGGACCTTGGTGATGTTGTCGAGATTAGGGGTCGTGGTTTAGGTGACCATTTTTAGGGTATTATATTTGCCCCTCTTTGAATTCATGTGCAAGCAACGGGTAAGTGCACCAAGTTGTGGTACCAAAAAAGTGCCACTTTTACTTTTTCATAAAAATGCATCATTGGTATGAAAAGGTTGTCCAAACCTATGGGTTGGTATTATCCGAAGAAACCATTTGGCGAGCGCCAAATATGGCACTCGCCAAATGCAAAATTTTGAATTTTCACATTTGGCGCATGCCAAATTTGGTGTTCGCCAAATGTAAAAATTTGAATTTTCAAATTTTGTGCTTGCCAAATGTGAAAACTCATTTTTTTGCATTTGGCAAGTGCCAAATTTGGCATGGGCCAAATGTTCTTCATTGTCCAATGTGAATGTTTTGTGAGTGTGTAGATTTTTAAATCATGGCACAATTTAAATCCACCCCCGAAGGAGAATATATACATGAAATATAACATTTAAGTATAGCTCTATAGGACTTATAATGTAGATTCTAGTTTTTAGAGGACCATATAAAATTTTAGACAATCAAATTTCAGTAATTGGCATGTCAAATTTCAATAATCAACATGCTCCCATTAGCATTTTTTAGCTATTTATCTCACTCTCTTTATCTTCCCCAAAATCTAGACCTATCTCTCTCCCTCTCTTGTCTCTCTCACTTCTTTAACCTTGACTCTCTCCATCTCTCTTCTCTCTCACTCCCTTATTGTTTCTCTCCCCTCCCACTCCTTTCTCTTGGTCACTACCTATCCCTTTTATCCTCTCTCCCCATATCTAGGGTTGTCCCTCCCTCACTATTCACCTCACTGTCTCTCCCTCCCTAAATTATTACCCACCTTTCTCTCCCTCTCTAGGTTTCTCACTTATCTAATTGTCCACCCTCTAGGTCTCTCCCTCCCTCTCCACCTTTCTCTCACTTATCCTGTTGGCAAATGCACACTCCAATGAGACATTGTAGGTGATTGAAGGTTTTTTCATTGATGGTAACCTTACAATCCCATGACACCAGAAAGGCAATCCACCAAAACTAGCAAAGTTAGATTCTACATTGGCACACAGACCACCGGCACCGGTAGTGAAAGGAAGCATACCGGCACAGAAGCCGATAGGAATTTTGTTGTTAATATATTTTGTTTATTATTGAAAAATCATTGTAAGCCGACTTGAAAAGTTGTAAAATGACTCTTATATAAGAGAGATCATTGTAGAACATTTTGGAATGGATAGAGGAATGTAATTAGGCGAAATAAGGCAGACCTATTATGAGAATTATAGGTTAAGGGTTTATGTAAGAAGTAGAGCTATAAACCAGTACTGGATCTGGCATTATAGATGCTATTTTGAAGCAGTACAAGACACTAGATTTATATAATCCATTTTGTAAGTCAGTGAGACTTCCCATTTTATATTTGAGTAGTGAGCTCTACGCACTTGGCCTTCCTGCATGTGCAGGCCCCTCTTGTAGCAGTAATATTCTCTTATTGGCCAGTAAGTGAATATTGTGGGTCACAAATCCCACCGAGGTTTTTCCCACATCGGGTTTCCTTGCTAAAATATTGTGTTATGGTGTGTTTTTCATGTGGTTTCTTTTGTCTCTATTTATTGCATTACTTTCTGTTTACCGGTACACAGTATTAATATGCTCTACATGTTTTAAGTTAAGAAAATCTTATTACCGGTTAGATATTGATTCACCCCCCCCTTAGTATCTATGGGAATCCTAATATATCCTTACCTCTATATATTTATGAACTCTCTCCCTCTCTCCTCTCTCTCTCCAAACCTATCTATCTCCTCATTCTCTAGGTCTCACACTCCCTCTATGTCTACCTCTCTATCCATCTCCTCTTGCTCATCTCTTTGTTCTTCTATCTCTTTTATTCTCCCTCCCTCCCCTCTCTAGGTCTCTACCTTCCTTTCTTCCTCTCTCCCTCTCTATCTCCCCCTCCCACTCTCTCATCTTCTCTCTTCCTCTCTTATTATCTATCTTCATTGTCTAGGTCATTACCTATCCATCCCACCCTCTCTCCCCTCTCTAGGTTTCTCCCTCCCTTCCTCTCCACCTATCTACCTCTACATATAGGTCTCGTTACCCACCTCTCTTTATCCCCCTTTATCTATCTCACTCCTCTCTACCCATCTAGGTCTCTCACCTATCTATATACCCCCTCTATAGTTTTCTATGTCCCTCTCTACCTCTCTCTCCCTCCTCCTTAACCCTATCCCTTTATGAACTCCCTCCTTTTCTCTTCCTCCCCTAACCTCTTTATCTCCTCCTTCCATAGGGCTCTCACTCCCTCCATGTCTACCTCTCCATCCATCCCCTCTTACTACTCTCTTTGTTCTTCTATCTCTTCTCTTCTCCCTCCCTCCCCTCTCTAGGTCTCTCCCTTCATTTCTTCCCCTTTCCCTCTCTACCCCCCCATCCATACATACCCCCATATATATCTCACTCCCCCATTTTTGTATTCTCTCTTCCTCTTTTCTTCTCTCTCTCTACATTCTAGGTCATTAAATCTCTCTCACCTCTCTAGGTTTACCACTTCCTTCTTCTCCACCTATCTACCTCTACATCATGTCTCATTACTCACCTCTCTCTCCCCCCCTCTATCTATCTCATTCCTCTCTCTTGTCATCTAGGTCTCTCATATCTCTTTCCCAATATAGTTCTCTCACCTATCTATTTTTCCCTTCTCTAGTTCTCTCCCTCTCTCTTCCCCTATATCTTCCTCCCCCTTTACCCCTATTTATTTTTGAACTCTCTCCTCCTCTTCTCTCTTTCCCGCCACCTATCCATTGTCTCCTTCCCTAGGTCTTGTAGTCCCTCCATGTCTACCTCTCTCTCAATCCCCTCATACTCTTCTCTCTCTTTATTCTTTCATCTCTCCTCTTATCCCTCCCTCCCATTTATAGGCATCTCCATTATTTTCTTCCCCTCTCCCTCTCTATCTCCCTCTCCCTCCTTATCCCCATCTCTCTCTCCCTTCCCTACTAATTCTTATTCACTCTTTACTGTCTACATCATTAGCTTTCCATCACAACCTCACTACCCCTCTCTAGGTTTATTCCTCATTCCCTCTCCACCTCTCTACATCTCCATCCATATCTCATTACCAACCTCTCTCTATCCCCCTCCATCTATCTCAACCCTCTCTCTCTCACCCTCTCTAGGTCTCTCATGCCTCTCTCCCCCTCTAGGTATCTTATATCTCTATATAACCCATATAGGTATGTGCAGGAGCACAGTGGGCCATATGACCCCTTAGGAAACCATTACTATCTATCTTAGGACACCATATGACCTCTTAGGACAACATATGTTGTCATTACAAGTCATATGGTGTCCTAAGGGGTCATATGCTGTCACTATGAGTCATATAGTGTCCTAGGGGTCATATGGTGTTCTATGACCCCTTAGGATACCATATGATCTCTTAGAACACTATATGAGCCTTAACAACACCATATGGTGTCCTAATGGGTCATATGGTTTCCTAAGGGGTCATTTGGTGTTTTATGACCCCTAAGGACATCATATGACCTGTTAGGACACTATATGACCCCTAATGACACCATATGACCCCTAACGACACCATATAGTGTCCTAAGGGGTCATATGGTGTTCTTGATGAATACTAAGAGGGTGGGGGGTGAATTAGTATGCCAAAAATTACTGCACTAAAACACTTACATAGTCTAAAGATAAACTAATAAAGCAGTCTAATAGTTAGACCGGTTACCACACATGCAAACCAAAATGCAAATAAAGCATTCACCCACAAAAGCAATACAACCATAACACAATATATTTGACGTGGAAACCCAATTGGGAAAAACCATGGTGAGATGGAACTCACAAGTCACTATCTACAGAATAGAAACCAGACCGATTAAGGTCAAACTGGTTAAGGTCTTACAATGTTCTTCACCAAAACAGATCCTATTAGGAATCTCAATCTCTGTTAGGAGATAAGTCAAATTAAAGACTACCTGGTTAGAGGATTTTAGATTCACATGTGTGAACCACCTTGTTAGAGGATTTTGCAAAGGCTTTGAGGCCTACCCGGTTAAGGGCTACAGACTTGTCAAAGATGTGAGTAATCAACAAGTATTTGATCTATCTAATAGCACAAACTGCTTGGTTAGATCCAGTATTGCTCACAGCTAATGCATTCCAGCATTACTTCAGTCTTGTCTCTCTCTCTCTCACAATTACAACTTGATCTTCTCAGACAAGATCATTCTCAATCTTCCACCTTAAACCCTATCTTGACATTAACCCTTTTTGCAACAACTTAAAACCCTAGACATGATGTCCTTTTAAAGGAATCTGATTTCATGTCAGTCCAATAGGATTACATTACAATTTCCTAGGTTCAATGAATCTAGACATACTCAGTAACACGACACAAAAAGCACCGTCAATGTGTTGGCACCGTCAAGCAATCGATGGATTGGTAACTCATCACAAAATGTTGGTTGGTAACTCATCACAGAGTATTACTGGTTCATACAAAAATACCAGTTGCCAGTTTGACAAAAATGAAGACTAGTAAGAATGTGTTGTGCTACTTTGTTCCCTCATACCGCTTGAGATCTAGGAACCGCTTGGGGTCGACATGCCGCTTCAGACCGGGAAACACATTCTGCAAAATCACCACTAGTCTAAAGACTAGTATACCACATCCCAGTTGGAACAAATACCAGTTAAGTATGAGCTCATACATATAAAGGGGATCTCAATACAATTGTGTCCATCAATGAAAATCACAACATAAACAACAAAAATGCCAACAATCTCCCCCTTTGGCATTGATGGCAACACTTAGGAAAATAAAATTTTGACATCTAAGTGTTTTACAACAAAAACTTGCCATTAACAAAATTGCTCCCCCTAAGCATATACACTATCCTTTAATCAACATAGTGTATAGCAATTTTGCATACAGAGCATAATCATCAGATCATATAACATATATCATAGCATATATCAAAATTTCAAAACAGATACTTCTCCCCCTGATATACTTCTCCCCCATATGATAGAAGATTAAAATTTTAAAACCAAAAACTAGATATACTTCTCCCCTTTGCCAACAATGACAAAGTACCGCTAAAAACCCCTGTTTCCATATATATATAAAAGAGTTTATGACAATAATGAATAATACTTGTCAAAAACCTATTTATAGTCCTGCAAAAATTGTTTAATGGATAAGGACCAGGACTCAAGTAGGGAGGTTGCCACTTCCTTCTTTGTCTGCATCTGGGATACCTGTTCCTCCATGGCATCTATTGTGCTCAGTTCCCATGTGACTGTCAGGGCATCCAAGTTTAGATAACACTTCTAAAAAATTTGTAGTCATGGAAGTAATACGAGTTGAAGCTCTTGCAAATCCCTAGATCATGTGCAGATCTCTTGCTCCATCTTGGCTGACTAGACCTGGAACTGGTGAACGGTTTGCCCATATGCTGCAAAGGAATCATAAGGAGTCTTGAATGTGCCCAAGTATGACTGTAAGTCTGTTTGAAGCTATTTCTTCTTGGCTAGCACATCATCACAGAACATATGAGGTTGACAGATTTTGTTGAGTAGCAAGTTTCCCTCATCCAAGGCATTCCTTATGTCCTTTTGGTCTTTTAGTAGTTCAGTTCTAAGCTCATTCACCTTCTTCACTAGAGTGACATTAAGAGCCTTTTGGTGCTCTTTCTTTACATTGGCCTCTATTGCTTCTTCTAGACTCTACACCTGATCATCCACTATAGTACATAGAAGTTTGAGTTGGGCTAGTGATGATTCAGTGTCAGGAAGATTAGTACCAGGGATTAAACTGTTAAGTGTGCCTACAGCCACTTGAATAATATCTTGTTCTCTTTTCTTTCGAATGCCTTCAAGGTGCTCTTGGGCAGCCTTGATGCTCTACATAAGCTCAGACTCACTTGCAGATTGGAGATCAATGGGGCTCGAGATAGCAGCCAGTTTGGCTTGGCTACCGGTTGCCTTAGGAGTCTCCATTTGTGTGTTCTTCATCTCTTCAATTGTCTTGTCTGCTTCTTCCTTCTTTTTCCTCTCCTTCTCTTCCTTCTCTTTCTCTTCTCTCTTTTTCTTCTCTTCCTCTTCCATCTTCTTCTTGTCTTCTTCTTCCTTCTACTTCTTCTTTGCTTCTACTTCTTCTTTGCTTCTACATTCTTCTTTGCTTCTTCTTCCTTCTTCTTCTGTGCTTCCTCTTCCTTCTTGTTTTGTTCTTCCTCTTCCTTCTTCTTCTTCTCTTCCACTTCCTTCTTCTTCTATTCTTCCTCTTCCTTCTTCTTATCTTCCACTTCCTTCTTCTTCTTCTCTTCCTCTTCCTTCTTTTTCTTCTCCTCTTCTTCCTTCTTTCTCTTTTCTTCCTTATCCTCTTCTTCTTTCTTTTTCCTGTCATCTTCTTGCTTCTTCTTTTCTTCATCTTTTCGTTTCTCCTCTTCCTCTTTTCTCTTCTCTTCCTCTTTCTTTTGTTTCTCATCTTCATCCTTCTTCTTTTTCTCTTCATGTTCCTTTGCCGCTTGCTATGTGTCCTCAGCTTGTTCACCACCCTGATCGGCCTGTTGCCCTTGTTCAGTTCCCTCAGAAGGTATGTCCTGAGTGACATCATCTACATCCAGGGCATCGACATCGATGGTGTCGATTGGTTCTTCAACCAGGTTTCCTTCCTCATCAAAGACCTCATCCAGTTTGGAAATAACCAGTTCCTTTTTTGCTTGGAGGTTGGCCATTCATGCTTTGTGAGAGCTGATAGCATGAGCCATATGCTAATGTGTATCTTTTTCAACATCATCAAGTCTCCCCTCCAACAACCAAAGTCTCCTTCTCCTTGTGAAGAAGAGACCTTTATTTTGATCCAGGGCATCAAATAATTCTGAATTTGAGAGTTCAGGGAAGTACTGTGCAAAGAATTTCTCCCTAATCTCCTGTTCCTTTTCAATTGCAATGCGCCATTTATTATCTAATGCTTTAAATAATGAATCCGGTGTCTAAGATTTAATCTCTAATGGTGACCAGTCATTTTTACATAAATAAAGAATGATTTCCTATAGTACTTCATCTTTTTCCTCACTATTAAATTCATCATAATAGTCTATTAAATCATGAAGTATCTTTCTCCTAATATTTTTTACTGTTCTTTGATAATGTGTCAAAGGTTTGTAAGAGGAGATGTCTATATTTACTAGTGTGGATGTTGCCGATTCATTCTTCTTCATTTTCTTTGTCTGTCTTTCCTTCTTTGGATGTTCATCAGACTCAGTTTCTTCGGAGTCCAATTCATTTGCCTTAGTCTTCCTCTTTCTTTCAAAGACTTTTGTCGGTGTTACCTTCGGTTTCTTCTTTGCCGGTGACCGCTTGGTCACTCTTGGAGTTGCAGTGGTAGCCAGTGCCGATGCTGCAGGCACTACCTTAGCTTTCTTAGCTGCTAGTTCTTTTCCCTTCTTCACCAATGGTTCTTCAACCAGTGCAATCCTCTCCAAGTAGGTTCTAGTCCTCTTAGCCTTTGGATCAAGAGGTGAGGCAATAAGGGTTGAGGCATACCCTTCCAGCATGTCAAACATAACTTCATAGCCCATTGGCTCTACCTCCTCCATTCTAGGCTCAATAGCCTCCATTAGGCATTTGTCCACCTGAATAGTGAAATAGATGTCATCTTCGTATTTCTTCACTATGTCACCTGAGATTCTTACCCTCTGACTCATCTTTCTTCTGAACTCATCAAAATATTTGCTCAGTACCTCAAGGTAGCCGGTTCCAATGGCTTGCACGCTTTCCTTTATCTACTTGGTTACCGATTGGTTAGGGGACCACTGGACATCTCCTACACCAGGAAAGTAGCCTTGGAAATAGAAAAACAACCCTACCAGCAGTTGTCCAAACTTAAACTTCAGTGAGTTGTCCTTCTTGATTGCCTTAAGATTTAGCAGGAGTTGCCTCTGCATGCTGGTGCATAAGTCAAAAGATGCATCCTCTTTTATCATTTGGTAAGCGACATTTACCGCTGCAGTGGATACAGAATTAATCCTGCTAGCTAAAAACGTTCTGTATCCTATCACCATGCAAGCGTATTTCACCAGATCATCCTTGATAGGATTGACTGTCATACCCCATGAATCACTTGTTGAACCAGTGAGCTTGGTCATTTCTGTTTTACTCACTTTTCTCAGGGCTGGCACTTCCCTTGTGTTGTAGAAACTGGTGACTGCATGAATTGCCTGAGGCATGATATCATGCGTCCTCTCCAGGTACATCTTTTCACCATGGACTCTACTCAAAATAATTCTGATATGATCCTCTATGAAATCTTCTAGAAAATATACTGCGTTGTGGAATTTCTTCTTCTCTATGACACTAAATTCCGGTTTGATATTTTTGTCCTTGCCACAAAATAGACCTAACTGAGTGTGAATGGCTAAAGACCCTAGGTCTTCTATTTTGCAATCAATATAATTAGAAATTCCTTCTTCGACTATGACTCCAGCTGGAACTTGTGATAAAGCATTATACTTGGACTTCCTCTGAATGAAACTTTCTGACTCAATGGATGTACTTGAACTGGTATGAGATGCGGAAGCCATTGAAGAGTATTTCAAGAACACGAAAAATACCTTTCAAACGCAAATTTAGGGCTTCTTGATTCTGCTTCACTTCACTCTCCATCGGATGCCAAATCACTGCTTTGTGTTCTCCACTACCGCTTGCAAACTGGATTTGAATTTCTTTCAAGGTTATTCAATTTCTTGAAATCAAAGCTCAAATCGCCTTTTCTTCGCTCTGCACTTGAAAACTTTTCTTCGCTCTAAAACAGATAGTGAGAAATGATTTGAAAAATACATTTATACATGTCTCTCACCTACCATCATTAATGCTCCTCTATTAGGGCATAAACCCTAATTTTCCTTTTTACCGTTTCTAGTCTTCTGCCAAGTGACAGGTATCGCATACCGGTTAAGGTTTTTTACCGGTGTCAACCGGGGGTTCGAAAGCATTTCGCCGTTTGCTCCCCCTAAGCCTTTAAGGCTTAGTTTGCTAGTTCTGATATTTCCACAATAGGTGCAGAAACTAGTTCCTCTTCTGACATTATTGGTTTCTTCTTCCATGTTTTCTTCATGTCTCCTTGAACTTTTTCAACATCTATTTCTTCTTCCTAAGTGACCCGTATATCATCAGATATACTTTTTCTGCTTCTGCAGAATCTTGCAATGTGACCTGGTTTGTTGCAGTGATAGCAAACAAGTCCAGGTGCTCTCTAAGGTCCATTGTACATGTTTCCATTCTTCCTTCTACATGTTGCAGCAGAGTGACCATGACCATGACAGATCATACAACTTTCTCTCCATCTAGTTGCCGCTTGATGACCACTGCTTCTTGACTGATGATTGAAGACATTAAACCAGTTGTGGTTCCGGTTCATACAAGCTTCAGGACCAGTTCCTTGGGTCCTCTAAGGAAATCTTCTAGTTTTATTCATTACAAACATTCATTCAAATGCTCTATGCCCAAGCTTGTTGCATGCATAACAATGACCATTGAATCTATTGGATCTAGGTACATTGTTGATAAAATAAGGAAAATTATTGTAGGCTTTGCTCCTACATACATTGGCAGTGTGTCCTTCTTTAAGATAGTTAAAGCAAACAGGTTTGAATTTTTGCTTACCTTTTCCTTTGAGTGTTGGTTGCTTCTCTGATGCTTTAGCATTTGTTCCTAAGGATTCTCCTTCCTCATGTCTAGAAAAACCAGGACCATTGGTATTCTTTGCCGGTCTAGATGACTCAAGCTTTTTCTCTAGCTTGACAGTACTTTTGCCAAACTTAGCAAGTATTTCCTTTGACTAAAAGAGTTCTTTGGAAATAGCAGTGTTTGTCTCCATTAGACTTGCATTTTCTGAGATGGCTATGTTTAGTTCTCCTTGCACATCTTCCTTTTCCATTCTGCTCTCATGAAGGCAAGCAGTCAGTGCACTAATCTCTTGTTTCAACTTGGAGATCTCATGATCTCTGTCCTTTACCAGATCTTCAGCTTTCCTCCGGTTCTCAAGCTCTTGACTAAACCGAATAGTCAGTCCTTCCAACTCCTTTCTCAGATTGGAGTTTGAATCATTCAGCTTATTTACTTCAGCAATCATGGCTTCCATGTTAGCTCCATCTTCAGAACTACTTTCAAATAGTTCCATTAGCCTCTCTGCATGTTCTCTCCTTTTTGCTTGAGATGCCTTGTATTTGACCATAAGATCATCATAGGCTTGCTCAAACTTAGTGAGCTATTGAGTAAGTTCCCTCAAGGTGTATTCCCCCATATCTCTTTCCAAGTGGTTAAACTTATAGAAAGGTAGGCTCTGATACCAATTGATGAATACTAAGAGGGGGGGGTGAATTAGTATGCCAAAAATTACTGCACTAAAACACTTACACAGTCTAAAGATAAACCAGTAAAGCAGTCTAACAGTCAGACCGGTTACCACACATGCAAACCAAAATGCAAATAAAGCATTCACCCACAAAAGAAATACAACCATAACGCAAGATATTTGACGTGGAAACCCAACTGGGAAAAACCACGGTG
Organism: Cryptomeria japonica; assembly: GCF_030272615.1. Lineage (NCBI taxonomy): Eukaryota > Viridiplantae > Streptophyta > Pinopsida > Cupressales > Cupressaceae > Cryptomeria > Cryptomeria japonica. The sequence goes on from NC_081411.1 coordinate 458,708,301, forward strand.
AGATGGAACTCACAAGTCACTATCTGCAAAATAGAAACCAGACCAGTTAAGGTCAAACCAGTTAAGGTCTTACAATGTTCTTCACAAGAATAGATCTTGTTAGGAATCTCAATCTCTGTTAGGAGATAATTCCGATTAAAGACTACCTTGTTAGAGGATTTTAGATTCACATGTGTGAACCACTTTGTTAGAGGATTTTACAAAGGCTTTGAGGCCTACCCAGTTAAGGGCTACAGACTTGTCAAAGATGTGAGTAATCAACAAGTGTTTGATCTATCTAATAGCACAAACTACTTGGTGAGATCCAATATTGCTCATAGCTAATGCATTCCAACATTACTTCAGTCTTCTCTCTCTCTCTCACACAATTACAACTTGATCTTCTCAGACAAGATCATTCTCAATCTTCCACCTTAAACCCTAGCTCAAAATTAACCCTTTTTGCAAAACCTTAAAACCCTAGACATGATGTCCTTTTAAAGGAATTTGATTTCATGTCGGTCCAATAGGATTACATTACAATTTCCTAGGTTCAATGAATCTAGACATACTTAGTAACACAACACAAAAAGCACTGTCAATGTGTCGGCACCGTCAAGCAATCGGTGGATTGGTAACTCATCACAAAATTTTGGTTGGAAACTCATCACAGAGTATTACCAGTTCATACAAAAATACCGGTTACCGGTTTGACAAAAATGAAGACTAGTAAGAATGTGTTGTGCCGCTTTGCTCCCTTGTACCGCTTGAGATCTACGAACCGCTTGGGGTCGACATGCCGCTTCAGACTGGGAAACACATTCTGCAAAATCACCACTAGTCTAAAGACTAGTATACCACATCTTGGTTGGAACAAATACTGGTTGAGCATGAGCTCATACATATAAAGGGGATCTCAATACAAGTGTGTCCATCAATGACAATCACAACATAAACATCAAAAATGCCAACAAATGACCCCTTATGACACTATATGACCTATAACGACACCATATGGTGTCATTAGGGGTCATATGGTGCCTACAGGGTCACGTGGTGTCGTCAGGGGTCATATGATGTCCTAAGGGGTCATATGGTGCCTTAATGGGTCATAGAATACCATATGACCCCTTAGGACACCATATGTTCCCTAATGACGCCATATGACCCCTTAGGACACTATATGGCCTCTAACAACACGATATTGTGTCTTGAGGGGTCATATGGTGTCACAAGTGGTCATTTCATGTACTAGGATGTTAAAAGGGGTCATATGGTGTCCTAGGGGGTCATAGAACACCATATAACCCCTCAGGACACCATATGACCTCTTAAGACACCATATGGTGTTGTTAGGGGTTATATGGTGTCCTAAGGGGTCATATGGTATTCTATGACCCATTTAGGATGCCATATGACCCCTTAGGACACCATATGACCTATAACGACACCATATGGTATCATTAGGGGCCATATGGTGTCGTTACAGGTCATATGGTGTTATAAGGGGTCATATGGTGTCATAATGGATCATATGGTGTTTATGACCCCTTAGGACACCATATGACCCCTAAGACCACAATATGGTCTCCTGAGGGGTCATATGGTGTCGTTAGGGGTCATATTATGTCCTAAGGGGTCATATGGTGTTCTAGACCCCTTAGGACACCATATGACCCCTAACAACACCATATGGTGTCCTAAGGGGTCATATGGTGTCCTTAGGGGTAATATGGTGTTCTATGGCCCCTTGAGACACCATATGAACCCTTAGGACATGTAATATGGTGTCCTAAGGGGTCATATAGTGTCCTAAGAGGTCATATGGTATTCTATGACCCCTTAGGACACCATATAACCCCTAACATCACCATATGGTTTCCTAAGGGGTCACATGATTTCCTAAGGGGTCATATGGTGTCCTAAGGGGTTATATGGTATTCTATGCCCCATTAGGAGACCATATGACATCATAAACCATATAATTCCTAATGACACCATATAGTTTCCTAAGAGGTCATATGGTGTTCTATGACCCCTTGGGACACCATATGACCCCTAATGACAGTATATTGTGTCTTAAGGGGTCATATGGTGTTCTATGACCCCTTGGGAAGCCATATGAGCCCTCAAGACACCATATGACCCCATACGACACAATATGACCCCTCATGACACAATATGGTGTCCTAAGGGGTCATAGAACACCATATGACTCCTTAGGACACCATATGACCCCTTAGGACACCATTTGGTGTCGTTAGGGGTCATATGGTGTCCTAAGGGGTCATACAACACCATATGACCCCTTAGGACACCATATAACCCCTAACAACACCATATGACCCCTTAGGACACCATATAATATTCTTAGAGGTCATATGGTGTCCTAAGGGGCCAGATAGTGTCCTAAGGGGTCATAGAACATCATATAACCCCTTAGGACACCTTATGATCCCTTAGGACACCATATGACCCATAACAACACAATATGGTGTTGTTAGGGGTCATATGGTATCCTAATGGGTCATATAATACCATATGACCCCTTAGGACACCATATGCCCCTAACGACACCATATAACATGTGCTAAGGGGTCATATGGTGTCTTAAGTGGTCATAAAACACCATATGACCCCTTAGGACACCATATGGTGTCCTAAGGGGTCATAGAACACCATATGACCCCTTAAGACACAATATGACCCCTAATGACACCATATGACCCCTAACAACACCATATGATCCCTCAAGACACCATATGGTGGTCTTACGGGTCGTATGGTGTCCTAAGGGGTCATATGGCATCCTAATGGGTCATATAATAGCATATGACCACTTAGGACACCATATGACCCCTAATGACACCTTATGACCCCTTAGGACACCATATGACCCCTAACGACACCATATGGTGTCCTAAAGGGGTCATATGGTGTGTTGAGGGGTCATATGGTGTTTTATGACCCCCTAGGACACCATATGACCCATTTTAATATCCTAGTACATGACATGACCATTTGTGACACCATATGACCCCTCAAGACACAATATGGTGTTAGGGGTCATATAGTGTCCTAAGGGGTCATATGGTGTCCTAAGGGGTCATATGGTGTTGTTAGGAATCATATGGTGTCCTAAGGGGTCATATGATATTCTATGACCCATTAGGACACCATATGATCCCTTATGACACCATATGACCCCTAACGACACCATATGGTGTCATTAGGGGTCATATGGTGTCCTAAGGGGTCATATGGCATCCTTAGTAGTCATATGGTGTTTTGTGACCCCTTAGGACACCATATGACCCCTAAGAACACCATATGGTGTCCTAAGGGGTCAGTTGATGTCATTAGGGGTCATATGGTGTTCTATGACCCCTTAGGACACCATATGACCCTGTAGGACACCATATGGTGTTGTGAGGGATCATATGGTGTTGTATGGGGTCATATGGTGTCCTAAGGGGACATAGAACACCATATGACCCCTTAGGATACCATAAGGTGTTTTTAGGGGTCATATGGTGTCCCGAGGGCTCATATGGTGTCCCAAGGGGTCATAGAACACTATATGTTGTCATTAGGGGTCATATGGTGTCCTAAGGGGTCATAGGACATCATATGACCCCTTAGGACACCATATGTTGTTTTTAGGGATTATATGGTGTTGTATGGGGTCATATGGTGTCCTAAGGGGTCACAGAACACCATATGACCCCTTAGGACACCATATGACCCCTTAGGAAATCACATGACTCCTTAGGACACCATATGGTGATGTTAGGGGTCATATGGTGTCTTAAGGGCTCATAGAACACCATATGACCCCATAAGACACCATATGATGGGGTCATATGGTGTCCTAAGGGTTTATATAACACCATATGACCCCATGGGACACCATATAACCTCTAACGACACCATATGACCCCTTAGGACACCATATGGTATCATTAGGGGTCATATGGTGTCATGTACAGTCATGTGGTGTCCTAAGTAGTCATAAAACACCATATGACCCCTTAGGACATCATATGACCCCTTAGGAAACCATATGACCCCTTTGGACACCATATGGTGTTGTTAGTGGTTATAAAACACCATATGACTCTCTCATATATCTTCCTTACTCTCTTATTGTCTCTCTATTCTCAAGGTCACCATCTCTCTCTATTTTTAAGGGGTCATATGGTGTCATATGACCCCTTAGGAAATGATATGATCCCCCAGGACACCATATGGTGTCATTATGGGTCATATGGTGTCCTAAGTTGTAATTAGGTGCCTTATGACCCTTTAGGACACCATATGACCCCTTAGGTATCATTAGGGGTCATATTGTGTCCTAAGGGGTTATATGGTGTCCTATGAACCCCTAGGACACCATATGATCCCGTAGGTGTTGTTAGGGATCATATTGTGTCCTAAGGGGTCATAGGGTGTCCTTTGACCCCTTAGGACACCATATGGAGTTGTTATGGGTCATATGGTGTCCTAAGGAGTCATATGGTGTCAGATGAAGGACACCATATGGTGTCCTTATGGGTCGTATGGTGTGCTAAGGGGTCATATGGTGGTGTATGACCCCTTAGGACACCATATTGTGTTGTTATGGGCTATATGGTGTTTTAAGGGGTCATTAGAGGTCATATTGTGTCCTATGAACCTTTAGGACACCATATGACCCCTTAGGATACAATATGGTGTCGTTATGGTTCGTATGGTGTCTTGAGGGGTCATATGGTGTCTGATGACCCCTTAGGGCACCATATGACCCCTTAGGATACAATGTGGTGTCGTTATGGGTCATATGGTGTCTGATGACCCCTTAGGGCACCATATGACCCCTTAGGATACAATGTGGTGTCGTTATGGGTCATATGGTGTCCTAAGGGGTCATATGGTATAGGACACCATATGAGCCCTCATATGGTGTTGTTATGGGTTGTATGGTGTCCTAAAGGGTCATATGGTGTTCTATTATCCCTTAGGACACCATATGGTGTCATTATGGGTCTTATGGTGTGCTAAGGGGTCATATGGTGTTATATGAACTATTAGGACACCATATGACCCCTTAGGACACCATATGGTGTCATTATAGGTCATATAGTGTTATAAGGGGTCATATGGTGTCATATAACCCCCTAAGGGGTTGTTAGGGGTCATATTTTGTCATAAGGAGTCTTATTGTGTCCTATGACCCCTTAGGACACCAGATGACCCCTTACGACACAATATGGTGTTGTTATGCATCGTATTGTCCTAAGGGGTCATATGGTGTCCTATGACCCCATAAGACACCATATGACTCCTTAGGTGTCATTAGGGATCATATTGTGTACTAATGGGTCATATGGTATCCTATGACTCCTTAGCACACCATATGGTGTCGTTATGGGTTGTACGGTGTCCTAAGGGGTCATATGGTGTCCTATGATCCCTTAGGACACCATGTGACCCCTTAGGACACCTTATAGTGTAGTTCTAGGTTATATGGTGTCCTAAGGGGTCATATGGTGTTCTATGACCCCTTAGGACACCATATAACCCCTTACGTGTCCTTAGGGATCATATTGTGTCCTAAGGGGTCATATGGTGTCCTATGACCCCTTAGGACACTATATGACCCCTTAGGTGTTGTTAGGGGTCATATTGTGTTATAAAGGGTCATATGGTTCCCTATGACACCTTAGGACACCATATGACCCCTTAGCACACCATATAGTGTCAATATGGGTCATATGATGTCCTCAGGGGTCATCTGGTGTCCTATGATCCCTTAGGACACCATATGGTATTGTTATGGGTCGTATGGTGTCCTAAGGGATCATGTGGTGTCCTATGACACCTTATGACACCATATGGTATCGTTATGGGTTGTATTATGTCCTAAGAGGTCATATGGTGTCCTATGACCCCTTAGGACACCACATGACCCCTTAAATGTTGTTAAGGGTCATATGATGTCCTAAGGGGTCATATGGTGTCATATGACCCCTTAGGACACCATATGACCCCTTAGGTGTCATTAGGGGTCATATTGTGTCCTAAGGGGTCATATGGTGTCCTATGACCATTTAGGACACCATATGACCCCTAAGGACATCATATGGTGTCGTTATGGGTTGTATTGTGTCCTAAGGGGTCATATGGTGTGCCCTTAGGGTACCATATGACTCCTTAGGTGTTTTTAGGGGCCATATGGTGTGCCTTAGGGCACCATATGACTCCTTAGGTGTTTTCAAGGGTCATATGGTGTCTTGTGACCCCTTAGGACACCACTTGGTGTTTTTATGGGTCGTATGTTAAGGAGGATGGAGAGAGAGAGATAGAGAGGGAAAGAGAGAACTATAGAGGGGACATATAGATAGGTGAGAGACCTAGATTTTGAGAGAGGAGTGAGATAGATAGAGGGGGATAAAGAGAGGTGGGAAACAAGACCTATATGAAAAGGTAGATAGGTGGAGAGGAAGGGAGGGAGAAACCTAGAGAGGGGAGAGAGGGTGGGTTGGAGAGTTAATGAACTAGATAGTGAAGATATAGAATAAAAGAGGAAGAGAGATAATGAGATAGTGGGGGAAGGAGATATAAATGGAGAGGGGAAGAAAGGAAGGGAGAGAGAAGAGAATAGATAGAAGAACAAAGAGATGAGTAAGAGGGGATGGATGGAGAGGTAGAAATGGAGGGAATGAGAGACTTAGAGAATGAGGAGATGTATCTAGGTTTGGAGAGAGAGAAGAGAGGGAGAGTGTTCATAAATAGATAGGGGCAAGGGAAAGGGAGAGAAAGGTGGAGAGGGAGGGAGAGAACTAGAGAGTGGAAAATTAGATAAGTGAGAAACCTAGAGGGGGAGAGAGAGGTGGGTAATAATATAGGGAGGGAAGGAGAGCCCTAGATATGGGGAGAGAGAGGATTGAACGGATCAGCAGTGAACAAGAGAAATGAGTGGGAGAGGAGAGAAATAATAAAAGAGCGAGAGAGAAGAGAGAGGAAGGGAGTCAAGGATATAAATTAGGGTACAAGGAAGGGATGAAAGGTAGAGAGGGTGGGATATACCTAGAGAGGGGAGAGAGAAGTAAGAGAGACAAGAGAGGGAGAGAGATAGGTGTAGAGTTTAGGGAAGATAAAGATAGTGAGATACAGATCTAAAGAATGCTAATAGGAGCATATTGATTACTGAAATTTGACTAAGTATGAAAGTCAATATGATCCTCTAAAAACAAGAATCTACATTATAACTCCTATAGAGTTGAAACCACTCTCAAACATCTTGCCAATATATACAAGAAATATAACTTAAAGTGACTTATACTTAAATATTATATTTCATGTATAATATTCCCCTCTCATGATGGGTATAACTTGTGCCCAAGTTGAAAAATTTGCATCACAAAACCTTCAAATTGGACAATGCAGGACATTTGGGCGCTCGCTAAATGAAAAAAGTTGACTTTTCTCATTTGGTGCATGCAAAATTTGGCATGTGCCAAATGGGAAAAGTCAATTTTTTTCATTTGGTGAGCGCCAAATAGGTCGAGCACCATATTTGGTGCTCGCCAAATGGTTTACATTGGAAACCACCCACCCTTTAGGTTGGATTGTACTTGGGCATCCAACCCAAAGGGTTGGATGACCATTTCAGTCCTGAGATGTGTTTTTAATAGAGGATTAGAAAATTTTCACATATTTTTGGTCATGCTCTCTATCAGGTTTGCACGTGTTTCAATAAAACTAAAAAAAACACCATAGAGACCTCGATCTCTCTTAGCTATCCAAGCATGTAATTATTTTCACATTTTGATTTCGTTAAGGCTTTCATCTATAATTTCTTTTGTTAGTGTGTTCATTTTTGGTCCAAAACCAACATGCACTATTTTGGGTATAGTTTTTTACATGTTCATCAGATTTTGAAGAAACTTACATTTTTAGAAACTAGACTCCATTATACACAATTTTAAAAAAAAAATATTTTTGATTAGTTATCAATGATTTAGGGGGGAGCACGCTCAAATTTCTATTTTTTAGGATGTGTCCACTTCAAAAATTAGTAAAAAATCATATACTCATTAAAAAATTAGCTGAAAAATCTGGCATAAACTGCAAGGTGTTAGCTAATTTCTCACTGAAGCGATTTTAAAAATTAAAAAAAAAAGTTAACATTTTAGGGGGGCCACAACATATGCTATGTTATGTTTTTTGCATAAAAACAGGACCACTTTTTGTGGCCCCCATTTTTTAAGCCCTTAATCTCCACCATTTTCAAAACAAATTAGTAGTTAGAAAGTAGACTTGAAGCACTCTGACTCTTGTTCTTGTTGCATCTTCAAATTTGGAGTCTAACTATCTTCAATTTGTCGTTGAAGTTCAAAATTTGTTGATTTCAGAAATAAGTGGCATCTTAAGACCTCCTTTTGGTACCACAACTTGGTGCACATACCCCAACACGTTGGTTCAAAGAATAGTTTATGTCAAATAAACATCAGTTATGAACTTGATGGATCAGAAACTGATGAAGAGCGAGATGTTCAGCTTGATTTGAAGCGATGAAACTGAACAAGTTGATTAAAGTGATACTGATCCCGAACTTGATTGAACTAGGACCGACAAAGAGCGAGATACCATTCTTGAACTTTATGAATCAAGAAATGAGCATCAATCTAGAACTTGATTGAATTGGACTGAGCAAAGAAACAAAATTGATTATGAACTTAATTGAACATGAATCGACTAAGTGAGAGATAAAACTAATTCTGAACTTGATTGAACAAGAATCGACTGAGCAAAGTGAACCGATTCCAAACTTGATTGAACAAGAATCGTCTGAGAAAAGAGAACCAATTCTGAACTTGACTTAACAAGAATCGACTAAGAAAAGCGATAAAATTGACTCCTAACTTGATTGAACAAGAACCGATTGAGCAAAGCGATAGATAAAACCAATTCCAAACTGGATTGAGCAAGAACCAATTAGCAAGGGAGAACGTCCAGCTTGATTTGATGTGATGAAACTGAACACCGATTTGAAGATTGATTTAGATAAGGACAAAAAATTGATATGCCCCTAGAAAGTTGCTTTATTTAACATCGAAGAATCTCAACTTAATACAACGTGATTTAGTTAATATGCCCCTAGTAACAAGGTTTAATTTATTTTCTTTGACTAAAAATATTTCTACTTGACTTTAGATGAAGATTTGAAAAATTTCTCCACTTTGAAATAATGATAATCGCTGAAATGATGTAATGAGTATGCCCCCTTGGGAGTAAAATTGAAAGATAACGAGGGTACAATGATTTTAGGAAATTTTGAAAAGATAAAAAGATTTAGCGATGATAATTTTGAGCACCAAGATTGATGTAAGAAGATTTAATTTGAGATTAGAGTTGAATTGAGCGCAAAATGATTCGAAAATTGACTTGAGGATGAAAGTGCTAAGTGGTCAATGTCATAAAATTTTGATCAGAAAATTGACGTTAGATTTTGATTTCGATCCTGAAAATTGACTCAGGACAGTCGATTTAGTCAAGGGTACAATTTTTATGTCCATCGGAGCAAGGTTGAAAATTAGGGTTTGAGATATATAAGGGGTTCAATGTGCCATTGTAAATTCATTTTTACCTCTCAAAATGAATAATTTGAAAAACCTCCTGCGAAGAAAAATGGCAATTCCTATTCAAGAGAATCAATTCGAGTGCTAGAGATGACATAATTGACCTCAGAACTATAACCCAATAGTAAGTGATCAATCTTTAGCCTTTTGAATTTCTAATTTTTTGAATTTTTGTTGAATTTTTGCATTTTGAATTTCGTTTGAAGTTAGGTTGTGTCATTTTATCAGTCGGTGTTATACACTTTCTCGTATGAGTATCTGGTATTTTTTGTTTTATTGTATGGGCAAGTAGGGTTTTTCATATGGTGTGAACCCTTGTTTCATACGAGAATGCTCTTAAGAGACCATTTAATCATGCAACATATTACTATTTGTCGTATGAGTCTGTTTACTCATGCAGGTCGTAGTGTTTGCTTGTACGAATTGCTGCTTGTCTGTTGTAACTTGTATGGAAAACAACATTTTTTTATTTTCAATGTTGTAAATTTAGATTCTTTAGCATATTTAACACATTCTTAATGCAAATTTGATCACGTATTGATGATTTGTGTGTTTGGTTTTGTAGATTTAGTTGCTAGATATTCAGTTTTAGTGTACATATCTGTCGATGATGAGATTAGTGTGTGATTTATCAGACACATAGAGAGGTCATATAGGGTTGTTTGGTTTTGGATACTTGTTACAGATGCTCGATATCCATGTGAATCATGGTATGTTGACCGCATTGGTTGAGGGTTTTCATTCTGAGAGTAACACTTTTCATTTGCCTGTTGGAGAGATGACGATCACTCCTGAGGACATTTACAGGATATTAAGGATTCCTTTCACCGAAGATAAGGTAGATTACAATTTGACTCCACAGCTGGGCATTGAGGCTCTTAGACATATTTTCCATGATGAGACTATCCTTGATCGTGCTATCACTTGGGATGATTTGATGATCAGGTATGGTGCAGAGTACCCTCTTGCGTGTGTTTTGGCTGGCATGATTGGTTATTTCATGATGCCTAACAGAGGACAGTAGGGATTTTTATGTGGATGGGGTAGAATGATAGAGAGATTTCTGACTCATCCAGTTAGATTAGGGTGGGGTTCATTCTTACTTGCCCATATGTATTGTGAGATGTATGAGATCGTCCATCGAGAGGGGAAGAGCATGGTAGCAGTTGTCCTAGTTTTGCAGATATGGGCATGGGAGCATATCCCATTTTACAGACCTATAATGGATGATTCTAGAGAGGCATATCAACCTATCATGTGTTGTTACTTAGGTTATGTCACACAACCCCACCTGGGCAAGGCTAATTTTTGGAGGAGGCAGTTAGATGACTTGATCACTATGGTATGGAGACCATATAGGGATCTAGAGAAGTGAGATGATTTGAGGGTACAACAGAGAGATATGTTCATGACTAGACCTCTCATCGACAGACTGACTATGATTATTGAGTGGTTTGTGGTATCTAGGGTTTTGAGGCACTATGGGAGACTGCAAAGTATATCCCAAGAGTTTACAACATATGCTAGATATGGGGACGAGGAGAGACGAGGATGGGTACCTAGGCTCTCATATGCCTTGAGCATCCAGGAGTTAGTAGGTTTATAGCTACTGAGATGGGAGTACTAGGAGGATGTGGCAGACGTGGGGGGTATTGCCCCAGTACAAAGATTGGTTCCAGAGACATCCATTCCCTTGATTTATAGATTCGAGAGAGTATACACCATTTATAGATGAGGTTGAGGAGGATGCACCAATACAAATATAGGGAGAAGGGTAGGTACAAAGATGGAGAGCAGATGTACCTAGGAGGATAAGAGGTGATCCTGGTGCTAGTAGCAGCAAGGCACCAGTGGGAGGTCGAAAGTAATAGAGAGGGGAGGGTGGATCCTTAGGAGCTATTGGGAGTGAGGTGGGTGGGAGTAGGGCAACAAAGGTTGGAGGTGATGAGGAGACAATGGCTCCTAGGTAGGTTAGGCAGTGGAGGGTTGAGCAGGCAAAAGGTGGAGAGGGGGAGAATGGGAGAGAGTAGTTTGTGCCAGATGTAGTTCAAAATTTGAGGGCTAGGGTGAGTAGTTTGTAGTCACAGTTGGTAGTGGTGCAGATGCGGATGGGAGAGTGAGACCGATAGGTAGCAGAGATGAGAGAAGAGTGAGATGCCCTTTAGCAAGAGGTTTTGCATCAGACGAGTCATGCAACTTATTATGTTGCGCTTATAGCACAACAAGTTGTGTCGTACTCTTAGTATATGGATCGATCTGAGGGAGCTAGGGCACCCAGATAGGATGATGATTAGTAGGAACCACCTCCTCCACCTGGTGATGAGGGAGAGGCAGAGAGCTATATTTATTATATACCTCCTAGACTTTGTTATATACCCCATTTTTGTAGCTTATACGATTCATGGTCCGATGAGACATTGTATATGATAGTTGATATCATTTGTAGTCTTAAACACTGAGATTATGATGAGATGTATGAGATCTTGATTTCATTTCATTGTACATGTGTTGATTGATTATGAGATGTCTTTCAATATGCTTTAGTCTATATGTATGCATATATTTTTCAGTATGGATGTATGTAATGGAGATGAATATGGATGTTTTTTTTTGTTTCTTTTTCATATGAAAATAAATGATGAAAATGAGTAACTAGTAATGCAAATGTTTATTTTTCATGCAATAATATGAATGCAAATAAATATATAATGAAATGTATGGATTTATATAAGATGCTCACGTATGCAGCTAACCATCTCAATACACAAGTACTCGATTAGAGAAATGATGATGAAAAAGGGTACCACTTAGTTGATATCATTGTTATCATGCTGAAATCACTTGAAATGCATAAAATTTAAAATGAATGCAACTTAAACTGTCACTGGATTTGGTATGCTTAATTATCATCATTGATTTTTTTAAAAACACATCTGGAAAAATAGAGTTCCTTCCTTTTCATATGCAATTATTGATTATCTTGTCCGCAATGACCCTTTTTTGTTGATATCCTTGGACAAATTACGCATGCATCTAGGTTGCACATTAAATAAATTCCCTCAAAATAGACAATGAAATAACTCCAGCCTTCCTATAGCATACAAATAAGCGGAGTCGAGGTATGTGTGGCGATTTCACCTTGATGTGAAGGAACTTATCACAAACACCCAGCTGATTAGATGTTTCTAGATCATCAGAATCATTCCTACAAGCAGAAAACAAAGAAAAGTATTATGCCCCCATTCCTTACTCCTCTTAGTCAAGATAGACTTCCTCAAGTTACTCAGAGAGAATAATAATCAAAAACCAATTTAAAAGACAACACACAAAGAAAAATTCAATCATATCTCAAATAGTTTAATGATTGTTTTTAGTAGTCTTGTTTTGCTTGTTTACTTAGTGATAAAACTCAGTGGTAGTGTGGAGATAAGTGACTTACTCAGAGTGGTTTCAAGAATGATCTATCCTACATAAGACATGATCTAAGTAACTTAGGTTGAGTTAGTTTGATAAGTAGTTAATTGAACTAGGCGAAAGATGATTGACAAAATCATGCAACACAACGACAGGGGTACACTATCAAGATTGTTTATGCTCAAAATTATGATGACTGGATTTACTTTCACTATAGAATAATTAGGCAAGTATGATACTTTTAGAAAAGTATGCAAACAGACAAGTTCTGGACTGACAAAATAAAAAAAATTGTACGACAGAGTATTCTGACCTAGATGGCAATTTAGCAGGGTCCAGATGACACAGGCAGTTTCTCATATGAGTTGCTGCCTATACTCGCATGATAGTTTAATGTTCTCCTGACAATAATTTGATAAGGCTAATGATTACTCGTACGATAGTTTTCACAAGGTCTGATGATATTCTTAAGGACCAAGATGATAATTTTGATAGAATCGAACAACAAAATGACAGGTCAAATCCAGACACATATGAGAATAGGTTTATAATCAAATGACAAAAAAATAGACTCGTACGATAGTAGATGTATAGCCAGATGACAAAAAAGTAGACTCGTACGATAGTAGACTGGATAGAGACTAGTTTCTGACACAGACAAATTTTTTATCACCGAGTTTTTGACATTGTTGATTGTTTTCTCCAGTTTTAGTATTTTAGTCTCAGTTTCAAGGATGAAAACATAGAAAACACGCAAGATATATAATAACTTCAAGCACAACATGCTAACCCTAGGGAAGTTGGCTGAGAGAAGAAAACTTTTGCTTGTAGGCTCAGGTACATACCCAATAGCTAATCAGAATATGGTCATCGAGTCTCATGCAATGGATTCTCAATGAAATATTAGCCAACTCCAAATGCTAATGGGGGCACGAAATGCCAAGTATCTTGGGAGAGTTACTATCTCTCTTGCACAAAGATTATCCCCCTTTTGAAGGTGAACCGGGTAGCCTCTATCTTATAGTTCTTAGTAAGGAATTCCATTCAAAATTACTCCTTGAAGTCACGCAAGCATGATTGAGGCCTATAGCACAACAAGGTACTAAAACAAACTGTAGTCACGTAAACGTGGTTGAGATCACGAGGCCCTACAAAAAGCCTCATATAAGAGATATCAAAGAGAAAACTCAAATAATCCCATCCTCTAAGACTTTAATCACCAAAGGCTTATTTATTATAGTGAGTTGGAATGCTCAGGTCCAGTTGTACTTATTTGGGTCGTTCTCATAGGGTGATTACTTTTTCCCACTATGCTAGGCCCGCTAAAGGTACATAAATCTCAAAAATTAGAAAAAGTTTCAAGGGTCTAGATTTCTAATTGTTTGTGCAGACAAGAGCATACTCTCCTACCTCTTAGATTTTTATTAAAACATAAAAGACAGATTTATTCACTATCCAGATAGCAATTTAAGTGCCTAAAAATGAATTTAAAAAATACATGATATTTACTTGAATCTCCTCAAGCAACCTGCAAAAATAATGAATCAGTAGTCATATTGTTTTTGTGCGACATGCGTGTTCTTTAGCACAGGTTCTACAAAAACTGATTAGGTTGTTAGAAATCTCTCAAGCAGATAGAAAAAAACTAGGGTTAGCATTAGTACCATAAAAATTCAATAAGAAAAACCCTAAAAAAATATAGTCTGTTTCTAATACGAGAAACTAGAAACTTGTACAGTAATTCTCACCCAGCTGTACGATAATTCACCATAGACTGTACAAAAACCTGTAGATTGTTGTCCTAGCCTCTATGAAAAATCATATGAGTTTTTGCAGTAATTGTATGAAAAAAATCCAAAAAATAAAATATAATCTGATCTATAAGGCTGATAAATTTAGTCTTCGAGCCCCATGGTGGGTGCCAAAAATGTGTATGAAAAGTTGATAAAATCTATAATACATAACACTTCAATTAAGTCATTGCATGCATGGTTAGATAGATATAATCATGAATATAAAAACCATAAAAATTGGCCTATTGCCTTCTAAAAGATGCGAGTATAGACTTGCTCTCAGATTTGTCTAAGTAATACCAGTGACTAGACTACACCAAGATGAAGGAATTAATCTATATGATCACAAGATTAAGCTAAATAGATGCAAGATTAAGCTAGATGGATGCAAGATTAAGCTAGATAGATGAATGAATATTAAGCTAGAGGAATGAATATTAAGCTATGTGAATTCAAGCAATCATAATTAAACTAAATATGCAAAAAGCTAAACTAAGATGCAATAATATCAAAGCACTATATCTTCAATGACTCTAGAGCAAAAACTACACAATAACAATAAATCTCTAGGGTGTCTTGAATGAGAAATGAAGGCCGAATTTATAGAGACTCAAAAGAGAGACCAACGGTCAAGATCGATTAACAATGAGTGGTTGAGATTCCTTAAGAAAAAGCACAATCCAGGATAATTGAAATAATTGAGAGATCAGATTAAGTTAATCTTGAGATAGATTCCAATTATAACTTGATTGAATGCATTCAGATTATAAGTTTGAGTTTGCATTGGAGATAAAATTAGTTGATTCCATGCACATTTCTTTAATTTGCTCAAGATTTTTATTTAGAAAAAGCCTTTTCAATGTAATTGGACCTCTTTCCTCAAGAAAGCTTTGAGTTTTAATTTTAGAGAAAATGATAAATTCAATTTAATTGCTTTTCTAAAATTCCTCAAGTTATCTCAAATTTAGAAAAAGAAGTATCTTAAGTTTGATTTCTTCTCTCAATTTAATTCTTTTCTTTTGTTTTCAATTTAACTCTTTCTTTTGTAAATTAATTCCTCTTTTTGTGATTAATCTCTTTTTGTAAATTAATTCCTCTTTTTGTGATTAATCTCCTTTTGTAAATTAATTCTTCTTTTTGTGGATTTAAATGACAAATTTATTTATTAATTAAATATGCTAGGATATTTAATTAAATAAATAAGATAATTGATTAAAATGATTTACTTCGAATGATTACTTAATTAACTAAATATTTAATTACTATAGAGTGATTTATTTGCCATGCAACATTAATGATTGAAGAATTAATTAATTAGGTGCTCAAGGTTGATTTAATTGCCTTTGGTTAGGACCTTGGTGATGTTGTTGAGATTAGGGGCCCATGGTTTAGGTTACCATTTTTAGGGTATTACAAAGCCTTTTCCTTAGTATGAGTTGCTTCATTGATAGGTTCCGAAGAAGCATCCTTGATAGCAATAAAGAAACAATATTTACTGGAGCTTCCATTGCTAGTTCCACTTACAGGTTCATCATCATCATCATCATCAGTAATACTAAAACCATCATCACCAGCATAATAACATGATTTATCCTTATTCCTTCTAAATCTAGGTCTGGTCTGATATTCTGGATTAGGATTTTAACTCTTCACAAATCTTTCATGATTCCTAGCAACTCTTTTAGGGCATCTAGAGGCAAAATGACCAATCTTATTGCATGAAAAATATTTAAAAGGTGCTTTTCCTTCATACTTACTTCCAGCGAGTCCTTTAGAAATTCTTCTATAAATTAGGGCTTCCAACTCTTCAAGTTCTTTATCTTCCCTTTCAATATCCTCCAAATCTTTAGCATACAATTCCTTCCAATCTATCTTCTACTTACCGAAGGTAGATGCTTTAAATGCACTTTCAATTTTAGTAGCATTCTGATCTCCAAGTTCCTCAAGATCAAAAGCAGTCAATTTCCCAAATAATGTATCTCTGGTAACAGGGGTACTTGACATTGTTTGGAGTTCATTAATTGTAGTAGCCTTCATCTTGTAAGCCAGAGGTAGAACTCTCAAAATATTTTCCACAACCTCATCCTCACTAACTTATCCACTGCAACATTTGATTCTCATGATAATTTCATTTACGCTATCCATGAAAGAACCAATCTTATCATCTTCTTCCATCTTCAAAGTTTCATATCTCACCACAAAACCTTCAAGTTTTGTAATCTTTACTGCTTGGTTGCCTTCATAAAGAGTTTCAAGCTTCAACCAGATCTGCTTAACATTCTCCAACTCTATGACATTCAATAGCTTTTCATTAGATAGGGCACTCAACAATTCTTCTTTTTCTCTAAAATCATTTTTAGTTCTTTGTTCATCAACAAGTACCGATGTTCCAGAATTAGGATCATGAGGTATATACCCTTTGTCCACTATCTTCCAAACTTCAGCTCTTAGACATCTCAGATGAATCTTCATTCGCTCCTTCCATTTTTTGTAATTTGTACCATCCAATCTGGAACTCTCCTTCTGATATGGGTTGAATGTAGAACTTGATGCTAATGCCATCATATCTCCTCAAGCAGTTAAGATTCTATAGAGAGGAACTTTCTTTGATACCAAGAGAAAACTGAGAGGGGGGGGTGAATCAATTTTCTCACAAGTATACTAGTTAATTCAAATTATAAGATTAATACCATAGCATA
Organism: Cryptomeria japonica; assembly: GCF_030272615.1. NCBI lineage: Eukaryota > Viridiplantae > Streptophyta > Pinopsida > Cupressales > Cupressaceae > Cryptomeria > Cryptomeria japonica. The sequence goes on from NC_081411.1 coordinate 458,725,809, forward strand.
ACACAGTAAAAGATAAAGAATGAAAGCACAATACACATGACACCAATATTTTGATGTGGAAAACCTTGTAAAGGGAAAAACCATGGTGGGAAACCCTACCCACAATCAGATAATACTTCTGTAGTAGTATGCGAAATAATTACAATGGGGATTGCACTTGCAATCATACCAACAACCTAGAGCTCACTGCTTATCACAAATGAGAAGTCTCGCTGACTTACAAAACATCAGACTACAATCCAAATAAAATGAACTATGAAAGTAGCATCCACTTATGCTTGATACAGTTTTGGTTAAGAAAAGATGTCTTCCTTGCAATATCAAATCCTTCAGATCCCTTCACTGAAAGATATGACTTTATTCCCACATAAACTTTTCTCTCATAATTCAGACATATAGATCCCAAAAACCATACCCAATTAAATGAGTAAGTTACCTATAAATACAGATCATCAACCTTATTGACAAGGTCGACTAAACCCTAAACCCAAAAACCCATAATTATAAAAATTACATCACACGGTACCACCAGACCAATATTATGATTTACATTATAGAGCATGGAACTAATTCAAATATCCAAACAATTATATCCACAAAAAATGTTAGCAATTTGGAGGAATTGATTATGTGTTGCATTGATGTTTGTCATTGATGTCAACACTAGCTGCTTTGGATGTTTACTAGTATCCGGTTGGTCCCGGTAGGATGATTCGGTTGGTTTTTGGTTTGTATGATTATGTTGATCCGGTATACCCTAGTATGCTTTGGCTTATGGAATTGGGTTAGATATTCCATTCATTCTATTTAGATATATGTTCATTTAGTTGGTTCAGGCTTTGATGATCCAGAAGCTATCACTTGTTCTAGTAAGCCTTTTGGTTATCGGTAAGGGTTTTACCAGCAAAGCTTTGTTGAAGATCTTTTGATGAATTCGATAAGTAGTGTTGGTGCAGATTCAAGAAAATTATCAGGATGCTGATGGTTATCATGTTCATGTTCCAGTTGTTCATGGTGTTTCAGGGCAACCTATTATAGCTCCGGTGGTTATTCTGTTAGGTTGTGGACTAGTTTATGTAATGAATGGGTTGATGCTCCTGATGCATTACCGGTTGGATTCATTGATTGGATTATGTTTCTTTAGTCTTAGGCTAACTTGGCTGATCATTATATTGTTGGTTTAAGTTGTGAATTTATTGTATTATCTTTTAGGTGGCCGACCTAATTGTTTAGGTCCTGGGTTGGTATAAATATGATGTAAGATCTCTTTGTAGATCGATGGGATTATGTATGGTATGGGTTATGGGATTATCTATATGACAATAATGTTTTAATCATATGTAAAGGTTTTGATCGATCATAGGAGATCAAATTGAGTTTTTGGAAGAGGTTTAAGGCCTCCAGTATTGATCTTAACCAAAATTGTACTCAAGAATGGGAGATGTTATACTTGCATCTCAATCTTCATTTTGTATTGTTCTTCGATATTTTCTGTAGTCAATGAGACTCCTTTTCTGATGAGAAGTGTACTCAAGGTTGTTGGCCTTCCTGCATGTGGAGGCCCCTTATTGTAATATTTATTCATCTGATCAATGGATAGATATTATGGGTCTCCAATTCCACTGTGGTTTTTCCTCTTTGAGGTTTTCCACATATAAATTTGTGGTATTATGGTGTTCATCTTTATGGTTGTATTGTTTCTTATTGTTACATGCTTTTATGTTTACCGATTGTTGAGTTGTTGTATTAATAAGGTTAAATTTCTCCATTCCAATAGAAAATTGATTCAGCCCCCCTCTTAGTGTTCTTGGATCCCAACAATTGGTATCAAAGCCTGGTTCCTCAGAGTAAGTCTAACAGCTTGAGGAAGATCCTATATCTAGAATCTATGGAGATAAGTTTGAGGAAGGAATTTCAAATAGAACTTGAAGAGTATGATGCTAAAAGATTGAGGAAAATGGAGTTGCAAGATGAGTTGAGATCTTCAAAGGAATTCATTTTTACTCTGCAGGATAGGTTGTCATCTGCCCTAGCTAAAAGGAAGGAACGTTTACAAAATCAGGACAACGAGGAGAAGGATACCCTTAAGAAAAAATGTCAGAAGCTGAGCCAGGAGAATATTGTCATGAAAAATGAAATGCAAACCCTAACTATGAGGATATCCAAAGTGATTGAAGACCAGAAGATGAATGAAGAAAATCTTGCTATATCTGTGAAAGATAGATCTGAGGAATGCATTAGGTTCACACATGAGAATGATGTGTTGAGAGCTTAATTGGTGCAATCATAGAACAATGAGCAAGAATTGGAAAGAATGGTAACAATCCTAAGAGATGATCTGATTATTGCAAATGAATACAAAGATAAGTTCAAGGTTAGTTATGTTAATCTTGATGACTTATGGAAGGATCAAAGGGACACTAGAGACAATAGAAGTCTTGGATTTGAGCATGGAGAAAGCTCCAGTACTGCAAATCAAGATAGCTCATCAGATCAGAAGGTCAACCAAAATCAATGGTCACCGATAAGGCAACCCAATACACATAAATTTAATGGTAGATGCTTTATTTTCAATAAATTTGGTCATATGGAAAGACATTGTAGAAATAGAGAAAATTAGAATAATAATGCAGTTCCCAGTCATTGTTTAAATTGTAAGAAGTATGGTCATAGGAAAAAAGATTGTAGAATGAATGTAAAATTTCATGCATGTGGAAAGTTTGGACATATGGCTAATCAATGCAGGCCAAGGAATGGTCAAGGTTATAGTAAGGAAATTTAGAAGAACAATGTCATGTGTTATGCATGCAACAAAGTAGGACACATTGCTAATTTTTGCAGAAGAAAGAACCTACCGATGGGAAGTGATAAATATAATGAGAAGGGAAAGAAAAAGGTTGATGAAAATCGAAAGGATCATGAGAAGAAGTTGGTTATGAAGTCCGAGGCTCAACTAGCAGAATCAATTTCCCTAGATGTTCATTTGGTTGAAGGATATTTCTGGGTTACTCAACTGACAGAGCAGAATGTTCCTACACCGGTAGGAAACTCATCCAGTAACTAAGGCATTCATCTTAGGGGGAGGAAAATTGATGACATATCTTTCATTACCCCTGGTAGTGGTCAGAAAGCCTGTTTTAGATCTTTGGAAGTCAGTTTGAAGGTTAACCGACAAAGATTTGTTGGATCTTGGATCTAGTTTGGTTTACCAGTAAGTCATTTTATGAGTTATGGTTTGGTCATACATCTACAGTTAAGTATTTCAGAATCTTTGGTAGTAAATGTTATATCAAGAGAGATCATTTCATTGGAAAGTTTGATCCTAGATGTGATGGAGGAATATTTCTTGGTTACTCTAAAAAAAGAAAAGCATATAGATGTTATAACAATAGATTGCAGAAATTTGTGGAGAGCACTAATGTCAATGTCGATGAGCGGTACAAAATTCAAATCAAAACTTATGAGTGAGAACCGACAGTGGAAATGATCATAACTAAACCGGTAACACCTTTACCGGAACATAATGCTAAACCAGTTACCCCTGTAGTATAAGAAAATTCAACAATAATTGATGATTAGGGAAGAGGAATAGAGAGTCAGATGACTCCTAGGTATGTAATGTCTAATCATTCAGAAGATTAGATAATTGGACAAGAATAAGGTTGGTAGTTGATGAGGTATGCTTAATTTCTTTAATTGTACTGGTATTAGTAACTGAAGCTTGTAAGGATGAATGTTGGATGAAGAGGAATTGCATCAGTTAGAAAAGAAAAACACATGGACTTGGATGTTATTGGAACTAATCTAGATTGGTTTGTAAAGTATATTCTCAGAAGGAAGGAATTGATTATGTTGAATCCTTGCTCTGACAATTAGGATTTTTAGATATTTTCAAGGATTTTCTAGTTCTATGGATGAAGCAAATGTTGAAGGATATAAGGCTGGATTGTAATGAACTAGATATTATTCATTGTGATAAATCTGCTCCTATTGATATATCAAAGAATCTAGTATTTCTATCAAGTATAACTTTTTGAAGGAGTGGGTGGATTGGTTTGAGGAATCATTTGAGCATTTGAGAGACAGGTTGGGAGTTTATGCCCCTTCGGTAGAGACTTGAGTGATGCTGATTGGCATCAGTTAGGTATGCATTATCAGAGCTATTATTCATTCTAGATTGATGTGCTGATGCTACTACTTAGAGGGAGTAGTAAGTTGTATGGTTCAAAGGATTTATGATTTTGATTTGATATTTATGTCATATTCTTGGCATTGATGTCAAAGGGGGAGAGATATTCAAGTGAAAAACTTGAGGAGTTATATACATTAGGAGGAGAGACATTTATGCGATAAACAAAGCTTAATAGAGATGTCAGTCTAAGGGGGAGATTATTGGAAGTGAATTTCAGATTTGTTGTATACCATTGGGGAAGTTTGGTTCAGGTCGATGGATGGTTAATTGGTACAGAGATATTTGGTTCAGAACCTCATTGTCATATCATTTTGTGGGAGATTGTTGGCTATCTTCCATTTGGGGAGACTTGTTTGGCATCTCTTGGCAAATGGATATTTTTCACATCTAGTGTTTCCATCAATGCCAAAGTGGGAGATTGTTGGAAATTTGAAGGAATTGATTATGTGTTGTATTGATGTTTTTCATTGATGTCAACACTAGCTGCTTGGGCTATTTACCAGTATCTGGTTGGTCTTGGTAGGATGATTGGGTTCTATTTTTTATGATCATGTTTATCTATTATACTCTGGTATGCTTTGGCTTATGGAATTGGCTTAGATCTTCTATTCATTCTATTCAAATAAATGTTCATTTAGTTGGTTCAAGATTTGATGATCTAGAAAGCTATCACTTGTTCTAGTAAGACTTTTCGTTATTGGTAACGGTTTTACCAGTAGAGATTTGTTGAAGATCTTTTGATGAATCCAATAAGTGGTTTTGGTGCGGCTTATAGAAGGTTATTAGGATGATGATGGTTATCATTCTCATGTTCCAGTTGTTCGTGGTGTTTCATGGCAACCTATTATAGGTCTGGTGGTTATTTCGCTGGGTTATGGACCAGTTTATGTAACATGTGGGTTCTATGCTCCTCATGCGTTACAAGTTGGATTCATTGATTGGATTATGTTGCTTCAGTCTTAGGATGACTTGGTTGATCATTAGATTGTGGGTTTAAGTTACAAATTTCTTGTATTATCTTTTAGGTGGCTGAACTAATTATTTAGGTCCCGGGTTGGTATAAATGTGATGTAAGATCTCTTTGTAGATCAATGGGTTATGGGATTATCTATATGCGTACAATGTTGTAATTATATTCAGAGGTTTTGGTTGATCATAGGAGATTGAATTGATTTTATCTAAGAGGTTTAAGGCCTCTGGTATTGAGCTTAACCGAAACTGTACTTAGGCATGAGAGATGTTTTACTTGCATTCAATCTTCATACCGGATTGTTGTCTGATGTTTTTAGTAGTCAGTGAGACTCCTTTTTTTATGAGAAGTGTTCTCTAGGTTGTTGGCCTTCTTGCATATGTAGGCACCTTATTCTAATATTTATTCATCTGATTAGTGGATAGATATTGTGGGTCTCCAATCCCACCATGGTTTTTCCTCTTTGAGGTTTTCCATGTATAAATCTATGGTGTTATGGTTTTCATCTTTGTGGTTGTATTATTGCTTATTGTTATATGGTTTTATGTTTACCAGTTGCTCAGTTATTGTATTAATAAGGTTAAATTTCCCCATTCTTGTAGAACACTGATTCACCCCCCCCTCTCAGTGTTCTTGGATCCCAACAAAAAAAATCACTAATAGCAAAATCCAACACGTTTCACGAACTGGTGAAAGCCTTTGTGCAATAACAGAGAAAGTCTAACCGGATCCAAATAGGACCACCATAACAACATGCTAGCGAATACAAAGTAACTAAACACTTAGGACACGATCAAGAAGCACCTTCAGAATGATAGAAACCAATTCCATAAGCCAGACCAAAATCATCTAACAAAAACATCAAATATCGCTAACTAGTAAATTTAACCGGTACCAAGAAATATCAACTAGGAACATAAGCGATAGTTACCGGAGCACCAAATCATTAACCAACAAAATATGACAAGCATATAGCCATCCCAAATAGGCATACAAAACTGAATCCAAGGATCTGATCAATACTAGATCAGAATCAAAGCCAAAACCAAGATAACCATCAAGTCTAACCAGGATACACTGTTGACATCAATGACAACACTTAACCAAATCCAACATATGCCAACACAATGTCTTTTGTATATTGAAATTATCTAAGAATAAAAAATATACTTAATAAAAAAAAATTTATGTGCTAATGAGAAAGCCAAACTTTTCCCAAAAGATCCTTAATTTAGTTTAAGTCCAACTATTTAAATCTTAAAAGTAATGGTTTCTTGAAGAAAACTATTACTTAAAGTAGTGTCTTTAAAATGGCAAAAGAGCCAATATCAAGAAAAGAAATTAAAAACTATAAAATCACAAGTATTGCTCTAGCTTAAGAATCTTGACTGCCAATAACCTCCACCTCTTGTTTATCACATGCTGTCACTTGAGCTTTGATATTCTGCCTATATTCTCAGTACCTATTGATGACCATGGTAATGCTTCTATCCCTGGGTGTGGCGGTGATTTTAAACCTTGTTTTCCACTTAGAAAGAAATTTGTTTGTACCAGCCAAGTTACCATGTATGCCATCAATCTCAACCTCAAAGGCTACTGTGTAAGCATGCATATGGATCAACCTCTAAAACACCTTGGGGGAATTGTTTGCGGATCTCTAATTTCCTTCTGGTAAATATCTTTGAACTGATCCAGTATTTGATTAAGCTCACAAACATTTTCCTCAAATGCATCCATCATATCAACTTCCAAAGCATTAAAATTATCTTTAATCTTAACCAAGTTATAAAAGTAACATCCCATTGCTTTATTAATGTCATTTATATAATCATCATAAACTTTTTCCTTCCAATGCAATGCCTCAAGCTAGGTAGGATCAATTTATTTAGGATGCTACATTAATTTTTCAGTCACCAACATAGCATGGTTTAATAAAAGGAACTCATGACCTCTTTTACAAGCATGAACATTCTGTCATGTTCTTTTTGGACTTGTTGTAACTCAACCACCAATTCCTTCCTCTTATTTAGCATAGTTACATACAATCTCCTAAACTTGGTGACATAAATGACACCACCCTGATACAATTCATCTATCCACTCAGTGATAGCTTTGACGGATCCGAGATTACTCTTGGTTTTCTGCACAGTATCAGGGGCTATTCCCTGCACATTTGAAATTGAGGTCTCCCCTATGATAGGATTTATAATAGATGAAATTAAATCCTTCAATGATTTCACTTGAGACTATAGCTCCAATTTTTCTTCCTTTTTCTCCTTTGCTCATTTAATTAGCACATTCACCAAAAAATCAACATTATAAATATCTCCTTCTGGGATAGAAGGTCCCATATCCACATGACTGATTTAGTAATCATCATCTGTCATTTCACCTTCATTCAGATCCTTTATGGGGTCGGTAATTTCTAACAATTGGAGACCAGACACGGAATCAAAAATTATTCGAGACATCCTCTTTGCAGTTTTGGGCTTGCGAGAACTCTAAAATAACAGGGTGATTGTATCAACCTCACTAGTGGCAGGTATGGTGGTTTTTCTCTTCTTCTCCACCTCTATTTTCAGCTAGGCTAGAGAAGTTGTTTCAAGTCTCAAGTCTCTATAGGCAGTTCTTATAGGAGTATTCTAAACAGGAGATGAAGGAATTTACAATAAATCAAAAAAATAATTATCATTAATTATTTAATGGTAAATTCACCCAAAATCAACAAGTGGTTTCTTTCCTTTTGATAAAACAATCTCTCCATCCTACTCGTAGGCCAATTTGAGTTGAGTTCTGATTTCCTTAGGTTTTTCACCATTACCACCACACTATGAACCTTGGCTAGGATATTTAGTAGCAGTTTTATCTGTTGACATATGGACAGAAGTAGTCAAGACAACCACCTGATGTCTATGAGATGATGACTTATGTCCTTGTGAGGGGTTGACATTCTATCTTTTCTTTCCATTCAACCAATTAGATGTTCTTCTCAATACGGGAGCTATACAAGCCATCAAATCTAAGACCTCACCTTCTGACTAATCAATCCTAGGTGGGGCCTTGTTAGCAAGAGTGTGATATTCTAGGTCACAAATGACCTCATCTTCCACCGTGTTATTAGGGATATTAAAAGAGATGCCAAAATCTTGAATTTGTTGTAAAGTGAGCCTCATGAAACTTCTTCTAAACATTTTAGCATCACTAGAACAATCTTCCTAGAAATCTTCAATCTTTGGACGATGCACATAATTTTTAGCTCCATACAAGCAAACTTTCACATAGCCTTTGCTATCAAAACTATCCCTGGCCATCAAATAATGAAAGTTAAATTCTTTCAGGGTTTTCTCAACTCCCTTTGCGACACCATTTGTTTTACAAGAAAAGTGAGACATGGACAAAGAGAAGGAATTATCCCTTCTTCCCCATATTCAAATATTTGACATTAACCATGATCATTTGGTGAAAAACCTTTAAGAATATCATAATATCAGTAGGAAAAAGGGGTAGCTTTAATGAAGGTTTTTCAAAATCCCTAATTCAGAGGTATGTCAACCTATCAAATTGGGTATAGAAACTCACACATTACATCATAAAAGCAATGGCCTCATGGGAAATTTGTAGTACGGGGTTTCCCTCTAATTCTCTAACAAGTCCCATTTGGAAGACATCATTTACGTGGGAAAATGTTTGCATGATGACCTACAGGATGAGCTAGGGAATGTTTTTGAAAATAGGCAAACATGCAGAGGAGGGGCATTGCAATTCCAACCCAGGACAAATGGATTGTCGACTGGTTAGAATATATACTAAGTATGAACACATGCTAAAGGCCAAAGACTGCTAAAAATTCCTCAATTTCTCATTTAGGTGGTAACTAATTACAAACGCCCAATTGATGGAATTTTGTGGACTACAAATCACTAAGATGAAGCGGCACATCCAAAATTCAAAGGAGTCGACATAGGCATTTCTTACTACACGATGCAATAAGGCAATAATTTCTAAAATTTAGTCCTTGAAATGCAATCTTCTAATCTTGGAGGGCCATTAATACTTACCTCCTTTTTCAGACTTCATCCAAGACTTGGCAATGCATTTTTTGCACTAGTCTCCATGAGCTCATAAATACTCTTCATCGACAATAATAGACATCTCTTCGGAGGCTTCTTTCTGAAGAAGGAATAGAGCACGAGAAACACTTTTAGAGTTGATTTGCACAATGACGTCTCCATAATCTCTTCAAATTTCATGTGTTGCTAGGTCATATATTTTAGAATATGTAATAATTAAATCGACACAAGGCATGACAGGTAGAAAACTTAATGCATAAGCTAAACCATTATGAAATACTTTGTCTCATGATGGGTTCCTTTCTTTTTGTTCAAGGTCTCGTAGGAGTTATCCTAGGTTCAAATGCTCTATCTCTATGTCCTTCACTTTTGCCCAATGATTTTGGATTTTGCTCTGCATGGGATCAAACTAGATAGCTCACTTCATGAAAGTACAACAAAATAATGAAAGTTGGTTCAAAAAGCATTTGCCATCTCATTGACATACTAATATGATGTGACATGTCTTTAATACTACATTTATTTCACTGCTTTAAAAATGGTTCCTTCATCTGCATAATCCTAATGATAAGACAAATCAAGGTTAGTATGTATAACTGACCCCCCATGGTGGCAGCACCCTAAAATTTGAGCAAGGCTTCACAAGTTGTTCGATCGCAGCAAACACAAACTTTAGAACTTCTGGTTAGGGTTTTTGAACTTTTGACAATCTCTGTGCGAGCGAATAAAACACAAGACAAAAGGGAATATCATGCAATCGAGGACTCCTGAAAATCTACAATTCTACAACCAAGGTTAGAAAAAATGGACAATGTGCAACTAGCTTCAAAATTACACAAAGGCCATGACTAAACACTTAAGTTATGAAACAAACAAGGAGAACCTTGAGAAACAGACATGAGGGGGAACTAACTTAGTCGTGATTAAAGTTTTAAAGGCTAACATTGGCTCTAAAAGGGGAAAAGGACTAATAGGACACAAAGCATCCGGAAAAACTTGAAAAAAACCTTATTCAGTGGGCAACATAGTAAAAAATGAGACACAACAAACCAAACAAATGGGAAAATTAAAATATATACAAAAGATAGCAAAACATTTTAAGAATAGATTTTCAAATCCTGCCCATTATAGGCAAGAGGTAATGAAGTGCCATCTATGTAATTCAGCAAATAAGTGTTGTCACCAAGAAACTTCCTAAGCTTGAAGGGTCCCTTCCATAATGAATGAAACTTTTATGTCCACATTCTGGCTCGTGTAATCTATCCCAAAGGAGGACTAAGTCTCCAACTATAAATTCCTCTATCTATCCCTTTTGTCAAATACCTTCTTTACCATTTGTTGTTGTCGGGCAATCCTATCCATCAGTACATCTCTCTATTCTTGCAGCTTTTTCAAATACATGATTCTTTTCTCTATTGTAGATTTAAATTTCACTTCTTCTATAGCTTTTCGCAAACTGAGTGCTGAGATTTCAAATGGTAATGGTAAGACATTTACACCTCCATATACTAGCTGAAAAGGTGACAAGTTGATAGCTCTCTTATACATTATTCTATCAGCCCACGAAGCATCATACAACTTTTTTATGCCATCCTCTCTTATTTTCATCAACTAGCTTCTCAATGATGGAGACTTGGTTCTTATTATTAGATTCATCTTGCCCATTGCCCTAACGATTGTAATCTGATGAGTGTTTTAGACCTATGTTATTTTCATAACAAAATAGAGTGATATCATCAACAAAAAAATAGCTGGCTTTATCAGTGACCAATTTCTTAGGCATCCCAATTCTTACCAGGATATCCTCTGTCAAGAAAAATGCATACCACCTCAAAAGAAGTTCTCTTCATGAGAATGGCTTCTACCCATTTACTAAAGTAATATGTGGCCATTAAGATATGGGTGTGTCCAACACTAGAATTAGGAATAATTGGGCTGATAAAGTCCATACCCCATTTCTGAAAAGGTTCGTCAATAACACGAGCCTCAGAGGTAAGCCAACCCGATAAGGTCTATAGGTGAACATCATACACTTTTCACACTTAGACACCCATTCATATGCATCCTTAAACATTCCAGGCCAATAAAATTCTGGCGAAGGATCTTGAAGGCTATCATGAAGGTTGAATAATGACCTCCACATACTTCACTATGAAAGAATTCTAACAACTTCTTTTGTTGTTCTTTGTCAACTCATCTAAGGAAAGTACCATATACTCCTCTTTTGTACAAATTCCCTTCCCAAAGAACATACTTACTCACCTTGAGTTTCAAATTCCTTTTCTCCTTAGGGGATAGATGTGAAGGACAATCACCATATGTTAAGAAATATGAAACATCTTAGAACCATTCATTTGTTGTGCTAGTAAATAAAACTAAGGGGTGATTCTCTTCTTCAATAGGCCTACTATCTACAATCATTTTAGCGAGACCCTTCCCTCTTACCAAATTAGTAGGCTTGATGTCTACATAATATTCTTCCACCTTAGATATCCAAGCCCCTCTTTTGTTACAACCAATCTCCCGTTGGGTGAGGATACCTTTTGCAACAGCTTCAGACACAAAGACAACAACATGAGAATGCAAAATATGAAACCTTAAACTTTTTAGGGTGTTTACCACTTCGTAAGGATGTTGTTCAAGAGGAGAATATTTTATTTCATTCTTATTGAATAGAATGCTCATGAAAGAAATGGGGGCTTCAATACCTTGTTATTTCTTCTTATAAATATAGCTGATAAGGTATGTTTTGATGCATAGCATTATATGATGAAGTCCTTGGTGAAATAAAGATATATTAGTGTTAGTGCATTTTCAATTGTCACATTTATATCCTCAAAAGGTTGTTTTCCTTCACCACTCCACTTGAAAACTGGATGATTCTTCATCATTTCCGCTATAGGTTTTGTCAGCTTGGTTAAATCAGGGACAAAATTTGTCAAAAAGTTTACCTAACCAAAGAAATACCCGATGCCATCTTTTTTCGTAGGCAAGATAATTTGCATGATTGCCTTTACCCTCTCAGGATCGATTTTAATTCTTCCCTTGAAAAAACATGGCCCAATAGTTTACCTTCAATTACAACAAAAATAGACTTCTGAGGGTTTAATGAAATACCTTCCTCCCGACATCATTGTAAAACAACTTCTAGGTCATGCAAGTGATCAACTCTCTTTTTGGAGAATATTGTCATATCATCCAAATAAATAACAATAATTTTAATTTTTAAATTTCCAAAAGACATATCCATAGCCCTCTGAAAGGTTGTGCCTGCATTAATAAGGCTAAATGGAATTTTGTGATAGGAAAACATACCAATGGGAGTAGTAAAGATTGCCTTATGTTGATCTTATGGGGCTACTTCAACCTTGTTGTATCCTAGAAATCCATCTAGCATTGAAATCATTTTGAAGCCAACAACAGTCTGTTAAATATGGTCCATGATAGGGAGAGGGTAGTTATCCTTTAAAGAAGCTTGATTCAAATTCATTAAATCAACACATATCCTTATTTATCCTTTGTTATTCCTGATAGGAACTATGTTTACCACCCACGTGGAGTGGTGAATAGGATAAATGATTTTCACATTTTGCATTTTATCAATTTCATTGAAGATTGTCTCAACCATTTTAGGGTTGTAGATGTGTTGCTTCTGTCTAAATAGCACAACACTGGGCTTCAATGGGATTTTGAGTTGGAAGTTTCCATTTCTAAACTTTTTCAAATCAGCATAACTCCAAGCAAAAACATCTTGGTAGAAAATCAATAAGGAGACAAATTTTTCTTTCTCCCTGGGAGAGCAACACTTACCAATACAAACAAATTTGGATTAGCTTCAATTCTAATGTTAACCTAGTCATACTCAATTGAGATCTCAGAGAATTTTCTTTTTTGCTTGAAATACTGATCATGTCGATTAAATAGGTTTTGAAGAGAAACTAGCCCCTTAGGCATTTTATTTCTTTTCAGTTGCACAACTTTGGCCTCTTTCTTATTAGGGGTGAAAATCTCTTCTTCCAACACTTACTTCTTTCATTATTACTTACTTCAAAATAATAGTGAGTTAAAGATTGAGATTTCTCAAGGAATTCAATGATTTGTTGATCATCATTGAACACTTGCCAATGTTCCACATTATCAGGAACACTAGGTTGGTATATGACTTCTACCTAAAACATTTTCTCAACAAAATTAGGATGAGGCAGGAGAAAAGAAGCTTAGACACCCAAAGAATTGGCCCTAGTGTTATAGCTTCTTGGAAGTGATTCAATAGAGAAAGCATCAAACATCTCAATAGAATCCCAAACTCTATTTATATAGTGTCTCAGTCAACCATTCTTCATGTAATAGATATATTTGATCTATTTAATAATTAACTCAACATCTCCCACAACTTTAAGCTACTTGATCTCATTTTCTTGGGTCAACCCTAAACCAAGTAATAAGGCTTCACACTCAGTTGTGTTATTGGTATTGGAAAACTCCAACTTGAAAGAAAAAGGAAATTTATAACCATCAGGTGACACTAGAACAACACCTACTTCTAATCTAGCATGGGCACAACTTCCATCAAACTCTAGTGTCCATAATTCATTCACCAAATTGGGAGCAATCTGGTTTGCACTACCACAAGGAGTTTAGGAACACATGTAAGTGCATGGCCCTATTTCTACAAATAAGATATCTATCTTGGGATACCCAAAATTTAGTATTGCAAATTTGGCTTTAGGCTCAAGATTTAAATGCATATTTTTCCCTTCAAGTAGGATTTGGACATGGGAACAATCCATCTGCATCTCCCCTCCCAAGTCTTTACAAAATCTTCTACTTAGGAGCATTCCATAACTGGTAGGGATACTGGCACCTAGTATAGTTATCTTCAATCTCTTTTTTAGGAATAGAAGCTAAAGCCACTTATGCATCTTTGATTTGCCCTATGATTGGAATTGAAGAGCCATCCATGGAGTAATATTTACCCTGAGAAGAGGCAATGGATAGACGTAGGGCTTGTACTACATGACCAGGCATCACATTTTCTGAAGCCCCAAAGTCGATAGTACAATTGCTTAACTTGAAACCAACAATGAATAAAGACACATAAAATGGTTCTGGTCTGGTGGAGGGATCTAGTGAACAAGAAGGATCATTTTTTTGAATTGGAATTAACTTTTTCTTGAGCACAAACTTCATTTTCAAAAAAGAGCTAGGTATTACACTGAGATGATGGAGATTCTTCCTTAATATACTTAACTAGTCTATCCAATTCTTTGGGGTTTAGCATTAGATATTCAGCTTGGGAAGTTTGGATCTTATTGTTTTTATAGGAATCAATAATATCAAAAGAATTGGGATTTAATATGACAGAAAGAGAGGGGGAAGATGTTACCTTAGCTTGTGATTATTTTGGTGTCCCGTGTTCTACTTTCTTTTACTTGGTTAGAAGATATTTTGGAGTGGAGGAAGAGTTACTCTATTCTCCTTTTGCATGTTGTGATGTTATGAACATGACACAATTCAGATCATTCACGTCAACTAACACATCTTCCTTATTATCACCATCAAGTAAATACTCAAAAAAATTCACCCCAACATCTTTGGAGGGGCTAAGCTCTTCTATATAGGGTTTGGTGATATGTTCATTTGTTGAGAGAATCTGTGTACACTAATACATTTAGCCTAAAATTCCGATGGAGGTTTCCGACGGAGAAGGTATATTGTGATCAAACTTGATTTTTTTTTGAAAAAATGCCCGATTTCATTAGAATTCCATCGATAATGCAACATTTGGTTTCGACGAAGAAGGAATTGGCAATGACATTAGGGTTTTTTTTAGAAAAAGTGTCCGCCTTTGTCGAAATTCCAACGATCGTGTGCATTACTTTAAAAAAAATAAAAGACCAAGTCATTTCATAAATCCTGCCTCTTTACAAAATCCCGCCTCTCATTCAACGTCCTGCCTCTGTAGTGAACCTGTGGAGATCATTGGTGTGAAAAACACGGCCACATTAGGGAACGGGGGAATGAAGTGCCACGGGCACAAAGTGCCAAGGGCTGGCACATAACCAGCAAGGACGACTGCAAGGGAGCCCAAAATGGGCTGTGTAAATGGAGACGCCTGGGCCTCCATCAACAGCAATAAGAGCTATAGATAGAGGAAGATGACTGATCATTGGTGTGACAAACACGGCCGCAACGGGGAATGCGGGAATGAAGTGCGCTTGCATGGTAGAAACTCGCATCTGGTAAGAAGAAATTCATTCTATCTTATCTTCCATACAATGAACGCCTATTTCCATTGGTAAGAGAAGATTTCATTTACTGTGTGTTTGAATTTTTGTGTAGAAAATGGTGGAGTCATTTGTAATAATTCTATCTGTCACGCAAATGGTGTATGTAGTGGTACCCATTCTCTCACATCGCTGAATAGAAGAATGTACAAGGGTTGCCCTTTCTTGAAACCATTGTGTTTTACATTCTTTAAAACATTTTGAAGTTCATGGGCACAAAGTGCCAAGGGCTGGCACATAACTAGCGAGGATGACCGCAAGGGTTGGCACATAACCAGTGAGGATGACCGCAAGGAAGCCCAAAATGGGTTGTGTAAACGACGATGCCCGGGCCTCCGCAAACTTGTGCTCGGAGCATGAAAATGATGATGATTAAAGGATCACTTACAAAAAATTGAGTTTGTATTTTTTGTGAGAGTAATGCTTGTGAGTAAAGGGCTAGCAACCAAAGGGGACAGTTTAAGGAAAGTAAGGATCACGAGACTTGTTTTATTGCTTATTAAAATTTTGAATATATTTGTTCTGATTGATGAAATGAATTATTTAAATTTGAGCCATATTAATGAGATGAATCAAAGAACAAGTAGCAATAATTGTTGGTGTAATAGGGATATTACCTAGCTACTTCCACTATTAGGTCATTTTTATGCCTTATCATTTAAGTTTACTTAAGGTATACATAGGATACTTATCACTTTATGTCTCATATCATAAGATTAAGATACTTTCATAATCTTATGATATCCTACAAGTCTCATCTTGACCTGTATAATCAAGGGGTTCTATTTATAATCTCATTCATTGATAGGAATATAGTTTATTCGTGTCATATTGATCTTCTCATTTTGTTGTGCTTTCCATTAGACCTCTAGATCTTGGGTGGCTATCTCCATAGTCAAATCTTAAAATATTTACCTTTCTAGATTCTATAAAAGAAATGGTTTTATCAAGAATTTCATATGGAATAGCTTCTAAATATTTGCATTTGATAACAATATTGTTAGAGCATTTTGCTTTATAGGAAAATAATCTAAACTAGACTTTTTTTTTCAAGCTAAGACAAAACAAAGTAAGGTAGTAAAATAATCACTTTCTCTAAATTGAGATTTTTTGGCAAAATTTTCCAAAAAATCTCTAAATTAGTCACATAAACATACTTTCTCACTATCTTCTTCTCCATATAACCCCTTGGATCAAATAAGGGTATAATTCTGAATTCTCTCAAGTTATACATAGTAATATCTTTGTCACATTGTTTTAAGTTTCATATCTTATGGAAGTGGTTACTCTTGTCATATGATTGCTATTGTGTAGATGGGTCCTTGAGCCCTGGTTTAATCCCATTTTTTTTATCTATATCAAAGATATTCTTGGCATCCTTAATCAATGGTGATCAAGCTCTCCCTACCTAGATTAACCTATCTCTAAATTTGGAAAATGGGTGCAGAAGTTTGAGTATGAGTACTCTTCGGTTATTTGTCATGCTTGTAAGGAGAAAAATAAGGATGAAACTTTCCCTATTTCCCAGGAGATTCAAAATATTGATTCTAATCAAGGGAGTTCCCCTTTGGATTGTTCAAGGATATATAATGCTTTGGGTTCTAATGATGGATGTGCCAATGATATTATGTCCCTTCATTGTCTTAAGAAAATAGGATTTGGAGAGAAGGGTCCTTCCTTTGTGCTCAATCAAAGAGCTTTGGATCAATTTTTTAAACCACCCTGATTTTAGGATGGTTCATTTTTGCTTTAGTTATTCTGCCTCTTGTTGTTTTGTTGTTTTGGAGTTGTTTTGTTTTGTTGTTTTATTGGGATTAATGCTTCATCTTTCTCTTTGCATAAGGGATCAGAGCCCTTTCAAAATCCCTTCTTATCTAATTAAAAACACTCAATGATGCTGGATCATTATAGTCCCCCCTCTATGCTTGGATTTAAAAATAGAATGAACTCTAACTACTTGTTTAATTCTAATAGAATATGACATTAGGGTACCTAGGTAGCATAAGAGGTTGTTCACTAAATTCTTCCACCTTAATGATAGTTAATGTTAAGGATTGAATGAAACAAACTCTTGGTCATGGATCACCTTCTTAGCCTCCTATGGAAGTCATTCTTTGTGTGGTCTACCATGACCATAATCAGGGTCTTAATAAATGTATTAGATACTCTCTATTATCAATAAGAGAGTTATCATAATATAGTCGTGGCGAGTGGTTACAAATAAGATTAGTGGGTCCATAGTTCCCACTTGGTTTGTACTTAGAAACATTATCATTTCTTAGTTGTATGGAAACTACAAATTCATGCATCTAGGCAACAATACACACTAGCTATTATATGATTCCACTAATGAGAAAAGCCTAGTCAATCTTATAGTTTGTGGAATTAGTCATATCCCTCATATAGAATATCTATATATGGAGTATTCTTGCCTATAGATTACCTATTATTTTGCTTAATAATGTGATTATTTCACATACATCGTAAAAGTGCCCTTCTAATATGTTTGTGCATCAATCTTGAAACCATATTTTTATTAACCAACCAATGATAAGAATTATCTTAAACACGCCTCTATATTTGAATCCCACTAGCTTTGATAATCAACCATGATAACCTTAACAATGCATCGATGGCAACAATGCCTAATAAATCATCAATTGTCTTAGGTGAATCTAGCCAAAGCCAACCCATCAAATCCACTAATCTCCCTTGCATCCCAATCATAAAATTTTATGGTTGTTGGAACAAAGTTGGGAGATTGAAGAGATATAAGGAACATTTCAACTTCCAAAATACCAAAGGAACAAAAATAATTAGCTAACACATCTTCTTTTGGGAATTTTTGTATTTAGTTCTTCCTTTGCAAATCAACATACCCTATTTTGGTTTCCCAAATATTTACTAAATAACTTTGAAGATAAATTGGGAAGAGAATCCATCATATAGATATTTCTTTTCAATTGCCTTAGAGGACATTGTTTTGTCTATCATTTATTATAATAGCTAATACCCAATTTTTTTATAAGATAACAAGCAAAACCTCCTCTTCACAAACTATGTTTTCCTTAATAATCCAAGAATGAAAAAAGGAACCCACATAAAATTACTTAATCCCTACCATGAAGGCAAAAGAACATCCAATTTAAAGATTGATGTACCAAAAGGAAAGAAATATCACCTCAATATCTGTCTTGAACTTATACATTGAATCTATACACACAAGAATCCCCTTAATAACTCTCTCACAACTTTCAATTCTAGAAGAATGATTGTTTTCACAAGACTTTCATACTATGATATTTATATCAAAATTCACTTGCATAGTTTTAGAGTCAAGCTGACCCATTCTCATGAGTAGTTTACATGAACCCCTCATAAAAATGGATCACTTAGTACTCATTTCATCAAAGTGATGCTCATAGTGGTGAAGCATTAGGGATTCCTAGGAGGTCACCCATACTAATACTACTCTAAATCAAGCACGTTTAACCATGTAGATTGTCCCAAGATCAAACCCATTCAACTTGCCACCCCATTTGCAAAACCTTCATCAAGTGGTGTGCCTTATAAACCATTCATTATAGAGCAACTTTAGCTTATCCATTGACAAGTGGGAGGTGTTGATGTGTTTTTTATGCACATGTTAATGTAGAATAAAATACCCAAAAGTATCTTATCCTCTCTTGAACAAAGTTACTCAAACGCTGGAGATTTGCTTGAGGATCACTTGAGACAACTCGAAGGTTCTGGTATATCGGGTCACGACGTGTGGATAAACATAGTTGGTTGATGTGATTGTTGGTATCACAAGGGGACTTACGTTGAATTGTCGAATGCTTGAATAGTTGGAACTTGATCATCTGATATTTCAATCTCGCGATGCTTTTTGTCCTAAACTAACTTGAATTGAAAAAAGGGCAAAAGGTGAAGTGTTAATAAAATCTATTCTAAGGCCTAGACTATAAGAAGATGGATCCTAGTTTATCCCTTTAACCCTGATTAATTTATTTAGAGTGTTTAGTTCCATTTTAATCCTTTCTTTTACAATTAAATATTATTGAAAAATTGTATTATTGTTCCAAATTTTGTGGATATTTAGGAGACACAAATAAAATATAAATGTAATCATTCCATATTTTTGTAGGAGATATTGGAATGAGACTAATAGGAAGAGTAGTAAACATGAGTCACAATGAGCACTTTAGAATAAATCTAAACATTATAAGGAAGAGTAGCTTGGAAAAATAGAATCGTAATTTATTTTCCAATATGCAAGATTATTACTTGGAAAAGAATCTTGAAAGAGGATTGAAAAGATTCCTTGAGCTAACATTGTCTCACTTATCCAAAATATTAGTTACCTAAAGGATATTCCACTTGATTATTTGGTATATCATAACTATTTTGACAAATTTTGAAACCATTAGAGGTACCTTTTACTTCTGTAGATGAGGCATTCATTCATGTTGAAGTTGTGATAGCTTATTTGCCTCTTTATAGACAACAAATTATCCATGTGAATTATCATATATACTTGTAACCTCCATCGCAAACCACCTATTTCACTCTTCTTCCTTTGTGTACCTCTTTTTTTCTTCCATTACCTCTTCGCTTACCTAAATTCAATCCAAAACATAGTGTATATAGCATCAAAAAAAATCCATATTTGATTAATATTATCCACAACATATCGAAAAGACAAATACCACACTTACTGTGTCATCAACCAAAAATAATTTACTTACATATTCAAAGAGTTCAATAATGGAGAAACATCCATACGGTGCTCTACACATGTCCTTGAAGGTTCAAGAAATACTTATCCTCTATTGGTCCAAACTTTAAATCACTTTCCATGCATGAAAATAATTGCAACCATACACAATTTCCCACCCAATGGATTCTCTCAAACTAGTTTACTATCTTAACATAGGGTCAAGGAAAAGCAGGCCAAAATAGGAATCCAAGTGTCTTATAAGACCATAGTGGTGAGGATTTAATTTCTTTCTTTAGTGGTATCTTTCTGTAGATTAATTAGTTGGGGATTGTATTAGGCCCTTTTCCTAATTAAAAAAAAAATATAAAGATTACATCCCTAAATATTGCATTCATAATAGAATAAATTTCTGCAATATTGAGACTATATTCATAATAGATTTATAGTGATGATTAAAGAAATATTTAAGGTTATGAAAAAATTGATGTTTTCTTTCTCCCAACCATCATTGGATATTGGGTGATCTTTGAGGCATTATGTCAAATAGTTCATGTGCCTTATCTAAGCTTACATATTTTGCATGCATGTGTACCTGGGCAGTTGCACTACAACATCTATACTCACTAATCACATTTGGTTGGAAGTTTCTAAATCCATTTCAAACACATCTTGTGCATATCCTGCAATCTATGCTAATGGTGATTGTCTTTAATGGCTTCATTGTGTGCATAATTGATTGGCTCTTCACTCCTAAGACCTTCAAAAGTCTTTACTGGCTTCATTGAGTCCTTTTGTCTTCCAAATTCACCTGCACCAACTTGAATTCTCCTTCAATGCTTGATTGCCTATTCACTTGGAATTGAAATGATTTTATAACTAAGAGATCACTTGATTTTATATGTCTTGAAAGCATTTTATCCCGATGGCTTTAAATTAAAGTACTTTCTCTTCTATCTGGTATTGGTGGAGCAGATCCTTTTATGATATGTAAGTTGAGAATATTTTATGAAAGGTCCCTAAATCAATACACTTTAAACTGATTTTAATATACCTTGAAGTGTGTAATATGGAAGGTTTGTATTCTTAATCTCCTGCCCATTTCTTAATTTAAAAGATGATATCTTTATTAAATATCTTTATTAACTTGATTTCTCCTTCAATTCTTGATGAATGCTTGATTGCACGTTCACTTGGAATTGAATTGATTTTATAATTAAGAGATCACTTGAATTGTAGGTAAACCCCTTCAAATGATAGGGTAGGCTTCCTTTTATACCTAATATATCTCTTGAAAGCATTTTATTGTGATGGCTTTAAATTAAAGTACTTTCTCTTCTATCTGGTATTGGTGGAGCAGAGGTTGCATTGCATCATCCTAGGATACATATTTCCATAGATACAAGACAAGTTAAATGTATCCCAGGTCGATGCAAAGCAACCTCTGCTCTAGAGATCACCAAAAAATTGAGAAAGAACTTTAATTTAATGCCATCGGGATAAAAGTCTTTAATCAAGACAGATAAAATTTGAGTTTCATTGTCATCATTTACTTTGCCAAATTCTTCACATGTAACTCCTGAATCAATTTCCTACTCACAAGAATTTTGTTATGTCTCAAATATAGGGAAACAAAAGGCTTCAAATAGTAAACTTGAACATGAAACTAAATCCATTGACTAACCAGAAGAACAAAATTAAGAAATGGTTTGATCATCTGAGAGATGTTGTAGACTTGCAACTCACCAGCTAAGTTTTTGCGGGTAAAATTTTTTTTTGTTTTGGTTATGGTTGTGGTGTTTATAGGGAGACATTTACAAATTTATATCTATTTTCACTATTTAATGGTTTATGGGTTTGTAATGGTAATTTAATGTTGTTTCATATTTTTGTATATATTCTTTATAATAGCCTATTATATTGATTTGTTCTATTATGCATAATGGTGTGGGTCAGACAGCTTTGCGGTTGGTGCATGAAAGCATTGAACGAGTTCTACTTTTAAAAATTACATGAAACATTTTTAATTTATTTGATTCAGTGTTATTTGCAAAAAATGATTATCAATGATGTTTCCTTTCTCCAAGAATTGTCTAGGACCTTTCTGTCAGATAATATGTAACATCGAATGACTAAATCTTTTCATTACAAATGCTTATTTTATTTAATTATTATCTCAGTGTGAATTACAATTTATATCTGCACGGAAGCAGAACATACAAGTTCAAGAGTCATGTGCAAGAAAATTTCCTAAAAGAAAGCAAGCAGACATTATCTTGAATGACATGGAAACAAGCTCATCAGCTACCTAGAAGAGAGCAATTGGATAATGGGAGAGGAAAGTGTTTAAGGGTGATAAATAGATAGATAGTATGCAATACAAACAAACAATGTCTAGAGTGTCTGATGTGATGTCTCTAATTTATGTTCAGAGGGTCTAACTGGTTTTGGAGTTCTTGCGAGACCTATTGGGCCACGCTTGGAGGAAATCAATGTGTTCATGCAAGGAGCACCTTTTTTCTATTATGAGAATGATACTTTTGCACCTAGGGATATTTGGAAGTCAATATCCAAATATTTCTATAGTGTGGAACAAGAGTTGGTGGACTCAAAGTATAATTGTCAGCTTTCAGAAGACCAAGAGGTTATGTACACAATCTCCCAATAGAAGAGCGATTTCAAGAATTACCTCTCCCCCCATGACTATTCAGGAAGCACTTCCTCAAACAGAGGACTATTGGCCTCCATGGGATCAAAGAAAAAAATTAAAGCATAGACTCTAGACGATGTGGTGGTGTCCTCCGTGAAGAACTCTACACTATAATTGAAAATTCACGAGGGAAACTACAAGATAGTGAAGAGAAATACAATCTTGAAAAGTGGGAAGAATGGATCTTGGTTTGGGTGGGGCCAAGTCAGGTGGCTCCTCTAGAGGTTGACGAGATAGAAATCATATTAGGATTTGAAAAAGATCACACTTGTGGAACTTCGTGTGCGAGTGATCGATTGGGGTGTTTGGGTAATGCATTCCAAATAGATACAGTTACATGCCATCAAGACTGTATCTATTTGGAATGCAACTGTATCTATTTGGAATGCATTACCCAAACACTGCAATCGATCACTTGCACACAAAGCTCCACGAGTGTGATCTTTTTCAAATCCTAATATGATTTCTATCTCGTCAACCTCTAGAGGAGCCACCTGAGTTGGTCCCACCCAAACCAAGATCCATTCTTCCCACTTTTCAAGATTGTATTTCTCTTCACTATCTTGCAGTTTCCCTTGTGAATTTTCAATTATAGTGTAGAGTTCTTCACGGAGGACACCACCACATCGTCTAGAGTCTATGCTTTAATTTTTTTCTTTGATCCCATGGAGGCCAATAGTCCTTTGTTTGAGGAAGTTCTTCCTGAATAGTCATTGGGGGGAGAGGTAATTCTTGAAATCGCTCTTCTATTAGGAGATTGTGTACATAACCTCTTGGTCTTCTGAAAGCTGACAATTATACTTCAAGTCCGCCAACTCTTGTTCCACACTATAGAATTTTTTGGATATTGACTTCCAAATATCCCTAGGTGCAAAAGTATCATTCTCATAATAGAAAAAAGGTGCTCCTTGCATTAACACATTGATTTCCTCCAAGCGTGGCCCAATAGGTTTCGCAAGAACTCCAAAACCAGTTAGACCCTCCGGACATAAATTAGAGGCGCCACATCAGACACTCCAGACATTGTTTGTTTGTATTGCATACTATCTATCTATTTATCACCCTTAAACACTTTCCTCTGCCATTCTCCAATTGCTCTCTTCTAGGCAGCAGATGAGCTTGTTTCCATGTCATTCAAGATAATGTTTGCTTGCTTTCTTTTAGGAAATTTTCATGCAAGAGACTCTTCAACTTGTATGTTCTGCTTCCATACAGATATAAATTTTAATTCATGCTAAGATAATTCTTAAATTAAATAAGCAATTGTAAAGAAAAAATTTAGCCATTCAATGTTACATATTATCTGACGGAAAGGTCCTAGACAATTCTTCGAGAAAGGAAACATCATTGATAATCATTTTTTGCAAATAACAATGAATCAAATAAATTAAAAATGTTTCATGTAATTTTTAAAAGTAGAACTCGTTCAATGCTTTCATGCACCGACGACAAAGCCGTTCGACCCACATCATCTCTCGTCATCGGAATTCTGATGACCACTAATGAAACACCTAACAAGGATGATGTGCATCCAATGGCACTCCTCTGTCGGAATTCTAACAATAGCCCGAGATGGCGACGGTATTCGTTCATGGAATGATCATGCATGGTAGCCATCAGAAAGGTTGTGGTAATGTCGAAATTGCGACGACCACGAGGATAGTCGGAACTTCTGACACAAAGTTTTCGACAGCCATTTTTGTCGATAGTGCGATGAAATGTGGTCGAAAATCTGATGATTGGTCGTCAAAATCTTGTCAGAAGCTAAGCCAGGAGAATATTGTCATGAAAAATGAAATGAAAACCCTAACTATGAGGATGTAGAAAGAGATTGAAGACCAAAAGATGAATGAAGAAAATCTTGCTATATCTCTGAAAGATAAATCTCAGGAATGCATTAGGTTCACACATGAGAATGATGTGTTGAGAACTTAATTGGTGCAATCAAAGAACAATGAGCAAGAATTGGAAAGAATGGTAACAATCCTAAGAGATGATCTGATTATTGCAAATGAATAAAAAGATAAGTTCAAGGTTAGTTATGCTAATCTTGATGATTTATGGAAGGATCAAAGAGACACTAGAGACACTAGAAGTCTTGGATTTGAGCATGGAGAAAGCTCTAGTACTGCAAATCAAGATAACTCATCAGATCGAAAGGTCAACCAAAATCAATGGTCACTGATAAGGCAACCCAATACACATAAATTTAATGGTAGATGCTTTATTTTCAATAAATTTGGTCATATGGAAAGACATTGTAGAAATAGAGAAAATTAGAATAATAATGCAGTTCCTAGTCATTGTTCAAATTGTAAGAAGTATGGTCATAGGAAAAAAGATTGTAGAATGAATGTGAAATTTCATGCATGTGGAAAGTTTGGACATATGGCTAATCAATGCAGGCCAAGGAATGGTCAAGGTTATAGTAAGGAAATTTAGAAGAACAATGTCACGTGTTATGCATGCAACAAAGTAGGACACATTGCTAAATTTTGCAGAAGAAAGAACCTACCGATGGGAAGTGATAAATATAATGAGAAGGGAAAGCAAAAGGTTGATGAAAATTGAAACGATCATGAGAAGAAGTTGGTTATGAAGTCCAAGGCTCAACTAGCAGAATCAATTTCCCTAGATGTTCATTTGGCTGAAGGATATTTCTGGGTTACTCAACTGACAGAGAAAAATGTTCCTACACCGGTAGGAAACTCATCCAGTAACTAAGGCATTCATCTTAGGGGGAGGCAAATTGATGAGATATCTTTCATTACCCTTGGTAGTGGTCAGAAAGCCTGTTTCAGATCTTTGGAAGTCAGTTTGAAGGTTAACCGACAAAGATTTGTTGGATCTTGGATCTAGTTTGGTTTACCAGTAAGTCATTTTATGAGTTATGGTTTGGTCATACATCTACAGTTAAGTATTTTAGAATCTTTGGTAGTAAATGTTATATCAAGAGAGATCATTTCATTGGAAAGTTTGATCCTAGATGTGATGGAGGAATATTTCTTGGTTACTCTAATAAAAGAAAAGCATATAGATGTTATAAAAATAGATTGCAGAAATTTGTGGAGAGCACTAATGTCAATGTGGATGAGCGGTAAAAAATTCAAATCAAAACTTATGAGTGAGAACCGATAGTGGAAATGATCATAAATAAACTGGTAACACCTTTACCGGAACATAATGCTAAACCAGTTACCCCTGTAGTATCAGAAAATTCAACAATAATTGATGATTAGGGAAGAGGAATGGAGAGTCAGATGACTCCTAGGTATGTAAGGTCTAATCATTCATAAGATTAGATAATTAGATAAGAAGAAGGTTGGTAGCTGATGAGGTATGATTAATTTCTTTAATTGTACTAGTATTAGTAACTGAAGCTTGTAAGGATGAATGTTGGATGAAGAGGAATTGCATCAGTTAGAAAAGAAAAACACATGGACTTGGATGTTGTTGGAACTAATCTAGATTGGTTTGTAAAGTATATTCTCATAAGGAAGGAATTGATTATGTTGAATCCTTGCTCTAACAACTAGGATTTTCAAATATTTTCAAGGATTTTCTAGTTCTATGGATGAAGCAAATGTTGAAGGATATAAGGGTGGATTGTAATGAACTAGTTATTATTCATTGTGATAAATCTGCTCCTATTGATATATCAAAGAATCTAGTATTTCTATCAAGTATAATTTTTTGAAGGAGTGGGTGGATTAGTTTGTGGAATCATTTGAGCATTTGAGAGACAGGTTGGGAGTTTATGCCCCTTCGGTAGAGACTTGAGTATGCTGATTGGCATCAGTTAGGTATGCATTATCAGAGCTATTATTCATTCTAGATTGATGTGCTAATGCTACTACTTAGAGGGAGTAGTAAGTTGTATGGTTCAAAGGATTTATAATTTTGATTTGATATTTATGTCATATTCTTGGCATTGATGTCAAAGGGGGAGAGATATTCATGTGAAAAAATTGAGGAGTTATATACATTAGGAGGAGAGATATTTATGTGATAAACAAAGCTTAATAGAGATGTCAGTCTAAGGGGGAGATTATTGGAAATGAATTTCAGATTGGTTGTATACTATTGGGGAAGTTTGGTTCAGGTCTATGGATGGTTAATTGGTACAGAGATATTTGGTTCAGAACCTCATTGTCATATCATTTTGTGGGAGATTGTTGGCTATCTTCCATTTGGGGAGACTTGTTTGGCATCTCTTGGCAAATGGATGTTTTTCACATCTAGTGTTTCCATCAATGCCAAAGTGGGAGATTGTTGGAAATTTGAAGGAATTGATTATGTGTTGTATTGATGTTTTTCATTGATGTCAACACTAGCTGCTTTGGCTATTTACTAGTATCTGGTTGGTCTCGGTAGGATGATTGGTTTCTATTTTTTATGATCATGTTTATCTAGTATACTCTAGTATGCTTTGGCTTATTGAATTGGCTTAGATCTTCTATTCATTCTATTCAAATGTATGTTCATTTAGTTGGTTCAAGATTTTATGATCTAGAAAGCTATCACTTGTTCTAGTAAGACTTTTGGTTACCGGTAACGGTTTTACCAGTAGAGATTTGTTGAAGATCTTTTGATGAATCCGATAAGTGGTGTTGGTGCGGCTTATAGAAGGTTATGAGGATGATGATGGTTATCATGCTCATGTTCCAGTTGTTCATGGTGTTTCATGGCAACCTATTATAGGTCTGGTGGTTATTTCACTAGGTTATGGACCAGTTTATGTAACATGTGGGTTGATGCTCCTGATGCGTTACCAGTTGGATTCGTTGATTGGATTATGTTGCTTCGGTCTTAGGATGACTTGGTTGATTATTAGATTGTGGGTTTAAGTTACAAATTTCTTGTATTATCTTTTAGGTGGCCGAACTAATTATTTAGGTCTCAGGTTGGTATAAATATGATGTAAGATCTCTTCGTAGATTGATGGGATTATGTATGGTATGGGTTATGGGATTATCTATATGCGAACAATGTTGTAATTATATTTAGAGGTTTTGGTTGATCATAGGAGATTGAAATGTTTTTATCTAAGAGGTTTAAGGCCTCTGGTATTGAGCTTAACCGAAACTGTACTTAGGCATGAGAGATGTTATACTTGTAGTTCAATCTTCATTCCAGATTATTGTCCGATATTTTTAGTAGTCAGTGAGACTCCTTTTTTTATGAGAAGTGTTCTCTAGGTTGTTGGCCTTCTTGCATATGCAGGCCCCTTATTCTAATATTCATTCATCTGATTAGTGGATAGATATTGTGGGTCTCTAATCCCACCGTGGTTTTTCCCCTTTGAGGTTTTCCATGTATAAATCTGTGGTGTTATGGTGTTCATCTTTGTGGTTGTATTATTGCTTATTGTTATATGCTTTTATGTTTACCAGTTGCTCAGTTATTGTATTAATAAGGTTAAATTTCCCCATTCCTGTGGAACACTGATTCACCCCCCCTCTCAGTGTTCTTGGATCCCAACAAAAAAATTTGCTAACAACAAAATCCGACACGTTTCACCAACCGATGAAACCCTTTGTGCAATAACACAGAAAGTCTAACTGGATCCAAATAGGACCACCATAACAACATGCCAGCGAATGCAAAGTAACCGAACACTTAGGACACGATCAAGAAGCACCTTCAGAATGATAGAAACCAATTCCATAAGCCAGACCAAAATCATCTAAGAAAAACATCAAATATCGCTAAATATTAAATCTAACTAGTACCAAGAAATATCAACTAGGAACATAAGTGATAGTTACTGGAGCACCAAATCATTAACAAACAAAATATGACAAGCATATAACCATCCCAAATAAGAATACAAAACCGAATCCAAGGATCTGATCAATACCAGATTAGAATCAAAGCCAAAACCAAGATAACCATCAAGTCTAACCGGGATACAATGTTGACATCAATGACAACACTTAACCAAATCCAACATATGCCAACACAATGTCTTTTGTATATTGAAATTATCTAAAAACAAAAAATATACTTAATAAACAAAAATTTATGTGCTAATGAGAAAGCCAAACTTTTCCCAAAAGATCCTTAATTTAGTTTAAGTGCAACTATTTAAATCTTAAAAGTAATGGTTTCTTGAAGAAAACTGTTACTTAAAATAGTGTCTTTAAAAAGGCAAAAGAGCCAATATCAAGAAAAGAAATTAAAAACTATAAAATCACAACTATCGCTCTAGCTTAAGAATCTTGACCGCCAATAACCTCCACCTCTTGTTTATCGCATGTTGTCACTAGAGCTTTGATATTCTTCCTGTATTCTCAGTACCTGTTGATGACCAAGGTAATTCTTCTATCCCTAGGTGTGGCGGTGATTTTAAACCTTGTTTTCCACTTAGAAAGCAATTTGTCTGTACCAGCCAGGTTACCATGTATGCCATCAATGTCAACCTCAAAGGCTACTGTGTAAGCATGCATATGGATCAACCTCTAAAACACCTTGGGGGAACTGTTTGCGGTTCTCTAATTTCCTTCTGGTAAATATCTTTGAACTGATCCAGTATTTGATTAAGCTCACAAAAATTTTCCTCAAATGCATCCATCATATCAACTTCCAAAGCATTAAAATTATCTTTAATCTTAACCAAGTTATAAAAGTAGCATCCCATTGCTTTATTAATGTCATTTATATAATCATCATAAACTTTTTCCTTCCAATGCAATGCCTCAAGCTAGGTAGGATCAATTTATTTAGGATGCTACATTATTTTTTCAGTCACCAACATAGCATGGTTTAATAAAAGGAACTCATGATCTCTTTTACAAGCATGAACATTCTGTCATGTTCTTTCTGGACTTGTTGTAACTCAACCACCAATTCCTTCCTCTTATTTAGCGTACTTACATACAATCTCCTAAACTTGGTGACATAAATGACACCACCCTGATACAATTCATCTTTCCACTTGGTGATAGCTTTGACAGATCTGAGATTGCTCTTGGTTTTCTGCACAGTATCGGGGGCTATTCCCTGCACATTTGAAATTGAGGTCTCCGCTGTGATAGGATTTATAATAGATGAAATTAAATCCTTCAATGATTTCACTTGAGACTATAGCTCCAATTTTTCTTCCTTTTTCTCCTTTCCTCTTTTAATTAGCACATTCACCAAAAAATCAACATGATAAACATCTCCTTCCGGGATAGAAGGTCCCATATCCACATGACTGATTTAGTAATCATCATCTGTCATTTCACCTTCATTCAGATCCTTTATGGGGTCGGTAATTTCTAACAATTGGTGACCAGACACGGAATCAAAAATTATTCGAGACATCCTCTTTCCATTTTTGGGCTTGCGAGAACTCTAAAATAACAGGGTGATTGTATCAACCTCACTAGTGGCAGGTATGGTGGTTTTTCTCTTCTTCTCCACCTCTATTTTCAGCTAGGCTAGAGAAGTTGTTTCAAGTCTCAAGTCTCTATTAGTAGTGCTTATAGGAGTATTCTAAACAGGAGAGGAAGGAATTTCCAATAAATCAAAAAAATAATTATCATTAATTATTTAATGGTAAATTCACCCAAAATCAACAAGTGGTTTCTTTCATTTTGATAAAACAATCTCTCCATCCTACTCGTAGGCCAATTTGAGCCGAGTTCTGATTTCCTTAGGTTTTTCACCATTACCACCACACTATGAACCTTGGCTAGGATATTTAGTAGCAGTTTTATCTGTTGACATATGGACAGAAGTAGTCAAGACAACCACCTGATGTCTATCAGATGATGACTTATGTCCTTGTGAGGGGTTGACATTCTATCTTTTCTTTCCATTCAACCAATTAGATGTTCTTCTCAATACGGGAGATATACAAGCCATCAAATCTGAGAGCTCACCTTCTGACTAATCAATCCTAGGTGGGGCCTTGTTAGCAAGAGTGTGATATTCTGGGTCACAAATGACCTCATCTTCCACCATGTTATTAGGGATATTAAAAGAGATGCCAAAAGCTTGAATTTTTTGTAAAGTGAGCCTCATGAAACTTCTTCTTAACATTTTAGCATCATTAGAACAATCTTCCTAGAAATCCTCAATCTTTGGATGATGCACATAATTTTTAGCTCCATACAAGCAAAATTTCACATAGCCTTTGCTATCAAAACTATCCCTGGCCATCAAATAATGAAAGTTAAATTCTTTCAGGGTTTTCTAAACTCCCTTTGCGACACCATTTGTTTTACAAGAAAGGTGAGACATGGACAAAGAGAAGGAATTACCCCTTCTTCCCCATATTCAAATATTTGACATTAACCTTGATCATTCGGTGAAAAACCTTTAACAATATCATAAAATCAGTAGGAAAAAGGGGTAGCTTTAATGAAGGTTTTTCAAAATCCCTAATTCAGAGGTATGTGAACCTGTCAAATTGGGTATAGAAACTCACACATTACATCACAAAAACAATGGCCTCATGGGAAATTTGCAGTATAGGGTTTCCCTCTAATTCCCTAACAAGTCCCATTTGGAAGACATCATTTACATGGGAAAATGTTTGCATGATGACCTACAGGATGAGCTGGGGAATGTTTTTGAAAATAGGCAAACATGCAGAGGAGGGGCATTGCAATTCCAACCCAGGACAAATGGATTGTCGACTGGTTAGAATATATACTAAGTATGAACACATGCTAAAGGCCAAAGACTGCTAAAAATTCCTCAATTTCTCATTTAGGTGGTAACTAATTACAAACGCCCAATTGATGGAATTTTGTGGACTACAAATCACTAAGATGAAGTGGCACATCCAAAATTCAAAGGAGTCGAAATAGGCATTTCTTACTACATGATGCAATAAGGCAATAATTTCTAAAATTTCATCCTTGAAATGTATTCTTCTAATCTTGGAGGGCCATTAATACTTACCTCCTTTTTCAGACTTCATCCAAGACTTGGCAATGCATTTTTTGCACTAGTCTCCATGAGCTCATAAATACTCTTCATCGACAATAATAGACATCTCTTTGGAGGCTTCTTTCTGAAGAAGGAATAGAGCACGAGAAAAACTTTTAGAGTTGATTTGTACAATGACCTCTCCATAATATCTTCAAATTTCATGTGTTGCTAGGTCATATATTTTAGAATATGTAATAATTAAATCGACACAAGGCATGATAGGTAGAAAACTAGCTGCATAAGCTAAACCACTATGAAATACTTTGTCTCATGATGGGTTCCTTTCTATTTGTTCAAGGTCTCGTAGGAATTATCCTAGGTTCAAATGCTCTATCCCTATGTCCTTCACTTTTGCCCTATGATTTTGAATTATGCTCTGCATGGGATCGAACTAGATAGCTCACTTCATGAAAGCACAACAAAATAATGAAAGTTGGTTCAAAAAGCATTTGCCACCTCATTGACATACTAATATGATGTGACATGTCTTTAATACTACATTTATTTCACTGCTTTAAAAATGGTTCCTTCATCTGCATAATCCTAATGATAAGACAAATCAAGGTTAGTATGTATAACTGACCCCCCATGGTGGCAGCACCCCAAAATTTGAGCAAGGCTTCACAAGTTGTTCGATCGCAGCAAACACAAACTTCAGAACTTCTGGTTAGGGTTTTTGAACTTTTGACAATCTCTGTGCAAGCGAATAAAACACAAGACAAAAGGGAATATCATGCAATTGAGGACTTCTGAAAATCTACAATTCTACAACCAAGGTTAGAAAAAATGGAGAATGTGCAACTAGCTTCAAAATTACACAAAGGCCATGACTAAACACTTAAGTTATGAAACAAACAAGGAGAACCTTGAGAAACAGACATGAGGGGGAACTAACTTAGTCGTGATTAAATTTTTAAAGGCTAACATTGGCTCTAAAAGGGGAAAAGGACTAATAGGACACAAAGCATCTGGAAAAACTTGAAAAAAACCTTATTCAGTGGGCAACATAGTAAAAAATGAGACACAACAAACCAAACAAATGGGAAAATTAAAATATATACAAAAGATAGCAAAACATTTTAAGAATAGATTTTCAAATCCTACCCATTATAGGCAAGAGGTAATGAAGTGCCATCTATGTAATTCAGCAAATAAGTGTTGTCACCAAGAAACTGCCTAAGCTTGAAGGGTCCCTTTCACAATGAATGAAACTTTTATGTGTGCATTTTGGCTCGTGTATTATATCCCAAAGGAGGACTAAGTCTCCAACTATAAATTCCTCTATCTATCCCTTTTGTCAAATACCTTCTTTACCATTTGTTGTTGTTGGGAAATCCTATCCATCAGTACATCTCTCTATTCTTCCAGCTTTTTCAAATACATGATTCTATTCTCTATTTTAGATTTAAATTTCACTTCTTCTATAGCTTTTTGCAAACTAAGTGCTGAGATTTCAAATGGTAATGGTAAGACATTTACCACTCCATATACTAGCTGAAAAGGTGACAAGTTGATAGCTCTCTTATACGTTATTCTATCAGCCCATGAAGCATCATACAACTTTTTTATGCCATCCTCTCTTATTTTCATCTACTAGCTTCTCAATGATGGAGACTAGGTTCTTATTATTAGATTCATCTTGCCCATTGCCCTAAGGATTCTAATCTAATGAGTGTTTCAGACTTATAATATTTTCATAACAAAATAGAGTGATATCATCAACAAAAAAATAGCTGGCATTATTAGTGACCAATTTCTTAGGCATCCCAATTCTTACCAGGATATCCTCCGTCAAGAAAAATGCATACCACCTCAGAAGAAGTTCTCTTCATGAGAATGGCTTCTATCCATTTACTAAAGTAATATGTGACCATTAAGATAGGGATGTGTCCAACACTAGAATTAGGAATAATTGGGCTGATAAAATCCATACCCCATTTCTAAAATGGTTCGTCAATAACATGAGCCTCAGAGGTAAGCCAACTAGATAAGGTCTACAGGTGAACATCA
Source organism: Cryptomeria japonica (assembly GCF_030272615.1). Taxonomy (NCBI): domain Eukaryota; kingdom Viridiplantae; phylum Streptophyta; class Pinopsida; order Cupressales; family Cupressaceae; genus Cryptomeria; species Cryptomeria japonica. Next base: position 458,759,690 of record NC_081411.1, read on the forward strand.
TACACTTTTCACAATTAGACACCCATTCATATGCATCCTTAAACATTCCAGGCCAATAAAATTCTGGCAAAGGATCTTGAAGGCTGTCATGAAGGTTGAATAATGACCTCCACATACTTCACTATGAAAGAATTCTAACAACTTCTTTTGTTGTTCTTTGTCAACTCATCTAAGGAAAGTACCATATACTCCTCTTTTGTACAAATTCCCTTCCCGAAGAACATACTTACTCACCTTGAGTTTCAAATTCCTTTTATCCTTAGGGGATAGATGTGAAGGACAATCACCATATGTTAAGAAATATGAAACATCTCAGAACCATTCATTTGTTGTGCTAGTAAATAAAGCTAAGGGGTGATTCTCTTCTTCAATAGGCCTACTATCTACAATCATTTTAGCGAGACCCTTCCCTCTTACCAAATTAGTAGGCTTGATGTCTACATAATATTCTTCCACCTTAGCTATCCAAGCCCCTCTTTTGTTACAACCAATCTCCTGTTGGGTGAGGATACCTTTTACAACAACTTCAGACACAAAGACAACAACATGAGAATGCAAAATATAAAACCTTAAACTTTTTAGGGCATTTACCACTTCGTAAGGATGTTGTTCAAGAGGAGAATATTTTATTTCGTACTTATTGAGTAGAATCCTCATGAAAGAAATGGGGGCTTCAATACCTTGTTATTTCTTCTTATAAATATAGCTGATAAGGTATGTTTTGATGCATAGCATTATATGATGAAGTCCTTGGTGAAATCAAGATATATTAGTGTGTGTTAGTGCATTTTCAATTGTCACATTTATATCCTCAAAAGGTTGTTTCCCTTCAGCACTTCACTTGAAAACTGGATGATTCTTCATCATTTCCACTATAGGTTTTGTCAGCTTGGTTAAATCAGGGACAAAATTTGTCAAAAAGTTTACCTAACCAAAGAAATACCCGATGCAATCTTTTTTCGTAGGCAAGATAATTTGCATGATTGCCTTTACCCTCTCAGGATCAATTTTAATTCTTCCCTTGAAAAAACATGGCCCAATAGTTTACCTTCAATTACAACAAAAATAGACTTCTAAGGGTTTAATGAAATACCTTCCTCCTAACATCATTGTAAAACAACTTCTAGGTCATGCAAGTGATCAACTCTCTTTTTGGAGAATATTGTCATATCTTCCAAATAAATAACAATAATTTTATTTTTTAAATCTCCAAAAGACATATACATAGCCCTCTAAAAGGTTGTGCCTACATTAATAAGGCTAAATGGTATTTTGTGATAGGAAAACATACCAATGGGAGTAGTAAAGATTGACTTATGTTGATCTTATGGGGCTACTTCAACTTTGTTGTATCCTAGAAATCCATCTAGCATTGAAATCATTTTGAAGCCAACAACAATCTGTTAAATATGGTCTATGATAGGCAGAGGGTAGTTATCCTTTAAAGAAGCTTGATTCAAATTCATTAAATCAACACATATCCTTATTTATCCATTATTCTTCCTGATAGGAACTATGTTGTCCACCCATGTGGAGTGGTGAATAGGATAAATGATTTTCACATTTTGCATTTTATCAATTTCATTGAAGATTGTCTCAACTATTTTAGGGTTGTAGATGTGTTGCTTCTGTCTAAATAGCACAACACTGGGCTTCAATGGGATTTTGTGTTGGAAGTTTCCATTTCTAAACTTCTTCAAATCAGCAGAACTCCAAGCACAAACATCTTGGTAGCAAATCAATAAGGAGACAAATTTTTCTTTCTCCCTGGGAGAGAAACACTTACCAATACAGACAAATTTGGATTAGCTTCAGTCCTAATGTTAACCTAGTCATACTCAATTGAGATCTCAGAGAATTTTCTTTTCTGCTTGAAATACTGATCATGTCGATTAAATAGGTTTTGAAGAGAAACTAGCCCCTTAGGCATTTTATTCCTTTTCAGTTGCACAACTTTGGCCTCTTTCTTATTAGGGGCGACAATCTCTTCTTCCAACACTTACTGCTTTCATTATTACTTACTTCAAAATAATAGTGAGTTAAAGATTGAGATTTCTCAAGGAATTCAATGATTTGTTGATCATCATTGAACACTTGCCAATGTTCCACATTATCAGGAACACTAGGTTGGTATATGACTTCTACCTAAAACGTTTTCTCAACAAAATTAGGATGAGACAGGAGAAAAGAAGCTTAGACACCTAAAGAATCGATCCTAGTGTTATAGCTTCTTGGAAGTGATTCAATAGAGAAAGCATCAAACATCTTAATAGAATCCCAAACTCTATTCATATAGTGTCTCAGTCAACCATTCTTCACAATATAGATATATTTGATCTATTTAACAATTAACTCAACATCTCCCACAACTTTAAGCTACTTGATCTTGTTTTCTTGGGTCAACCCTAAAGCAAGTAATAAGGCTTCACACTCAGTTTTGTTATTGGTATTGGAAAACTCCAACTTGAAAGAAAAAGGAAATTTATAACCATCAGGTGACACTATAACAACACCTACTTCTGATCTAGCATGGGCACAACTTCCATCAAACTCTAGTGTCCATAATTCATTCACCAAATTGGGAGCAATATGGTTTGCACTACCACAAGGAGTTTAGGAACACATGTAAGTGCATGGCCCTATTTCTACAAATAAGATATCTATCTTGGGATACCCAAAATTTAGAATTGCAAATTTGGCTTTAGGCTCAGGATTTAAATGCATATTTTTCCCTTCAAGTAGGATTTGGACATGGGAACAATCCATCTACATCTCCCCTCCCAAGTCTTTACAAAATCTTCTACTTAGGAGCATTCCATAACTAGCAGGGATACTGGCACCTAGTAGAGTTAGCTTCAATCTCTTTTTTAGGAATAGAAGCTAAAGCCACTTATGCATCTTTGATCTGCCCTATGATTGGAATTTGCAGAGCCATCCATGGAGTAATATTTACCCTAAGAAGAGGCAATGGATAGACGAAGGGCTTGTGCTACATGAGCAGGCATCACATTTTCTGAAGCCCCAACATCGATAGTACAATTGCTTAACTTGAAACCAACAATGAATAAAGACACATAAAATGGTTCTAGTCTGGTGGAGGGATCTAGTGAATAAGAAGGATCATTTTCTTGAGCACAAACTTCATTTTCACAAAAGAGCTAGGTATTACACTGAGATGATGGAGATTCTTCCTTAATATACTTAACTAGTCTATCCAATTCTTTGGGTTTTAGCATTAGATATTCGGCTTGGGAAGTTTGGATCTTATTATTTTTATAGGAATCATTAATATCAAAAGAATTGGGATTTAATATGACAGAAAGAGAGGGGGAAGATGTTACCTTAGCTTGTGATTATTTTGGTGTCCCATGTTCTACTTTCTTTTACTTGGTCAGAAGATATTTTGGAGTGGAGGAAGAGTTACTCTATTCTCCTTTTGCATGTTGTGATGTGATGAACATGACACAATTCAGATCATTCATGTCAACTAACACATCTTCCTTATTATCATCATCAAATAAATACTCAAAAAAATTCACCCCAACATCTTTGGAGGGGCTAGGCTCTTCTATATAGGGTTTGGTGACATGTTCATTTGTTGAGAGCATCTGTGTATATGTTATCATCTCTTGGCAAATATTTCTATCATGATAAGAAGTCAGGTGGAAATTACAATGATTTTGCATTCCTGAAGATGAAGAGGAAGGCCCCTCAATTACTAGCCTTTAGTTCAAAGTAGTTATAGACAAGGTCTTATTTTGAGCTCCTTGGTAATTATAATCTCTTCTATGAATGTCTTGATAAGAAGCTGACAGACCCTTTGGCATTTGCCTTTTCAAAGTGATGATATCCTTCACCAACCTCTAAATTACAAGATCAGTGGAGTTTATCGGTGAGGGTCTACCAGTCTACAACTCTCTCTTCAATTTCCCAGCCACTATTAGATCATCTTCAATTGCTATAGCCAATTTTTGAGAAGCTTCTAAATCATTTGCACCTTCCCTTTTAATGGTGAAACTTATGTCAGATGGCAGGGTATTGATAAACATATCTTTCAACAAAGGATCACTGGGCATCATATTCATGGTGATTCTATTGTATAATTTATTGAACTTGGCCAAAAAATATCTTATATTCTCATGCACCTCTTTCTTCATAGAGCCTAGGTTGGAAACTAGGACAAAATCATCCTCTGCTATTTTAAACCTATTTTCAAATTTTGCCCTTAATGTATTCTAGTCATTTATGGAACCATTAGGTAAAGAATAGAGCCAATCCATTATAGGATTTGTCAAATATTATACAAATCATGGAAACATCTTTATGTTGCACTACTAGAATTGAGGGTACAACAAAGAAATCTTTCAAGTGTTAATGAGAAGAAAATTTTCCATCTCCATTAAACTTAGGTATAATTTTCCTAGACCCTCTTGCTAAATCATGAAGTTGAATTCCAACACTAAATGCGAGAGGGCCTATAACAACACCCCATGGAATAGATTGGGCATGGAAAAGAGATTATGAGGGGGAAAGCAAACTTGGATTAGTAAGATAGTTCCTTGCAAGATAATAATCTGGCTAAGTGTATGTGAACTTGTCGAGGTAGGCCTACTAGGTCTAGGAGGAGAAGGTGGTCTTCTAAAAAACTTGGTCCTTCGTGTGGGTGGAAAAGATGAGAAGTTAATAGATTCCAAGAACTCAAAATATTTATTCACCACCCCTTTCTTTTTATCACTTCTAGTATATCTTTTAAAACCTAGAATTTTACACTAAACTAATACGTCTCAGAGTTTCCAACTTTTACTTACAGTGAAAGATTTAATTAATTCAAGGCACCAGTAAGGGAACAACTTCATCTACTAAAATTATTACACCTTCTTTAGAAACATCCAAATGCACAACATTCTCTCCAAACTCTTCTTCTTCATCCAAAACTTTATTAACTCTATGGAACTAGCAGACAGTTCTTCTTTATTCCCAAGAAAGTTGTTGAAGACCTACAACTATATCTACTTGGTTATTAGTTAACCAATCCACATTAGGCTACAAAATAGGGGGAGCCTACCTTGGAAAAATCATGGATAACTATTGCACACAAATTCAGGATATACAATAATGGATTCTTTATATCCCCAACAGAGTTGCCAAAAATTTGTTCATTAACAAATTTATCACCTAACTCTATATTCTCACACCCACAAAGGTGACAAATGTAACCATAGTTGAACCAATCTCAAATAACCATTTACTAACTAATTCTCTTCTTAGTTTACAAGGTGGCAGCTACCTTGATAAGGTTTTCAATAAATAATGAACCATTCGTAATTTAATTAAACCAGAAAGCAAGCTAAGGAAATGCTTTTAACCAAAAAGCTTTAGAAAGGCATACATGCAACATGAATCATAAAACTATGGCGGATTGTTGTCTGGATCAACCTCTTCTTCTTTCGGTTGCTAATGAGCTACATAAACTTCTATTTGGGACTCTACTCCCTTTATTTCCTAGGGAGGATATATTTATTTGGAAATGGGACCCCTCTAGGGATTTCTCTATCAAGAATTCTTACATATGCTTGTTGAGGGAACCTGTCTCACTTGTTAATTGAAATGAGTTTTGGAATCCTCAACTAATCCCTAAGATTAATTTCTTCTAGTAGACCGTTATGCACAACAAAATCCTAACTTAGGATAACTTAACCAAAAGAAGATTTCAACTCCCCAATAGATGTGTCCTCTATAGAACTAATGCTGAAAGATCCCCCTATATTTTCCTTCACTACTACTTTGCTAGAAACCTTTGGGGGATGGTCTTTCACAAGCTTAATATTTCCTGGACCATTAATGACAACATGTTGCAATTGATGCAAGAGTTTTGGGGCCCCTCCTCCAACCCTTTAATCTATCAACTTTGGAGGCAAATCCCCCCTCCCCTCTACTGGAGCATCTGGAAGGAAAGGAATAACAAGATTTTTAGGGACAAGGAAGACTCGCCAGATTCAGTCTTTGCTATTTTTATCAAACTAATCCTAGAGAACATCTCTATTACTAGGTTTAAATTTCCCCCCAATCCTCCCTTAGAGCGTGATTGGGAGATAGCTAGCAATTGGAAGCTTCCTAGCTACTTTTCTCACTTTGACGGATCTAAGTGTCTTCTAAGATAGAAGACTTCTTGGTCCCCCCCTCTTCTTGGCTACTTCAAACAACTTTGATGGGGTTTCTTATCTAGGCCTTGCGACTGAGGGTGGTGTTATCAGGAATCACAGTGGGGTGATGGTTGTTGCCTATGCTAGGAACCTAAATGACTACTCTAGAAATCAAGAAGAAACTATGTCCTTGGCCTAGAGTTTAAGGTTGTCACTCTCCATGGGTATAACCAACCTAGACATTGAAGGGAACTCTAGGCTCATTGTGAATGTTGTTAAAGGGAAGAACAAACTTAACTAGACTATTGAAAATATCATCAGGGATGTCCTTAGTCTTACAACTGTGCTTGACTCCTTCTACATCATGCATGTGTATAGGGAAGGCAATGGGGTTGTAGATGCTATGGCAGCCATGGGACTATTTAACATTGGCCTAGGATGTTGGAGGAATCAGAATTCCTTGCCTCCCAATGTTATCTCTCTCCTGAAGGGTGAAGCTACTGAAATCTACTCCTATGATAGTGCTCTGGTTTAGCCTCTTTTGGTACTCCCTCTTGATTCTTTGGAGTCTTGAGAGGATTTTTTTTTTGAATTTGAATATGGGGAATATGTTGTTAGCTACTGCCAGTGGCTAGATGAGGAGGACACTTCAACATGGGAATTTGTTGAGTACCACCAGCATGTCTACCAAAGGGAATGTGTGTGTGGAAATCATGATTGGGTATGATCTTTGTGATGACCTTCTCATGATGACCTAGAAGGATGATGAAATTCCTTTGTAGGCCTTGCTAGACTATCCTCATGGCTAGCCATATGTAAATGTAGCATGCCAAATTTTATCATTTATCAAACACGTTTTGGTTTTTTGATTATTTCTTACGTGCCTAAGGTCCCGTCTCTTCTTACGATTAATGAATCCCACAAGTCACCTATTCCCAAAGGCATTAATAGTAATAATTCCACTTTTTAGTGCCTTGATAATCGCCTCAAGCTAAATTTATCGAACCCCTACAAAGTTGTTAACCATAAAACCTTCCTTAACATTCTCTGCATTGGTTTTCTTATGTACTCTGCTAAGAAAGAGCTCTTGGAATTGGCCATTGGGGGTGACAGAGTTCAATATGAACTTGATAATCCTAATGATTTTAAGAAGGATTCCTTAGTCTAGAACTACTATGTGGAAGGTGGGATTGTGAAATTCATGGAGCACTTTACTGGTCATGATGAGCATCTCTCGATCCAGTTTGCAACTTATTGGTCATGCAAAAAGGTCTCGATTGGAGGGGTCTCCTTTGAGGTTTCAAAGGAGTCTATTGCTCAAGGGACGGGTCTCTCATTGGAAGGGAGAAAATGAAAGAGGACCAGCCATGTGTCTAACAGTGAAGGCATGAAATGCTTCTTCAAAAGCAAGGAGGAGCCTATCAAATTCTTGGGTGGCTTTGCTCATGAAGAAATGAAGCACCGCTGGAACCAAATCTGGGTGCTTATCATGAAATAATTTACTTTGGAGGGCTGGTTCAAGGTATTTTACTACTACCACATCCCTTTTCTCAATCACTTCCATAATAATGATCTGCTCTATTTTCCTTTTTTTGTTATTGGATTGTCTAGAAGTATCTATTAAAGAAGGCCTAAACCCCAAGAATGGGGATAAGCCACCAATTATTCTTCACCAAGGCCTTATTTATAGGCTCTATGATTACCATAGGTCCCTCTGCCCTCTTAAGAATTTAGTGTTGGCTCATCCCTTTGATTCGGTTTTGAACCCTTTCATCACGACCTTTCTACTTGGCCTGGATTTGCCTAGGTTTATCCAAATTGCACAAAATGCCCATGCAGCTGCCCAATTCCACCCCTCTCTTTCTATCACTAAAATTACTCAATCTATGCCCTCTCCCTCCATTAGCAATGGAGAGTTTATTACCCCCACCAAGGGAAAAAGAAAATCTCTGATGAAGCACAAGAGAATTGTCATAGATGATGAATCTTCATTGAAGGATGCAGAGGAGGAAAACCCCTCTCTGGACATGGAGGGTAGGAGGAGATCCCACAGAATTGTGGATAAGGTATCCTTGGCTAAAAAAATGAAAACCAAATAGGTCTATGAGGCTGAAGAGGACTATATGGATGATAAGGAGGGGGAAGATCTTAAGGATGTTGACACTTCTAGGCCCCCTTCAGATGTTGGAAATGATAAGCAGGAAGAGAAACCTATGGACCATATCAATCTGGTGGACCTAGAAGAGGTCATGAATATGGTGGGCCTAGAGGATATGGGAACCCAGATGATCACTATCCTTGCTGAGGAAATGGGAACCCAAATAGTCACTATCCCTATTGAATATGTGTTGAAGATGATCAAAATTATTAAGGAGGATGGGAAGGGCTTGTATGTGGAGGTGGGGTGCAATATTGAGCTGAACAGAGGGGTATGTCAGGATCCAAGAACACTGAGAGGAGGGGTGAATACAACAACTCAGAAAATGGTAAAAATAGAAGCATATAACAATAAGAAACAATACAACCACAAAGATGAACATAATAACACCACAAATTTATATGCAGAAAACCTCAAAGAGGAAAAACCATGGTGGGATTGGAGACCCACGATATCTATCCATTGATCAGATTAATAAATATTACAATAAGGGGCCTGCACATGCAAGAAGGCCAACAACCTAGATAAAACTTCTCATCACAAAAGGAGTCTCACTAACTATAGAAAACATCAAATAATAATATAGAATGAAGATTGAACTGCAAGTATAGCATCTCCCATGTCTGAGTATAGTTCTGGTTAATCTCAATACTGAAGGTCTTAAACCTCTTCCACAAACCCAATTTGATCACCTATGATTGATCAAAACCTCTACATATGATTACAACATTGTTCACATATAGATAATCCCATAACCCATACCATACATTATTCCCATGATCTACAAAGAGATCTTACATCACATATATACATACCTGGGACCTAAACAATTAGGTCAGCCACCTAAAAGATAATACAATAAATTCATAATATAAACCCGCAATATAATGATAAAACAAGTCTTCCTAATACCAAAAGAACATAATCCAATCAATGAATCCAACTGGTAACTCATCGGGAGCATCAACCCACACATTACATAAACCGGTCCATAACCTAGTAGAATAACCACCAGACCTATAATAGGTCGCCATAAGCTAAATGAAACACCATGAACAACTAGAATATGAACATGATAACCATCAGCATCCTGATAACCTTCTGGAAGCTGCACCAACACCACTTATGCATAATATCAAAAGATCTTCAACAAAGTATTGCTGGTAAAACCCTTACCAGAAACCAAAAGCCTTACTAGAACAAATGATAGCTTCTAGATCATCAAATCCTAAACCAAATGAATGTGATACGCATCAAGAACACATGAATAACCAATCCAAACCAATTCCACATACCAAAGCATACCGAAGCATATCGAATCCACATGATCTTACCAACCAGAAACCAATCATCCTACTGGGACCAACAAGATACCGGTAAATAGCTAAAGCAACCAGTGTTGCCATCAATGCAACACATAATCAGTTCCTCCAAATTTCCAACAATCTCCCCCTTTGGCATTGATGGCAACACTAGATGTGAAAAATATCCAAGTGCCAAGAAATGCCAAACAAGTCTCCCCCGATGGAAGACAACCAAAAATCTCCCACAAAATAATATGACAATGAGGTTTTGAACCAAATATCTCTATACCAATTAACCATCCATAGACTTGAACCAAACTCCCCAAATGAGATGCAACCAATCTGAAATTCAGTTACTCCTTGTATCAATAATCTTCCCCTTAGACTGATATCTCTATTAAGCTTTGTTTTTCACATAAATATTTCTCCCCCTTTGACATCAATGCCAAAAATATGACATAAACATCAAGGAAAAATCATAAATCTTCTGAACCACACAACTAACTACCCCCCCTGAGTAGTAGCACCAACACATCAATCCAGAATGATAGAACTGATAAATGCATACCAGACTGATGCCAATTAGTATTACTCAAGTCTCTACCAAAGGGGTAGAAACTCCCAACCTATCTCTCAAATACTCAAATGATTCCACAAACCAATTTAACTTCATTTTCTTCCACCTACTCCTTTAGAAAATTATACTTGATAGAAATACTGGGTTATTTGATATGTCAATAGCAACAGAGTTATTACAATGACTAACTACTAGTTCATTACAATCTCGCTTTATATCCTTCAACATTTTCTTCATCCATAGAACTTGTGTATAGATAGTACAAATAACAACATACTCAGCTTCAACAGTAGATAAGGAAGTACATGACTGCTTCTAGCTGATCCATGAAACAAGTTTCTTTCCAAGAAAGAAAGATTCACTGGATGAGCCTATCCGGTTACCTATATCTCTAGCCCAATCCGCATCTGAACATGCTCAAAGTGTAAAGTCATCATAAAACAAGAACGATACTAGAAAATCCTTGCAAATATCTAAAAATCCTTGCTACCTGAGCAAGGATTCAACATAATCAATTCCTTCCTTATGAGAATATCCATTGCAAATCATTCAAGCCTAGTTCCAATAAAATCCAATTCTGTGTGTTGTCCTTATCTAACTGATCCAATTCCTCTTTTATAGCTTTCATCCAACATTCATCCATACAAGCTTCAATAACTGATGCTAGTACAATTAAAGAAATTAAGCATACCTCATCAGCTGCCAACCTTCTTCTCATCCAATTATCTGATCTTTTGAATGATTCAACCTTACATACATAGGAGTCTTCCGACTTTCTATTTCTCTTCCCTAATCTTTAGTTACTGGTTCAACATTTTGTTCTGGTATAGGTGTTATCGGTTCAGTTATGATCATTTTCACCACCAGTTCTTGCTCATAAACTCTGATTTGACTTCTATTCTACTCATCCACCTTGACATTAGTGCTCTCCACAATTCTCTATAATATTTTATTATAACATCTATATTCTTTAGTTTCATTAGAATAACCAATAAATATTCCTTCATCATATCTAGGATCAAACTTGCTAATTCACTACCAGAGATTTTGAAATACCTAATTGTAGATGTATGACCAAACCATAACTCATAAAGTGACTTACTGGTAAACCAAACCAGGTCCAAGATCCAACAAATCTTTGTCAGTTAACCTTAAAAATGACTACCAAAGATCTAAAACAAGATTTCAGACCACTACCAGAGGCAGTGCAAGATATGTCATCAATTTGTCCCCCCAAGGCAAATGCCTTAGTTACCAAATGAGTTTCCTGCTAGTGCAGGAACATTCTGCTCTGTCGATTGAGTAACTAGGGTATATCTTTCAGCCAAATGAACATCTAGGGAAATTGATTATTCCAATTGAGCCTCAGACTTCATAACCAACTTCTTCTCATGCTCCACCTTCTTCTTTCCCTTCTCATTAGATTTATCACCTTCTGCTGGTAAGTTCTTGCTTCTGCAAATTTAGCAATATGTCCTACTTTATTGCATGCATAACAAGTGACATTGTTCTTCTGAATTGACTTACTATAACCTTGACCATTTCTTGACCTGCATTGATTAGCCATATGTCCAAACTTTCCACATGCATGACATTTCATATTCATTCTACAATCTTCTATCCTATGACCATACTTCTTATAATTTAAACATTGACTTGGAACTGCATTATTATTCTGATTTTCTCAATTTCTACAATGTCGTTCCATATGACCAAATTTATTGAAAACAAAGCATCTACCATTTAATTTATGTGCATTGGGCTGCCTTACCTATAACCTCTAATTCTGGTTGACCTTCTGACTAGATGTGTTATCTTGATTTGCAGTACCAGAACTTTCTCCATGCTCAAATCCAAGACCTCTAGTGTCTCCACTGTCCCTTTGATCCTTCAATAATTCATCAAGCTTAGAAGAACTAATCTTGAACTTATCTTTGCACTCATTTGCAACAACCAGATCTCCTATTAGGACCATTCTTTCCAATTCTTGCTCATTGTTCTGTGGTAACACCAATTCAGTTCTCAACACATCATTCTCATGTGCCAACCTAATGCATTCCTTAGATCTGTCTTTCAGAGATATAGCAAGATTTTCTTCATTTTTCTTCTGGTCTTCAACCTCTTTGGGCATCCTCATAGCTAGGGCTTGCATTTAATTCTTCATAACAATATTCTCCTGACTTAGCTTCTGACATTATTCCTTAAGGGCATCCTTCACTTCATCATCCTGATTTTGTAAAAGTTCCTTCCTTTTAGCTTGGGCAAATGACAACCTATCTTGCAGAGTAAAAATGAATTCCTTAGAAGATCTCAACTCATCTTGCAACTTCACATTCCTCAATCTTTGAGCATCATAGTCTTCAAGTGCTACTTGAAGTTCCTTCCTTAATAAACCTATATCCATAGTTTCTAGATACATGATCTTCCTTAAGTTATTAGACTTACTCTAAGGCACCAGGCTCTGATACCAATTATTGGGATAAAACAACACCGAGAGGGGGGGTTGAATCACTATGCTACCAGAATGGAGAAATTTAACCTTATTAGTCTCACTGACTATTGAAAACATAAGACAACAATCTGGAATGAAGATTGAATTGCAAGTATAGCATCCCCTATGCCTGCGTACAGTTTTGGTTAATCTCAATACCAGAGGCCTTAAACCTCTTCCAAAAACCCAATTCGATCACCTATGATCGACCAAAACCTCTGCATATGATTACAACATTGTTTGCATATAGATAATCCCATAACCCATACCATACATAATTCCCATGATCTACAAAGAGATGTTACATCACATATATACCAACCTGGGACCTAAACAATTAGGTTGGCCACCTAGAAGATAATATAGTAAATTCATAATATAAACCCACAATCTAATGATAAACCAAGTCAGCCTAAGACTGAAACAACATAATCTAATCAATGAATCCAACTAGTAATGTGTCGGGAGCATCAACCCACATGTTACATAAACTTATTCAGAACCTAGTAGAATAAACACTGGACCTATAATAGGTAGCCATAAGCCACATGAAACACCATGAACATCTGGAACATGAACATGATAACCATCAGCATCCTGGTAACCTTCTGGAAGCCGCACCCACACCACTTATGCATAATATCAAAAGATCTTCAACAAAGCATTTCTAGTAAAACCCTTATCGCTAACCAAAAGGCTTACTAGAACAAATGATAGATTTTGGATCATCAAATCCTGAACCAACTGAATGTGATACACATCAAGAACACATGAATAACCAATCCAAACCAATTCCACAAACCAAAGCATACCGAAGCATACCGAATATACATGATCTTACCAACTAGAAACCAATCATCCTACTGGGAACAACCAGATATGGGTAAATAGCCAAAGCAGTCGGCATTGTCATCAATGACACAACATCAATGCAACACATAATCAATTCCTCCAAATTGCCAACAATCTCCCCCTTTGGCATTGATTGCAACACTAGATGTGAAAACATCCGAGTGCCAAAATTGCCAAAGAAGTCTCCCCCAATGGAAGACAACCAACAATCTCCCACAAAATGATATGAAAATGAGGTTCTGAACCAAATATCTCTATACCAATTAACCATCCATAGACCTAAACCAAACTCCCCCAATGGGATACAACCAATCTGAAATTTAGTTCCTCCTCCTTGTGCCAATAATCTCCCCCTTAGATTGATATCTTTGTTAAGCTTTGTTTTTCACATAAATATCTCTCCCCCTTTGACATCAATGCCAAAAATTTGACATAAATCAAGGAAAAATCATAAATCCTCTGAACCACACAACTGACTACTTCCCCTAAGTAGTAACACCAACACATCAATCTGGAATGATAGCACTGATAAATGCACACCAGACTAATGCCAATCAGTATTACTGAAGTCTCTACCCGAGGGGCAAAAACTCCCAACCTGTCTCTCAAATGTTCAAATGATTCCTCAAACAAATCTGACTTCATTTGCTTCCACCTACTCCTTAAGAAAATTATACTTGATAGAAATACTTGATTCTTTGATATGTCAATAGTAGTAGAGTTATTATAATGAATAACTACTGGTTCATTACAATCTAGATTTATATCCAACATATTCTTCATCCATAGAACTTGTGTACAGATAGTAGAAGAACCAACATACTCAGCTTCAACTGTAGATAAGGAAGTACATGACTTCTTCTAGCTGATCCATTAAACAAGTTTCTTTCCAAGAAATAAAGTTTCACTGGATGAGCCTATCTAGTTACCTATATCTCTAGCCCAATCCACATCTAAACATCCTCAAAGTATAAAGTTATCATAAAACAAAAACCATACAAGAAAATCCTTGAAAATATCTGAAAATCCTTGCTATCGGAGCAAGGATTCAACAGAATCAATTTCATCCTTCTGAGAATATCCATTACAAACCAATCGAGCCTAGTTCCAATAACATCCAAGTCCATTTATTGTCCTTATCTAACTAATCCAATTCCTCTTCCATAGCTTTCATCCAACATTCATCCTTACAAGCTTCAATAACTGATGCTGGTACAATCAAAGAAATTAAGCATACCTCATTAGTTGCCAACCTTCTTCTTGTCCCATTATCTGATCTTCTGAATGATTCAATATTACATACCAAGGAGTCCTCTGACTTTCTATTTCTCTTCCCTCATGTTTAGTTATTGTTGAATTTTATGATACTAGCGGAGTAACTGGTTCATCATTTTGTTCCGGTATAGGTGTTACCAGTTCAGTTATGACCATTTCCACTGCCGGTTCTTGCTCATAAATTCTGATTCGACTTCTATTCTGCTCATCCACCTTGACATTAGTACTCTCCACAATTATTTGCAATCTTTTGCTATAACATCTAGATGCATTTCTTTCATTGAATAACCAAGAAATATCCCTTCATCACATCTAGGATCAAACTTGCCAATTCACTACTAGAGATTCTTAAATACTTAACTGTAGATGTATGACCAAACCATAACTCATAAAGTGAGTTACCGGTAAACCAAACAAGATCCAAGATCCAACAAATATTTGTCGGTTAACCTTCAAACTGACTTCCAAAGATCTGAAACAGGCTTTTAGACCACTACCAGAGTCAATGCAAGATCTGTCATCAATTTCCCCCCCCAAGGAGAATGCCTTAGTTACCGGACGAGTTTCTTGTCGGTGCAAGAACATTTTGCTCTATCGGTTGAGTAACCGAGGTATATCCTTCAGCAAAATAAGCATCTGGGGCAATTGATTCTACCAGTTCAACTTCTTCTCATTCTCCTTCCAAATGTCATCAACCTTATGTTTTCCCTTCTCATTAGATTTATCACTTTCTGTCGGTAGGTTCTTGCTTCTGCAAAATTTAGCAATATGTCCTACTTTATTGCATGCATAACAAGTGACATTGTTCTTCTAAATTGTCATACTATAACCTTAACCAGTCCTTGACCTGTATTGATTAGCCATATGTCCAAACTTTCTACATGCATGACATTTCGCATTCATTCTACAATCTTCTATCCTATGACCATACTTCTTACAATTTGAACACTGACCGGGAACTGCATTATTATTCTGATTTTCTCTATTTCTACAATGTCTTGCCATATGACCAAATTTATTGCAAACAAAGCATATACTATTAAATTTATGTGCATTGTCTTGCCTTACCGGTGACCTCTGAATCTAGTTGACCTTCTGACCGGATGTGTTATCCTGATTTGTAGTACCAGAGCTTTCTCCATGCTCAAATCCAAGACCTCTAGTGTCTCTAGTGTCCCTTTGATCATTCAATAATTCATCAATCTTAGGAGAACTAATATTGAACTTATCTTTGTACTCATTTGAAATATCTAGATCTCCTCTTAGGACTGTTACCATTCTTTCCAATTCTTTCTCATTGTTCTATGGTTGTACCAATTCCATAAACCAAAGCATATTGGAGCATACTGGGTCCACATGATCTTACCAAATAGAAACCAATCATCCTACCAGGACCAACCAGATATCGGTAAACAACCAAAGAAGTCACTGTTGCCATCTCTGTGTGGGAAATGAGGGTTACAAAAGCGTAAAAGTCTGACTCAAAAGGCCCACACACCAAAGAGACCCTTGGTGCAAGTTATAGGAACTATTTTGAATAGTTCAACTTCCCAAGGGGTGTCCCATTGTTCTCTATCTCATAGGATCCCTAAAGTCAAAGATCACTGAGCAAAGTGACTTGGGAATGACAACTCCAAGAACGAGTGATGTTTTATTATATGTATGAATGCATTCCTAGGATATGTATGATATTGAAACTATGATGATTAATATAGCATAAAGATGTTGATAAGATTAGCTAATTATCCTAGCAATGATATACTAGTCTAACATGGATATTCTATGATATTAGAATGCTTCTAAATGCTATTATAATTATTTAACAAAGACAGGCTAAAATGCTTAGCAAAATGACTATAAGTTTGATGCATAAAAACTTCTATATCAAAATGAGAGAATGAGAGCTCTATTTATAGGGAAAATAGGGCAATGGAGGGTTGAGATTGAATAATCTCAACAAGGTCTAGGATTCAAAGTTATCAATCCATGTTCACAATTCTCACCAATGAAATGGTGACAATTGTCAACAAGAGGTTTCTTGAAAGGAGATGAAAGAAGCATTAAATGCTTGATAAGACATGATGGTTACCTTAGGAGGTAAGGGTTACGGTTAGATTAGGGTTATCCAATGGATAAAGCTTTTACCCAAGGGATAAACTCTTGTGCAAGGGTTAAAGAGATAACCAAGGTTAAAACCATGAATTCTTGATGAGACCCTTGGGTTAGATGAGGGTTGAGTTAGAGACGAAGTCTCTAATCATGCAAGAAGGTTTATTTAACCATTAATAGTTATGTAAGAGCCTTAAATGGTTTGGAAGACTTTGAGGGTTAACTTGTTGAGGATATAAAGCCTTTAATGGTTTTCAAAGACTTTGAAGGCTACGAGAAGTGACTTCTCTTTGCTTAGGAGTGTGACAATATTTAGGAGATGGATTAGGCTAAATTGGAAGTGATTAGAAGAATCTAGAAGGGGGTTAGGAGGCAAATGGGAGATGTAGGAAAATGCAAGTGGAGGGAAAAGGATTTTAATTAAAATAAAATTCCTTTATTTCAATCAAATAAATGCAACTTGCATAAATACAAGTGGGGGATTTAAATAAATAAATTATATTTATTTATTTGCAAGGATCAATTTAATTTAATGTAAATTTAATTAAAAAGGGAGAAAGGGGAATTAATTAAATAAGGTGATTTATTTAATCAAAGGCTAGAAAAGGCTTAGGTGAATTTAATTGAATAAATTGAGTAATTCATTTAATTAAATAGATGAATGAGAATAATTTAATTAAATAGACGAATGGGTTAAAATAAATATTAAATATTTATTTAGGAAAGTGATCAGATTTATACGTCTACATTTTGCCCCTCTTTGAAGCGATGTGTGTGCACATGTTGATTCAAAGAAAATTTGTCGGATATGCTATCAAAACTTGATCGATACGATGTTGTGTGTCGAAATCTCAATATGATTCCCCAAATTTGATGAACGATATTGATGATGCCCCCTCGGGAGATGAATCAAGGATTTAGTAAAAACATGTCAAGTTGATGAGCATTTCTGGATAAATTTCATTTTGAGAATATTGACAGTGTTGAATGCATATTATTGATTCATCTCCTGAAAATGATGTTGATAAGGTTAAAAATGAAAAAGTGAGAAAAACACATGCCCCACTTATTAACCTTGTTGATTTTACCCTATAAAAAGGTAAAAATTGATTTTGAAAAATCATTTGCACACTTGTCTCTTTGTGATTGTGACATTTGGAGCTCTGACAACAATGCTGATTCCATACTCCTCGCACCAATTTGAGCATGTCAGACGACACTGGAGACCCACCGCCTATGGCCCACCAGTAAGTGGTCAAAATTTCTCCTCGTTTTTGATTGATTTTGTTTATTTTGTTCACATTTTTAAAATTTAGGTCAGATTTTTCTATGTTAGCACATAGGTTAAGCCATGTAGCACATACGATACACATGTTAGCACATAGGGTAAGTTAGCATCTGAGTAAGATATGATAGCACGAGTGAGAAATAGGTTAGCACATAGGGTCTACACAAAAGAGCCTAGGGTAGGCTGGGTAGCATGTTGGGTAGGTGAGCGCATAGGGTTGGCAGGGTAGTGCAATGGAAGTACCAGTTAGTGCGTGGTAGGGTTTTAGCATGTAGAGTATGATTTCTAGTGCATTGATGAGAAAGGATAGTGCATGAGTGGTAGCGTAGCGCTTAGGAACCTTGGTTTAGCACATAGGGTCCAAATTTGATGAAAAAAAGGGTTGTGACAAATGCATCATGAGTCAAATAGTTTAGATAGATGTTGTAGATGGTAATATGAATTAGTTGATTGTTCTCTTACAGTTCCTGAGCCAATGTGAGTCTTGCTTTGAGATGATGTCTGATTCTTATATGTTGGTGTAGAATATTTTGAGTCTGTTGTTGTCAATATGAATTGCTTTCGATATGGAGTGCCAAGCTGATTGATTTTTGATGTGGATCCTAATTTTGAGTTCGATATGGATCTTGATTTTTCTTTCAGATATGAATTTGATTTGATGTCTAATATTAGTCCTGATTTGATGCTTGTGATATGAATCTTGATGTTGCTTTTGATATGGGTCTTGATTTAATGCTTGCGATATGGGTCTTTGATTTTTGATATGGGTCTTTGATTCTTGATATGGGTCAGTGATTCTCGATATGGGTCTTGATGTTGCTTGCGATATGGGTCTTTGATTCTCAATATGGGTCTTTGATTTTTGATATGGGTCTTTGATTCTCGATATGGGTCTTTGATGTTGCTTGCAATATGGGTCTTTAATTTTTGATATGGGTCTTTGATTCTCAATATGGGTCTTTGATTTGATTGATTTCTCGATATGGGTCTTTGATGTTTCTTGCAATATGGATCTTTGATTTTTGATATGGGTCTGTGATTCTTGATATGGGTATGTGATGTTGCTTGCGATATGGGTCTTTGATTTCTGATATGGGTCTTTGATTCTCGATATGGATCTTTGATTTGATTGATTTATCGATATGGGTCAATGATTTATTCACGAATTGATGTGAATATGTTTATGATGTGTTCTTGAGATGCTTCATTATTTCAAGTTGATTTTGCTTCAATTGGATATATTGGATAGATTTAGGAACTGATGATGGACACTTGTTGTTTTGTAGGCAAAGCTTGGCATGCTCCAGTCTTGAGAGCAATTTCTGAAGCCATGGTCATTGATTTTGTGCTTATCACAAGCTGACAAAGATGTGATTGAGAGATGCAGGTTGTCCTCTTTACTAGACATGTCGCGCTATATCATTAACCGGGGTTTATTGACAACATTAGTAAAGAGGTGGCATAGTGATACAAACACCTTCCACTTGGCTACAGGTGAAATGATAGTCACACCAGAGGAATGTTATTAGATCCTGTGGATTCCTATAGTTGGGGCCTTATTGCCATATGAGTAGACTGAGGAGGGTGATGTTAGAACATATTTTTACAAAATATTTGTGTTCTATATATGGATTCTTTTTACATATAGTTTCATCATAAGAGCATTTATTACTGGATTGAATGCGCAGGTGATGTCTTGCAATATCTTCTTGAAAAAGCATCACTTGGGAATATTCAAGGGAAGTGTTGAGTGTGATGGCATTCTAGTAATCCTCATCCTCACAATTAGTTTCATTGCAAGAGAACTTTTGGAAGATCAACATAGAGCAGGGTTGTGAGCATGTTCAGAGATGTCAATGGTGTGGGAGAAACCTTTCAGTGTGATTATGAAAAGTTGCATCCATGGAGAAGGTTTTCTTTTGTATAAAATGCAAAAATCTGCTTATCGGTGTAAGTCATCCTGATGAGATCGCCCAAGGAGGATCGGAGTAACTCATGTTGACAGTGTTTCCTAAAAGGCATGAGTAGTGTGAAGAAGTGTGAATTAGTGGTAATCCATTAAGGAGAGTTACGACAATGATATGATAAGAATTCAAAGTCATTGGAGTAACATCCACTATTCAGAACGAAGAAAAACTATTATCCCAATACCTGATGGGGTTATCGGTGGAACTCTTGCCAACAACAGATGGAGTGATGTGTTCATAGTGATGTCATCATGTCATCAAGAAGTCCTAATTTACGTTACCCCGATACTCGATGGACTCAGGGGAGAAGGTGACTCTATCGGAGAGGCTTTCTTCGATAAAGAAGTACCAAGCAAAAAGGGGTGCAAGGGCATCAGAGTAACATACACTATCGGGAAGTTGTGTTTTGAGTTATCCTGATACCCGATGAGGGAGACAAGCTCATCGCAAATGAGAGATTACATCGGGAAAAGCTACACTGATAGACCGAAGTAACCCGATAAGGAGAGTAAAATGCATATTGAAATAGAAGACTCATTGGGGTAACTTACATTACTGGAGAAACATTTTCAGAGTTGTCGATGGCCGATGGGCAGAATGCCACAGAGTGATAAATAGAAGGAGGTTTCATCGGAGAAAATTACCTTGATTTAATGTAAGGAAAAGCTGACTAATATAAAGGAAAGGAGGATCCATCAGGATAAGCCAAGCCTTGAGGAAGAAAGCTAAATGACTGGGGCAAGATCCGATGGACTAATTAGAGTGACCTATGTCAATCAGAAAGACAAAAAGGTAATTGAAGGAACGCAAAGTGCGGGTGGCACCGAGTAATTGAATTATCGAGTAGGGTTATGTTGATTAGCCGTTGGAATATCTGATGCGATGACCATTATTTAATGCTCATGATCAGGTGGATTGGATCCGCATGAAGAAAATCTGATGAGTTTATGATTGTTATAGACTCTAGCCATTGCCTATCCAGCATAAAGAAAGAGTTTTTGTGCCAGAATTATTCACAATGTTTTTCAGCCATCTACGTTGAAGTTGCAGACAAGAAGCGCGGGTAATTTGAAAGTTGAAGCATTTAATCATGGAGGCTTCTGGTTCACAAGGGAAAAGAAAGGACATAGAGATTTTAGACACATAGTTTGCTAAATCAAAAAGTATGAAGTCTGTGGAGGGTGTGCAAAAGTGAAAGCTGAACTAGGACATGATTGACCAAATGGAGTCATCTGGTGCTAAGTTGAGGAGGTCTAAAACCTATTTACCGCCCAAGGATCAATTGGAAGACAAGTACAAAGAGGTTGGAGATTTCTGGATAACCATAAGGGGCCACAAATTATTTCTATATCATTACCTGAGGTGAAACAAGGAGATGCCACTGTCAAACCCTTGGATGACAAATTTGGGTAGACTGGTGGTTCCAAATGTTTTTTTTCTAAATCTCAGATTATTGGAATTTCTTACCAGGAAGTACAACAAATAAAAAAGGTGCATTCAATTGCCCAATGGGGATCCATTCATCTAGATATCTATCAAGACCATTTAGGAGGTTTTTGGTATGTCTTATGAGCCTTACATGCCCCTGTCTTTTACAGACTTGGAGGAAGAGTATACCCGAATGGACACTACTCACATAGTGTAGAAATTAGCGATGTATAAGAAGGAGAAAGGATGACTCATAGAGAAGGATGGTCCTCCTTTCAAAATTACTCTGTTCAGACAATACTTGCAATACACATACTAGGCATGTGGTCAAGTTTGCGGGGAAGAAATTCCTGATGTCACCAGGATAGGCCCATTGGTGTTGGCTACAAATATTCAAATGCATGAGCCAAGGTCATTTGATTATGCAACTTACTTGGTAGAGAAGCTACATGAAGGGTTCTTGAGTTTCCAGATGGAACCTAACCCTACTTTTAAATTTTACTCATTGCTAATGCATATGGTTTTGTTACATGGGCAGATGAAAGGTTTGTGGCCAGAGGAATTAAGGGTGACTCCCAGGAACAAAGAGGGACAAAACCAACCAATTCAATTATGGGTATTTCTGTGGGACTCAAGGTTTGACAAATCACATTATGTGTTGTTTGAAGAATATTTTGTTAAGCCTTTGTATAGGTTGTTTGGAGTGGAATGTGGTGGGTCTATCTCACTTGAGATTAAGAGGTTCTTGAGACCCCATTCTTTTGGAGACACTAGAGTCAACCATAATTGGGGTGACTGGTTTGTATGTCAGAATTTCACCTTTTTAGGGTTTATGGTTTTGAGGGTGTTCTGTATTTGCATATACCCATGGAGGCTGAAGATTTATTTAGAAATAAGGAACGAAATGAGGCTGATGGACTTTTAAATAAATTGAACCAAAAATTAGAAGAGCAGAAGTAGAGGCTTCAGAAACTAAGAGAATAAGGAGATTCTGAGAGTGGGTCTAATGAGAATGTAGCTGTATCAAACCTCTGTGTACTTGAATTAGAAGAAGTGGCAGAGAGCCAGGAGCAAATCATGGTGAGAATAAATGCCAATGCAGATGTAAGACTTGAAGAGCATGCAAATTTTGTTGCCGATGAGGTTTTTGTACAATCAAAGGAGTTCAAGTCATTTTTGTACCATTATAAAGGGAAAAAGTTGAGGGAGAACATCCCAAATGTTACTCCAGATAATGAAGCAGAGATGCTTAAAAAATCAAAAGGAGTTATTGATGCAAAAGTGGCCACAATGACACCACAGAGAGGGAGACAACTTCTCAGTGAGGTAGGCATCATTTTGTTCCCAGGGTGGGACTTAAGTGCCTCTTTTATCTTTGACAGTTTGTTGCATTCTGACAGAAAGGATGTAAAATTGGACATACAGGGTGTTGATGATATCTTTATTGGATCAAGGTATGATCCAAATGAAGAGGAAATGTTGCTTTGGGCCCTATACCCTCCAAATAAGAGAGCCAAGATCATAGATGTAGATAAGGCGTTTGGGCATATGATGAAGCTAAAAGTGGGAGAGATTAATCCAATTATCACCACAGATTTGGGGATTGACATTGCAAAACTAAATAAGACCCAAATGCAGTGGGTGGTAAAAGAGGGTCAGAAATATAAAAATTTATATGAAGACCTGTTGAGAAGTCATGGTCATGAAGTACCACAGATAACTGATACTGGTGTTCAATGGAAGAAGAAATATGAAGACTAGATGAAGGAAAACATTAAGTTAAAGAGGCGAATCAGGACTGCCAGGGTAGATGCTACTTGTGGTTTGTTAACAAATAGGTTTGAAAATTTGTTGGAAGTTCTCAGAGAATTCTGGACAAACTGTCAAAAGACCCTAGATAATATGGCTTCTCATAAAAGAACTTTAAATAGGCTGAAGGCATTGTTGAAAGATAAGAATGCTGATGAGAAAGTGGTTATGAAGATCCAGAGAAGGTTAAATAAACATAAAGGGTTTGGTGTGGACATTAAACAAGAAGTTACAAATTGCAAAGATATTTTTAGGTATGGTTTACCAGATACTATGGATGATGCAGAGTAGCTAAAGGACAAAGAGATTTGGATTGTAGAATGCTAGAATGTACTTAACACATCCCTTAATGTTGCTTGGGAAAATGTTTTGGATATGAAGGAGACAGGTGAGAAGATGGAGATATTGGTTACCATGGAGATCCCTGTCAGAGATACTATATTAAACACCAACACTCACAAGGACAACAAGTATTTGAAGCACATACAAAAGTGTGATACAATACTGGACGACCATAACTGATTTTTTATTATATTTTGTGTCTAGTAGTTAAGTGGTTAGGTGTTAGGTTTTAGTTAAGTTTAGTTTAGCAAGATGAAAGGGTGTGTCCTTTCATTTGAATCCTTTGGCTCACATATATGCAGTGAGTGATTTTTGTATCATAAAAAGGGAGAGAATTATGCCGCTAGCTAGGCTGCAAGTGTTATGTTTTAGAAAGGTCTAATAGGAATGAGGAGTTTATTATGTGCAAACTGAATGTATTGGAGTATTTGTAAGTGCATTTTTTGTGTACATTCTTATTCTAGAAGTTAATATACAAGATTTCATGTTTTTATCTTCAAATCATTGTGTGTAATTTTTTGTTTGATGAAATCATATGTCCTCTTGATAAATCTTTTCGATTTGCTGTGATGTGCCATCACATGATGTTGTATCGAATGTAAAATTTGGTTTTTATTGTTCATGTAACACATAATGAAACCTTCACAGTGATGGTCTTATAATTGTTTCTTGAGTCGATAGTGATTCTTGTCCACAAAGTTATTCATTAACTATCAGATAAAGGCACTGGTCTATTGTTATTCTTTGCTAAATAAGTTTGTATGCATATGGTCCTTATCAAAGAAACAAATCTTCTAATTTCTATAAGTACTGCTCTTTTTCATAATTGCTTAAAGTCCTAATAGTAATATTTTGCATAATACAACTATACTCACACTTATTTTATCAATTTTAAAGGCATTAAATAAAAAGAACTTCTGTTAGCATAGTTGTAGGAAAACCTTTTGACATCCCTAAAATTGCTAATTCCCACAATTTAAATTCACTCAAAACAAACCTCTTTTTTGCTTGAGTGTAAGGTACACCCACCTGGGTTTAGTGGAGCCTAAAGTGTAGAGGGATTTGGTCTTCGACCATCCCTATTCGTTGGCTGAGGCTGATTGGATCAACTAAGGATTAGGCAAGTCTTTGGTTTTCCAATCTATGGTTTTGGGCACCAACAGGTGGGACAGAGGCTCTCATCGCATCTTCTAGGATTAACAGATTAGTGGGTATGAGATCCCATGGAAAGAGTTCTTGGAATTTGGTTACACTCCACTACCATTTGTATTAGCAGGGTTCATTGGTGGATTTTTGTGTCCTAACCATAGGTCGAAGGGACTAGCCATGGGATGGGGATTGGTGCTGGAGGACATGGTGACGAAGGGACACAGGTTTGCATGGGGGTCCTATATGTTGGCCCATCTTTATAGAGAGCTTCACCAGGTGGTATATCTAGGATACACTAGTTTATCAGCTGGGGTGACATTGTTACAAGTGTGGGCCTGGGAGCACATTCCTATGTCGAGACCACTTGCAGATAGGGATAGGTTAGTTGGTCAAGCATATGTTTATGGGTATACAGGTATAGTTGTCCAGTGTAAGCCAGGCAAACTAGAGCATTGGCAGAGGGCACTGGATGATATTGATATAGTCATTTGGAGACCATATATGGATTGCAAGGTGTGGGTAGAGGATGGGCTAGAGATGCCCTATGTATATATGTCGAGGTATCTATCGGGTGGATGCCCTTTATTATCGAGCTATTCTTGCATAGTCGTGTTCAATGATAGTATGGTAGACAACAGGGGATGCCATAGGGAGATTTTTTATATTCTTGTCAGTGAAAGGATGTACCAGAGTGGGGACCTATGCTAGATAGCATAGGAGTGCTGGAGTATATGACACTGACAAGATAGATGTGGGATTATGGTGCTAGGGTTGTGGATGTTGGGATGACAAAAGAGTTCTCAGCATATTTTGTGGCACATATAGTGGCATGTATATCTGATCCCATAGAGATGCTACTTGCTTTTATGATGAGAAGGATGAGCAGCCATAGAGGTGAGGGGGAGCCAGACAAAGAGATGAGAAGGGAGAGGAGGTAGGAGAGGGAGGCAGAGATGATGGAGAAGGTGGTGGAGCAAGTGGTAGAGGAGGTGGTGGATTAGATAGAGCACAATGGGGAGATAGAGGAGGTGGTGGATTAGATAGAGGGAGAGGAGGAGATAGAGGAGGTGGTCTCATTCTTGGTGTTGGTGGGGTTGGTAGGGTAGGTGCTTTGTTAGCTATGGTGGGTGGTATAGAGGATGATAGGCAACTTTCCCAGAGGAGGAGATTTGATGTTCTACCTCCATCGGTGGCTCGAACAGGAATAGGTGTGGGTGGGACCATGAAATAGGTACCCATTCATCGACAAGATTCATAGATTAGAGCGCTATAGGTCATAGTGTAAGAGTTGTAGGCACAAGTGTTAGCACAACAGTGCTAGATTACGTAGATCATTGTAGAGTGGGATATGGAGAGAGAGCATCGGGGTCAAGAAGAGGATCTTGCAGATAGGTTGGAGAGAGTGATGACTGGTGCCCCAATTCAGGATACATCGAGAGAGATATAGTACTCGGCCAAGGAGGCTGAATAATACATGTGTCTATACGAGGAGGTGGTCCTGCAAGGGCATAAAGCTCCTAGCTATGCTGCAGTGGCATCTAGTCGATCTAACCGTAGTCATACGAGGACAGAGAGCAGAGAAGTTACGAGGCCTACTTGACGTGATGCACCTGGTGGAGATCTAGGGGCTGGGATATCTACTATGAGACTGTCAACCTCAAGACATAGTCATACCTAAGAGACTTGTCTCTATTATTTTTTGATCATTTTGTTGTATTTTGACAGACATGATATCCCTTGTACATTTTGACCATTTTTGAGATATATATACATGGCACTTATTTTATTGGATCCACATGTGATATTTTATTGATGATGATTGATGATATGCATTGATATGATAATTCTATGATGATGATTTTATGCTTAGATAATAATGCTCTTGATTTTGATGATGATGCGAATGTATGATTTATGATGAGATGAGAATGTGATGATGCATTGTTTTTATTACTTTGATTGATGAGATGTATCTTAAAAAATGAGATGTATGATAACAATAATGATAATGATAATGAAATGATACTAATGTAAGATTAAAATGATATGCAACCTATGCAAGATTTAAAATGATATGCAACTTAATACAAGATGATATGCAACTAAATGCATGATAATGATGTGCAGCTAAATGATTACTTTAATTCTGTCGTTGTCACTCCTGTTTAGTCACTTATTTGTGCTTTGTTTTGTTTGTCATCATTGAGCTTTGGATATGTTGAAATTTAATACAAGCATAATGGTATAATTGAACCATAATGACCTAAGTAAAACTTACATGGATGTTTGATATTGCAAGGCGGCACAAGCGTCGAGGTACAAATGAACCAAGATGACCTGAGTGTTGCTTGTGTAAAAAAGACAAGAGTTAAATATTTGCATGTGCAAAGTGAAAAATATCTTCAATGATATGTTTCTAATCATGTCTCAAGACAAATTTTCACCATACGAATGATCGCTTCATAGACAGAAAACCAAAGAAAATATCAAATTCCTTCATCGCTTCTCTAGCTCAGTGCATCCTCGAGTAGATCAGGAGATTTAATGATTCAAAATTAATATACAAAATAGTCAAAACTTCATGCCATATGTAAACAAGTCATAATTCAGAAAATCATCCATCATGTGTGTGTTAAAGTTGTAGCTGGATAATGGTCTTGTTTTCTAGCCCAATGAACCATTGTTGACATTAGCTCTCTTAGTCTGCTGTGATCCTTGTCGTTTGTTGTCGGAATGCTTAAAGTGAGAGGAATGATTCCCCTAGTCACAAGTATTTATTGATGTGGATATATACTGTCACAACCCTCCTTTATCACTTTTGGATTTAAAATACAGACTCTATTATATTTTTGGATAAGCTATTTAAATGATTGAATGAATATTATAAAAGGATAAAATAATAATACACACACACACACATGGAAAATATACATTATTTTTATCTATCTATTTTCCACTTCCAATTATGGCACATGTTGTAGGAAGAATAAGAAGCTTCTAGAGGATTCTCCACCACCTTGCACGTAACTCCCCCACTAAGTCTAATCAATTTGCATGAAGTCCAAAATTGGGAAAGAATCTCCTTTTTAATTAAATTTTCTAGATAGTGGAATGGATGGAATTTTCTTATAAAATTATATGCAAGTTTCAAAGAAGGGAGTTGATTATGTTTTAAAGGAAATTTCCCAAGTTTTAGAAGTAGATCTTTTTGGTAGTCTCATTTTCGTTGCAGGAATTTTAAGTTGTTGTTTGGAGGATTTCTCTCAAGTTGCAAGGAAGGATCATAAGGGTAGCTAGTGGATTCAACATCAAGCTCGATAAACCAGGTTCTCTCCTTGTTGTTTATCTTTACATTAACTTATGAGGAATTCGTAATATCAAAAAAATAGTTATAGATCTTCCTTTATATAAAGAAATCCTTTTATTAGATTTTAAATCTTTTATTGGGGAATAAATAATAATGATAATGCTTTCATATAGTGCATGTAAAAGATAGTTATTTATTTATTTTATTCCTTAAGAAAATATGCACATGATCTTGCTTTTTTGTTTTTTTTTTCCCAAAGGTTTTAGCAAAAAGAAAAAAATCATATTCTTTTATTTGTTTAAAATCTCTCCTTCTGAGATTAAAATTCTTCCCTGTGTGATTTGAATCTTTATTTCTTCCCTCTAATTCATCTCTCTGGTTTTTCGAATGGAATTCTAAATCTCTCTGTAATTATTCTTAAATTTCTATGTGATTATTTTAAATCTCTCTGTGATTATTAGTTAGATAAATCTCCCTGTGAGTTGAACAAAGATCTCTCTCTATGAATAATAGTTGAATAAAATCCTCCTATGAGTACTGGAAATAAAGTCTCTATCTCCCTGAGAATACTAGAAATAAACCCTCCCTCTCTATAAATATTAGCCTCCTGTTTACTGTAAAATCAATCTAAAACAATTGCTTGATTATCCATTATATTCATGTTCTTATTTTCATAGATACTCTTTTTTTATATGCATAGCATCAAAAAACAAATCTGGGAATATAACTATATATATATATATTTCTATACAAATATATATATTAAATTTATCCCAACGAAAATAAATTTTAAATGTTGCAAGTAATTTTTAATTATCAATCATGTCATGTTTTGGTGGCCAAAGCATGGGGAAGCAGAGTACCGCCAGGACGGCAGTACCGGTAACCACAAGGGGAGTGGGGGGGGCCCACGGTGTCCCCTCAACCCTATGGGCCCGTGGTCCCCACCCCCCTTAATTGCTATGAACAAACAAAAAATAATCGCGCGGGTTAGACTATTTTTTTATATATTTTAAATTTTTAAAATGGAATTTATTTGTAATTAAAATTTTAGTTTAATTGTTAATAATTGTTAATAAATGTTAAAGTTAGTAAAATAAACTTAGGAAAAAATTTAATAATTAATTAGGATTATTGTATAGTAGATTATTGTGAAAGAATGGGATCTCTCAATCCATTGAGGATTTATTTGATTTCTTGGGCGGTAATCTTAGGCTTACTTAAACCTTTAAGTCTTATTATTATGATTGATCTAAAATCGCCAAAAGTATAAACTAATTGCCAGTAACTCTATAATTAATTATTCTCATGATAGGAGTAAACACTTCTTCATTTTGTATGTAAATGACACTATTTTTGCATCACTTTTTAATTCATTATCTTCATGCAATTGCACGTAAGTTCATAATTACCATTATCATGCCAATACATGTATTAATTTGTTTAGTTGTAGAAGAATGGTATTTAAGTGTCATCAAAGTTTGCAATGTCTAAGTTATGTACATTCATTTCATGATTATATTTCAAGCATGATGTTTTCATAAGCTCTTAGTTAAGAAAACTAAACAAAGGAAGTTGGAAAACCAAAACCTAGCAGCGTTCGATATATACAGTGCCTCTGGGTCATGCTTATGGGTAATGTCATCATGTTGAACTACTGCACTTAACGCCTAATAAAGCTACATCAACGATGTTTGTGGCATCGTCACTATAAATCATCGAGGAGTAATAAGGGACACTTGGAAGTTAAAATCCAAGGGGCGGGTAATCCCCCTTGGATCGATAATTTAATAAGATAACCCTTAAATGATTTTTCATCCATTGAGTTAAACCATAGTAAACCCCTGTTAGGGTTGGTTGAATGAAATGCTTTTTATGAAATTGATTTATCTTGAAGAAATATTGGTGATTGACAATTTGGTCAAGGGTGATGCTGATGATAGGTGTTAGGATGTAGCTGTCAGGCCACAAACAATAGGCAATCTTGAGCCTTTGTTTAAGTGCTACTACCATGGGTAGCAATCATAGAGAAATTGTCTGGGACATTGACCCTAGAAAGGGTTGCGTACCCACTAATTAGCTTACATCAAACCATAGAGTAGAAAATAGAACTATATACTTTACGCCTTGATCCCGTGCCAAAGCGAGTATGTAGGTAGTCTTGGGACGGAGTTGTCCCTCATACTCAGGCGTTCGTGGGTGGGGTCTAGGCTTGGTATAGAAGGATTGAATAGAATCCTAATTTGAAAGATAATTAAAATGGGAAAAAGTAATTCAATGCATACTCGGAAGGAATCCCGTATGGATTCGCTTGACTTCCCGAGGCTTTAAGCCAAATTTCAAGGCAGAATTCAAGCTTGTATTATGTTATTTAATTACTCCTAAGGATGGCAACCTCGGTGCACTTCTGTTAGAAGAGTGTAGTACTTAGTGAGTGGCTCAGGACCTGAATGGTCCCGATGAGTCTAAGTCTCTGGCTAGAGTACCTCCTATCCCGTTTGGATGGATGCCTACCTTGCATGGGTAGATGCCTATCCCGATTAGATAGATGCCTACCCCATATGGGTAGATGCCTATCCTGTATTGGATAGATGAAATCTTATGTCCCGTATGGACAAATGCCTAACCCGTATGGTTAGATGCTCATCCCGGATGGATGAATGCCTAATCCAAATGGATGGATGCCCAGAGTATGCGATTGAATCAAACACAATGATTAAATTAATAAAAAAAATGAATGGTCAATTTTGTTGAGTTAATTATGGTGGGTTATTACATATATGTTGATCACTAAGCCATGGTGGGATATGATATGGAGAACTATTTTTGGATAATCAAGGACAGTGACTACACTAAGTATGTCTGGGATAATGCTGCGTGAATAAGTGTTGGGTGATGGCCATTAGCTGAGACTAGATGGATCAAAGATATGATTACTGATAGATAGAGGAGCCGTTCTCTCATAAATAGTGCCTATTTCTAAGTTTTCACTACTTGTTTTATTACACTTTTTTTTATTTTTTTATTTTTTTATTTTTTTGCTTTTTTGCTTTTCCTGAGTTTTTTTCTTTTTTTCTTTTTCTGTGCACTGGATGACCTAAGTGTAGAATTTCTTCAGATGGATGTTGTTGGTTGGTTTGTCAAGCACGTACCCTTATGAAGTTGTTATTTGATAGGTGTTTGATCCGTAGGCTGATATGATAACAAAAGGACCCAACAAGTTAGGTTCAAACTTCCCCTTCTTTTCTTGATCTTATTGATCTTTGGGATTTTCCTTTAGTTCAAGATCACCAATTTTGAAAGCCCTAGGGATGACTTTTTTATTATAGCTTTTTCACATTTGTTGCTGGTATGCTTTGAGATGGTCATAGACATGTTGTCATTTTTTATCAAGAAGCTCTAGTTCATGCAACCAGTTTACTCGATATTCCTCATCTGGTATGAGGCCCTTCAAAGATACTCTAAGAGATGGAATTTCTACCTCAAGAGGTAGAATTGCTTCTGATCTATACACTAATGAATATGGTATAGCTCTTGTAGGTGTCCGAATACTAATCCTATATGCCCAAAGTGTCGGATTGAGTTGTACATGCCAATCCTTGCCTGCATCATTTACTATTTTCTTGAGGATTTTTAGGATTGTTTTATTCGATGCTTCTGCTTGGCCATTTCCTTGTGGATAGTATAGTGTAGAGAAGCGGTGTTGGATTTTGAATCTTTCACATAGCCCTCACACATCTCAATTTTTGAAAGGATGCCTATTGTCTATGATGATGGAACTAGGAATGCCATATCTGCAACTGAGATAATTGAGAATAAATGAGGCGATCTGTTTTCTAGTTATAGTGGTCATCGGGACTGCTTCAATCCACTTTGTGAAATACTTTGTTGTAGTGATAATGAACTTATATCCATTTGAAGAATGATGAATTTTCCCTACTAAATCAAGGCCACATTGAAAGAAAGGCCAAGATGTGGTGAACAAATGTACCTCCTATGCTGGTGCATGGATAAGATTGCCATGAATTTGGCACTTAGGACATTTCTTTGCAAATTGATAAGACTCTTTTTCCATCGTCGATCAGGAATATCCCATTCTCAGAAGTTTCTTGGCAAGAGTAGGACCACTTGAATGCATACCATAGATACCCTCGCGAAGCTCATGTAAGGCAGAGTCAGATTCATTATGATCAAGTCATCAAAGAAGAGTACCATCTAGACCTCGACGGTAAAGTGTGTCAGCAATTAAGGTATAACGGGTGGCTTGCTAGATGAAGCTGCATTTTTTGCTGTGAGACAAGTCGGGTGGAAGAGTATTGTTCTTAAGGTAATCATAGATTGTCCCGTATAGAGGTGAGTCTAAACCGGTTAGGGCATAGATGACTTGGGATGCAGATTTTTCATAGGCTGGGGAAAAAAATTGCTCTACCAGAAACTCATAATAACTCAGTTTCTTTGGATTTTGTAGCAGTGAAGTGATAATGGCCATCGCATTGGCAGCTCTATTGTCTAACCTTGGTATTTTCTTAAAGGTGATATGTACAAAGTACTATTTGAAATCATCCACCATTCACTTGTACGGCAACAACTTATCATCTTTTGTTTGATATTCATTGTTGAGTTGATTGATAACTAGTTGAGAATCCCCAAAGATACTTAATTCCATTATTTTCCATTCCACAACCATTTTGATTCCTGTTACCAGTGCTTCATATTCAACGATGTTGTTGGTGCATGGAAACATTAGTCTATAAGATTGTTGGCAATATAGCATTATAACAGACAATGAAAGATTGTTGGCATTTCAATAAGGATATTGAGAAGGTTGTTGATGATTATGGATATAATTGATTAAAGATTTTTACTGTCTTGATATTATTATTTTGTCATTGATGTCAAGAAATTGATTTTCTAATTCAATATGATATTGCCATATCTTGAGAAGTATGATTTAAAGAGTATAAAGATGTCAGTAAAAGACACTGGAAAGAATATGATGAATAAGGTATTCAATGGGCAACTATTACTGAGTCAGACAATGATGAGATCATGATGTTTAGATTGTTTTAACATCATATATATGTTGTAAATTGTAAAGGTTAATACTATACTATGTTATCAAGCAAAGAACCTAGTCAGAAAACCCTAAGGAACCTAGTCGGTAAACCCTAAGGTTATCGCTATTGGTTAATGAAGGCAAAATGTCTACTGAGTGAAGTTTATTATTCACCGAGTTGTTACCGAGTTGTAACCGAGCTATAACAGAATGCATTAAATGTTTACATGCGATATTTAATGAAGGAAGCTGATGAGCTAGAACTGATTAAATGATTGGTGAGCCATGGATGAAGTTTGTTAATGAATCTAAGGCAAAGGAAAGTCGGCATGAAGATCTATAGCTCAGATTGAACCGCAATACCCTGACACAAGTTCTAAGAAATGTATGCAAGTTCCAAGGCAGGGTAAAACATTTTTAGATCGAAAGATGCATTGAACCTAGACAAGTTTGAAGATCTGATGGCTATGATTGATCATGGGAAATGTGATCAAGGAGATTAAGTGGTTACCTAATTGTTTATAAATAGGAAACTGTTGATAAACAATGCATGCAGGCAAGTGTATGCACAGGGATGCTACATAGTGATTACCGAGCACAGAAGCTTGAAGACCTGTTTGAATAACAGAGTATAGAAGCCCAGCAGATGGACAAGATTAGTTCTATGTCTAGATTGTATTGAACAAATAGGAATCTACTTTAGCATTTTAGATGTGAAGTTGCAGATAGATTTTTATTACTGTTATTTTGTGAAAGTGACAGAAAATATCTTAACCAAGTGGACTTAACAGTCTTATTTGTAAAACCTCTAGCAAGGTGACATTCTGATTGAGTGTTTGAAATCCTTTAACAAGGTCACTTCTAACAAGGTGAAGATCCTAACAGATCTGAGGGAAATCCCTTAACCGGGTCACATCTAGCAATGTGTTTGTAATCTTTAATAGGATTTGCTTTTAACCGAGCATACTCTAGAAGAGTATATTTCTTAGTGGGTTCGAAATCCCATAGTGGTTTTTCCCTATTTGGGTTTCCACGTTAAATCTGGTGTTATGAGGTTTATGATGTTTATATGCTTTTGAGTTTGCATGTTTAACAGTTTTGGTTTTATTACTGAAGTAAATGTTACCAAGGTTGAATCTAATGTTTTTATGGATGATTAAGTTGTTATGATTCACCCCCCCTCTCATCTTGTTGGCTATTGGATCTGTACTTACATTAAGTATCAGAACTATCAAAGATCATGGAATTGTGTACCCTTCTGGAGTGACAAACAAGATGCCGACACCTAATCCATGTTGTGTATAGGATACATCAAATTGCAAGGTCCATTGTTTGGGTGTGACAGTGAGTACATCCATGTCTAGAAATTCCACCTGCAGTGGTTGTTTATCGGGTAGTGAAGCTTTAGCTAGTTGATCTATAATTATTTGTCCTTTGATAGCCCAACATTCTATGTACTGGATATCAAAATCACTGAGAATAATGACCCACCTAGCCAATTGTCCTGTAAGAGCTGCTTTGCTGAGTAAATACTTGAGAGGATGAATTTTTGCTACTAGCTTGATTGTGTGAGCTAGCATATAATGACAGAAATTTTGAGAGGCAAACACCATGGCTAAGCAAGCCTTCTCAATGAATGTATAATTTAGCTCATATCTGTTTAAAGTTTTGCTGATGTAATAAATAGCTCATTCCTTGCCTTCCGGATCTTCTTGTGCTAGCAATGCCCCCATGATACTTCGATTGTTGATATGTAGAGAATGAGCAGAATGCCTACTATTGGTGGTACTAAGACTAGCAGATTCATCAGATATTGTTTGAGTTGGTAGAATGATTATGTACACTTATCTTCCCATCTGAAAGGTATGTTCTTGTGGAGCAAATGGTTGAATGGGAGACATTTATCTACTAGTTGGGCTATAAATCGCCTGATGGACTATAGTCATCCCTACAATGATCTGAGTTGGCTAATGTTCCTAGGAGGTGGCATCTCCATGATGGCGTGTACCTTCATTGGATCTATTTCAATGCCCTTTTCTAACACAATGTAGCCTAACAGTTTACCTAATGTGACCCCAAAAACACACTTCTTAGGGTTTAGTCTGACCTTGAATTGCTCCAACCTTTGAAATACTTTATCTAATATGCCCATAGGTTCTTCTCGGGTGAATGATTTAGCCAGCAAATCATCCACATAGTCCTCCATGAAGGTATGCATCATATCATGGAAGATTGTCATAATGGCTCTTTGGTAAGTTGCTCCAACATTCTTCAAGCCGAAAGGCATGATGTTCCAATAATACGTTCCCCATGGACAGGCAAACACAGTTTTATCTTGATCCTTTGGAGCTATCTTGATTTGATTATAGCCAAAGAAACCATCCATTAATGATAACATTGTGT
Source organism: Cryptomeria japonica (assembly GCF_030272615.1). Classification (NCBI taxonomy): domain Eukaryota; kingdom Viridiplantae; phylum Streptophyta; class Pinopsida; order Cupressales; family Cupressaceae; genus Cryptomeria; species Cryptomeria japonica. Next base: position 458,795,348 of record NC_081411.1, read on the forward strand.
GGCCTGCTGTTAGATCCACAATTATGTCAATACTTGGTAAAGGAAAGTCATCCTTTGGACCTGCTTTATTGACATCTCTTAAATCTATGCATATTCTGATGCTTCCGTCAGGTTTTGAAACTGGTACAATGTTTGAAATCCATTTAGCATAGTCTATAGGTCAAATGAATCTGACGTCTAATAACTTCTTTAGTTCAACTTTGACCAATAATGCCACTTGCGGATTCATCTTTCTTAATTTATGTTTGACTGGCTTAGCTCCTGGAGTGATGGATAGGTGATGCGTGATCAAGTTTGGGTCTATTTCGAGCATATCAGCATATGACCAAGAAAAAATGATTTGCTTTTCTTTAAAGAATTTGATAAAATCTAGTTGTTCCTCTTCTGTCATTGGTTCCGCTAGGTGTATGGTTTTGACTGTTGCCTTGGTACCGATGTTTATTGATTGAGTTGGCTCAATCAATATGGGTGACCTTTCTTGATAATGTTTAGGAAGAGTGTCAAGTCTCCCATCTTTAGGTGCCTTGAAAAGGTTTTCACTTGCAGATGCGTCCTTTATTTTTACTTTTTTGTGATCTAATGTGGCCAGTGACTGGTTTTTAGCATTAGATCCTTTGTTTATTTCATTTTTGTGACTGAGAGACTTAGCACTCCCTTGATTGCAGTTATCGTTATTTTGTTCGCTGGTAGAGCATGTTTTCGGGTTGACTAATCATAGATACTGGACAATGGATTCATCATCTAGTAATATTAGTATATCATGGTGTTCAGGTTCTTTCTAGTCTATGAGGTCAGGATATACGAGTGGTAAGGAGTCATTTGGTGGGTTAAGATTAGTCGAGGTAAGTGTCATGACATAGGCCTCGTTATAGTTGTTCGGGAGATCGGTTAGGTTTATGATATTGTCTAGGTCTTTGATGGTATCATCTTTGATGTATCCTTGTTTGTATTACCATTTCTCATTCTCATTAGCCTCGTAGATATGTCATGGTCCAAATTCAAGTGGTTGAGACTCTACACCTTGTCCCTCCTGAGAAAGGGATGTGTATGAATGGATGGTATCTACCTCAATGTCTTGAGTAATATCTAAACAGCTACCCCATTCATATTCATTAGAATCGGTTTCAGAATTACTGTCCCAGAGTATCTCGCTTCTTCTAATAGGTATGTTATATGGTGAGAAAAGATCTTTGACAATTGATACCATTCTTGTAGTTTTTTCTGATTTAGAATCAGAATATGCTTGTATTCTTTGTATTTGTTCATACATTGTTTCTCTTTGGTGAGTAGTAATTTCTTCTGGTGGTGGCTCTACTTTGGTTTGATCAGGTTCTTGCACATGATGCCCTTTCTTATAAGAAGCTTCTTCCCTTTGAATGGCCATTTATTCTTGTCATTTCTCTTTTTCCTGACATTCTTTCTCTTTCCTTGTCATTTCTACTACTTGGTGTACTGCCTCTTGCCATGAGTTTTCATTATATTTCTTCTTTCCTTTCCACTAAGGTTTCTAATATTTATTTTGCTTTTACCTAGGTGGTACATGTTTTCCATATCCCAATCCTATTTTGTCTCTTGTAAATTATGAAGGAAGTTGCAGAGTTTCTATAATGCCTTCTTGACGCTTGCCGATAGGTTCTTTACCATTGTATTGCATCCTTTGCATGATCCGAAACCCATTTCCATATTGTTGTGTTGGTATGACCACCTCTATGGTAGCAACTCTGACTTCTTCTTCATCCTTGTCTAGCCAACTAAGGATGTCTTTCTCTTCTGATTCATTGGCCAGTGTGCCTAATTGGTTAAATTTGCCATCAAACTTGGTGATGGGCTATGTTACTTGATGTGTTGATGTAGAAGGTTGTCCATAAGATTTTGGTGATGTGGGTAATTTTGATAGACATAAGGGTTCAATAGAGTACTCCCCCATGCCTTGATCTTTGATTTTCATTGTTTTCTTAAAGTCTATGGATAAAGACTTGAGTTCTTCTATATGATGATTGGGTACTGAGGAAGCTTGGGCTTCCCTATTGTGTGGAACCAGGCTGCCTTGAGCTGCCCCATAGAATTAGAATCCTGAAAAGGGTTATTATCTACGGATACGGAAATTTCCTGTCCATTGTACAAGAACTTGATACACTGAAAATATATTGAAGGCACTTCTTGCATTTCATGTATCAATGGACAAACCAATAGAATATTGTATGTTAAGTCTATGTCCAAGACTTGGCACATAGTGTCCTTTTGTATGGGTCATACCTAAATAGGTAGTATTGTTGTTCCTTTGGATGACCTTTCTTCATCATCATGGGCTTTGATGGTGATCTTTTTGTTTGGATCAATTGACTGCTCAGAGAAGCCCAATGCATGGATAAGCTTTAAAGTACAAATATTGAGACCATCTCCTCCATCTATTAACACTCTTTTTACTTGATGTTTATAGACTAAGACTTAGATATGGAGCAGAGTTTTGTGTGGATGATTCACAAAGACATCATCGTGTTCGAAAAAGGTAAGGTTATGAGGCCCTGTCATATGAGCCACCATGGCTTGGAATTGATCAATGTCCAGATATTTAGGAACATTTGTTTCAACCAGCGCTTGTTCCAAGATATCTTTGTGTTTTGGTGAGATTTTGAGAAACTCTAGTATGGATATTTGAGTGGGAGTTCTCCGTAGTTGATCAACCAAGTTATATTGAGTCTTGGGGATAGTTTTGGATGTTGATGTGTTCCCTTTCAAGACATATTTTTGTTCTCTGGTTGTCACATTGATTGATGAATGTTCTTGTTTGTCCTTGATTTTTATGACATTTACTTGGTTGTCATTTGTCAATATGTGATTGATGGTGTTATTGTATAGGTAATTTATACAAGCTCCTTTTCTATCATTTGATGTAGAAGCTCCTTCCTTGTTGTAATTTGGAAGAGGATTTTTAAAGGCTTCAATGTCACCATTTGTTTTGAGACCATCAACTGTTAAATCACCTCTATAGATCATGTCTTGAATGATGTTCTTCAACCTCATGCAATCATTTGCGTGATGTCCTTTATTTCGATGAAAATCACAAAAATGCAAGTCATTCCACCAAGGTGGTTTGACCTAGGATTCAAAGTTATTCATGGCTAGCAATGTGATAATCTTATTCTCCAAGAGTTCTTGAAACACTGATTCTAAGGTTTGTCCTAATGGTGTATAGATGTGTCTATATGGGAAGGTGTTGGTGTTGCCTCTATAATTTGTATTATTCCCTCGGTTAATGTTGTTGCCTTGGTTAGTGTTGTTTCCTTAGTAATTTTTGTTGGTGTTTGATGTTGGATTTCCTTGATTGGGATTCTGTGGATAAATGTTAATACCTTGGTTAACATGTTTTTGATCTTTGTTGGATGGTGGGTTACCTGATAAAGCCAATACTGGTTGTTTAGACTTCACATTGTTGGCATCAACTATCCCATCATTAACAACATTTTTGTTCCTTATCCAAAATATCGATTTGTCTAAAGTGTTGTTGTTGTTTTGATTGTTAAAGGGGTTTGTGCCTAATGAATTAATACCTTCTTTAAAGAACTTCAACATTCCTTTCTTGATGTAGGCTTCCTCTACTTGGATTCCATTTTCTATTAACTTGGAAAAAGATGGTATGCATTGGAGTTTGAGTTGATAACTCATCTCACTATTTAGATTATCGATGAATATTTCCATCTTTTCCTTCTCATGCACGTCTCGAGGATATCTCGAAACCATGCATATCCACCGCTGAAGAAACACCATGAATATTTCATTGCTCTTTTGTTTGGTGTTACACACATCCAGAATGGTGATTGCGTGTTGAATGTTATAGGAGTATTGTGTGATAAATTTGTTTACCAACTCATCAAATGATCTGATGGGAGGTGTTAGCTTAGATAACCACTCCAATTAATTCCCTCCCAAACTTCTTGGGAATAATCTCATTAAGTAAGTGTCATCGTGAGAAAACTCTAGGCTCATTGTAAAAAATTACCAAACGTGATCACAGGGATCACTCCTACCATCGTATTTGTCATACTTTGGTATATCTAAATTTGGGGGAAAAGGTACCATGTTCAATCTCTTGTCAAAAGGATAAGGACATATCTTGTCCAAGGAGTATCATACCGTGGTTCCTTGTTGCATGTCCTACATTTTCCTTTGTAGTGTCTAGATTTGTTGTGTAAGAGAAACCATGGGCGCATTCGTTCTCCAAGGGAAAGGTTCCCCTCTTTCATTTAGATTGTCCCAATTGCGGGTATGGTCTTGTTCATGGGTGTTATCTAGTTCGCATGTGTTTTCTAGACCATGTGCCTCTTCTTCTCTTTGTTGTTCTTGATAGGCATAATTTATAGACCTTGTTCTTGAAATTCTCTCATCTATATTCCTTAAGTTTTTAAAATCTTCAGGAATTTGGACTCCTTTTCTAGTTAGTATAAGTTGATATTTTTCCTTATCTGCTTCGATAAGTCTTTCCATGAGTTTTTGGAATGCTGTGTTTTCTTGACATTCTTGGAGAAGTTCCTCTATGATCTCTATTTCACCCATATTGGCATACTCATCAAAAGGATTGGATAATATACGACCCATAATCGATTCTGGTTGTGATTCCCTTTGTTTAATTCTCTGAGATCGAGTGACAGTGGGCATTTAATATATTTCTATTGTGATGAATTCTTCATCTTCTATGGGAGTTCTTGGTGGTGTTGGTGGTTCGCCACGAGCTTCGTTATATGTGATACAGAAATGTGGGAACAAAGAGGGGTTAATCCATCCTCCATGATTTAGGCGTTGGTTGAATGCCACTTTCTAAATGTAAGCCCTAGTTCTCAAAGGTTCCTTGTCAAACTCATTTGTTTTTCCTTGGATATACAATCGTATGTGATGCAAGAATGTGCGATGTGATGCAAAGAGTTGACGATTGATATAGAGAAATTTATTCCTTCTTGTAAGGGCCTTAGAACTAGGTTGTCTCTTCTTCAACTTAGTTTTGTGATGAAGACTTATTCTTCTCAAAATATGAGGATTGGTCATACATGAATGATCAAAGTTTGACATCGATGTTGGATTTGGATACTTCATTTGAATACTCAATTTTTACTTTATCAAGTAGAGGTTTAGTCATATTCACCTCCATGACAAAGTGTGTCAAATGATATGGATGAAGTCTCTCAATATGGAGACTTGATTTGACAACTTAAGATTAAACTAAGTATTTGTTTTGATAGAATCCCTTGGATGGTGAAACTTTGATCAATGTTTCTGATACTCCTGATTTGGTTGGATGAAGTCTTATCCTAAGCTAGTTTAAGATTTGAAAAACTTGTTCTAAGAACACCTTGATGATTTTGGAATTTTTCTCACCAACGATTGGATTCAAAGTTTGGCTGCTAAGTTTGCTAAAGGACCTAAAAGGGTATCTGAAACTGTCGATGAAATTCTCCCAAAGTACTAGATTTGCTCTCATTTTTTACTTAAAATTGATCATACACTAAGATAGAGACTGAATACACTAACAAATGTTCAGGATGTGCTATAGAATGTTCTCCATGCGCTAAGCTGCCTTTAGTACGTGCTAGCTTAGACTATTTGAAAATGACTGATTTGGATGGGTTATGCACTATTATGTCTTGATCATGTGTTGTGGTTTGAGTTGAGAGTGCTATGAGATGCTTCTGAAGCACTATAGTGATGTTTGAATGCACTAGAATGATGCTAAAAAGTGCTACTGGGAATTTCACCAGTATGATACTAATTATGCGCTAAGTTGACTAATCAGAGTGCCAAGTTTTGGTTCAAATGCACTACTGAATTCTTTCTACGCACTAGGATGTTGCTCCTATGCACTACTATCCTGATTTCTTTGTTTCTGGAGTTTTGAATTTTAACACTTGTGATTTTAATGGATGATTTTCTAAAAAATAACTTGAAAACACGACACATAGAAGAGATAACAGTTTTGCTTATGCTAAACAAGTAGTGTATTTTCTGTGAGGATGTGTTCAAATCCCCGATGTTTTCAGTGGTTTGGATAACAAATAAGACAAATCAAGCAGACTCTTTATTCAAGGGTTATCAACAATATCATAGCCTACTAGTCTCGATACTCCATCAACTCAAATAGCCTTGTCATCCCCTAGGGGGAGCCCATTTTTTTGCCTTTTGCTAGAAAATAACTTAGAGTGAATTGCTTCACAATTGAGTAGTTATCTTGGGAGATATATGGTGAGTGATCTTGGGGGAGGATTCTTCCCCTCCCTTGCACTATGATATTGAAAATGTTTGGTAACTGACTGGGCTCAAAGTTTCTAATTCTAAAGTTCTCAATCAGCCTTTCATTCGGGCTTCAGTGATAAACTCCCTCAGGAGGCTTCCCAACCTTTAGAACAAAGGCTTTATGTATCTTAAAGATACTGGGGGAAGGTTAATTGCTGAGCAAAACCGTTGAAGGGGACTTTTGTCAACCTCCACATTTGATTATAGTGGGCTGGAACACTTGGTAATAAAGCCATTTCCCACTTAGGTCATTCCCCTCTCACCGGCCATTAATGGTGCTCTAAGAGAAACTCGCAAGGGCAGACCTGCTAAAGGATTTAAAATTCTTTTAAGTAAAGAAAACTTTTAAGAGTGGTTTGGCTTTTTGGTCACCTAGTTAAGGGGAGAGCATATACCTTCCACTTTTGAGATAAAGAAAATAAGTGTTTCTTGTTATCCCTCAAGAAAATGATTTTCTAACTTCTATTTGGAGATGTTGCTCCAAAAAGCATGGTGTTCTTTTTAATTCTTCATAGAAAAATGTTTTCTATCTATGAAAGTGAAATCCTAGTCAACAAAATAAATCATGATGTTGGTCAACAAAAGGAAAATCACGACATGAAAAACTCCTTTGTTTTGTACAAAAACAGTAAAAGTGAGATTATTTTTATCATTTGCAAAAATGAAGTGATGTTTTGTTTTATGCACCAAAGGAATAATGGAGTTCTTTTTAAGAAGCACCAAAAGAAAAATGGGATTCTTTTTAACCTTTGGAAAACTTTGAAAGTGAGTTTGTAGTTCTTTTTAACCACTAGGAAAATGAACTATTTTTAAACTAACTTAAAAAAAAGTTAGAAATAAAAATAATTAAATGCCTAAGTAAACTCCTTCAACCTGCAAACAAATATTAGTAACCTGCAACAAACAGTTAGTGAAAAATTGTAACTCTTAGGTGAGCTTATCCAAGCCTAATTTGTACTTCTATTACAAATTCTATTTTTCTTGTTTCTGAGAGAGTCACGCATTGAGATTTTGCACAAAAATGCTACAAAAAGTTACAGATGCGCTACAGAAAGACGCCTAAGCACTACACTGATTACCAAATGCGCTACACTATTATCCCAATGCACAAAAAAGAAACCGAACTGTTATGTGCTAACAGAGAGTTCTAATGCACTAGGAACAGGATCTGATGCGCTAAATGTGCTAATGAAAGTTCTCGACGTGTTAAAACAACATTCCCATGTGTGTTAATCCTGCATAAAAAAATGATATGATTAATGGGGATGGGGCCCACGGTGGGTGCTAGAAATGTGTTTGGGAAATGAGGGCTACAAAAGTTTAAAAGTCTGATTCAAAAGGCCCACACACCAATGAGACTCTTTGTGCAAGTTATAGGAACTATTTTGAATAGTTCAACTTCCCAAGGGGTGTCCCATTGTTCTCTATCTCACAGGATCCCTGAAGTTAATATTTTTTCTCTTAGATCTACAATAAACTATTATAAAAAAGTCTATAATAATTCACTTTAATACCTTTCAATCCAATAGCTTCTCACAACACACAATTCAATATTTAAAGATGATATGATGAGAATTGTAGTGTTAAAAATTGCATAAGCCTTTGTAATTCAACCTACATCTTTTGTAACCACTTTGGTGTCTATTCCCCTAACACTTGAGTAGGCTCACTTTAGCCCTTGCATTAGCCTTCCTTTTCCCTCTCAAGATGGTCAAGATCCCCCTTTCTAGCAGCTTCCTCGTGGCATCAATCTTGTTAGCTACGTGTCTCCCTTATCTCTTGCCATTGTTGAGCGTGATTCATTTGGACACTAGCGTGCCATGCATTGGTCCTGCGACATCTTAACATTCAAATGTCGGTTCTGAGCGTGCCTTTCCACTTTTCACCTACATATGTCAGTGGAAATGACTCTAAACATTTCAAACGGCTCATCAGCCCTCTTTTCCCTCCTCTTCTCTCATTTTAAATCTATCTTTTCTCTTCATTGAATCTCTCTAGTTCTTGGCCACAATCTCTCTTATTCTTTGGGCTCTCATAGCTTTCTCTTGCTACAATAGTCTCTAGTTTGGTACAACAGTCTCAAGCTCTTACATTAATCTTTTGCAACTCTTTTGGCTTTCTCAATCTCCTTTGGTAATATCTTTCTATCATACTATTTATCTCATCTTTGAGCATCTTGGGATTTATCAAATCTCTCTTCTATCATTTATCATTTATCATCTATTATTTATCTTACCTTGCATCTATCTTTTATTGTATTAATCTATCTAGTTGTTTGTGGAGGTGGAAATACTAAAACAGGGATTTGGCTGAGGCAAGTCCCCAAGCAACCCCCAAAAAATTTCCTTTCTAGCTTGTGTGCAAGTTGTATTAGAGAAGATTTATCTAGTTGGAGGCTCTATAGTGTGGACCTATTGTTTGCCTATTTTCTTCCCTTTTCTCTTATTTCACTTTATTTCCTGATTGTCTATATTTTTATATTATTGTACTTCTTTCATTTATCTATACAATTGTCAGTCTCTTCTTTGTATGGTTATTTGTTTATGTTCGTACATGATAGTAGCACTCCACACTAGAGTCCTAGTTCCACGCATTTTTCCTATTCATATAGAGCTACTAGAACTATCTAGAGAGTTTGTTTGTCTTGTATTAACTTATTTTTATATATTGTATCCCCTGGCTCACCCTTAGCACCAGTTTAAGTGAGGTAGTGGCAAATCAGTTTGTCCTCTAAGATTCATCATCTTGGAGGTGACATATCCCCTTCTCTACAAGAATGAAAAAAGAAAGCTCCCACATAAAACAAAGTGCTTCCAAGACAAATATTGGAGAACAAATTTCTTTCTTTATTGATGGGATTTCATATTTCACTACAAGCACAAAGTCTATGGCAGCTCTCCATTCCAGCTGAGTTTCGATGCATTAGCAAAAAGATGATTATCTACAATGAGAGATCTCCTTTATATGAAGAAGATCTATGAGAAAAAATAGGAAATATATAATTAACTTGATTTATTCAATGTTCAATCCTATTTGACTTAGGACTTGTACTTTCTTTACATGAAAACTAAATATGTACAAATAGACATGTAAATTCTCAAAAACAAAATGCAATTTGCAATTCTAAAACTGATACAAGAAAATAATAAGTGTCAGGTGAAACTTCTTCATCTTCATCATAATTCTTCTTTAGAAACTGCTTGAACTTATTGATGACTTCTTTCATTGTGATTCATTGGGTCCATTGATGTGACTGGAATTACCATGAGCTCTGATAATTGAATCGCCATTGCTAACATGTCCCTTTTTGTGTTTCTTTAGAAGAGATTTTAAATTGTCTAGGTTCAATAAAAAATATATTAGTTTGTCAATAGAGGGAAGTGAGAAGTCTTCCTTATCCATTTTTCATGCTCACTAATAGACTGAACTCTTGGATAATAGTTTCAATTGCTAGAAGCTTTTTATCTTCACCGACTAGTTTACATGGAAACTCAGAGATATTATTTATGATATCAAGCCTTTTCTCATTTCAATCCTTCTAAGATTTATGAAGGACTTTGACTAGTTGTTCAAATGCATCCATTTTGTATTCCAGAGCTTCCCATTGTTCAATACACATTTGCCAAGTGGGAATGAATTCACTATCAACAAGTACATCTAGATCAAAATCCTCAATATTTAGCCAAGCATCAAGGTCTCTTTCTTGTTCCTGTATTCCTTGTGATGGGTTATCTAGTGTTTGATCTAATTGAGATCTTACACTATCCAAGCTATTCAACAATTTAGTTGTAGAACTTAGAAGATAAGTTTCTTGGGACAAAATTCAGTTTGCCCACTCTACCATTTCTTTCCCATGTGTCACAGTTCACTTATCTTTTTTCACAACTTGTTCATTGATGGAGGAGACAAAAAACTCAACCATTTGAGAAGACTGAGTGATCTTGCATAATACAAAAGTGAGTTGTTCAACCTAAAGCTTGAGCTTATCTTTAGTGTCTTTATCCCAATCATATCTATCGATCAAGATTCAAGTGTTGATTGAGGATCTTCCTTGGCACTCACATGAGTTTGTTTCTTGAGATCAATTCTCCTAATCTCATAATCTCTTCCTTGAATTTCATTCCTTGATTTTCCTTGAGGTGGAATGGCAATTTCAACACATTTGTTCATTGATTCACCTACGTTAATCCTTGAAAGAGTTTTTACCTTATTGACACCTTTGGGCTTAGGAGATGTCAATTTATCATAATCAAAATAATATGTGGAGATGACTTGCTTCTTTCTTTTTGGGGTTGTTGACTACAACCAATGAGGAAGTGTAGAAGTTGCTCTTGTACAAGCCACTACAGTCTAAAGTAACCTAGCCTGTTGAGAAGTTGAAGTAGATACAATAGAATTTGTATGAGTCATTACAATAGAAGGAAATTTTGTAGCTGACATGATTGGGAGGGATTTAGACATGAATTTATCAAAATCAAGATATACCTCATTAAGCATAGTATTTGTTACTTTTAAAAGACTTGGAAAAGAGGAAAGAGAACCTCAAACATTTGTCACATTATCTTGAGCTGTATCCAAGGTTGCTTCAGTTGAAATAATAGGAGTAACATTAGAAAGGGTAGTAACCAAAGGTCTAGAAACTCTAGTAGAAATCTCAAACAAAGAAGAAACAATAGGAGTATGTGTAATGACTTGAGGAGTTGAAGTTTATATAGGAGCATCCCTGGTTCTTTGCAATCTCGCATCAACCAATTTTTTTTTCTTTTAGTTTGTTTCCTGTTTTGCAATTTCAACATTTCTTTCTATTTTTCTTTGTATTTGCTCATCGGATCTTGCAAAGCTAGATTTTTTGTGTGGACATGTTCATCTTCCTTATCCTCAGTTTGTGAGATGTTTGGATCTTTGTATGGTAAGTTGCTTCCGAAATCTAAGACAACTTTCTAGCTTGGAGCATCGAAACCACTTGGACCATATTTTCTATTAGTGAACCTTGTGGATCATTTCTAGAGCTTGCAGAGCTTCATTTCCTTGTTTCCAATTTTCCTTGGTTTGTGGAAAACCTTCCCATAGGTCCACACTTCATTCTATGAATTTTTCAGAAGGATCTCTTTAGCAGAGGTTGACCTGGTTGTTTTACATGTTACATCTTGATTCATTAGTTATTGTCTCATCTTGGGTTGATGCAGATCATCCTTGATCATATAAATCAATGTAATTAGGCATTTGGAAAGGAGTTCCCAGAATGGATAAGATTAATCTAAAGGTGAGGGGGTCCAAATTTGGCTCACATTCTTTCTTGAGCCCAAATATTGTAATTGAGCATGTTTGTAATTAGGCTTGTGTACCGAATTTTGTAAGCCAACATGTTGTGGGTAGATTGTAGGTGAATTTTATCATATAATAAAGTATATTATGCATTGTCTCCATCATGATTGTATCATTTTTGTTATGTAGCTCTTGCTACATGGTCTGGACTGTTCTATTTGAGGACTTCCTTGTTGTGACTACACCAAGTGGTATCAAAGAAAGATTTCATTCCAGAGATTATGTTGTCCTATAAGATTTTAGTTGTAGGGTGGCAGATTGAGGTTATGACTTGCAACAATAGAGGATTGGCATGTAGATGGCATAAAGAGGAAATGTTAGGGGTGGTGGAGCATGTGAAAATGAAAACATTTTTATGATGGAAATTTTGAGAGGAATCACAGCCTGATTGCAAGTTGTTGAAACAGCCTAGAGAAGAGGTTGACATGTTGAAGATGTGAGTGATGATGAGGAAGGAGAAGTAGCTAGAGAACAAGGATAAAATACAGTGGCAAATGATTCGTATGAAGAAATTTTTATAAGAGAATTATCTAGAGAGAACACTAGACAACATTTCAACCCACCCGATTATGATGGTAAGTTGGATTTGGATGAATTGCTAGATTGAATCATTGTGATAGAAAATTATTTTGATTTAAAGGCATCACTGAAGATAGGAAGGTAAGATATGCTTTCACTAATTTGAAAGGAAATGCATCTCTTTGGTGAGAAAATTTGTAGGTAGATAGATAGAGAAGAGGCAAAGAGAAGATTAAATCTTGGGAGCAGATAGTTAACAAGTTGAACTCAAAGTTTATGCATGCTAATTACCAAGTGAATCTATAACAAAAGTTGTAGAATCTGAAGTAGAAGGAATCTAGTGTGGAGTATATCAAAGAATTCTACAAGTTAAATATCAGATTTGGACATACTGGTGATGAGATTGAACATGTTTCTAGGTATTTGAATGGGTTATAGATGTCTATATAAGATGAACTTAGTCTAATCAAGTTATAGAGTGTTGAGGAAGCTTATCAATATGCCCTGGAAGCAGAAGAAAAGTTGAAAAAAAGACACAAGTAGAAGCAAAGAGGTAGAGGTGGAATATTTAAAGGGGGAAGATTTCAAGGAGGAAGAAGCCAATGGTTTTTTTAGTGGCAAATATTCACCATTCGACAAATTGTGTAGGTCAATCGCATCGGGAAATTGGTGAATAAAATTGTTATACACGTGGTCAGATCACTTTGTGTTCATGCAAAATGTATCTCGTGGCCCTTTCTTTTGCCACCTTGTGGTTGGTCATTATTTTTAAAACATGGTTTATTCGCCACGAGATCATACACAACTTTAATATTTAGTAGTTGTAATTTTGCCCTAAAGTTTTCAGACGAATGCAAGAAACCACCAATTGACACATATGCATTCGCCAATATTGACATAGGATTTTTTTAATTTTGAGGGGCCATACCTGTTAGGTACCGGAGGAAACTGAGAGGGGGGAGGGGTGAATCAGTTGTCAGTTAGTTTCAACCCAAATATAACTTAATCAAACTTGATACTTAATACCAGTAAACCAAACTTAATGTTGGTTGATAGATTAGCAGTTAATATTAGTACCGATGAAACTCAATATATATAACAGAAAGAGAAACAACATCCACAACACATAACACAGAGATTTGTACGTGGAAACCCTGTAAGGGGTAAAACCATGGTGGGAAACCTTACCCACAATCAGATGACACTACTGCAGATAGTATGTGTATACAAATGGGGTCTGCACATGCAGAAAGGCCAACCGCCTAGAGCTCACTGCTCAATCAAAAAATAAGTCACACTAACTAAAATTGGATGATTAAATCCAATGATAATGTACTGCTCAAAGTAGCATCTCCAATGTTGGATTCAGTACCAATTAAGCTCTGATAATCACCTTCAAACCTTCCTTGAACCTTCTCTATGGTCTGCTCATATGATCTTCAATATTCGCACATACCATGTTACAATAGCATAACCATATACCATCCCTCTATTCTATTTATTATTCCCATCATCTCACAGATAAGATCTTACATATATACCAAAACCTAAGACCAAATGTGTAGGTCGGCTAATTAAGAATATTACAATTAAATCAATTATAGATAAGTCAAGATGCGATGCATCATGTTGACTCAATACAGTTACAACAATATCCAATTGATTAAATCATCTCAATAACATGTCATGTTGATCTGGAATAGATAATGGATGCCAGTTCATAACCTTGGCCAATTTGCTGGTAACAACAAATATGTCAACCCGATTAGACCAATAACCAAAATACCAAAACCAAGTGTCCAAATCATGTATTTGACACAACCAAGTGATCTCTAGATGATAACAAGTCATCTTCAGTGCCGGTGAACAATATATCCTATCGGTGAGTGGTATACCAGTGATTGTGCATAAGTCACTGAACTTGTTGATGAACATAATGTGCTAGTTCAACATAACCAAAGATCTCCAGAAGGATAAGTGTTGATAAGTGTTGACATCAATGCCTAAAACAATGCAACACATTCATAATACCAACAATTTCCCCCTTTGGTATTGATGGTAACACAAGATGGAAAAACATCTAAGTGCCAAAATAGAATTCCAAAAACCAAAAACCAACAATCTCCAGAATAGATCAATACTAGAAATCAAAATACCAATGCAGAGAGTATATATCACTCACCCAATAAGTAATCTCTCCCCAAAGGATAATGTATATTTTTCCATAGATATCTCTGCCCCTTTGACATCAAATGCCAAAGCAATACAAATACCAGATACAACCAATTCATAGAACCAATTACAATAACCAATTGTTATATCCAACTTCTCCCCCTGAGAAGTAGCTCTCCTCCACCAAAGCCAGGAAAAAAGTTTCTCTGTAAATTCTGTCAGTTTGATGCCAATCATCAGTTGTCTAAGTCTCTACCGGTACGGGTATAACCCCAAGCTACTCTTTGAGATATTCAAAAGTTTCCTTAGGCAAAGGTTTAGTAAAGATATCTGCAATCTTCTCTTTAGTATTCACATAAACCAAACTCACTTCTTTTTCTTAAACATTCTCCTTCAAAAAATTATATTTGATAGAAACATATTTAGTCTTAGAGTGAAATACCAGATTCTTAGATATTTCAATTTCTGCTGAATTATCACAATAAATGATTATAGGTTCTTTGCATTTTACCTTTATGTCCTTCAACATTTTCTTAATCCATAATACCTGAGTACAATTAGTTTTGATTAAGTAAAAGCAGGTATTTGAAAGGTACCCAAACCTTGTACAAGCCAAGAGAACATAATTGCTATAAAAAAAGTGCCTGATCACTTCAAAAAGACAAAATGATCCCACCGAAAGGGATCAACCTAAGTACAATTAGTTGCTACTGCAACATATTCTGATTCTGTTATTGATAATGATGTACAACTCTGTTTCTTGCTCAACCATGAAATCAATCTGCTACCAAGAAAGAATGCCCCGTCGGTGGTGCTCTTTCTGTCATCTACATCTCCTACCCAATTTGCATCAATGTATGCACATAAATCAAAATTTTCATCTTTAGGATACCATAAACCAAGATTCATTGTGCCTTGTAGATACCGAAAAATCCTTTTCACTACTGATTCATGATTTTCTCTAGGATTACTTTGAAATCTTGAAACAATAGACACTGCATTCATTATATTAGGTCTTGTTTGTGTCAAATACAATAAACCTCCAATCATATATTTGTATCTTGTCGGATTAACAGGAGCTGAATCATCCTTCAATGTCAATTTATCAGTTATAGTCATAGGAGTACTTACCGGTTTAGAGTTTTTCATACCAAATTTCTTCAGTAGTTCCTTCAAGTACTTTGTTTGACATATGAATATACCTTTATCCATCTATGAAATCTGTAATCCTAAAAATAATTTTATCTCCCCAATCATAGATTTTCAAATTCTTCTTGCATCTTATTAGCAAAGTCTTTACACAATCCATCTTCTCCTCCAAAAATGATGTCATCAAGAAAAAATTCAATAACCTAAATGTCTTCATTAGTCACTTTGAAATATAAGTTGTTGTCAGCATTACCTTTAGTGTAACCAAGCTTCAAAAGATATTTGTCCTATCTTGCATACGAAGCTCTATGAGCTTGCTTCAATCCATATAAAGCTTTCCTTAATCTACAAACCATATCTTTATCATTTGTTAATGAAAATCCATCAAGTTGTTCAATGTAAACTTCCTCTTCAAGATCACCATTTATAAATGCACATTTTACATCCATTTGATACACTTAATAGTTCTTGTATGCTGTAAATGCAAGAAACAATCTAACTGCCTCAATTCTAGCTACCGGTGCAAAGGTTTCATTGTAGTCAATTCCCTCTTTCTGTGAATATCCTTTAGACACTAATCTTTCTTTATTTCTGATTACCTAACCATCTTCATTAAGTTTATTTCTGAATACCCATTTAGTTCCAATACATTTTTGTCTTTAGGTTAGGGAACCAATGTCCATGTATTGTTCTTTTCAATTTGTTCTAATTCATCTTCCATAGCTTTAACCCAATGTTTATCTTCACATGCCTCAATAAAAGATGCTGGTTCAATTTGAGAAATTAAACATACCTCTTCATTTGCCAGTCTTCCTCTTGTCATAACTCCTTGATACTTATTCTCAATTATCTGACTTTCAGAGTGATTCAGTCTTACATACTTGGGTGTGTTCACTTGTTGTTGTTCTTCAGTCATTGTGGAATTATCTGATGATGCTAGTGTGACTAGATCCACATTTTGTACCGGTTCAATCTGTATAGGTTCATTTATGATCATCTCAACTACCGGTTCAGAATCCATAGACCTTGAATTTCATCTAAATTGTTCATCTATCTTCACATTTGCACTCTCAATGATTTTCTGCAATCTTTTATTAAAACATCAATATGCTTTTCTCTTAGATGAATAACCAAGAAATATTCCTTCATCACTTCTAGGATCAAATTTACCAATATACTCATCTCTCCTAATGTAGCATTTGCTTCCAAATATTCTGAAGTATTTAAGAGTAGGAGTATTACCAAACCATAATTCACAAGGCATCTCACCAGTTTCACCTTTGATGTGAACTCTATTGAAAGTGTAAACCGTTGTATTCACTGCTTCTCTCCGGTACACATGAGGTAGATTTGCTTCAGATATCATGCTTCTAGCAAAATCCAGAATAGTTTTGTTCTTCCTTTCCACAACTCCATTTTGCTCAGGTGTCTGGAGTTCTGATAGTTGTCTTCTAATTCCATTCACTTCACAAAATGTATTAAACTCCCTAGATGTAAATTCACCTCCTTGATCTGATCTTAAACATTTGATTTTCTTACTGGTTTCATTCTCTACCATTTCCTTGAATAATTTGAATTTCCCAAAAGCTTCTCATTTCTCCTTGAGAAAAGTAACCCAACACATTCTAGAATAATCATCAATGATTAACATAAAGTATCTATCTCCCTGTATACTTCTTGTTCTTGTCGGACCACACAAGTCAATATGATTTAAATCAAGAAAATTATTGGATTTCTCATAAATACTCTTAAAAGTTGTTCTAACTTGCTTTCCCATTTGACATTCCTTACATACCAGATTATGAAGTTTTACAATCTTAGGTAAATCCTTTACCGCCTAAGATGAACTAATCTTTATAATGCAATCAAAATTTACATGACAGAGTCTTTTATGCCATAACCAACTTTCATCAATATGTGCAATCAAGCATGTCTTTTCATTTTTATTCAAATGAAAGATATTACCTCTAGTCTGATTACCAGTTGCAATCTCCAAACTAGTTCTATTCATGATTTTGCATTTACCATTCTTGAATTGTAACTAAAATCCCTTTTCAACTAATTGACCAACACTCAAAAGATTATGCTTCAAACCTTCAACATAATAAACGTTGTCAATATTGTGCTTACCATAAAAAGATATAGTGCCTTTTCCTCTAATCAAACAAGCTTTATCATCCCCAAATCATACTAGACCTCCATTGTATTCTTGAAAAGATAAGAATTTACTTTTATCACCAGTCATATGATGTGAACATCCAAAATCTATAATCCATTCATCCTTTTCTTCAATTTTAGCTGCCAGGGCCTATTCTACCAGTGGAACAGTAGGTGTCGGTTGATCTTATTTTATTGCAACAAAAGCCCATCCATTGTATGTCGGTTCTTCATTAGAATCATCAATAACTCCTTCATTAGCATAGTAACACGATTTGTCTCTATTCTTCTTAAATCTGTATCTCTGATATTCAGGGTTAGTCTTATATGTTCTTTTAGCTTCTTCTCTTAATCTTGCATGTCTATCAGGACATCTAGATGCCATATGACCAACTTTATTGTAGTTAAAACATTTAAATGGTGCTTTACCTTCATACTTACTTCCAATAGGACCTTTAGGCATTTTCCTTGCAAATAGTGCTTCAAGTTCTTCCAGTTCTTCATTTTCCCTCCTAATATCTTCAAGTTCTCTTGCATAAAGTACTTTCCAATCATATTTATCAGATGATGATGCATTGAAGGCTAAATCTATCTTAATTGTAGCAACATGACCAGATTCCTCAAGCTCAAATGTTGAAAGTTTTCCAACCAAGGTATCTCTAGATACTGATGTATTAGGCATTGTTCTCAACTCATTAATAGCAGTTACTTTCATTTTGTATGCTGGTGGAAATTCTCTTAAAACTTTAGAAACAATTTCATCTTCACTTAAGGAACCTCCACAACATTGTATTCCCAAAACAATTTCATTAACCCTTTCCATAAAAGTGAAAATTCTTTCATCTTCTTCCATTTTTCATATTTTCATACCTGACTTGACATCATTCCAGTTTTGCAATTTTGACAGTGGTATCTCCTTCATTAAATGTCTCCAATTTATCCCAAATAGCTTTAGCAGTAGATTGATCTGATAATCCCATGATTTGTTGATCTGACAAGGCACTCAAGAGTGCTTCTCTTGCTTTGCAATCATTCTCTTGATCCTTACCCAATGTTGGTGTATTAGGTTGATTTGGTGTAGGACCAACATAGCCATTCTTTGTAACATCCCATATGTCTTACCCAATGCAATTCAGATGTGTCTCCATTCTGATCTTTCATATACCATAGTTAGTTCCATCAAGTTTCAGATTGTCCTTCCTAAAAAAGTTAGTTGCTATAGAATCTCCTCAAGTTGTTAAACTTCTGCAAAAAGAGGACTTACCTCTGATACCAATTGTTAGGACCCAGAGGCAACTGAGAGGGGGGGGGGGTGAATCAGTTGTCAATTAATTTCAGCCCAAATATAACTTAATCAAACTTGATACTTAATACCGGTAAACCAAACTTAATGTCGGTTGATAGATTAGTAGTTAATATTAATATCGGTGAAACTCAATGCATATAACAAAAAGAGAAACAACAACCACAACACATAACATAGAGATTTGTACATGGAAACCCTATAAGGGGAAAACCATAGTGGGAAACCTTACCCACAATTAGATGATACTACTATAGATAGTATGTGTATCCAAATGGGGTCTGCACATGCAAAAAGGCCAACCACCTAGAGCTCATTGCTCAATCACAAAATAGGAGTCTTAATGACTACAATTGGATGATTAAATATAATGATAATATACTACTCAAAGTAGCATCTCCAATGCTAGATTAAGCTTTGATAATCACCTTCAAACCTTCCTTGAACCTTCTCTATGGTCTGCTCATATGATCTTCAATATTCGCACATACCATGTTACAATATCATAACCAGATACCGTCCCTCTATTCTATTTCTTACTCCCATCATCTCACAAATGAGATCTTACATATATACCAAAACCTAAGACCAATGTGTAGGTTAGTCAATTAAGAATAATATAACTAAATCAATTACAGATAAGTCAAGATGCGATGCATCATGTCGGCTCAATACAATTACAACAATATCCAATCGATTAAATCATCTCCATAACATGTTGTGCTGATCTGGAATAATGCATGCCGATCCATAACCTAGACCAATTTGCTGATAACAACAAATATGTC
Organism: Cryptomeria japonica; assembly: GCF_030272615.1. NCBI lineage: Eukaryota > Viridiplantae > Streptophyta > Pinopsida > Cupressales > Cupressaceae > Cryptomeria > Cryptomeria japonica. The sequence goes on from NC_081411.1 coordinate 458,815,043, forward strand.
AACCCGATTAGACCAATAACCAAAATACCAAAACCAAGTGTCCAAACCATGTCTTCGACATAGCCAAGTGATCTCCAGATGATAACAACTCATCTTCAGTGCCAGTGAATAATATATCCTATCGGTGAGTGGTATACCGGTGACTGTGCATAAGTCATTGAACTTGTCAGTGAACATAATGTGTCGGTTCAACATAACCAAAGATCTCCAGAAGGATAAGTGTTGATTAGTGTTGAAATCAATGACAAAACCAATGCAACACATCCATAATACCAAAAATATTGCCAATATAATTAATTATTTTTTTCTTGAGGCCAACCCCAATTCACCCCCACTAGTATTGAACGTTAATGCTAGCTCCATAATTCGCCTTCAAATTTAAAATTGCACCTCCTTAATCTAGCTCAATTTCACTAAATTTCTATATCCCAATAGTAGAATGAGGCACAATTTGAAAAAATTTATTTCATATAAATACATGAGAAGGTGAAATTTTACAGTTTACACCTTATTTGTGTTATTTAGATGAAAGTGGGGGGGGAGTGAATCAGATAAACTCACAATCCATTAAATTCATCAGATTCAACCTCGGTGGAACTTACTTGATATGCAACTATGACTGTAAATCATTCAAACTCTTAAACTGATAAACTTGAAACAACAAAACACATTTAACACTAGATTTAATGTGGAAACCCAAATAGTGAAAAACCACTGTGGGATTTCAGACCCACTAAGAAAATATACTCTTCTAGAGTATGCTCGGTTAAAAGCCAATCCTATTAAAGATTACATAAGCACATTGCTAGATGTGACCCAATCAAGGGATTTCCCTTAGATCTATCAGAATCTTGCACTTTGTTAGAAGTGACCTTGTCAAAGGATTTCAAACACTCATTCATAATGTTACCTTGCTAGAGGATTTACAAATAAGACTATTAGGTCCACTCGGTTAAGAGATTTCCTGTCACTTACAAAATAAATAATAGTAATTAAATATATCTGCAACTTCACATCTAAAATGCTTAAGCAGACTCTATGTGCTCAAAATAATCTTGTCATAAGACTTATCTTCCTCCTTGCTGGGCTTCTCAATCTGCTTTTCAATCAGATCTCCAATCTTCTGTACTCAGTAATCACCTCTATAGTATCATTGCTCTGCTATTTGTCTGCATCCTTTGTTCATCAACTTTTCCTTATTTATAAGCAATTCCAAACCACTTAATCTCCTTAATCACATTTCCCATGATTAATCTTAGCCATCAGATCTTCAAACTTGACTAGGTTCATTGAATCCTTCGAACTAAAAAATGTTTTATCTTGCCTTGGAACTTGCATACCATCCTTGGTACTTGTGCTTGATTATGACCGTTCAATCTGCACTGTAGATCCAACCCTTGAATTTTCATTGTCATTGATCCTTAACAAACTCCTTGCACGACATTCCAATCTCCTATAAATATCCATCTCATTGGCATCCTTCATTTAATAATGTATTTATTCATCCAATGCATTATGTTACTGCTTGGTTGATACTCGGTGAATACTGAACTTTACTCAGTAGACATTCTTTCTACTTTAACCGACACTGATAACCTTGGTATTTACTGACTATCTCCTTGCTTGGTAAAATAGAACAATATCAAACCTTTACTCATTCTGATGCATGAAATCTTTTCTCCTTCATATTTAGTCTTCAAATAAACATATATATAGGATATCAAAACAATCAAAATGACATAATCTCATCATTGTCTAACTCAGTAATAGTTTCCTATTGAATAACTTATTACTCCCCTTCATTTTCACATTCTTTTTGTGTCACTTACCGACATCTTTATACTCATCAAAACATACTTTTTAAGATACGGCAACATCATACTAAATAAAAAAATCAATTGCTTGACATTAATGACAAAATAATATTATTAAGACAGTAATCATCCTTTATCAATTATATCAACAATCTTAATGTAATGCCAATAATATCCCCCTTTGGCATTGATGGCAATACCAACTTGATTTATTCCAATTGATTCGGACTGTTGTTTTTCTTCTCCTATTATCCTTGAGTTGTAAACTTCTCCTATGATCTTCTCCCCCTGTCATTAGTCTTCTCCCCCTTTCATTAGTCTTTTCCCCCTTTGACAACAATGCCAAAAGTAAAACTAATTCATGATTACTTCCCCTTTTGAAGTAATATCCTTGCTTGTTAAAACATATACAAATGTATCATCTTAGTCTCGGTCAGGGCATCTTGTCTTCATTCACTGTTTCTTGCACAACTTTATATGACCTTCTAAAGTGTGTAAATCAACATCAACTCGCAAATAGTATTATGTAGAGTCATAGAATTGATGCTTTCACCGAACTTTGTCAGTGAGTACTAGATAGGGGTAGGACCCCTAACTTACTTCTGAGATACTCAAAAGTGTCCCTTGGCAGTGGCTTTGTGAAGATGTCTGCTATTTGTTCCTTTGTGCTAACATACTCCAGCACAACTTTCTTTTCTTGAACTTCTTCCTTTAGATAATGATACTTTATAGAGATATGCTTTATCTTAGAGTGCATTACCAGATTCTTTGAAATGTTAATAACACTTGTATTATCACAAAATATAGTTACTAGCTTGGTAACTGTCTCATTCATACCTTCCAATAGTTGTTTGATCCATGCTATATTGGTACAATTCAATGTTGTAGCGACATATTTAGCTTCAGCTGTTGACTGTGAAATGCATCCTTGTTTCTTGCTAAGCCAACTCACTAGTCTTTCTCCCAAAAAGAAAGCTCCACTACTTGTGCTTTTCCTATCATCAATATTTCCTACCCAATCAGCATCAGTATAGACTTTTAAGTCAAAATCATTCCTCTTTTCATATAGTAAACCATAATCTTCAATGCCTCTCAAGTATTTGAAAATTCTCTTGATTGTTGTCATATGGGTTTCTTTAGGATCTACAGAAAATCTTGCAGCTATACCTACTGCATGTGCTATATCAGGCCTGCTGTGAACTACATATTGCAACTTTCCAATCATAGATCGGTAAATTGTCTCATCAACAGATGCAGATTCATCATTCTTTGATAGTTTACAATTAGTAGTCATAGGAGTACTTACAGGTTTGGAATCCTCCATTCCAAATTTCTTCAAGATTTCCTTTATATACTTGGATTGAGTAATGAAAATCCCATTTTTCATTTGCAATATCTATACACCTATAAAATACTTTATTTTGCCGATTAATGACATCTCAAATTCTTTGCACATTTCATTTCCAAAGTTCTTGCATAAAGAATCATTACCACAAAAAATAATATCATCAACAAATATGGCTGAAATCAATATTCCATTATCCTCATCATTCTTCATATACATCTTGTTGTTTTCACTAGTCCTCATAAATCCAATCTTGATTAAGTAAGAGTGCAACCTTTCATACCATGCTCTGGGTGTTTGCTTTAGGCCATATAAAGCTTTGTTCAACTTACATACCTGATTTTTATTCTTCTCTTCAATAAATCCTTCAGGCTGTTCAATATAGACTTCTTCTTCTAGTACACCATTCAAAAATGCTGATTTAACATCCATTTGATATACCTTGAAATTTTTGTAAGCGGCATATGCCAAAAATATTCTCACTCCTTCAAGTCTTGCCATAGGTGCAAAAGTCTCACCATAGTCTATTCCTTCTTCTTGAGCATACCCTTTGCAAACTAGTCTTGCCTTATTCCGAATGACCTCACCTTTTTCATTTAGCTTATTTCTGAATATCCACTTTGTACCGATTAAATTTTTCTCTTTTGGTCTTGGGACCAATGTCCATGTTTCATTTTTCTTGATTTGTTCAATCTCTTCTGTCATAGCATTCACCCAATCTTTATTCTTAATGCCTCTTTTACTATCCTCGGTTCAAACTCGGATATCAGACATGTGTTTTGTCTCAGTTTATTCCTTTTCATTACTAGAGCATCCTTATCTCCTATAATCTGACTTGATTCATGATTTCTTCTGACATATTTTACTAATATAGGCTTGGTAGGCTCTGTATGATCTTCTTCATCACTCGATAACTGAGTATTTTCTTCATAGGCTTTCTCGGTTAGACTTCTCAGTTGGACATATACAAACTCTTCATAATCTTCTGGTTCTTTGGAGTTTCCTTCATCATTCCTTTCTGCAAATTTATCAATTTTCACATTTGCACTTTCCACTATTTTGTTAGATGATTTGATTAGACATTTAAATGCTTTACTCCTAGAGGAATAACCAAGAAATGTTCCTTCCTCGCTTTTCTGATCAAATTTTCCATTTCTGTCATCTTTGTGAATATAACATCTACTTCCAAATATTTTAAAATAACTTACATTTGGTTTCTTGTCATACCAAATTTCATACGATGTCTTCATAGTTCCTTTCTTCAGTTGTACTTGGTTCAGGGTGTAGACTGCAGTGCTTATTGTTTCTCTCCAAAATATTTGAGGTACTCTCTTTTCTATCATCAAGGTTCTGGCACAATCTACAATTGATCTGTTTCTTCTTTTAGCTATCCCATTTTGCTGTGGTGTTCTCGGTGCAGACACTTCTCTCTTTATACCATGATCATTGCAAAATAAGTTAAATTCATCTAAAATGAACTCTCCTCCTCTATCAGATCTTAGACATTTTCAACTGTCTTCCTGTTTCATTTTCAACTCTTGCCTTATACCATTTGAACATTTGAAAGGCTTTTGATTTCTCTTTTAAAAACACAACTGACATCATCCTTGAGTAATCATCCACAAATAATATGAAGTATTTATCACCATAATAACTTTGAACTTTCATAGGACCACAAAGATCAGTGTTTACAAGATCTAAAATTCCTTTAGAAGTGTAAGACTTACTTGTAAAGCTTGATTTTGTCATCTTACCCATTTGGCATCCTTAGCATATTGCATTCTTAGGTTTTTCCAAGCTCAGTAGACCTCTTACTCAGTGCTTCTTACTTATTTTGATCAGGTTATCAAAATTTACATGACAAAATCTATTATGCCATAACCAGGTGTCTTCTATTTTTGCATATAGACAATTGTTCTGAGTTGTGTCAAGATGAAATGTATTACCTCTTGTTTGAGTCCCAGTAGCAGCCAACTTTCCATGTTTGTCATGAACTTTGACAATTCCTTTCTGAAATTCTATTCAGTATCCTTTATTGTTTAGTTGTGCTACACTCAACAAATTGTATTTCAAACCTTCAACCCAATATACATCATCACATTTAGTATTGTCAAGAAGTGTGATAGATCCTTTACCTTTCACAGGACATGGTGCGTCATTACCAAATCTTACATAACCTCCATCATAATCTTCTAATTTAACAAACTTGTGTTTATCCCCTATCATGTGATGTGAGCATCCACTATCTATGATCCAAGAATCATTATTATTTATGTGTATAATTAAGGCTTTTTATTCATACCTTTCTTCATCTAATCCATCTTTGATAGCCACATATACAACTTCCTCTATCTTAGTCCCATCAGATTTATCATCTTTGGATTCCTCATCAGCTACTAGGCATGTCTTTCTATCTCTCCTTCTGAAGTCTCGGTGCCCTTTGTATTGGTAGTCTTTCTGTCTATCATCTCGGTATTCTCTCTTTTCACTAGATTCTTTGTCAGGATAGTTTGAAGCCATATGTCCAATTTTATCACAGTTAAAACATTTCAAAGGTAACTTTCCTTTATACTTACCTTTGCCTCTCGGTAACCTTCTAGCCAATAATGCTTCAAACTCTTCTTTCTTTCTGATTTCCTCATATAGTTTATGTACTTCTTCCATGTTTTTGCAAAATCTCTCACTTGCTCCACTGTGATTTCCTTCAGAATACTTATACATTCTATCATTGTAATCATTAGATTCATCAAGATGAAAATAACTGAATGCAGATTCAACATTGTTTACCGAAGACCCACTGTTATCCAAATTACTCAACTCAAAAGCATGTAGCTTACTGATAGTAGCATCTAAAGAGACTAGCATGTTTGGTACCGACCTTGATTCATTAATTGTAGAGACTTGAATGGCATAAGCAGGTAGAAGTGTTCTCAGCAACTTACTTGTTACATCCTTTTATTCAATAGTTCCTCCTGCTCCTTTGATTTGATTGACAGTTTCCTTTAACCTTGTACTATATTGGATTATGTTCTCACCTTCATTCATTCTCATGGATTCAAGTTGTCCTCTTAGACTGTCTACTTTTTCTCTTTGAACATGTTCATCACCACCATACAAAAATATAAGCTTATTCTACATAGCTTTGGCATCATTACAACCTTCTAGATCATTAAACTCTGAATCGGTCAATGCTGATGTTATTTCAATCATTACTTGAATATGTTCTTACTTTGCCTTTACCTCTTCCATTGTTAGGCCCAATATGGAAAGCTAATGTACTGAGAGGGGAGGGGTGAATCAGTACTTCAAAACATTTCTTCAACAATATCTTTACTATTATGCATAAACCGAATAGTGCAGTAACATAATATAAAAATAAAACTAATAGATAGCAATCATGCATGTTTCACTCCATAACACATATATTTTGGTTACGCAGAAACTCTTGGTTAGAGAGAAAAACTACAGTGGGGATGGCACCCACAACTTCACTACTGCAATAATAAAGAGTGCTCAATTAGAGCTTCATGTTTAGCTATTTCTGATAGCTTACCTTGTTACGAGTAACAAGATCTGTTAGATCTACCTTGCTAAAGGATTTTACAACACTTCACCTAAATGCTGCACCTGGTTAGAGGCTTTACAATTTATAGACTTGATTAGAGTCTATTACCCTGTTAAAGGTTTCTCTTTCAACTTCACAATATTACAATAAAATTATTACAAATATCTGCAACTTTACATCTAGAATATTATAGAAGATTCTATGTGCTCAGAATAGATTACCTTGCTTATAACATACCTCAGTAACCCATATAGTAACTCTGTAAACCCTTTTGTTTACTCTGTTCTTCAATCGTTCTCTAAAAACCTTCTCGGTGACCTCTGTGTCTCTGTAACAGTCTTCTTACACTCATGCACACACCTTTAACTCTTAGCTCATGCTGTATAAATAGATCTCTTATGATGGTGATCCAATTCATTGCTTCAATCTTACAAACATGATTTATTGAATGAATAACCATGCAAAATATTTCATTGGTTAGATAACCTCAAAATCATACACAATCTTTAAGTGCAATTTCCAATGTGATAACAGTTAGATATGCCTCAATCTTGTAACACATTTTCATGTGCATGTCCAGGTTTAATGAATCTGGTAACATGTTTCACTCGATGTAAATCAACTTGGTGTGTCATCTTTGCTGCGTAGTAAACATGTAAAGATACTCGGTAGACAGCTCGGTGTATACTGCATTTTGTGACTGCTTTCTTCTGTAACTGACTAGACTGTACATATCGACTAAATATTTTGGTAATAGATAACCGACTAGAGTATATAGTATAACTTTGACATAAAACTAATAGCAATCTGATAAGTAGTAACAATCTCCCCTTTTGACATTAGTTGAGATGTTTGACAAAAACTACTTTTAAAGTTATAACTCAAAAATCTATATACTTTGCAAAATGACTATACTTACAGTATATACAATAGTCAATAAAATAATATATTAGATATACTCCCCTTGTCGATATACTATACATAACTCTAATTTTGCATGCTTGGTTATCTGTTCTTGTGTTCTTTGCTTACTGTTTTGTATACTGCTCTTGGATACTCTGCTTATTCTGCTCGGTATACTCCCCATGTATACTATACTCCGAATACTATATCATTCTCTCAATACTGTATCAAAACTATATCACTCCCCAAATATATTGTATCACTCCCCAAGACTGTATCATATTACTCCCCAAATATATGGTATCACTCCCCCTTTTTGACAAACATCAAAAACTTAATTTCCATTCGGGGGCGGTAACTGGTCAAAAATGGATTTGCACTTGGTCCGGGCGTCGGTGAGAGCGACAGAGAGTGCATCCTTTACACTATCCATTAAAGAATTTTGTGCTTGAATATCAGCCAATAGTGATATTAAGCCATCTAGAGTGCTTCCCTCTTGAGTAGTAGATAAGTATGTGGCTCAGTTGATCTGTTCTTGGACTGATGAAAGATGTGGAAGGAATAATGTCTAAAGTGTTATTATGTCCATCCTGATCTTGTGTTCTTCATTTCTTAAGTCCAATTTTTGAGCCATGAGCTGTTGAAGCTTTGTATAAAAATTCTGAATTGAATTTGGCTTGATGGTCAACTTATTTGAGAGATCGGTGATCTCTTTCTCAATTGCCTCTATTTTATTCTTAATGTCTTTAATGAATTAAGAAAATGTGCAGAGTTCCTGAAATAAATAATGAATGTGCTTGAGTTGAGGAGTCAACTCAGCAATAAATTTGACAAGTTTAACTTTGCCAATAGCTATAGCTTTTTGTACCTCTTCTATCATTTTGGCAGTGATCTCTTTGTCTTTCAGCTTGCTCAAATACTCCGATGCATCTACTCCAGATGTCTCTATCTTTGTTAAGAGTTCATCCAATTGAATGTGGATGGCTACATCTGTTGATACTATAGCTTCAGGTAGCATATCTATTAGGAGTGCTTTTACCTTTTGAAGTACTTTATTTTTCTTTTGAATGGCCATTTGCTTCTCTTGTTTGGCCTTTGCTTTGCACAGTTCACCAAAATCAATGAGTGCTTGCCCCTTTAATTTTGCTATGTCTATATTGGGCAACACTATTGGTTTTGACAAATCAACTTTAAAACTATGCTTCTTCACTTTCTTTTCTTTACCTTTCACTGATGGAACTAAGACAATTGCTTGTGAGGCTTGATTACCCTCGGTAGGTTGCTCGGTAGAGGCAACACTTTGATTGGTTCCTTTAGCCTCTGTAGAGTCCTTTGGTGTCTCAGTACTTGGTGTCTCAGTTGCAACATTCTCAGTGCCAGAAGGTTCTTGAGATGTCTACTATTGAGTAGTACCTTCTCCTATTGTAGATTTGTGACCTTCAGTGCCTTGATCTGTATCCTGAGGAGTTTCGGTTGAGACAGGTTGCTTGACCGGTGGATAAGGCTGAGCTTGTTCCAAGACTGATTCACTAGATACAAGTTTTGCATATGCAGTGCCTTCTATCATTTCCTATTCCAGGGCCTCTGAATCCATGACATCTTCATCTATTTGAATGGTGTCAGTAGGGTCTTGTTCGGTAGCATCAGGACATTGCTCGGTGACATCAGGATCGTGCTCGGTGACATCAATGATTTCAACTATAGCTTGCTCATCGGCATCCTTGATTTTAAAGATTTCCCGCCACTTTGCTTTTGTCTCATTTTCTATGTCAATATATAGCCCATTCATCAGTTTTAAGGCTCTTTGTTTGACAAGAAACTTTGAATTGTAGGTTGTTAGATGTTCCTTTATTTCAGCTACTGACATATCAGGAAAGAGATGGAATAGACTTATTTCTCTAATTTGTTTCTCTGAGTCCATTGCATACTTCCACCTATTATCAATATGTAGATATAGTTCATTTGGAAGTGACTTAGCTAGTTCCAATGGAGCTAACCGGAACTTTAGAAGTGTGTAGATGACAACTTCTTCAATTTGTCTCTTTTCATCATTGTTCCTAGTTTCATACTTAACATATCTAAATCCTCCAAATCCTCCATATTCTTTCAGATTAGCACAGAAGTTTTCAACACTATGTACATTTACCTTCTTTCTCTTAACAATCTGGAATTTGCTTGCATCCTCTGATTCGGTATCACTAGACTCTTTTGCCAAAATGAGTCTCTGAGTAGATTTCTTGTATGTCTTTGTTACCTTGGGAACAGTAACACTCTTTGTCTTCTTACTTAGGGAAGTTGTAGATGCTCTAGTGTTAGGTCGCTTTACTGGAGGTGGAGTCGGTGAGACTTTTGATGTGTCCTGTTTCTTTTTCTTTAACACTTTACCCTTAGGCAATTCAGTGCTCAGTGTTATAGCCGCCTCTTGGGCTTCAGATTCCTCTTCAGTAATGGTAGTGGTGCCTTTGATAGTTGTAGAGGAAGAATCTTCTCCAAATTTCTCAGACAATGCCTTAATCATCTTTGTTGCCTTTCTTGTAGCTTTGGGTACTACAATATTCATCTTTACCTTTTCCTTTACTTCCTCATAGGTACCATACCTTAGCTTGGTAGCATGTTTGGGCAATGTAAGAAATGCATCAATTTGTTGTTTTGTGATGTCAAAATCAATCTCGTAACCCATTGGTGACAAAGATTGAGTCCTCAGTTCCACAACATTCACGTAACAGTAATCGGTGTCAACTTCAAAACATATATCATTTTTGTATTTCTCTACTAGCTGGGGTGGTATCCTATATCTGTTATGCATTTTCTCTTGAAATTTACTAAAGTAATCATCCATGATATCATTGAAATTATCTCCTAACTTCTTAATGAAGTCATTAATCTGATGGGTGATTGGTCGGTGTAGTTCCCAAACAACTTTACAGACTAATGGAAAGAATTTTTCAAAGTAGAAAAACATGCATACCAGTAGTGATCCAAACTTTAGAGTATTAGCCGAGTTGTTCTTCTTTGGCTTCCTGATGGTGTTCATATTTTCAAATAGGTTCTTTAGCAATACCTTGCATAGGTCAATTTTCATTCCCTTTTTCACAATTTTGTAAGCCAAGTCTACTGCTGCACAGGGAACACTGTTTTCCCTTGCCGATTGGAAGAAATAGTAACCCATTACTCTAATGGAAAATTTTAGTTCTTCATCAGTGACATTATTCAGTTTCAATCCTCTACAATCAGATTCCACTCCGGTTAAACTAATCAATTCCTTCTGTGATATCATCTTTTGGGCTCGAGCATGATCATAGATAGGGTAACCGGTAATTAGATGAATGATTTCCTTGGTAATCTTAAATGGTTGTTCTTCTAGCCACATGAAATCATCATGAATTCTGCTTAGAACAAACTTGACCCACTGGGGTTTGAACACACGAGGATAGGTTAGGGCTTCAGTTAATCCCTTGACTTTGATGTGCTCATACTTGTTGTTCAATATACCATCGGTACATAGCTCATCATAGGTGTCTCTAATTTCAACATGACCGAGTTCTTCAACACGACATTTGGTGAAGAATCTCACATCTTTGACTAGTAACACTCTGTCCGGGATGAGTGAAAAGGTAGTTTTGTCATCCGGTTCAGAAGCGACTTTGGGAGTCAAAGAGTATTTTAGTGAGGGTTTCTCTACATTCTTGACAACTATGGGATCTTGGATCTTGGGCACCATTTGAATATTTCAGATAAAAAACTAACAAAGAGTCCTTAGGGTTTCAGGATTTCAAATGACAGACACTTTATACTTAGTAGATAATGGCAACTAGATACGCTCGGTAAACCAGCTTAACAATGTGTTGAGATTTGATGTAAATACCTTTAATTTTCTTTGTAGGAGGTTTGATCGCCTTTGAATCGCTTGCTCTACTTTCTCAAAAACTTGGTAAGTGTAAATGACTGTGAAAATTCTTTTAAGTACACAAAATACCTTATCAGGCTCCATGTGGGTTAGGTCAAAAACATTAAATGCACTCGGTTCCTCTTTAACCGATTTACTCTCCTTTCTCCATTTTAACTGAGTAACCAAACTTCCTTCATTTACCGACTTGATAGACTTCCTGTATTCACCGACTTGACAAGTTTCCTGTAAAGTGCTTCAAAAGACTTTGATAGAATTTCAAACTTACTAATACATCTTAACTATGCAGATTTTGAATTTAGTACATAATATAATAGGAAATGTTAAGATTTTAACCTTCAGAGAATGCAATCCCTTCATACCTTTACTGATTAATTTCGAATAAGAGCACCTAACTCGATAGGTAAGGTGCTTTCTTCATTTGAAACAATTTCCTTCTTTTTCCAAATCATCTTTAATTTTTCTTTTATTTCCCCAGTGTCTTTTATAGGTCAATCTCTGCAATCTCCAGCTAAGTGTCCCACTTTGTGACAATGAAAACATGCCATACTAGGATTTCTCCATGATCTTTGGTTGTACATCCCAAACCTTATAAAATAGTTAGCACTAATATGTCCATATCTTCCACAACATTCACACCATATCCTTGTATTGTAATCCCATGGTACTACAAAATACTATTGGTAAGGATCTGTGTGAGTTCGGTAACCTCTAGCATTTGCTCGGTGTGCATACCACATATAGTTATTTTGCTTAAACAACACTTCTCGTTACTATGTCCATATCCATTGCAGTTTTTACAAAACCTTTTGAATTTTGCCTTCTGATAATTGTTAACAGACTTTGTCCTACATTGATTAGATGTGTGACCATATTTATTACAATTGTAACAATAACCATTGGACTTAGTGACATTCAGTTGCTTACCTTTTCTGATTTGGCATATGTTGGCAGTGTGACCTTGATTTCCATAGTAGTTGCAAATAGGCTTCTTTCTTTTGATGTTATTCCTATTTCTAGCTTGCTTTGATGATTCTCCTCTATCGGTAGTATGAATTCCCTTCTCGGTAGAGTCTTTTCCTTTGTAACCGAGTCCTGCATCTTTGTTGGGTCTTCTTGCATTCAGTTGCTCATCCAACATCTTTGATGCTTCATAACTCTTCTTCAGTGTTTCTTTGGATTTCTTCTCTGTTTTAAGTTCATCGGTTACCTTTGATACTTCAAGTTTCAATGCTTGATTCTCATCATTCTTCAAAATTTCTTCATGATGTGCATAGCCTAGTTGATCTAATAGGTTTTGTTGAATTCCAGTCAACCTTGTGATTTCATCATTCTTATCAGATACTAAGACTTCAAGTTGTTGTTTCTCTCTTTCTAGATCTCTTACTTTATCCTCAGCTATTCTCAATGCATCTATATTTTCAGTCATCTGTGTGCTAAAATGTTCATGTTCTCTTTTCATTGCTTTTAGTTGATCAGCCAGTGCTTTGTTCTTTTCTTTCAATACTCCAATCATTTCTTCAGTCTCTTCAAATATACTGTTCTCAGATGATGTCTCAATTTGTTCCACTAACTCTTGAGAGTCCTGTAAATCATAAGATAATCTTCTTCTCACTTTGAAAATTTTTTGCATTTGCCTTTGCATGTCTACAATCACTTGATTAGCATGATCCAGCTCTTCTTGCAGATACACAATCCTCCGAGATTGTTTATAGCCTTCCATTGATAAGATCTTTCTCTTTAGGTAGTTAAACCCTTTTCCAAGATTCGAGCTCTGATACCAATTGTTAGGCCCAATATGGAAAGCTAATGTACTGAGAGGGGAGGGGTGAATCAGTACTTCAAAACATTTCTTCAACAATATCTTTACTATTATGCATAAATCGAATATTGCAGTAACATAATATAAAACTAAAACTAATAGATAACAATCATACATGATTCACTCCATAACACATATATTTTGGTTACACAGAAACTCTTGGTTAGAGAGAAAAACTATGGTGGGGATGGCACCCACAACTTCACTACTGCAATAATAAAGAGTGCTCGATTAGAGCTACATGTTTAGCTATTTCTAATAGCTTACCCTGTTAGGAGTAACAAGATCTGTTATATCTACCTTGCTAAAGGATTTTACAACACTTCACCTAAATGTTGCACCTGGTTAGAGGCTTTACAATTTATAGACTTGATTAGAGTCTTTTACCCTGTTAAAGGTTTCTCTTTCAACTTCACAATATTACAATAAAATTATTACAAATATCTGCAACTTTACATCTGGAATGTTATAGCAGATTCTATGTGCTCAGAATAGATTACCTTGCTTATAACATACCTTGGTAACCCATATAGTAACTCGGTAAACCCTTCTGTTTACTCTGTTCTTTGACTGTTCTCTAAAAACCTTCTCGGTGACCTCTGTGTCTCTATAACAATCTTCTTACACTCATGCACACACCTTTAACTCTTAACTCATGCTGTATAAATAGATCTCTTATGACGGTGATCCAATTCATTGTGTTGATCTTACAAACACGATTTATTGAATGAATAACCATGCAAAATATTTCATTGGTTAGACAACCTCAAAATCATACACAATCTTTAAGTGCAATTTCCAATGTGATAACGGTTAGATGTGCCTCGATCTTGTAACACATTTTCATGTGCATGTCTAGGTTCAATGAATCTGGTAACACGTTTCACTCGATGTAAATCAACTCGGTGTGTCATCTTTGCTGCTCGGTAAACATGTAAAGATACTTAGTAGACAACTCAGTGTATACTGCATTCTATGACTGCTTTCTTCTGTAACCGACTAGACTGTACATACCGACTGAATATTTTGGTAATAGATAACCGACTAGAGTATATAGTATAACTTTGACATAAAACTAATAGCAATTTGATAAGTAGTAACAACCTTCATTCATTCTCATTGATTCAATTTATCCTCTTAGATTGTCTACTTTTGCTCTTTGAACATGTTCATCACCACCATACACAGATATAAGCTTATTCCACATAGCTTTGGCATCATTACAACCTTCTAGATCATTAAACTCTGAATCGGTCAATGTTGATGTTATTTCAATCATTTCTTGAATATGTTCTTGCTTTGCCTTTACCTCTTCCATTGTCATGGGGTAGGTGCTAGGTGCAGTGTAATCATTCTCCAGATAATATGTTGCATATTCTCCAATTCTTGATAAGTGCAGCTTCATCCTTTTCTGCCATGTGGAGAAACTTGACTTGTTCAACTTTGGTGCATCCCTTTTATACATGTTCAGATCTTGCCTCAAGTTCCTTTAAACTTTTCTTTTGGAGTTCTGGCTCTGATAACAATTGTTATTTAGATGAGAAGGGGCGGTGAATCAAATAAACTCACAATCCATTAAATTCTTCAGATTCAACCTTGGTAGAACTTACTTGATATGCAACTATGACTGTAAATCATTCAAACTCTTAAACTGATAAACTTGAAACAACAAAACATATTTAACACCAGATTTAATGTGGAAACCCAAATAGGGAAAAACCACTGTGGGATTTCAGACCCACTAAGAAAATATACTCTTTTAGAGTATGCTCGGTTAAAAGCCAATCCTGTTAAATATTACATAAACACATTGCTAGATGTGACCCGGTCAAGGGATTTCCCTTAGATCTATCAGAATCTTGCACTTTGTTAGAAGTGACCTTGTTAAAGGATTTCAAACACTCATTCAGAATGTTACCTTGCTAAAGGATTTACAAATAAGACTATTAGGTCCACTTGGTTAAGAGATTTCCTGTCACTTACAAAATAAATAACAGTAATTAAATATATCTACAACTTCACATCTGAAATGCTTAACAGACTCTATGTGCTCAAAATAATCTTTTCATAAGACTTATCTTCCTCCTTGCTAGGCTTCTCAATCTATTTTTCAATCAGATCTCCAATCTTTTGTACTCGGTAATCACCTCTGCAGTATCACTGCTTTGTTATTTGCCCGCATCCTTTGTTCATCAACTTTTCCTTATTTATAAGCAATTCCAAACCACTTAATCTCCTTAATCACATTTCCCATGATTAATCTTAGCCATCAAATCTTCAAACTTGACTAGGTTCATTGAATCCTTCGAACTAAAAAATGTTTTATCTTGCCTTGGAACTTGCATACCATCCTTGGTACTTGTGCTCGGTTATGACTATTCAATCTATGCTATAGATCCAACCCTTGAATTTTCATTGTTGTTGATCCTTAACAAACTCCTTGCACAACATTCCAATCTCCTATAAATCTCTAGCTCATTGGCATCCTTCATTTAATAATATATTTATTCATCCAATGCATTCTATTACTGCTCGGTTGATAGTTGGTAAATACTGAACTTTACTCAGTAGACATTCTTTCTACTTTAATTGACACTGATAACCTTGGTATTTACCGACTAGCTCCTTGCTCAGTAAAATAGAACATTATCAAACCTTTACTCATTCTGATGCATGAAATATTTTCTCCTTCATATTCAGTCTTCGAATAAACATATATATAGGATATCAAAACAATCAAACTGACATAATCTCATCACTATCTAACTCGGTAATAGTTTCCCATTGAATAACTTATTACTCCTCTTCATTTTCACATTCTTTCTGTGTCACTTACCGACATCTTTATACTCATCAAAACATACTTTTTAAGATATGTCAACATCATACTGAATTAGAAAATGAATTTCTTGACATCAATGACAAAATAATAGTATTAAGATAGTAATCATCCTTTATCAATTATATAAACAATCTTAATGTAATGGCAACAGTTTGGATCGGTCTGCAATTCCAAAACCCACATGCTCTTCTCTGGACACAAGTTGTTGAGGAATTATTTAGATGTTGAGTCACTGATGGAACCTGTCACTATGAAAGTAATGGCATCTGACAAAATATATAAGATTGATGTTAGTGTTTGCCATTTTGATTTGTTAGTGTCTCCATGTTAGCCATTTTGATTTCAGAATTTTCTTGCAGCTTAGTTGCTATGGCTTAGTTTTTTCCTTTTTAATCTGTTATTCTTTGCATGGCATGCATTGTTACAATAGTCTACACTTCCAGAATGCACATGCTCTTCTGTGGACACAAGTTGTTGAGGAATTATTTAGATGTTGATTTGTTGACGGACCTTGTTACTATGAAACTAACGGTAAGTGAAAATTTTTATAAGATTGATGTTAGTGTTTGCCATTTTGAGTTGTTAGTGTCTCTGTATCTATCATTTTGATTTCAAAATTTTCTTATAGCTTAGCTGTTATGGCTTAGTTTTTTTTTATTTTAATCTGTTATTCTTTACATAGCATGCATTGTTACAATAGTTTGCACTTCCAGAATCCACATGCTCTTCCCTGGACACAAGTTACTGAGGAATTCTTTAGATGTTGAGTTGCTGGTAGACCCTGTCACTGTGAAACTAATGGTAAGTGACAAAGGATATAAGATTGATGTTAGTGTTTTCCATTTTTTAGTTGTTAGTGTCTCTGTGTCTGGCATTTTGATTTCAAAATTTTCTTGCAGCTTAGCTATTATAGCTTAGCTTTTTCTATTTTAATCTGTTATTGTTTACATAGCATGCGTTGTTACAACAAGCTACAAAGTTTCTCTATTTTATTTTTCCTTATTTTTATCTATTATAGTATTTCATAGCTTGTAGGAATCAAATTCCTTCTTGCATGGCTTTGTTTTTTCCATTTTAATTTGTTATTCTTTACATAGCATGCATTGTTACAACAAGCTACAAATTTTATCTATTTTATTTTTCCCTCTTTTTATTTGTTACAGTATTTCGTAGCCTGTAGGAATCAGATTCTTTCTTGTAGTTTTTGTTAGTAAGAGATGTCAAGTGACAGGACTCTTGAAAGTGATGGAGGGAGGCCATCCAAATGCAAAAATAATAATATAAGGTCATACTTTGGCACTCAATAGAGTAGAGCTACAAAATCAGCACTTGCACCCAATGCCTTTGGCTCTATCACAGAAAATGTTCCAATGGGTACCCAGAGTAACCAGACTAAAACAATCATCTTGGTTGATAGTGTCGGTGATGCTATTGCTAACAATGCCACTGCTGCTAGCAATGCCAATGATGTTATTGATAATGCCGCAAATGTTGGTGTAAATGGAAGTGATGATGTTGCTGATAATGTTAGTGATGTTGCTACTAACAATGGTGGTAATGGTGCCACTGATGATACCGGTAATTTGGCTCCTATCTGCGCATGGAAGAGGGAAGAAAATCAACAACAAAAATTGGGCAAGAGTGGGATACGACAAGGTCATTTTAGATAAGTTGGAGTTTAAAGTACACATTCATTGAGCCAATGCCAAATATAGAGAAAGAAAAACCTCCAACGGAATGCTTGTGTACAATATATACTTGGAAACACGGTAAGGACAAAAAACTGTAGCTCAAATTGGATACAATAGAAAAGCACATCAGCAAAGTTTATGAGAAATAAACCATAGACAAAAAGGAAGTATCAATGGTTAGATGGAAAAACAATGAAGAATGTAAGCATGTCAGGTATGCAGAGGAATATAATGCAAGTAAAGAAAAACAGAAGGAGAAAGGAAAACACATGGGTTCACTTGAAGCTCAATTTTGAAAGGTTATAGATGAAATATATAGGTCCAAAACTGTTTAGTTGGCTACTCATTTTAATCTTTTGAGTAGAGGTTGTCTTTTGATAGACTACTCTGATATTGCTGGATTATTAAGATTTCTCAGTGTTTCAAGATATCCTGCAACTCATTGGTCAATAAATAGTGGATGGGATTTGGTGAGTTGTCTTGCTGAAGTGGAAATAACCGATCTACGAGAAAAAGTAAAGGAGTCAAACCATATTGCATTATCTTTAGATGAATTTATAGTGGTGGACAATACTTGTTGGATGTGTATGCATGTGTATATTGTTTAGAACCATGTTTGACATTCTCATCTACTTTGTGTTGTTAAGATGGAGAACACCAACGCATAAAGTATGTATGAACTAGCTAAAAAATCTTTAAATGAAATTCCCAATATGGATGACTTTACAATTACCAAAAAGTTGGTGTGTGTAGGAGAAGATGGAGCTGCAATGATGCAAGGTCATAGGAACAATCTATGCGAAAAGCTACAAATGAGCATTGCACCATATATGGTTCTCATTCACTGGATGGCACACAGACTTAATTTACCACGTAAAATTGTGCACGGTCATGAAGAGGTAGTGAGAGTTGATGAATTAATTCACGAGCTCTACGCATACTTCTACCGTAGTCCTAAATTTTTTTTTAGAATTTCATAAATTTGCTGAAGGAATAACTAATGGTAACAAGCTACTTATGGATGTTGAGACGGCCAGATGGATCTCCATTCATGGACCCACAGAACGAGTTTTCTTAGATTATAGATCCCTGGTTGGTCTAATGTACGAACAAAGGAAAGACACTCAATGTGCTACACTTTTGCATAGGTTAATTGATGTAGAGACAATGTTAACCATGGCTGGTATTCTTCTCCTGTTGGACGAAATGAACTCACTTATTAAACAAGCCCAATAGAGAACTATGCATGTTCAATAATATGCTACATTGCATAGAATGATTGTCATGGGAATTGATAATCAATATCTAAATGATTATCCATTCAATGATAAAGCATTTAGTAAATGGAATCAGATTACAGATTTGGATCGTGCTGATAATTATTTATGGTTTAATGATCACAGTGAGTTATGTGTCCATGTTCATGGAAAGCAGATACCAATGTTCTACTATGGCATGTGTTCTAGCACATGGTCTACTAGAATGAGAGATGGACCTATTACAGTAGAACATTTCAAGGACATTATGATTTTTGTGAAAACCAATTTATAAAAGATTGCAAAAGAGGTTTCAACACATATTTTAAAGCGATTCCCTCGGGAGGAACTATTAGAAGCCATGTCTATCGTCTATCCTAATTTCTGGAGAATGCTTGATCCATAATATTTTCATAAGAGGCTATTGGAATTGGTGAATTATTTTGGTAAGAGTGCCAATTTCAAAGTTGATGGAAAGGAAGTAGAAGGAGCTATAAGTAGAACTAAGCTTGTAGAGAAATCTACCCATTTTACAATAATAATGCATGAATAGGTTAAGGATTTGGATAGTCCATACCTACCAGGATCAATAACACAACTTTGGGCAAAAATAAGTTAGATCTTAACGTTGTGTGATGAAATCTCAGAATATTTAAAATTGGTCAACTTGTGTCAAACGATGATTTTGGGTTTTTTTGAGGATGAGAGAGTTTTCAGTGCATTGGGATTCTTAAAATCAAAGACAAGAAATAAACTCGGCAAGAACTTGGAAGTTTGTTTGAGGATTTATGCTAGTCGGTATAACATCAAAAAAGTTTCCTTATGAGAGGGAACTCACACACTGAACATCCACAACTGAAAGGAGAGGGTTAGGAAACATTTTGACTAGCAATGACAATGTTAAAACATAGATCTCATCAAGTTCTAGTAGTCATGTTGAGAATAACGCAAGCAAGCAAAATGAAGGGGATAACGAAAGAGAAAGTGAAGTACAACTCGATGAGATGAATTGGCAATTGGATTTGGGTCAATTGTGACATGTCAACTATCAGTCAGTGAGATTTAACATTTTGTAGGAGACTGTTGAGACCTAGACTATTACTAGGTATTTATACTGCTTACTGCAATTCATGAATCATGAACGGTATTGCAAAGTCCAAATTTATTTCTTTATAATAGTATAAATCCACGTGCACTTTTTAATTTTTAATTTATAAATTATATATTAATTTGTTGCAATGTTGAGTACCTTTACTGTGTTGCATGTTTCATTGTATAATCTTTGTAAACATTATCTTCAATTTGGATTTATTAGATTTCCAATTTCTGTTTATCAAATTTTCTTTCCACAGAATTTCGTGGGACCATCTTATAAAAAATTATCAAATAAATTTTATAATAGTTTAATATTTTTTAAGTTGTGATTTACCTTTAAACTATTAATTTTTTAAGTCTTCAAGTGGTGGGTCCTAGTCCTACTAACAATATACGATGACATGAAATAGTGCCACGTTGGTTTGGTACTATATGAGTGGTTAGTTCTATCGCATTTTGTTCAAGATGGGCCTACCACTATAGTGCAACGAAGCCACAACTTGCCACAGAGCTTCATGGGACCCTCTTATAATCAATTAACAAATAAATTATTGTTCATTCTTTAAATAATGGGTCCTACCTCTGATATGCGATTATGTGAAATTATGCCAGGTGTCCCCTTTTATTAGAAATAGATGCAAAATAATCAATTTACTACTATTGATGACCTTCTTGACCGATTAAGATCAATGGGTTACGTTCAAAACTATGGGGTAGGGTTTGTTTTATGTTGTTGTTCATGGGTAGTTTCTGTTGGTTCCCCTCGAACATGCCTAATCACTTGATAATTGCACTCATTTTTAGATAATTCAATATTTATGAAGAGTCGTAGTTGATGAATTTGTGTAATTCAGACAGTCCAACAATACAACTCCAAGCATTAGCAATTTAGCATCTAACAAAACTGTAAGGGTTTGAACTTCAACACTTCTGAGTGCGGTGTCAAGTACAAGTAAGTTGGCATTCTGTAGTTTCGTTTAATTTTTTCTATCTACGAAAGAGTTTTCTCAGTATTTTAGGCTTAGTTTTTGAAAAGTAGTACTCAGATTGTGATTTTGCGAGATCATAAATTTTAAATACTTAATTTCATTTTGGAAGCATTGTTTGTACATTTCTTAAATACTATAAGCTTAAATAGGATGATTGGAAATTAAATAAGAGGTTCAGCTAATGCTAAGAGGACCCTAGATGAAGATATTATTGCTCAATTGCCCGTTTCTTTGAAAATGGGAAGGCATGCCAAGGTTACAGATATTATATCTGATATAGTTGTGGACATGGCAACATTGTGTGGGGATCCTTACACACCGATTAGCGAAATGGATTTGTTCATATTTTTTTACAACATGATTAGAGCCCCAATTCCAATGAATAATTTATGGAGATTGGATTTGGGAAGGCTTGTCGTCCCAGATCTTTTTGTCAATGTAGACCAAATTAGAGCTATGGAAAAATCTATAATTCACACAGTCAATCTATCTCGAAAGAGAAGAGTGTTTTGTTAGCCAAGTTTGTCAGGGAATCTATTTCTAAACTAGGTACGGGTGCCCATTGATTTTCTATCTCTAGTGAGGGAATACGATAGGGACAAAGGTAGCTTCAAGGTTAAATGGCTTCCATTTCATAGAAGGAAGAAGGGGGACAAGAAGCCAATTGCATTTTGGAAGACAGATGTTGAGCCCTTTGATTATGAATTTTTTGAGGATTATTTCATATACACTTACTTTGCACTTTTCTAAGTGTTTGGAATCGATATAAAGTCCAAGATGCCTATGCATCTTATGATGTTGGCCGCTGAAATCCAACACACTTATAGAAACACCTTCTTTGACTTTTCCTCGTTCATTTCCAATGCTATTCATGAAGCCCTTTTGGATATCCAAAAGGGTATCCCTATTGTTCGATTTAGGTGGTATTCTCTATTGTGCCACATTCTTTTGTATGGTGGAAGCAAGGTTTCTCCTCGCCCTTGGGGCCCATAGCTAAATTTGAGAAATGTAGATGAACAAAACCAGAGGTTGCCTATTCAAGAATGGATGTATTTATGTTACATCCACTATGACAACTCCAATTATGTCATGTCTGAGGAACTCTTTATCAAAGTTGTGATGCGAAATTTGGGGTACCCAATCAATTGGAGATTATCAGACATGATGAGGAGATTTTTTAGGCCTCTTGAGCTAGAGCCCAAGATAGGAATCTTCCATAACTAGGGAGTCTGGTTTTTCTACCCCAGGTACATAATCATCAGAGTTTACGGTGCACCAGTTAAACCTCATGTTTTTTCCTAGATATGTACCACATATAATTGCTTTCTTAGAAATAATTTGGCAGTTGAATGAGTCTGACAAGGCTCATTTATGAAACCCAAAGGTAAAGAAGGGATCCTTCCTCCCAAAAACCATATTTTTTGTGGTTTTAAGATCTCAAGAAAAGGAGGATTCAACCTGTTATATTACAAGTTACTGCCATACAAGATGAATTTTACAAAATTCAGAAATTTTGATCTAGAACACTTTATTGATCAGACCAGGGTTGGGTTTAGATTTGCAGCCTTTGTTCATGAGCATAATTATTTTGAGGACTTAATTATAAATTCTTCTTCTAATGTCGAAGTTTAGTGGAGAATACCCATGATAGAAGAAAAAATGAAAAAGATTGATCCAACATACAAAGTGGTATACACTAAATTGGAGGAACGGAGTGTCATAAATTTTGAAAGAGTAAAGGAGGAGATGACTTTATACCATTGGCATGCTCTAAATTTATGTCTGAGGATAAGTTTGTGAAGTCTTGAGAGTTTAGGGACTTTGTCCTAAAAAACAAAAGGGAGAAATTTTCCAATATGCTCAAAGAAAGGTTGGTATCAAGGAATCTGGCAAACAATGATATTGATATATTTATAGCTGAAGTTTTAGAGAAGGTTAATTATTTCATATCAAAGATGACCCCTAAGGAGGTAAGACATTTTATAAGGAATAGTGGATGTTTGTTTCTTAAAGGATGGGACCTCTCTTTTGCAATTGTATTGGACACCATAAGAAAGGAATCTTCAGAGTTGGCAGCTTTACCAACTAAATAGCAAGCACAAGAGTTGTATTTTGGGTCATATTATAGGCCTCAGTATGAGGCATTGACAATGTGGTCAATATTTAATGATGACTAGATTCAGAAAGCCCACATTAAGAAGAGGGTAGGAGATCTTACCAATAACTTGACTGTTATAAAAATGAGACCTCCTGATAGATCTGCAATGCTCTTAACAAAAGAGACAACGACTTCTCAAGAAGATGTTAACAAGCTTATAGAAGATTTGAGTAAGTTAAAACTTCAAAATGAAAAATTGTTGCAGGAGTATAATAAGGTGGTGTCACTCCTACCTTCTCCACATCCTACTTCAAATTATTTTTCTTCTTTAAGTTCACTTCAGGGATAAAGGCGCTCAAGGCTGAAGTAGCAAGGTTGGAAGATGAGCTCAAAATGAGCAAAGTGGCTGAGAAAAGTTCAAAAGATGATGAAGAGAAGAGAGTAAGTGATTTGGTTGAAAATAATAACACCTTGTCACATGAGATAAAGGCACTCAAGGATGAAGTAGTAAGTTTGTAATATGATTTCAAAAGGAGCAAAGTGGCTCAGAAAATTTCAAACGATGATGAAGAGAAGAGAGTCATTTATTTGGTTGAAGGGAATAATTCCTTGTCATAGGAGATAAACGTGCTCAAGGATGAAGTAGCAAGGTTGGAAGATGAGCTCGAATAGAGTAAAGTGGCTTAGAAAAGTTCAAATGATGATGAAGAGAAGAGAGTCAGTGATTTGGTTGAACAAAATAGTACCTTGTCACATGAGATAAAGGCGCTCAAGGCTGAAGTAGAAAGGATGGAAGATGAGCTCAAAATGAGAAAAGTGACTTAGACAATTTCAAATGATGATGAGGAGAAGAGAGAGTGATTTGGAAAAAGATAATAATACCTTGTCACTGCACCCTTCTATTTCCATGCTAGAGGTCATAGATGATTCATCTGTGATGACTAAAAATCAGCATGAACATAGGATAACCCGCATCTACAATGTTGTTGAACTCATTTGGATGACTTATAAAGAATTACTCAATACAATGAATGAGTCTCATGTTAGGGAAACAGTCAGATTGAGATGCTAATTAAAAAAATTGGTCTCCTCAAATCAAATGTTTACAATTGTTGCTAGAACATGCAAATTTGGATGATATTACTGGCAATTCCATTTTAAAAATTACTGAAAAATTTGATGAGTTGTACAATATTATACAAAATCATATCTTTTTTAGGCACGCGTTTATTCAGTTGGTGAGGTTTTATGACGATCGACCAATATAGGTTCCTCCTATTTTGACAACAAAATGGGAGTTGAAGAGATTATAAATCTAGAGGTCTGATTTTTTCCTTAATGTTAGACAAGCAACAAGAGGATATGATAATTTTGGTGTTATAAACATGGGAGTGTTGAATTCTATGTTGGACAAACTTTACTCCATTGAGTATTGGATGTTCGAGTTTTGTAGGATTGTGGCGATAGTGCATGATCAATATAAGAATGATCATATGATGTAAGTCAAACAGTTTCCTGGTAGTGGGCCTACTAGGTACTAAGGTAGAGAGCTTTTCAAACAAACTTACAAAGAAAAAGCTCCATTTGTAATTGGAGATGAACTTTTTTTTACAACTACATGTTACATATATATGTATACATACATACATTTATTAATTCTAGTATCCATGATGGGATAAATTTTATTTGTCCTACTTCTCATTACTTGGATCTGAAACTGAATATGTTGTTTACTTTTTAGCTGAAAGTGAATATATCATTTATTTTACAAGTTGTCATTGCATATGGGAAAGTAACATATAATCCAATTATACAGAGCCCCACCAAAATAAAATTTCTTAGAATCCTTTAAAATTAAAATGAAGACAAGATTAAAACAAAGTTACATAGTCTTAGAAGATAGATGAAATTGTAATTTATATTATCTCTTTCATAGAAACAAGTTTACATGGCACTGTAGCATAATTTACATCTTTGGGATGGCTTGTGTTGACAATATACATTATAAAATCATCATGTAAGTTTTTATAGGGTGCTCGAGTTTGTATCTAATGGAAGTCTAATTTGTTGTAACTTATGCTAAGCAAACTGCAAATTTGTTAGCATTTCATATTTGGAAGAGGAATCTAAATTTGACACCAATGTTTCATTCAATATTGCATTCAAAGTTATCAATGGTTCGATGTAACCCAAAAAACTCACCTCACTACTATCCTTAAGAAACTGCTCTACATCATTGTTCATTTTCTCCTCCATCTTCTTTTTGAAAGTAACATTTCTAATGTATTAATTGTTTGTGTCAACACTCTTTGCCAAACCAAGCTCTATCATTTTTTTTTCATTTTCATCCATCTTAATCACATTTTTTGTAGTGATACCCGAACATTCCTATTGTTCCCATAGTTTTTCACATTTTTGAATGATAGATGATACCTTTACTGAGGCATCAATGCATGTGTGAATTCTCTTCATTGCCAAATAGTTGTCACTGACTTTATAGAGTGTTTGCAAAATTTGTTTTACAATTTCCTCTCTTGAACAAACCTCTCTATTTTGACCAATGTATTCCTTGACCTTTGCATAGTGTCCTCTCACACTTTCATTCAATTGAAACCACTGACACAAATGGTCATTCCTCTGCATTAACTGCCCCCAAATTTTTTCTTTTACATACCTCATTGTCTTTTTAGAATTTTCCTTCATTCTATTCTCCAAAGTTTTAATCATATTTTTAGCCTTCTGCAGCTCTTGTCCCATTTTCTAACTTGATTTTCTTTCTTCCTATTCTTTTTCTTACCGTTGTTTTTCCTTTGCCCTCTGATGATCCAATTTCTCCTGTAAATGTTTGTTTGTGGCAGAAATAGTCTCCACACTATTGTATAATCTGGCTGAAGTGGCTTTTTCGTTGACTAATTCTTTATTACTTTCAGTCATTTTTCATTTAGTTCATTCAGTTGTGCCTCTATCTGTTCAAGCTCTGTAATTTCTGATGCAGAGTCAAATTTTTTTATCCTTTTCTATAATTCAATCCACTTATTATCTGCTCCTTTCCTCTTTTCTTTCTCATTTTCCAGGTCTTCTTGTAAGTTTTCTATTCGTTTCTCCAACTTACTTTTCTCTCTCAACATCTTGACCAGTGTTGTGTAGACCACTTCGTTGGTCTTTTTTGACACATTAATTTTGTCCACATTTTTTACTTCAGAAAATCCATATGGAAGGTGCTAACGTGAAATTGAGAGGGATCTATTTGACTCTGTGGTAGATTTTAATTATTATCTGGGGGCACAACAACCATGTACTCCATTTCATTGTTTGGGTCATATGTGGGAATTACCCTATTTGATGCAGGCCATTCCTCAGAAGCAGCAATAGCCACATCCCTCTTCAATTTATTCTTTTTTTCTTTATTCATATTATATTTTTGTACAAATTCATCAAAGTAAGTATTGTAATGAAAACCTAGGGTTGCTGACGCATTTGAATGTTTCAAAGGTGAAATAGCATTTGCAGTGATGTATGCACCTCCACCTATGCTTGCATTTCTAACTAATGCATTTTGAGGATTAACAACACCCATTCCTAATCCCATCCCACTGTCACTTGCAAGTGGAGTTTTTGGACTCTTTTGAGGGATTTGTTCTAAAGCTTCAAATAATATATTTGGAGTGGTAATGGATAGAGATCATTTTGTACTCACCATTTTTGTCATAACCTTTCACTTCTTCACACTGCCTTAATCACTACCCATGGGATTTTGTAAGTGTATAATATCTTCTACAGTTGGCCTCTTGTGAGAGATTTCTTGTTGTTTCTCTTGTTCACGATAACTATTACTAGTACCCATGTTGTCCTCACTAGTGGCAGTGGCACTTGAATCAATACCAATAGCATGTTCTGGTTGTGAATGTATTTGAGTGTTGGTACCATCGACACCAATGATAGTGGCACTTGATTCAATACCATGACCAATCCAATATTCTAGTTGTGATTAAATATGAGTGTGGGTAATATCCCTAGATTCCCCACCAATGGTACTTGATTCACCACCAATTGGATTACCTTGTTCTGCTAGTGGTTGTGATTGAATCTGAGTGTCTGAATAAACTAGATTTAAAGATTTAACAAAATAAAAAGCAAGGTTATGAGTAATAACTTCCTTTGATGATCCACCTCCAATGACTGGTGTCTCACCATATTTTCTTGGAACAAGTTCTGTCGACAGTGGCGTCCAGTCGCCTTCTCCTTGGGGACCTTGACCGCCACCTTCATAACCCATTTTTTCTATTAGGGTTTCCCCTTTGGTATATTTTTCTTTCATGGACTCACTCAATTTTATAGACCCAGAGTATGTAGTACCTATTTGAGTTGCTCTGGTATTGGTATTCTCATCAGCCTCATCCTCATCCTTATCACTTTCATCATATGCTTCATTAGGATTGTCATTATTCCACAATTGGCTAAATTCAAAATCCTTTGGGATTTCATCAAGATCTATACTGGTCTTTGGTTCATCAAGATTCTTCCTCATAGTCCAAAAATTAGTAATTTTGGTTCTATTCCACCTTTTGTCCTCACAATCTATCTTTATGTTTTGTGGGATAGATTTTGTAGATGGATGAGAAGATTTTTGGTAGAAATTATTGGACCTCCTGTTTTCATTTTGATTTTGTTTTCCCTGCTCTATTGTTCCCTGTGCCATAATTTGTGATGACGATTCTTCTATTGAAATATTTTTTTCAGTGATAGTTTCCTCCATCACTTTTCTGACCTCATCCTAGAAGTTCCTATTTTTCAACAATTCTAGCAATGGTTTACTTTCATGTTGAAATTTTCTTGTAGAGTTCAAATTCTTCTGAAGCCTTTTTAGAATGACCCCGCATGGGTCATACTGTCAGTTACTATCATCATCAAAATTAAAAATATCCAAAAAATTATGTGCCACATAAAATTCTTTTCTCTCAAATGTGAACCCTCCACATGAGAAAGGTAATGAAGGAAATATGGTCTTCTTTTGTTGGCCATAGAAGAGTTCATTTGCAGTCTCCATCTGCCATACATATTCCAATGCAAAAACCCTCTTTGTCACATGTATTGGAAGTTTGTGGAGTTTTACTCACGCTCCATAAAACCTTAACACTGTATATTCTTTCATGAGGAACCAGTCCACCAATTCTATTTTAGATCCGAGTTGAATGCAATCTCTACAAGACATAGACAATCTAGGCATTAGATTGTTTGCAATTTCATGATACATTGGTGCCAAAAAGAAGTCTAAAAAATGGGTGTAGTTCCCTCTTTTATCATGCATCCTTATCTTAGGTGCCATTTCATATATTGGAGCCACTGTTATATCCTTGTCTTTCTTGTACACCTGAATCTCAATCTTGTTGGTCTTGAACATTCCAAGAAATTTTGCTAGAAGAAGATGACACAAGTAGGTTGTGAGCCTAAATATCTTAGAGATACCTCCTTTAATCATTAAAAATTGATTGTGAATGGATTGAACAACATGTTCAAAAAAATTATATCTGATTGGTTGAGGAATACAATGGATATTAAATATTATTTGAAGAAGGCTTGCACACACTATCCTATCACTTTCCAATCTGAGACAAAATGTTAGTAGGGCAATAGTATCCTTAACCTATGGCACAAAATTATCAACATTATAAGGAGGCTTATGGTTGTGATCCAATTTGACACCAGCAAATGTTATACCTCTGACAAATCTATCTTTCTCGTCTTCACTGACAGCTTCACATTCCTCTACAAGCTTTTCTAGGCAATGTGGACATTTTAGTTTTCTGCTCCAAGCCCTATGTCCAACAAACTATTAAATTCATTCACAATGATGGATAAAATTTCCTTTTGGGTATTCTTATTAACAATTTATCTTCTACTTTCATCATAATTTTTGGTGTACAACATGAAAATTTTTGAGCAAGAAAAACTTGAGTTAACATCATGTGTCCCAATCCAACATCCCATGATGCAATTTTATTTGTTTCCGCTCCTATTTTAGGGTTATAAAATTTCCAATTTGACCCTCTAGTGCTATTTGCTGAATTTTTAGTTCCAATTTCCCACTTATTATACAATGAAAATCTAATTTATGTTATTTTCTTCTTACCATGGAGCACATGATTAAAAATATCATGGTATTCATCAGTGAAACCTAAGGTTTTAACTAGTTCAGTTACTTCAGTATGGTCTATATTTCTTGTTGCTATGCTTTTCATTTTTCCCATCATTGGTAATGGTTATAAGATGGTGCTACAACTACATAAGCTCAAAAATGTAAATCTTAAACCCTAGGTTTTACAATGAAAGTATATGTGTTTAGTATTTTACCCAAAATTTGAATCTTGAGTTTGCACTGGCGAATACACATGTCATAGACTGGCGCTAGGACACTCTTGTGTCCATCAATCTCATTTCTGAATCTAAAATCTCCTTGGTTAGCTACTATCGAGTTAGTCCAAAGAAAACTTCACATAATCAAAACCCTCAAAGAAAAAATGATGCAATGGGTACAATAGTCAACATAGTCTCAAAGTTTTATTAATGTTAACAAGCACTACCGGTCACACTGACATGTGTCATGGATTTCTGAAAACATTCTAAACAGTTTTTATGATTCATAACCTCGATCCTAAATAGAGCTTCTATTGTTGATCTTCTAACATCCAATGACCATTCGTGAATGAATTTACTACAGTCTATTAATTTATTATACCTAATTAAATGTAACTGTATAATTAAAATTTAAGCATACAAATAAAGGCCCAAATAGTTCATAAAAAAATTCATCTTTTGTAAAGGCAAATAAACCTTCCAACACCCCAGTGAGTGACCAGCTTGTTGCTAAGTTGGCCAAACCATTTGTGTGTCGTTATGTAGCACCATGTAAGAAAACATGTGCCAGGTATTCTTGGTCAAGACCATTTGATGGCGCATTTGAATGCTGAAATCAAGTTTGAGTAATCCAAGAAAGAAGTGACACCTGATGTTCAGTTGATGTTAAGTTTACAGACTGCTAGAGGATTTCTTAATAGTACATGCCATGGAGTGATGCAACCTGTTGTTGAATTCTTTTGATCATCCAACTAGATTTGCTACAACCAAGATTCACCAAGTTCGAGAGAATTTTGCAAGGTATGATTGGTGCAGGATTGCCAAAATTAAATGACATGTTGTTGTCATTGTTTGCAACTTGTAAATTGAGAATCATTACCTCACTAACATGGGAGGAAAGGATAAATATGTCCAAGGGGATATACATTTGCATTTAGGAAATTTTTCTCTTAGATAAGTATGTGATTGTGTTAGTAATGTAAATATGTTTGGATGGAAAAGATTGTAGTTGTAGAAGGGATTTTTGCAGGAGATATACAAAGTCCTGAGTACATCATAAATGGTCTTAGGTTAATAAGGTTGATGCCAATGTATTGTCTAGCTAGATCTATCCTGATGTCCTATTTAGAATGGGTGGAATTGGAAAGAGTTACAGGGATGCCATTATACTCTAACAAATAGAGTGATGAAATAATGGGAGTTCCTAATAATTCTCCCACAATATTATGGTGAGGGATAAAGTCATTGATTATTTTATTATGTACAGGACATTGTAACATTGAGCCTTTGAGTAGGAATTGACTGGTTATCCTCATGACCTTTCTACATCACACACCTCCAGAAGAAAAAGAACAAATAGAGCAATGAGCATTTCCATCCTGTAGCTATAATAATTCATGTGATCTGGAAGGATATGAATCGACTATAGAGGTTAGATGGAGATGACACATATCTTGATTAATGAATTGGAAATTATACTAGCCTTCATATGTCATGAGTTTGCACTCATTGGTAAATGTGGAAGAGACTTAGAGTCCAAGCCTAATTAAGGCTAATACAGCCTGTAGTCATCCATCAGGTTTTTCTATAAATGCCTTTTTGTGTCCTTTTCAAGCACAAGTTTGAAGAAGATTGTAGGCTTTCTCTCAGAGTTGCACGCATGGATACTCCAATTCTCTTGGAGACTAAGAAACAACAAATGGCCTTTTTGGGAGAAATTTTAGATAAGAGGCTTGGGTAGGTCATGGAGTCTGGTCATCCCTCGGTCTTGCATGCGGTGAAGAGAGTGTTGGGGACATAATTTATGCATGCTAGGCATTGCTATCAAGTAAATTTTGATATCCCGATAATGTTTTTGGCTATAGGGATTCATCTAGGAATATTCAAGCCCTGCATGAAGATAATGTGTCAGATGGTGTTTCGAAACTCCTTCTTGGGAAGAATAGAGGAAGTGCTCAATAATATTGACAGAGAGAAAAAAATCCCCTTGGCTAGTTTCTATTATCAAATCGAGCACATGAATGTGAAAAATATGGGCTCATGCAGACTTCAAAACTAGAATAATTTAGAGCAACCTTTGCAGAGCACAATTGAAGTCTGACATTCCTACTCTACATCTCAGGAGGTCTTGCATCATCCCACCCCTTCAATCTAAAAGACTATGTCATCTCAGAAGGGTTTGTGGGGCGACAGGACATTGGGGTCGACAAGCAAGGGGGCGGAGTTGGATGGGAATGACTGGGAGCTGGGAATTGGGGAGTTGTGGTACCCGAATGAAGACATAGATATTATAGAGATCACAAAAGGCCCTGTTCACGTGGGATGCAATGCGGAGTTCCCTGTGGTAGCATACACCCTAGCTGCACTAGAAATGCGAAAGAATGAGGCAGACTTAGAGAAGGATTCGAGCTAAGGGTGCGACAAAGTTTTATTTATCTATGTCGATATTTGTTGTTTTACTTTATGTTTTACCTATGGTAATATGTAACAGCCGAATACACTAATATGGTAGGATTGGGAGGTAGTGGGGTTTTTTGAAATTTTAGAAATGATCTATGGTTTTTTAATATATGGGTGGTAAACAAAATATAGGCACCCCCAATATGTACCTCCCTCCTTTTTTGAAAGTAATAGAGGTTCTCACCTATCCAGCTATTTACCGATCAAAAACAAAATCAATTAATGGTTGTTGTTTATCAAAATTTATTTTGTTGGTGTTCAAATGGACAGGTTCCTACACTCTAGAGAAATAGCCACTGACTCATGGTTAAGCAATAGGACTGGATTTGGCCAATGAATAGTGTAGTACTCTGACTACAACTTTCTACTATTTAGGCTCTGCAAAACCTAGGTGGATATCCCTATGATAGTGTTACTTCGATATTTTCACTCCTTTGACAAGACACTGTACTCTAAGAAGATGTTTCAATGAAAATATACCAAGGAAAGAATGAAAAAACTTGTACTCTTCGCTCAGACCATAGCTTATATCATCTTTTGGTACATTGAAACTATTCTAATTTATGCTACTCTTAAACTAATCCTAGCATTGAAAGCAAATAGTTTTTAATGATTGGTTCTGAAACTTGGAAATCATGACCAATGCTTATCTCTTAGGGAATATAGAGCCAAAACAAAATCACTACACTCACAACAATGTGCATTTTACCTTTTAAGACTTAGATCTTTGAACACAAATGCCTAACATGAGTATTCAATCTGAAGATCACACCCTCAACTCATCTCATACCAACTCACATTATGTTAGTGTATTCCTAGTAGAATTTAATTCATTTGCTACAAATGAAACCTATCAAAACATACACATTCTCATTTTGAAAAGAAAAGCTTAAAATACTCTTAGTATTAAAACCTCATATAACACATGAATCAACAATATGAGACCAAAACAAAGAATGTATTATTTATTGATATTCAAAGTAAAATAAGTGCATTCACAAAATTGTAGTGCAATTTCTTGCAATAACTATATTCTATTAAGCTCTTCTCCTAGTACATATGATCACAAATTTTTTAGAACAATGATAGTACTCAAGGCCCTGAATTCCCTTTTATAACACAAGGGAGAAAAACAAGCTTCAGGCCAATGGGTACACAAGATGAAACCCTAACTAGGAAAAAGTAAAATTAAAAAATGTACTTGCAGGAGTGCCCTTCTTTCTTCGATTCAATCATTCCTTGTTGTTGAGAAGTCCTTGTCCGAGGTTGCAGGCCTGCAGATGACTGCTCTTGGTGGTCCTTGTCTACTATATCTCGTTAGGTCCAAAAAGTGGGTTGAAGGTGCTAGCTGTTGCTGCCTTGGAAACTGGGATGATGGCGGATGAAAGTTATTAACACCCTTCCAAAAATGGCATTGTCACTCCAAAATTGCAAGGAGACAAAAAGGTAAAAAATAGTGACTAGTCTTCCTCCTCATCTAAGCTTTGTTGGAGGATGGCACAAAACTTGTTGTACCATTCATCCATCTTGCTGACTAACCAATTAAAAGTATTTATGCCTTGCAATCTATTCATTGCAGTCTTAATTGCTTGAGGTGGGACCCCTACCACATCCACAACAAACTTATGATACAACCCATCCACATCCATTATCCTATCCAAAATTGTACTATATGAAGCCTCTTGATCTAGATTAGATTCCAATTCTTCAAGGAATATTTCTATAGGCTTTTCAAAATTTGCATGCCAGAAGTTCAAGTCCTTAATGTGCTACATTGGTGTCAAAATTGATAGAATGTACCACCGCTATAGCCCCTTGAGTGATTCAAACCTATCACTCATTGCTTTCTTTTCCTTCTCAATGATTAGGAGCTCCCTGATTAATTGATTATTGTTTTTCCATGTCACTTCAATTTCCTTTTCTTCTACCAAAAGAATCTCCTTCAATTTTTGCCACTTTGGAAACCAAGTAATCTTAATAGGCTGAAAGGATTAAAGAATGAAATCCAAATCACTATCAATATTAGTTAGAAAAGAATAATTAGCATGGAATTCCTCTAATTTGTCCATGACTCTATCAGTTACCTTCAAAATTGAAGCCTTTCTAATCTCATAATAATTCTTTGAATCTTCCTCTTTGTCTTCTTGCAGCTCCTTTGTGGCCTTCTCTAACTCTTCAGGCCTTATTCCTCCTAAGGTCCCAATCTTAGATTTAATCAATTTTTCTTTCAATTTTCAATTTTCAATTAATAATAAATAATAACTATGATTAAGCATGGCCAAACTATCCCTAAGAACAATGTGCTTTGCCTCTAAATCTCATGCCACTATTTTGAGAAAATTGGGCCACATGGGAAGTCAGAGAAACAACCTCTCCTGTAGTGGTATCACTAGTTGTCATCAAAATTGCTTCCCCCTTCTATTATTCTAATCCAAAAGGAGCAACTGGTTGATTGATATTTGATCCTCTAGCCCAAACTCCAAAGGCTTTGATATCTACATTTATCCTAGACCTATAGTTCCCATATTCTTTAACATACCTTGGGTCATTTTCCCTTATTAATTGGTCTAACAAAAGTATTTTTCTATGGTCCTATCCTGGGACTAGGAGCATGCCACTTTTGGCAACCATTTCCCTTTCCTCCTCAAGGCTGCATTGAATTTTGCTGGGGTCCACATTTATTTCTTCCCCCTTAGTTGCATTTCTTGACTTTTCCTTGAGCCAAAAAGAACTGAATTCAAGGGAATTCACAAAATTGTCATCTCACATGAACTCCCTTGAGGCAGCCCCTCTCTCATCATCTGCCTCATGTATAGGGATGACACTAGGAACCAAAGCTCTATCTATGTCATCCAACTTCTCTATTTTTTCATCCTCATTGAAAAAATCTCTAGGAGGGGAAGGGGGAGGCACATTGGGATCATCAGTCTTAGGAATATCTACAAAATATGAGATCTTTGTTTTTCCTTTCTCTACTCTTCTTATCTCTCCTATCAATGGGCTCCTATCTTTGGCCGCTGATTTGGAGGACCTAGGTTGCCCCTCTTCCGTGATAACCATCCCCTTTTTTGGAAAATGTGGGGATATCAACAACAGGTTGCTTCTAAAATTTTTGTCCCTTATTACTAGCTCCCTTCCTCTGGATGTCCTTTTGAATTATTTCATATTCATGTCGGAGGAGAATGATCCTTATGGCAATGTCATATTGGAACTCCTCTCTGAAAATCCCCTTGTAGTTTTCATCCTCTTCCATTCTCTCCTTCTCTAACCTTTTTAGCAGCTCCCATTTCTTTTTCCTATGGATGACCTCAGTTGGAAGAGCATTCCTCAATAGGTCTTCTATTTTATAAAACTGGTGATGGTAGCTTCTTTCTTTGAGTTCATTTAGCCTTAAATCCCCTATGTATCCCTCAAGATCATAATTTCTATCTATAGATACCTTAAGCCTATAATTCCTTATCAAAAAATCATGAATCTTCTCTAGATTATCATATTCAATGTTGAATTCATTGAAGTTAGTGGCTTTGGGGGAATGCTTTGTTGGCAAATGCACACTCCAATGAGAAATTGTAGGTGATTGAAGGTTTTGTCATTGATGGCAACCTTGCAATCATAGGACATCAGCAAGACAAAGATACCAGCATCGACATTGATAGACTCTACACCAACAAACAGAACATCTACAGTGAAAGGAAGGATATCGGCTCCTTGGCCGACTTCAATTTTGTTTGAAATGTATTTTGTCATTAATTGTAAACTCATTGTAAGCCAACATGGTGAGTTGTAATATGAATCATATATGTGAGAGATAATTTTGTAATAGGAAGGGTGTGAACTAGGATGCAAAATAAGCAGACCTAATATGCCAAATATTGGTTAAGGGTTTATGTTGTAGTAGAGCTTAAACTGGTACTAAATCTAGCATAGCAGATGCTAATCTGAAGTAGTACAAGACATTGGATTAGTATAATCCATTTTTGTAAGTCAGTGTGACTTCTTTTGTAATTGAGCAGTAAGCTCTAGGCACTTGGCCTTCCTGCATGTGCAGGCCCCTATTGTAAGAGTAATATTCCCTTATTAGCCAATAAGCGAATATTGTGGGTCACAAATCCCACCGAGGTTTTTCCCACACCGGGTTTCCTTGTTAAATACTATGTTATGGTGTGCTTCTCATGTTTTTGTTATTATTCTTAGTTATTGCATTATTTCTGGTTTACCAGTACACAGTTTTAATATGCTTTTCATGTTTTAAGTTAAGTAAATTTATATACCGGTTAGATACTGATTCACCCCCCCCCTCTTAGTATCTTTGGGAATCCTAACAATCGGTATCAGAGCCCGGTCCTCTATTTTTAGAAGCCTAATAGCTTGAGGAAGATCTTGTCACTAGTAGAGATGGAAAACTTGAGAAAAAAATTGGAAACAGCTCTTACAGACTATGATGCAGAAACAGTGAAGAATATCAAACTTGAGGATGATCTGAAAGCTACTCAGGATATTATTCAAGCACTTCAAGAGAATTTTACTATTGCAAGGAACAAGAGGAGAGGACTTTGTGAAAAGATGCAGAATGAGGAAAATGAAAAGGAAACTCTTAATGATTTGATAAACAAGCTAAGACAAGAAATCAATACAACAAAGAATGAGATGAAAGATATGACTATGAGATTCTGTAAAGAAATTGAAGACAGGAAGAAGAATGAAGAAGACCTAGTTAGAAGACTAAATGATGCTGGAAATGAAAACACAAGACTCAGTCATAAAAATGATATGTTGAAGACAGATCTTATGCACACACAAAATGACAGAACTGAACTCATGAGACAGAAAGGAAT
Organism: Cryptomeria japonica; assembly: GCF_030272615.1. NCBI lineage: Eukaryota > Viridiplantae > Streptophyta > Pinopsida > Cupressales > Cupressaceae > Cryptomeria > Cryptomeria japonica. Next base: position 458,852,019 of record NC_081411.1, read on the forward strand.
CTTGGAGTATGAACTAACTATTGCAAATCAACATAAGGAGAAATTCAAGAAAATTTTAGAAGAACTTGGTGACATGCTAAAGAATTAGAAACCTAATGGTGATACAAATGGCCTTGGCTTTGAAGTTGGTGAAAGCTCCGGTATTGCAAACAATCATGATCATAGCAAACTGGTAAGACAACCTACTTCTTACAAATTTAATGGCAAATGCTTTAACTGTAACAAGTATGGTCATAGAGCAAATCAATGTAGATTTAGAAATTATCAGAATACTAATACACCCACTGGTCAATGTTCTAAATGCAACAAAGTTGGTCATAATTCAGAAAATTACAGAATGAATGTAAGATGCTATGTTTGTGGAAGATTTGGACACTTATATAATCAATGTAGAACACATACCGGTATAGGATATGGGAAACCTATTCAGAAGAACAATGTGACTTGTTATATACCTCTAAAAAAATTGGACATATTGCAAAATTTTGTAGAAGTAAGGCATCACTGGCAAATAACAAAGGTCCTAGTTTGAAAGGTAAAGAAAAAGTTGAAGAGGTAAAGCAAAGAATTCTCAAAACAATGGATCAGAAAGTCAAATCAAAATGTTGATGGGAATACTCCTCCACTGGTAGAATAGAGTAACACTCCACTGGCAGGAGACTCTTCATCTAACTGAAGAAAAATCCTTTGGGGGTTTAGCAACAAAATGAAAAACTTACTATTATTCCCTCGGTTGATGGTGAGAAGTTGAAATTGTTTCTATACTAGTAGATGACTTAAGTTATGACTTAACCGGAAAGCATTAAATATGTTAGTTGGAGAAAATAACATTATAAAGCAAGTTTTTTGGCTCCTTTTTCATTCACCAAGCATTCAAATCTTCGAGAGTGTGAAAATTCTTGAGAGAAGGAATTCTAAGGGAAGAAGTAAAGCAATCCATCAAAGCATTCATCTCTAAGGCAGATTGAGGTATTTATAGCTATGGGATCTTCATCCACTCCTAAATTTATTGCAAACCCTACTATTGTTGAAGTTATTAAGCACCCTAGAGCTATTTTCAAACTGATTCCCGAAATTGAAAAGAAAGATGATAGCATAGGTGCATTTTCTCAAATTCCTAAGGGAGTAGTGTATGATGAAGACCCTAGGATGTATATACATTGTCATATTGATGAACTAAGTGATGATGAGATTAAGAATATGTATAAGTCTGTGATTTGTGATGAATCTGGAAATGTCAAGCCGGAACACAAAATAGTGGAAACCCTAGGTTTTACAGAAATTCTTAGTATCCCGGATTTTCCCGAGGATATCATAAGGATTGTGTTAAGAAGAGTACATGGTGATTTTTTTTGGTTGGAATCAATTCATAAAATCACAAAAGAAGCCGTAAAAGTTGTAACAGGGTTACCTTCCACCGGTAACAGACCTGACAAAACAAAGAAGCTCTCAAATGACACAGTGACAAACCTAACTCGTGCAACATTCGATAAAAGGTCCTTAAGGGTAAATGATGTAAAAGACATTAATGTCAGATTTATCAGTATGATCTTAGGTTATAAGGCTACACATGCAAATAGGTTAAATTTAGTTTCTAGCCTATGTGTCAAAAGTGCCTATGATATGGTCAATGATAATGCAAGAATAGATATATGTGAATGGCTTAAAGATGAGCTGATAGACAATTTGGGAAAGATTAAAGGAGATAAGAAAGGAACATTCAGATTCAGAAACTTACTTGTTTGTTTGATGTTGTACATAACCAAAAAAGTACCCGGTATTGGTGCTAGAGAGTTTGGCTTTGACATCCTGGTAGAAAAACAACTATTAGATTTACTGAGCAATATGGGAGAAAACGGGGAGAAAAACCTAAATGAGTATTTTTAATCATTGAAGGCTCAAATGAAAACTAGAGTAAGATTGTCACAAGCTATTGTGGATAATTATCAGAAAGAAATCTATTTTGTGATCAAGAAAGATGAAATCTGAATAGAGGCAGTTATCCCTAAAACTATTTGGGTAACTGAAATGGGCTATGAAACAGATGACAACATCATAGAAACTTATGCAAAAGCCCTCCTTGAAGCTCCAAAGGAACTGGAAGAGAAAGTGTTTGGTAGTGCACTGAAACAATAGAAAGTACTATTCAATCTACGAAAAGGGTTAAGAAAGTTGAAGTAACTATAAGAAAAGGAACCCGACAGGCAAAGGCAATCAAGGAAGATGTTTTGAGACAAACTGGTACAAGTGAAAGTGAGTTGGAAGCACCTCAATCGGAAACTCATCTTTCACCGGTTGGAACTTCTTCTGAGAGTGATATACCAGTAGTATTTAAAAGGGTGGAAAGGAAAAGAAAACCCCCACCGGTACCCTCTCCTACACTAAAAAGGACAAGACAGAAGCAATGGGCAGTAAGGCCTCCAGCAAAGAAAATGAATCCTAAGAAGAAGAAGGTGAAACAGACTATTGCTCCTCTAGACAAACTTCTTAGCAAAATTACAGAGGATGGTAAGCTAAAGAACATAAATAAAATATACAATACACTATCAGCTGATGATAAGGAAAGCATAGAGAACAGTGTAATTCTACACTTAGATATATACAAGAAATTTTAATGCAAATTGTTGATGAAATTCTAGATGATTTGTATAGGAGATTAGAAGCTAGAAGATTAGCCATTGTTGAACTGGATAAGAAGATTAAGATTGAAAAATTACTGGCAATGCATCCAGTTAACTCACTTGATTAAATAGACAAATTAATCAGTGAGGCTAACCGAACAGTATTTTCTACTGCTCACCACCATGTAGCACTAATGGTTGGCAGAGTAAATGAAGTATCTAAGGAAACAATAGATGGATGGGATATATTCTTTGTGGAAAAAGAAAAAGAGGAAGAATTACTTAGGCCAAAAACTATCAAAGTATATCAAAGGACATAGATAAGGGGAAAGGTAAGGTAGGTGGACCACCAAGCCAGAAAATAACTGACAATGTGCCCCCACCTCTTTCAGATACTCCACCTGTAGACACTACTGACAAACAACTGGCCACAGAGAGTATTGAGACTCTGGTAGAAGATACAAACCCTGAATCAGAAATTACTTAGGAAGTTAATGTTGTGGTTGACAGAGAAACCACTAAGGACAAGGTGAAAAATGTGACTACTGAGTCACTAGCTGCAGAGGTTGAGATGAACATAGAAAAACCTACACAGATAGAGCAACCAGTAGAGGATACCACAGAGAAACTGGAAGATACAATAGAAAAACCATCTGAAGAACCGGCTAAGGAAAGTTTAGAGGTACAGACCGAGATTACATCTGAGAATCCTTCTAAGACACAGTTAGAGAAACCAAAACCGGTATAGGTTGAAGCACAGGTTCAGACAGACACAGTGCCACCAGCCCAAATTGAAAAGAAAAAACCTTTATTTACAGAAATGCAAACACAGACTGACCTACCAGAGGTCAAAACAAGTAAAGTAATTACCACAACCAGTAGGATGGCTATTGTAAAGACTATTGGACAAACATTTGATACATCTATGGCAGAATTCAGACCTACAAATGTAACAGAGGTCTTGTTAGATTCAATAAATAAGATCACTGAATGTAATGCACAAGCCTATAAGGCTATTGATGATACAATTCCAATCCTTAAATTTATTGCACCAAAGTGCACATTTGATAATAAGGATTCTTTAGGACAACTAGACACATTGTCTAAGTTCATCACCGGTAACTTACTGACTATTGATCAAATAAATGAGGATACATTTAAGGAAAGGATGATAAAGGAGAAAGAGAAATTCTTTGAGGATATTGTAAATAAGAACAAGGAGAAATAATTCTTGACTCCAAGAAACTATATAGGGACACCTGTAAAACAAATATTTTGACAGAGGATATTGACAAGGAGATCAACAAAGCACAAGATAAGATAAACAATATTGCTGACAATCTGATAGGTGCATCGGATTCATTTTTGGAGTTAGAGAAGAAGATTGTAGAGCAGGAAGAGAAAATAAAGAAACTAGAAAATGACAAACAAGGAATAAAGGATAAGGCAAAGGACTTGAAATGCAGACTTAGTCCAAGACTAGAGTATCTTATTTCTTTGAGAAAAGAAATATCTGAGGCTCTGGTTCCCAGACTGAAGACACCAAAAGAGAAAATGCACATACTCACTGGTACTGTTCAAAGAACTCAAGAGGCAATAAACGACAGCAAAACATTCAGTAATGGTATAAATTTGATCTTGACAAATATATTTCAAATTGTAACCCACTAGTTACAAGAATCCAGGCAGGACTCCACTGACACCGAATAACAACCTTTGTCATTGATGTCAAAGGGGGAGTAGTGGGATGAGAAAAATGGTCAGAAGAAAGGACATCATCTGCTCAGGGGGAGCATACATTTTTTTGGCACACATTTTTGGTAAGACAATTTTGGCAGACTATTTTTGGATATCACTTTGGAAACTTTTTTTCTCATGAGTGTTGCCATCAATGCTAAAGGGGCAGATTGTTGCCAAATGCACACTCCAATGAGAAATTGTAGGTGATTGAAGGTTTTGTCAATGATTACAACCTTGCAATCAAAGGACACCAATAAGACAAAGATACCGACACCGTCACCGACAAACTCTACACCGGCATACAGAACATCGACAATGAAAGGAAGGATATTGGCACCTTGGCCGACTTCAATTTTATTTGAAATGTATTTTTTAATTAATTGTAAAATCATTGTAAGCTGACATGACGAGTTGTAATATGAATCATATATGTATCAGATCATTTTGTAATAGGAAGGGTGTGAAACAAGATGTGAAATAAGCAGACCTAATATGTGAAATATTGGCTAAGGGTTTATGTTGTAGCAGAGCTTAAACTGGTACTGAATCTGGTATATCAGATGCTGATCTGAAGCAGTACAAGACATTGGATTAGTATAATCCATTTTTGTATGTCAATGTGACTTCTTTTGTAATTGAGTAGTGAGCTCTAGGCACTTGGCCTTCCTGCATGTGCAGGTCCCTATTGTAAGAGTAATCTTCCCTTATTGGCCAGTAAGCGAATATTGTGGGTCACAAATCCCACCGAGGTTTTTCTCACACTAGGTTTCCTCATTAAATACTATGTTATGGTGTGCTTCTCATGTTTTTGTTATTATTCTTAGTTACTGCATTATTTCTAGTTTACCGGTACATAGTTTTAATATGCTTTTCATGTTTTAAGTCAAGTAAATTTATATACCAGTTAGATACTGATTCATCCCCCCCTCTCAGTATCTTTGGGAATCCTAACATGCTTCCCCTTTCTTTCTAAGATTTGATCTTTATCCACCCACATCATTTGCCACCTGAATTCCAAAAATGCAAGCCTAGTGTGAGGCCTCACCTCGACTCAGTCTGGCATTCAGTGGATTTTATATTTAGACTACTATGGATACTTTATTTTGATGCATTTTGAAACTTAGAACTTATATGATTTCAGGATTTGGATAACATTGCTATGTTTAGATGATTTACTTATATGCTTTATGAGATAGAACACTACATGATTGTTAGATAAGATGATATTGCAATGATAGATGTCGTTATTGAATTTGCAGAACTTTACTATGATAGTAGAACTATGATGTATGGTTAAGTTTATGTGAACTGGGATGAAATTTGCTTATGTAAAATTGCTTGATAAAAGATGTATTTAATCTATGCAGATGAAAATTGTATGCAAGCGATGATGTGTATTGTTATTCCTTTGAATTATATTATATGCGGATATTTGAGAGTACTAATGTGTAAATTGAGATGCGCAGGAAATTAACCATGTGACCATGGAAAATTTATGGAGAACCAAACCTAGACTTATGTATGTTCGTAAGCCAGGGGTTGTCTATTTGGAGAGACAACACCCCATTTGTGTTGTATTTTATTCGTAACAGTGTATGTTGCATGGGTGTTAAGTGTCATTTAAATTTAATGTGTAAAACCCACAAGAGACGATTTCATGTTTTAATTTGTAAAAGTGTTTTATTTGTGTCACTTGACACGTGTGGATTTAAATTTAAATGTTTTATTTTTATCTCTTGGTGGGAAAGTGTTCAACTATAGTTTTTTCAAATAATATAACGTGTTGTCGTAAATACCCTGGGAAAGGAATCTTTGGAGAGGTCAACATATGTTTGACCCGAAAATAAACTTTAGAGGGGTTTAAAATGGGTTAAATGAACACCTAGGGGTAGTTTAATAGGGTTTCCTAAAGCCCATAAGGTATACCTAGGGGTTAGGGGTAATTTTAGGCAGGTTTCTACTTTTAAGTGACCTTTTTGACACTTTAAAAATTGGCTTTTTTGAGTTGTGCGAAAATTGAAAATTAGAAGTTTAAATCTAATTGAGATTTTTCCTATTGGAATGAGAGTCTTTTTTCCCATTTTGTTTTACTCTCTCCTTTGGTTTTTAGAAACTTGTGAGAACTCAGAGAAGGATCTTAAGCAAGAATTGGAAAAATTGAGGGTAATCACCCACTCTCCATTTTTGGAGACAAGAGAATTTTTGAAAAAAAAAGAAGAGTTTGGAATAGAAAATTTGACTAAGGGTAGAAGAAGAAGATCCGTGGATTGGGCAGCTCTTCCTCAAATATTATACTACCATTGGGCAGATTAAGGTTGGTTTCATTATCCTTTAAAATGTCTACTTTCTTGTATGTGTTTGAGAGTATGATTTGGGTAAGAAATCTGTGTTCTTGAATGTCTTTTTTTTTTAACTTCATTTGGTATTTTTCATTATGCTTTGTTGTGTTTTGGGAGTTTTCTCAAGACCTCTTACTCTTGGGAGAGAGGAGGATCTTGTGGGTGGTAGCAGTGACAACTCTCGAGTGAGAGACTCTCATTTGAGAGCGATCACGAGGGATTTTTGTGTGACCCTTGCTGCATGGCCTGTTTGTGCAATGGGGGTCATAAGGAGGGATATAAGGCTAGAATGCCTTTGGGGGGCATAAGGAATAAGGGGTTGAAATTCTTGATGTATTTATTGTGCCATGAGGTGGCTTCTGGTTTTCCATACTTGCAGTTCTCCTCAGGGTATTGGTCCACTACCACCCTTAAAAAGGTCATCACCAAAGTGTAGTGCTATGAAGCCAAGTTGGGAGTGTGTCTGAATATCTGTGTGTGTGTTTATGCCTTCTATGTGTTTGCATGTTTGTTACCCATCTCGGGCTTGGTTCTCCGAGCTTGGGGGTGGCTACCAGTTAGCCTAGGCTGGGAGGTGAGCACTCCATGGTCATATTTGTGATTTATTATGCAGGAATGTCAAGAGAAAAGAATAGTAAAAGAGAAAAGTTGCAGAAGATTATTGTTGAAGAAATCTAAATTTATTTGCAGTTATTAGTTTTGATAGGAGAAATACGCCCTCATTCGTTGAAATGAGAGGCAAGTTGTAAATTTGAAATATAGACATGAGAGTTGGGATTGTAGTTGAAAAAAAGAAACATCCTGTAAATTTTGCAGAATATCTTAGAGTTGTAAAAAGCTTGTTTTATTTCTATTCCTGTTTTTTTTAAAAAGCTACTTTTGATTTGCATGCAATAGTCATTTTAATATGAAAATCAGTTTTATTTGATTCAGTATTTTCTCTTATCTGTGAAATTGCCTACATTCTACTTGCAAAAAAAGATGAGAAGTATTTATTGTTAGCATTTAAATGAGTGTATGCATGTTGCTTTAAAGGTGTATATTGCAGTTTAATCTTCCTATTGTAAGATTTAAGTTTATGGATCCTAGAAAATAATAGTTGCAAGAATGAAATTTCATAATTAATTGTAGGAATAAAATCTAAAGCATTTTCTCTCTTCTAATCCCTTAACTTTAGTTTAATATACTTTAGATTGTTAAGTTGCTATTATATTTATTGATATCTAAAAATTCACCAAGCTACAGAAATAGGAGTCAAAAGCACAAAGATAGTTGTTTTATTTAAATCTGCCGTTATTTTAATGCAGGAAATAAATCTATAGCTATTTACTTTGTTGTTTTCTTTTTATATTTATTTACCTCAGACTTTAGCAAAATCATATTTATGCCTTTGATAATAAACAGTAAAAAAAAAATCAGAGTGTTAAAAATATATAAATTCCATCTAAATCCTATATTCACAAAGCAAATGGACCAAAAAAAAAATATTATACATTTCTGTCATAGAAAATATAAATAAACTTCTATCAATGTTTATAAATATACATAATAACAAATATATATATATTTTTTTAAAAAAATTTAAACAAATTTTTTTTTATCAAATTTGAATTTAGCGGAGGGTTCGGCCGGGGGCCGAGCTCACTGTGCAATGCACAGTGGCTGGCGACCGAGCTCACTGTGCATGGCGTAGTGGCCGGCGGCCGAGTCCACTATGTATTGCACAGTGGCCAGCGGCCGAGCTCACTGTGCACTGCACAGTGGCCAGCGGCCGTGCTCACTGTGTAATAGACAGTGGTCGGCGGCCAAGCCCACTGTGCCCTGCACAGTGGAGACTTCGGTGGTGCCGACTCCCGCCTCTCGCCTCCTCCCTGCGTTTGCTCATCCCATCTACCACCCATGGCCACCCTAAATAATATTGGGTCAAAAAAAAAAAAATTTAAAAGGGGAGAAAACCCTAGCTCGATTAGAGCTAGGGTAGAGGGTGGAAATAAACAAGTTTAAGGGGTTTTTTTTAAAAAAAAAAGTGTCAAAGAAGTAATTTTATATTATAATTTAAATTAGGGTTTACATGAAAATTATTTATAAGTTGTGGAAATTTATATTTAAAATTAGTTAGGTTTTCAACTTAAATAGACAGAGGAGTTTTTAATTCCAATTAATTATTTTTAGATTAACTATTTGTGGAACCTTGATTAAATAGGAAGGGAAGTTAATTCCTTGAAAACTAAATTTGACTTTGGAAAGATAATTACCCTCATCGGATAATGTCATTAAGAAATTAATTTGACACTTTAATCGATTAAATTAATTAATGATTTAAAATGTATTTTAGACAATATGGATTCATTGGAGATTAATTTTTATCTACGCCTTCTATTTTTAATGAGTGTGATTTAATTACATTAACGGCTATATTGGATGAGGAAATAAATTAAAACATTTAGTTTTCCGCAAATAAATTTTAATTAATTTTCGATACTTAGTTAGTATCAGAGTTAGTTTGATTATTGTTATGGCCAACATGTTAACACATGTCGTGATAGCGAACTTTGTTAATTAATTAATTATGTTTTTTAAAAAAAAAATCTTTCCGTTTTTGCCCTAAATTTTGGGCATGACATTTTGGTATCAGAGCAGGGTTTCCACACTAGGAACCTTTCTCCACTTACGTTTCGCCTTAGATTATTTAAATTATTTGGTTAAATTGATTTTATCAGACTTTTGAATTTAATTGAATTAATATTATTCTAAAAGAAATTAATTAATTATTTGGCTTTATTTTCCTCTTAGGATGCCTTCGACGATGCGACAAGCTCGCAAGCACAGACGGGGTCCTAGATGTGTGCGCATAGCACGCGAAGAGGTAATGAGGGAGGCATCGGTTCCAGAGGAAAACCCAGGAGCACCTCTCGAACAGCCAAATGAACCTAACCGAGACCTCTTAGCAGCAATCCAGAATCTTATTGGCATAGTTCAGGAAAGGATCCCAGGAGAGAACCCTCAGGTTAGGAGTCATGACTCTGGGAGTCATAGATCTGTTGATAGAGAATGAAGCAGGAGCCCAACTCCTATTCCTGTAGAGAGTTAGGGTGGAAATGAGCTAGAGTCTGTGCATATGCCAGGACCACCTCCAGCAGTGGAACCAGTTTATTTTGAGAGAGCTCATAGAGATCCAAGGGATCTTATTAGGGAGGTCATGCGCCTCCAGCCACCATCCTTCGGAGGTTCTACCGATGGGGTAGAGGCCAAGGCATGGCTTTTGAGTCTTGAGAGGTGCTTTGCGTTGCGTTCTTACGAGAGCAACCTGAAAGCATGTGTCGCAGTTCATCTACTGAGAGGGTCAGCCTCCACTTGGTGGAGACAGGAAGAGTACAAATGCGGATTAGTTCCTGATACTCTCACTTGGGAGATATTCACAGAGAGGTTCCGTGAGAGGTACCTATCAGAACACTTCAGGTAGCATTGTATAGATGAATTTCACGATCTCCAACAAAAAGGCTTGTTAGTAACCTAGTATGAGAGTAAATTTTTTGAGCTATTGCCTTATGTAGATTATCTTAAGGATGAGAAACTTATTGTAAACCGCTTCATCAGAGGGTTAAATGCCAGTATAGCCGGGCCTGTTAGGATGTCCGCTCTAGAGAGCCTTCGGGTTGCTGTAGAGAAGGCACTGATTGCCGAGGAAATTCAGGTCAGACCACAGGACAATAGGGATCGGTTTCAGAACTGAAATCCTGCACCTCAGACTTATGGATTCCAGAAACCACATTGGAAAGGAAACAACTGAAATTCTCAGGGGTTCTCCAAACCCCCTCCTCCACAACAGACACCACAAAACCAGAGGCAGAAGCCTCCACAGTATCAGTAGGGCTCCAAGCCCAAACAGTGGCAGACTCAGGGACAGAGACGTGATCAGAGAGCACAGGGGTAGTACACACAGCCGGTGAGGACTCAACAGTCCTCCAGGGGTGGGTACAGCAGATCTAGTAGGATAGGAGGTTAGGCATTCTCTAGGCCTCAGGGTGCCCAATTTTAGGCATGGGGTGCTTGCTTTACGTGTGGAGCCATGGGGCATATGGCGAGGGATTTCCCTCAAGGACAGGTGGCAAGGAGTCAGTAGATGGTTGCGTCAGAGCCGACAGTTGGTGATATGGGCAGGTCCCATAGAGTATTTGCAGTGATTGACAAGCGCCAGGCTAAGCATCAGGCCACGGTTATCAAATCTATAGGTATAATCAAAGGTAACAATGTATCTATTTTGTTTGATTCAGGAGCTACTGACTCCTTTATATCTCCATTGGTTGTGGAGCGTTGCGGGCTAGTGGCAACTAGACAGGGTGTCAGTTGGGAAGTGGAATTAGCTTCAGGAGCTAGAGTGTTAGTGGAATCAGAGGTTAGGGCATGTCAACTGCAGATTGGCAAGACCACCACTTTAGTAGACCTTAGAGTGACTCCACTTAGATCTTATGGAATCGTACTTGGCATGGATTGGCTTTATGCCCATAGAGCCAAGATGGATTGCCGCCTGAAAAAGATCGAGTGTGAGGATGATCATGGTTCACCCATAGTTATCAATGGGATTCAGAGGCCCGTGTCTCTTCATATGATCTCTGCAATGCAACTTAAGCGGAGCATGCAGAAGGGATGTCAACTTTTTGCTATCACTATCAGTGATAGAGGAGAAGAGGAGGAAAAAGAAACATCACTCGATGACCATCCTATCCTTAAGCGATATTCAGATGTATTTCCTTCAGAGTTACCGGGAATGCCTCCCCATAGAGAGATTGATTTTCATATAGACCTAGTACCAGGAGCCGAGCTAGTTTCTAGAGCACCTTATAGGATGACCACAAATGAGATAAATGAACTTAAAATAAAGCTTGAGGAACTCCTTGAGAAGGGTCATATTTGTCCTAGCATATCCCCTTGGGGTGCACCAGTCATCTTCGTTAAGAAGAAGGATGGATCTCTCCGATTATGTATGGATTATCGGCAGCTAAATAAAGTAACCATCAAGAACCGATATCCTTTGCCCAGAATTGATGATTTATTCGACCAGCTTTAGGGTGCCAAAGTCTTTTCCAAAATAGATCTGAAGTCAAGATACCATCAGTTGAGAATAGTGGAAAGTGATATCCACAAGACCGCATTTCGCACTAGATATGGTCACTATGAGTTTACATTCGGACTTACGAATGCCCCAATAGTTTTTATGAGCCTCATGAATGAGGTGTTCCATACCTTTCTGGACCATTTTGTTATTATGTTTCTTGATGATATACTGATATATTCTCGGAATGAGAAGGAGCATGAGGAGCACCTGAAATAGGTGTTGCAGTGTTTGCAGGATAACCAGTTCTTTGGCAGCCTATCGAAGTGTGCTTTCTTTCGATCTTAGGTCAAGTACCTTGGGCACGTTATTTCTGGTGATGGGATCTCAGTTGACCCATCAAAGATTAGGGCTATTATGGATTGGCTAGTGCCTACCAGTGTGACAGAGGTCAGGAGTTTCATGGGCTTAGCAGGGTATTATCAATGTTTTGTCGAGGGATTCTCCAGAGTCGCACACCCTATTACTTCTCTTCAGCGTAAAGGGAAGAAATTTGAGTGGATAGAGAAGTGCAAGAAGGCCTTTCAGGAACTCAAGAAGGCACTTACTAGCACTCCTATCCTTGTTGTACCAGATCCTATAGCTGACTTCATGGTTTGTACAGATGCTTCTCTAGAGGGTTTAGGGGCAGTTCTTATGCAGGATGGTAGGGCCATAGCTTTCAAGTCTAGGAAACTTAAGACTCATGAACTTAATTATCCCACTCATGACCTTGAGCTCGCAGCAGTAGTGCATGCACTTGTGAGGTGGAGACACTTCCTTTTAGGTCATCACTTTGAGTTGCATTAAGACCATCAAAGTCTTTAGTACATCTTCACTCAGCTGAACCTTAATGCACGTTAGAGGAGATGGATGGAGTTCTTGTGCGAATATGATTTTGATGTTCACTACATCAAAGGAAAGGAAAATGTAGTTGCAGATGCCTTGAGTAGGAGATGTCATGAGGTTTACACCATATCCATGGGCACGGATTTGAGAGATCGTATACTACAGCACTTGCCAGAGGATGGATGGTATGCAGAGGTTGGTCAGGTAATATGATCTCAGGTTACTCTAGAAGGGAAATATGTGGATTATTCTCTGGAGTCTGATGGACTGTTACGCCACAGAGGGCGCATTTATGTACCTTCCTCTGGAGGATTGCGAGAGTTCATTGTCACGGAGGCTCATAGAGCTCCTTATGCAGCACATCCCGGGGTTAGAGAGTTGCATGCTGACTTGAGGCAGTTGTATCATTGGCCGGGAATGCGGCAGCTCATTGCTGAGATAGTAGCTCAATGCCTCGAGTGTCAGAGAGTAAAGGCGGAGCACCGCCATCGAGGTGGGTTGCTCCAGTCTCATGCTATACCAGAGTGGAAGTGGGATACTATAGCCATGGATTTCATCATTAGTCTTCCTATGTCTTCTCGTTGCCATGATGTTATCTTGGTGACAGTTGACAAGTTGACCAAAGTAGCTCACTTTTCACCAGTCTGTACTACCTTCACAACTCCAGCAGTAGCACAGGTGTTCTTGCGGGACATTGTTAGACTTAATGGCGTGCCCCGCAAGATTATTTCTGATAGGGATTCTCTTTTCACTTCTTCCTTTTGGAAGTCATTACAGGCAGCTATGGGCACTAAGCTCAATTTCAGTATAGCCTATCACCCGGAGACAGATGGTTAGACAGAGAGGGTCAATCAGGTATTAGAGGATATACTTCGCATGTACATCATGGATCATCAGACTCGGTGGGAGGAGTATCTTCCCTTAGTGGAGTTTGCCTATAACAATGGGCATCACACTTCTTTGGGGATGCCACCCTATCAGGCATTATACGACAGGCCTTGCAGGACGCCCTTGAGTTGGGATCGCATAGAGGATAGAGTTGCTATTGGTCCTGAGATAGTTCAGGATATGGAACAGCAGGTGGATTTGATTAGGTAGTGTCTCAAAGAGGCTCAGGATACATAGAAGAAATATGCTGATGCAAAGAGGATAGATCATAGCTATTTGGTTGGAGATAGAGTTTTCTTGAGAGTGCGACCGCATAAGAGTCCAATTCGTTACGGAAAGGGTTCTAAGCTCGCACCTTGCTTTGTAGGACCTTTTGAGATTCTTGAGAGGATAGGCCCAGTTGCCTACCGTTTAGCATTGCCACCTAGCCTGTCACGCATCCACGATGTGTTTCATGTATCAGTTTTGAGAAAATATATCTATGATGAGTCTCACATTTTAGATTGGGATGCCTTGTAGGTGGAGTTGGACGGGCAGCTAGCTTTGGAGCCCATTCGCATTTTGGTACGCCGAACGCTGGACCAAGTTAGGGTCCAGTGGGATTGTTATGATGAGGTTACGGCTTCATGGGAGGATGCAGCACGTATGAGATCAGAGTACCCCCACCTCTTTGATGAACTCCAGGAGGAAGTTCATGCCTAGAGGGGGAGGGTGTGAGGCCTCACCTCGACTCAGTCTGACATTCAGTGGATTTTATATTTAGACTATTATGGATACTTTATTTTGATGCATTTTGAAACTTAGAACTTATATGATTTCAGGATTTGGATAACATTGCTATGTTTAGATGATTTACTTATATGCTTTATGAGATAGAACACTACATGATTGTTAGATAAGATGATATTGCAATGATAGATGTCATTATTGAATTTGCAGAACTTTACTATGATAATAGAACTATGATGTATGGTTAAGTTTGTGTGAACTGGGATGAAATTTGCTTATGTAAAATTGCTTGATAAAAGATGTATTTAATCTGTGCAGATGAAAATTGTATGCAAGTGATGATGTGTATTGTTATTCCTTTGAATTATATTATATGCGGATATTTGAGAGTACTAATGTGTAAATTGAGATGCGTAGGAAATTAACCATGTGACCATGGAAAATTTACGGAGAACCAAACCTAGACTTATGTATGTTCGTAAGCCAGGGGTTGTCTATTTGGAGAGACAACACCCCATTTGTGTTGTATTTTATTCATAACAATGTATGCTGCATGGGTGTTAAGTGTCATTTAAATTTAATGTGTAAAACCCACAAGAGACGATTTCATGTTTTAATTTGTAAAAGTGTTTTATTTGTGTCACTTGACACATGTGTGGATTTAAATTTAAATGTTTTATTTTTGTCTCTTGGTGGGAAAGTGTTCAACTATAGTTTTTTCAAATAATATAACGTGTTGTCGTAAATACTCTAGGAAAGGAATCTTTGGAGAGGTCAACATATGTTTGACCTGAAAATAAACTTTCGAGGGGTTTAAAATGGGTTAAATGAACACCTAGGGGTAGTTTAATAGGGTTTCCTAAAGCCCATAAGGTATACCTAGGGGTTAGGGGTAATTTTAGGCAGGTTTCTACTTTTAAGTGACCTTTTTGACACTTTAAAAATTGTCTTTTTTGAGTTGTGCGAAAATTGAAAATTAGAAGTTTAAATCTAATTGAGATTTTTCCTATTGGAATGGGAGTCTTTTTTCCCATTCTGTTTTACTCTCCTCTTTGGTTTTTAGAAACTTGTGAGAACTCAGAGAAGGAGCTTCTTAAGCAAGAATTGGAAAAATTGAGGGTAATCACCCACTCTCCATTTTTGGAGACAAGAGAATTTTTGAAAAGAAAAGAAGAGTTTGGAATAGAAAATTTGACTAAGGGTAGAAGAAGAAGATCCGTGGATTGGGCAGCTCTTCCTCAAATATTATACTACCATTGGGCAGATTAAGGTTGGTTTCATTATCCTTTAAAATGTCTACTTTCTTGTATGTGTTCGAGAGTATGATTTGGGTAAGAAATCTGTGTTCTTGAATGTCTTTTTTTTTTAACTTCATTTGGTATTTTTCATTATGCTTTGTTGTGTTTTGGGAGTTTTCTCAAGACCTCTTAATCTTGGGAGAGAGGAGGATCTTGTGGGTGGTAGCAGTGACAACACTCGAGTGAGAGACTCTCGTTTGAGAGCGATCACGAGGGATTTTTGTTTGACCCTTGCTGCATGGCCTGTTTGTGCAATGGGGGTCATAAGGAGGGATATAAGGCTAGAATGCCTTTGGGGAGCATAAGGAATAAGGGGTTGAAATTCTTGATGTATTTATTGTGCCATGAGGTGGCTTTTGGTTTTCCATACTTGCAGTTCTCCTCAAGGTATTGGTCCACTACCACCCTTAAAAAGGTCATCACCAAAGTGTAGTGCTATGAAGCCAAGTTGGGAGTGTGTTTGAATATCAGTGTGTGTATTTATGCCTTCTATGTGTTTGCATGTTTGTTACCCATCTCGGGCTTGGTTCTCCGAGCTCGGGGGTGGCTACCAGTTAGCCTAGGCTGGGAGGTGAGCACTCCATGGTCATATTTGTGATTTATTATGCAGGAATGTCAAGAGAAAAGAATAGTAAAAGAGAAAAGTTACAGAAGATTATTGTTGAAGAAATCTAAATTTATTTGCAGTTATTAGTTTTGATAGGAGAAATACGCCCTCATTCGTTGAAATGAGAGGCAAGTTGTAAATTTGAAATATAGACATGAGAGTTGGGATTGTAGTTGAAAAAAAGAAACATCCTGTAAATTTTGCAGAATATCTTAGAGTTGTAAAAGCTTGTTTTATTTCTATTCCTATTTTTTTTTAAAAGCTACTTTTGATTTGCATGCAATAGTCATTTTAATATGAAAATCAATTTTATTTGATTCAGTATTTTCTCTTATCTGTGAAATTGCCTACATTCTACTTGCAGAAAAATATGAGAAGTATTTATTGTTAGCATTTAAATGAGTGTATGCATGTTGCTTTAAAGGTGTATATTGCAGTTTAATCTTCCTATTGTAAGATTTAAGTTTATGGATCCTAGAAAATAATAGTTGCAAGAATGAAATTTCATAATTAATTGTAGGAATAAAATCTAAAGTATTTTCTCTCTTCTAATCCCTTAACTTTAGTTTAATAAACTTTAGATTGTTAAGTTGCTATTAAATTTATTGATATCTGAAAATTCATCAAGCTACAGAAATAGGAGTCAAAAGCACAAAGATAGTTGTTTTATTTAAATCTGCCGTTATTTTAATGTAGGAAATAAATCTATAGCTATTTACTTTGTTGTTTTCTTTTTATATTTATTTACCTCAGACTTTAGCATAATCATATTTATGCCTTTGATAATAAACAGTAAAAAAAAAATCAGAGTGTTAAAAATATATAAATTCCATCTAAATCCTATATTCACAAAGCAAATGGACCAAAAAAAAAACATTATACATTTTTGTCATAGAAAATATAAATAAACTTCTATCAATGTTTATAAATATACATAATAACAAATATATATATATATATATATAATATATATATATATATATAATATATATATATATAATATATATATATATATAATATATATATATTTTTAAAAAAAAATTTAAACAAAATTTTTTTTATCAAATTTGAATTAAGCGGAGGGTTCGGCCGGGGGCCGAGCTCACTGTGCAATGCACAGTGGCCGGCAGCCGAGCTCACTGTGCATGGCGCAGTGGCCAGCGGCCGAGTCCACTGTGTATTACACAGTGGCCGGCGGCCGAGCTCACTGTGCAATGCACAGTGGCCGGTGGTCGTGCTCACTATGTAATACACAGTGGCCGGCGGCCGAGCCCACTATGCCCTGCATAGTGGAGACTTCGGTGGTGCCGACTCCCGCCTCTCGCCTCCTCCCTGTGTTCGCTCATCCCGTCCGCCGCCCATGGCCGTCCTGCATAATATTGGGTCAAAAAAAAAAAAAAAATTTAAAAGGGGAGAAAACCCTAGCTCAGTTAGAGCTTGGGTAGAGGGGGAAAATAAACAAGTTTAAGGGGTTTTTTTTAAAAAAAAAAGTGTCAAAGAAGTAATTTTATATTATAATTTAAATTAGGGTTTACATGAAAATTATTTATAAGTTGTGGAAATTTATATTTAAAATTAGTTAGGTTTTCAACTTAAATAGACGGAGGAGTTTTTAATTCCAATTAATTATTTTTAGATTAACTATTTGTGGAACCTTGATTAAATAGGAAGGGAAGTTAATTCCTTGAAAACTAAATTTGACTTTGGAAAGATAATTATCCTCATCGGATAATGTCATTAAGAAATTAATTTGACACTTGAATTGATTAAATTAATTAATGATTTAAAATGTATTTTAGACAATATGGATTCATTGGTTATTAATTTTTATCTACGCCTTCTATTTTTAATGAGTGTGATTTAATTACATTAACGGCTATATTGGATGAGGAAATAAATTAAAACATTTAGTTTTCTGCAAATAAATTTTAATTAATTTTTGATACTTAGTTAGTATCAGAGTTAGTTTGATTATTGTTATGGCCAACATGTTAACACATGTCGTGATAGCGAACTTTGTTAATTAATTAATTATGTTTTTTAAAAAAAAATCTTTCCGTTGCCCTAAATTTTGGGCGTGACACCTAGGAGATAAAAAAAATTGGTAACCCGTGAGGAGCCTTCTCAAAACCATAGTACCTTATAATTGTATAGTCATCATAGAAGACGAAGTCTCCAAAATTATGCCTAAAATCCCCTTCTACATATTGTTTCTTTTGATCCCTGTAGGCTTTTATTCTTAATACCTTAATTATGTGTGTATGAAACCTTGTGATTACAACATTCAACATATCCAAAACCCTTTTGACAAAATAATCAAAGAATAAACAATAATCCCCAAAGAAAGAGCCCTTGTCCCACACTTTTTTCCATCTCTAAATAGGCCATGATAATCTTGTTTGTGGATCTAGAATTCTAATGTTCAATTTTGGTGACCATGTTGACCTATTTTTATACAAAATGAGATGGCACACCAAAGAATAGTGCTTGAAGTGCAGTGCAGTTGTTTCATCCTTTGCCTTAATTAGGCTCTCATATAACTTTGTTTGGAGAATTGTAGCAAAGTCAAAAATTTCATTGGTGGACAGGTGTTGGATAGACACTGCCAACATCATGTAATCGACTGTAAACAAGGTGAGCCCACAATCTTCTCCTAGGACCTGACATAAGGCATAACTTGTCCTTACAAAATAAGTTGCAAACTTATCCAGTGTGAAAGGCTAAGTCTCAGTGGGCAGGATGTAGCTTGGCTAAAATTTGGTGAGCCTTCTCAAACACATAGGCAGATACTCCCTCCTAATTCTCCCCTTTTTCTTCTCATACATTCTCACCAAAGCCTGCTTGTTGATCCCCTTAATGGTTGACCCATCTAGCCCAAAACATTCAGTGATAGCCTTCTAAGAGATATCCAAAATAACCTATCCTTGAAGGTTTATAACAACAAGGCTTGGGGGGTCAAATTTGTTAGCCAATTCTCTGATTAACATTGGCTCAATAAATATATTTGGCACTACTAGACTTCCTAGGTTCAACTTCTAGGTGTTGGAGATTGGGCTAGCTTGGTCACTATTTCCATAGAAGGTGTGGAAGACATCCCATCCCCTAAATCCCATTATGGCATCCTTGCATCTAGCCTTTGTGTCTCCCTAGAAGGCCTTGGATGAATCC
Organism: Cryptomeria japonica; assembly: GCF_030272615.1. Classification (NCBI taxonomy): domain Eukaryota; kingdom Viridiplantae; phylum Streptophyta; class Pinopsida; order Cupressales; family Cupressaceae; genus Cryptomeria; species Cryptomeria japonica. The sequence continues at coordinate 458,871,350 of NC_081411.1, forward strand.
AATGAGCTAGAGTTGGGGAATACGTCTAGAAAATCCTGGCTCAGTACTCAGGTTGCTCTGGTCTGCCTCCTTACCAATTGTTCTAATTTGATCATTGTTTCTCTTTGCACTTCAACTTCTATTCTCGGAGGCTTAGCTAGTGTGATTGGTTACTCCTGAGGTTATGGGGTTTCTTCTACAATAAGGTTAGATACAACCTTCTTTTTGGAAGGGACTCTCTTCTTTGTTTCCTTCTTCTTTGATGACTCCTCTATCATCTTATTTGTAACTTCCTCCTTTTCAATCACTAGATGGGTCAATTGCATAGGTAATTCTTCAGCAGAATCCTTATTTGATTTCCTTTTCTTAGGAGTAGCCTTCCTTACCTTTGGGGTTGGGGCTTCTTCCTTTGTCTCTTCTTCTGAAACCACAATTGTAGCCCTCTTTTCTCCCCTCTTCCTCTTTTCTTGCTTGGGGGTGTTAGATAGCTCAAATAACTGGTGGACAACTAAGAGGGGGGGTGAATCAGTTGTCAACAAGTTGAATGACTTTAAACACTTAAAACCTTTTATCGGAATACATGAACCAAATACCAGAATAGTAGATATAGCAATTAAGTATAGGAAGAAATCAAAGAATATTTACCAACCATCCACAACACATAATACCGATAATTTACCAACACTTAATAGCTTTATTCACACATAGATAATCCCATAACCATAATTTTATCCCATGATCTACAAAGAGATCTTACATCACATATATACCAACCCAGGACCTAAACAATTATGTTGGACACCTAAAAGATAATACAATGAATTCATTACATAAACCCACAAACCAATGATAATCCAAGTAAGCCTAAGACCAAAATAACATAATCTAATCGATAATTCCAACCAGTAACACATTGGGATCAACTACCAACATGTTACATAAACCAAACCATAACCTAGATAGCATCAAACCCAAAATAGGTCATCATAAGCCAAATGAAAAACCATTGATCAATAGGAACATGAAAAAGATAATCAACAACATCCCATGAATCATCTATAATCCACACCAATACCACTTATCAAGTGCATCAAAAGATCTTCAACAAAGCTCTGTCGATAGAACCCTTATCGATAACCAAAAGGCTTATTAGAATAAATAATATCTTCTGAATCATCAAGTCCCAAACCAATAGATGGTGAAATGCATCAGGAACATATGAATGACCAATCCAAACCAATTCCACAAACCAGAGCATACCATAGATGATCTCCAGATCAATATCATAAACCAACCATTCTACTAGAACCTGATAGATAACTGATATTGCCATCAATGACAAACATCAATGCAACACATAATCATTTCCTCCACAATGCCAACAATCTCCCCCTTTGGCATTGATGGCAACACTAGATGTGAAAAACATCCAAGTACCAAGAAATGCCAAACAAGTTTCCCCCAAAGGAAGATAGTCAAAAATCTTGCACAAAATGATACATCAATAATAGACCTGAAACAAACTCCCCCTAAAACTGATATCCCTGTTAAGCTCTTATCTCCCCCCTTTGATTGGTTTTTTTGTTAAGCTCTATTTTTCACGTGTATATCTCTCCCCCTTTGATATCAATGCTAGAAATTTGACATAAACATCAAAGAAAAATTATGAATCATCTGAACCACACAGCTGACTACTCCCCCAGAGTAGTAGCACCACCACATCAATCTGAAATGAATAGTAGCTCTGATAATACATACCGGAGTAATGTGAATCTACATCACTTAAGTCTCTACCAGACGGGCAGAAACTCCAAATCTATCTCATAAGTACTCAAATGATTCTCTGAGCAAAGGCTTAGTGAAAATATTTACAATGTACTCTTTAGTGTTCACATAAACTAGTCTGACTTCATTTGCTTCCTCTTTCTCTTTCAAAAAGTTATACTTGATAAAAATATGCTTTGTCTTAGAATGAAATACCAGATTCTTTGATATGTCAATAGAAACAGAGTTATCATAGTGAATAACTACCAGTTCATTACAATCTACCCTTATGTCCTTCAACATTTTCTTCATCCATAGGACTTGTGTACAGTTAGTAGTAGCAACAACATACTACACTTCAACAATATATAAAGAAGTACATGATTGTTTCTTGTTGATCCATGAAACAAGTTTCTTTCCAAGAAAGAAAGATCTACTCGATGTGCTCTTTCGATCATCAACATCTCCAGCCCAATTTGCATCTGTATATGCATATAGTGTAAAGTCATCATCTTTAGGATACTATAAACCATACTCAGTTGTTCCTTGCAAATACCTAAATTCTTTTCACCACACTCTCATGATTCTCTCTAGGATCACTATAAAATATTGATATAATAAAAACTGCATTCATTATATCTAGTCTAGTTTGAGTCAAATATAACAAACCTCCAATCATAGATTTATACCTTGTAGGATTTATCGGAGCTAATACATCTTTCTTTGCCAATTTCTCACTTGTAACCATAGGAGTACCAACTGGTTTAGAATTTTCCATACCAAATTTCTTTAAGAATTCTCTAGCATACTTAATTTGATAGATGAAAATACCTTTATCAGTTCGAGTAATCTTCAAACCTAGGAAAAATCTCATTTCCCTAATCATAGGCATTTCAAATTCATTCTTCATATTGTTAGAGAATTCCATACATAACTTATCTTCACCTCCAAAAATGATGTCATCAATAAAGACCTCAATAATCAATATGTCACCATAAATGTGGTGAATACTAAGAGGGGGGGTGAATTAGTATACCAAAAAATACTGAACACAAACTCTTAAACAATTTAGCAGATAACCAGTATAACAGATTCACTAATAAACTAGTTAAGATAAATGCAAATCAAATAGAAAATAAAGCATTCACCCACAAAACCACAATCACCATAACACAAGATATTTGATGTGGAAACCCAAATGGGAAAAACCACGGTGAGCACAAATTGAAAAGTAACTATCTGCAGAATAGAAATGAGTCCGGTTAAGATCAGACCGATTAAGGGCATACAATGTTCTTCACCAGAACAGATTCTGTTAGGAATCTAGATCTCTATTAGGAGATAAGTCCTGTTAAAGACTACATTGTTAAAGGATTTCAGATCCATAGTTGTGAGCCACCTTGTTAGAGGATTTACAAAGGATTTGTTGGGCCTACCCGGTTAAGGGTTTTAGACTTGTCCAAGCTGTGAGTAATCAACAAGTGAGTGATCTAGATACTAGCGTAGTATGCTTGGTTAGATCCTTGATAGCTCATTGTTAATGCATTTCAGCATTAAATCAGTCTTCAATATCTCCACACTCTAACTCTTCACATAGACCTAATCTTCTCTACAAAGATTGTACATAACCTTCTCATACATCATACATCTCTCATCCATACAAACCCTAGACATGATGTCCTTATAAAGGAAATTGATTTCATGTCAGTCCAATAGGATTAAACTACAAGTTCCTAGGTTCAGTGCATCTAGACACATTTGGTAACACGGCACAAAATCATCGCCAAAGTGTCAGTGGATGATAACTCATCACAGAAATACTGGTTCATACAATATACCGATTACTGGTTGTACAAAGTGAAGACTAGAAAATGTTAACTACTGCTTTGTTTTTTCGTACCATTTGAGATCCTATAACCGCTCAAGGTTTTCATACCACTTGGGTTCTCCATACCGCTTGAGGTCTTCAGCCAATTAGTGACTGATAAACATCTTCTGCAAAACACCGATAGTGTAAAGACTATAATACATAATACCGATTGGAAGAATTACCCGTTGAGCATAACTCATACAACAAGAAAGTGTGTGTCCATCAATGACAATCAAAACATCATCAAAATGCCAACAATCTCCCCCTTTGGCATTGATGGCAACACTTAGGAAAATTTTGACATCTAAGTGTTTTTACAACAAAAATATGCCATAATCAAAATTACTCCCCCTAAGCATATACACTATCCCTTTTGCAAAAATTACAATGTATACTACTCCCCCAAAGTGGTAACATGAAAGTATACATGAAATGGTAACATTCACAAAATTTTAAATACTACTCCCCCTTTACCAACAATGACAAAGTAATGCAGAATAGCCCCTATTTCCTTATATATAAAAATAAAGTAAATGTTATGACAATAAGGAATAAAACTTATCAAAAATAGATTTAAAACCCTGCATAAAAATTTTCATGGCCAATGTCCATGACTCAAGTAATGAGGTAGCAACCTCACTTTCTGTCTGCATCTGGAATACCAGTTCTTCCATAGCATCAATAGTACTCATGTCTTGAGTTACCGTGATGGCTTCTAGATTGAGAAAATATTTCTGAAGAATCTGCAATCTGGGTAATAAGACCAGTTGAAGCATCTGCAAATCTTTTGTCCTGTTGCAGATTTTTGATTCCACCCTAGCAGTCTGTAGCTGATAATGATGAACCATTTGCCCATATGTAGTAAATGACTCATATGGCATCTTGAAGGTGCTGATGTATTCCTGGAACTCCGATCGGATTTTATCTTTCTTCTTAAGCACATCATCACAAAATAGATGGGGTTGGCAGATTTTACTCAATAGTAATTTGCCCTCATCCATAGCACCCCTGATATCCTTCTGCTGCTTTAGAAGTTGTGACCAGAGCTCATTCAATTTCTTGACTAAGGAAGTGTTGAGTTCCTTTTCTGATTCTTCTTCGCAGTGGCTATAGCAACATCTTCCAAGCATTGTACTTGGTCCTCTACTACGGTACAAAGGAGTTTCAGCTTGGACAGAGAGGAATCGATACTGGGGAGATTAGTACTAGGAATCAGACTAGTAATGATGTCACCTACAGTTTGTATGGCATCCCTTTCCTTCTTCCTCCGCAACTCTTCCAATCTTTCTTGTTGATCCATGAAACAATATATAAAGAAGTACATGATTGTTTCTTGCTGATCCATGAAACAAGTTTCTTTCCAAGAAAGAAAGATCTACCAGATGTGCTCTTTTGGTCATCAACATCTCCAGCCCAATTTGCATCTGTATATGCATATAGTGTAAAGTCATCATCTTTAGGATACTATAAACCATACTCAGTTGTTCCTTGCAAATACCTAAAAATTCTTTTCACCACACTCTCATGATTCTCTCTAGGATCACTCTAAAATATTGATATAATAAAAACTGCATTCATTATATCTAGTCTAGTTTGAGTCAAATATAACAAACCTCCAATCATAGATTTATACCTTGTAGGATTTACCAGAGCTAATACATCTTTCTTTGCCAATTTCTCACTTGTAACCATAGGAGTACCAACTAGTTTAGAATTTTCCATACCAAATTTCTTTAACAGTTCTCTAGCATACTTAGTTTGATAGATGAAATTGCCTTTATCAGTTCGAGTAATCTTCAAACCTAGGAAAAATCTCATTTCCCTAATCATAGGCATTTCAAATTCATTCTTCATATTGTTAGAGAATTCCATACATAACTTATCTTCACCTCCAAAAATGATGTCATCAATAAAGACCTCAATAATCAATATGACACCATCAGTGTGGTGAATACTAAGAGGGGGGGCGAATTAGTATACCAAAAAATACTAAACACAAAGTCTTAAACAATTTAGCAGATAACTGATATAACAGATTCACTAATAAACCGATTAAGATAAATGCAAATCAAATAGAAAATAAAGCATTCACCCACAAAACCACAATCACCATAACACAAGATATTTGATGTGGAAACCCAAATGGGAAAAACCACGGTGAGCAGAAACTCAAAAGTAACTATCTGCAGAATAGAAACGAGTTTGATTAAGATCAGACTGATTAAGGTCATACAATGTTCTTCACCAGAACAGATCCTATTAGGAATCTAGATCTCTATTAGGAGATAAGTCCTATTAAAGACTACATTGTTAAAGGATTTCAGATCCATAGTTGTGAGCCACCTTGTTAGAGGATTTACAAAGGATTTGCTAGGCCTACCTGGTTAAGGGTTTTACACTTGTCCAAGATGTGAGTAATCAACAAGTGAGTGATCTAGATACTAGCATAGTATGCTTGGTTAGATCCTTGATAGCTCATTGTTAATGCATTTCAGCATTACTTCAGTCTTCAATATCTCCACACTCTAATTGTTCACACAGACCTAATCTTCTCTACAAAGATCGCACATAACCTTCTCATACATCATACATCTCTCATCCATACAAACCCTAGACATGATGTCCTTATAAAGGAAATTGATTTCATGTCAATCCAATAGGATTAAACTACAAGTTCCTAGGTTCAGTGCATCTAGACACATTTGGTAACATGACACAAAATCACCGCCAAAGTGTCGGTGGATGATAACTCATCACAGAAATATCGGTTCATACAATATACCGATTACCGATTGTAAAAAATGAATACTGGAAAATTTTAACTGCTGCTTTGTTCCTTCGTACCATTTGAGATCCTCTAACCGCTTGAGGTCTTCATACCACTTGGGTTCTCCATACCGCTTGAGGTCTTCAGCCAATTTGTGACTGATAAACTTCTTCTGCAAAACACCGATAGTGTAAAGACTATAATACATAATACCGATTGGAACAATTACTAGTTGAGCATAACTCATACATCAAGAAAGTGTGTGTCCATCAATGACAATCAAAACATCATCAAAATGCCAACAATCTCCCCCTTTGGCATTGATGGCAACACTTAGGAAAATTTTGACATCTAAGTGTTTTTACAACAAAAATATGCCATAATCAAAATTACTCCCCCTAAGCATATACACTATCCCTTTTGCAGAAATTACAATGTATACTACTCCCCCAAAGCGGTAACATGAAAGTATACATGAAATGGTAACATTCACCAAAATTTTAAATACTACTCCCCCTTTACCAACAATGACAAAGTAATGTAGAATAACCCTTGTTTCCTTATATATAAAAATAAGGTAAATGTTTATGACAATAAGGAATAAAACTTATCAAAAATAGATTTAAAATCCTGCATAAAAGTTTTCATGGCCAATGTCCATGACTCAAGTAATGAGGTAGAAACCTCACTTTCTGCCTGCATTTGGAATACCAGTTCTTCCATAGCATCAATAGTACTCATCTCTTGAGTTACCGTGATGGCTTCTAGATTGAGAAAATATTTCTGAAGAATCTGCAATCTAGGTAATAAGACTAGTTGAAGCTTCTGCAAATCTTTTGTTCGGTTGTAGATTTCTGATTCCACCCTGGCAATCTGCAGATGATAATGATGAACCGTTTGCTCGTATGTAGTAAATGAATCATATGGCATCTGAAGGTGCTGATGTATTCCTAGAACTCTGATTGGATATTATCTTTCTGCTTAAGCACATCATCACAAAATAGATGGGGTTGGCAGATTTTACTCAATAGTAATTTGCCCTCATCCATAGCACCCCTGATATCATTCTGCTACTTCAGAAGTTGTGACCAGAGCTCATTTAGTTTCTTGACTAAGGAAGTGTTGAGTTCCTTTTCATGATTCTTCTTCGCAGTGGCTGTAGCAACATCTTCCAAGCATTGTACTTGGTCCTCTACTACGGTACAAAAGAGTTTTAGCTTGGATAGAGAGGAATCAGTACTGGGGAGATTAGTACCAGGAATCAGACTAGTAAGGGTGTCAACTATAGTTTGTATGGCATCCCTTTCCTTCTTCCTCCGCAATTCTTCCAATCTTTCTTGTTGATCCATGAAACAATATATAAAGAAGTACATGATTGTTTCTTGCTGATCCATGAAACAAGTTTCTTTCCAAGAAAGAAAGATCTACCGGATGTGCTCTTTTGGTCATCAACATTTCCAGCCCAATTTGCATCTGTATATGCATATAGTGTAAAGTCATCATCTTTAGGATACTATAAACCATACAAAGTTGTTCCTTGGAAATACCTAAAAATTCTTTTCACCACACTCTCATGATTCTCTCTAGGATCACTCTAAAATATTGATATAATAAAAACTACATTCATTATATCTAGTCTAGTTTGAGTCAAATATAAAAAACCTCCAATCATAGATTTATACCTGGTAGGATTTACCAGAGCTGATACATCTTTCTTTGCCAATTTCTCACTTGTAACCATAGGAGTATCAACTGGTTTAGAATTTTCCATACCAAATTTCTTTAACAGTTCTCTAGCATACTTAGTTTGATAGATAAAATACCTTTATTAGTTCGCGTAATCTTCAAACCTAGGAAAAATCTCATCTCCATAATCATAGGCATTTCAAATTCATTCTTCATATTGTTAGAGAGTTCCATACATAACTTATCTTCACCTCCAAAAATGATGTCATCAATAAAGACCTCAATAATCAATATGTCACCATCAGTGTGGTGAATACAAAGAGGGGGGGTGAATTAGTATACCAAAAAATACTGAACTCAAACTCTTAAACAATTTAGCAAATAACCGATATAACAGATTCACTAATAAACCAGTTAAGATAAATGCAAACCAAATAGAAAATAAAGCATTCACCCACAAAACCACAATCACCATAACACAAGATATTTGACGTGGAAACCCAAATGGGAAAAACCACAGTGAGGAGAAACTCAAAAGTGACTATCTGTAGAATAGAAACAAGTCCGGTTAAGATCAGACCGGTTAAGGTCATACAATGTTCTCCACTAGAATACATCCTATTAGGAATATAGATCTCTATTAGGAGATAAGTCCTATTAAAGACTACCTTGTTAAAGGATTTCAGATCCACAGTTGTGAGCCACCTTGTTAGAGGATTTACAAAGGCTTTGCTGGGCCTACCTGGTTAAGGGTTTCAGACTTTTTGAAGATGTGAGTAATCAACAAGTGAGTGATCTAGATACTAGCATAATATGCTTGGTTAGATCCTTGATAGCTCATTGTTAATGCATTTCAACATTACTTCAGTCTTCAATATCTCCACACTCTAACTCTTCACATAGACCTAATCTTCTGTACAAAGATCGCACATAACGTTCTCATACATCATATATCTCTCATCTATACAAACCCTAGACATGATGTCCTTATAAAGGAAATTGATTTCATGTCAGTCCAATAGGATTAAAATACAAGTTCCTAGGTTCAGTGCATCTAGACACATTTGGTAACATGACACAAAATCACCGCCAAAGTGTCGGTGGATGATAACTCATCATAGAAATACCGATTCATACAATATACCGATTACTGGTTGTAAAAAATGAAGACTGGAAAATGTTAACTGCTACTTTGTTCCTTCATACCGTTTGAGATCCTCTAACCGCTTGAGGTCTTCATACCACTTGGTTTCTCCATACCGCTTGAGGTCTTCAGCAAATTTGTGACCGATAAACATCTTCTGCAAAACACCGATAGTGTAAAGACTATAATACATAATACTGATTGGAACAATTACCAGTTGAGCATAACTCATATATCAAGAAAGTGTGTGTCCATCAATGACAATCAAAACATCATCAAAATGCCAACAATCTCCCCCTTTGGCATTGATGGCAACACTTAGGAAAATTTTGACATCTAAGTGTTTTTACAACAAAAATATGCCATAATCATAATTACTCCCCCTAAGCATATACACTATCCCTTTTGCAGAAATTACAATGTATACTACTCCCCCAAAGTGGTAACATGAAAGTATACATGAAATGGTAACATTCACCAAAATTTAAATACTACTCCCCCTTTACCAACAATGACAAAGTAATGCAGAATAACCCCTGTTTCCTTATATAAAAATAAAGTAAATGTTTATGACAATAAGGAATAAAACTTATCAAAAATAGATTTAAAATCCCGCATAAAAGTTTTCATGGCCAATGTCCATGACTCAAGTAATGAGGTAGAAACCTCACTTTCTGTCTGCATCTAGAATACCAGTTCTTCCATAACATCAATAGTACTCATCTCTTGAGTTACCTTGATGGCTTCTAGATTGAGAAAACATTTCTGAAGAATCTACAATCTGGGTAATAAGACCAGTTGAAGCTTCTGCAAATCTTTTGTCTGGTTGTAGATTTATGATTCCACTTTGGCAGTCTGCATCTGATAATGATGAATCATTTGCCCATATGTAGTAAATGAATCATATGGCATCTTGAAGGTGTTGATGTATTCCTGGAACTCCGATTGGATTTTATCTTTCTGCTTAAGCACATCATCACAAAATAGATAGGGTTGGCAAATTTTACTCAATAGTAATTTGCCCTCATCCATAGCACCCTTGATATCCTTTAGCACCCCTGATATCCTTTTGCTGCTTCAGAAGTTGTGACCAGAGCTCATTCAGTTTCTTGACTAAGGCAGTGTTGAGTGCCTTTTCATGATTCTTCTTCACAGTGGCTGTAGAAACATCTTCCAAGCATTGTACTTGATCCTCTACTATGGTACAAAGGAGTTTTAGCTTGGATAGAGAGGAATCGATACTAGGGAGATTAGTACCAGGAATCAGACCGGTAAGGGTGTCAACTATAGTTTGTATGGCATCCCTTTCTTTCTTCCTCTGCAACTCTTCCAATCTTTCTTGTGCCAGTTTGATGCATCGTAGCAACTTGGACTCATCTGTTGATTGAAGGTCAATCGGACTACTGGTGTCAACTGGTTTTGCTTGACCACTGGTTGCATTGGGAGTCTCTACTTGTTTGGTTTTCTCAGCTTCCTTCTCCTCTGCTACTTTTTTCTTTTCCTCTTCTTTCTTCTTTTGCTCCTCTTCTTGTTTCTTCTTCAGTTCTTCCTTCTTCTTGTCTTCTTCTTGCTTTTTCTTTTCTTCCTCCTTCTTTTCTCCTCTTGTTTCCTCTTCTCCTCTTCTTTTCTCTTCTCCTCTTCTTTTCTCTTCTCTTCATCTTGTTTCCTCTTCTCCTCCTCTTTCTTTTTCTCTTCCTTTTTCCTCTTTCCTCTTGTCTTCCTCTTTCTTTTTCTCTTCCTCTTTCCTCTTGTCTTCCTCTTTCTTTTCTTTTTCCGCTTGCTCTTTCTTCATTTTTTCTTTGTCCTGCTTCTCTTTTTCAGCTTTTTCCTTGTCCCGTTTCTCTTTCTCTACTTTTTCTTTGTCCTGTTTCTCCTGCTTTGTGTCCAGAGTGACATCCTCAACATCTAATGCATCCACATCAATGGGATCATTTTTCTCTGTCACTCTTTCCCGTTCACTATCAAATGCTTCATCCAGTTTGCCTGATGTTAGATCAGTTGCTTGTTCAGCCTTTAGATTGGCCTCGGACACTTGATGTAACCGGATAGCAGCTTTGGCATGCAAATGTGTGTCCTTCTGCACTTTAGAAGCTTTACCTTCTAGTAGCCTGAGTCTTCTTCTTCTCATGAAGAAGAGGCCTTTGTTCTTATCCATTATCTCAAATAATTCAGAATTAGAGGCATCGGGAAAGTATTGTGCAAAGACTCTCTCCCTTATTTCATGTTCCTTTTCAATGGCAATGCACCATTTATTATCTAAATAATTGTACAAAGAGTTTATTGTAACCAATCTAATTTCAGACAGTGATCGATCATTAACACACAAATATTTGATAACTTCCTGCTCTACTTATTCTTTCTCATTATTAGTGAAATCATCAAAATACTCTTTTAAATTATCAAGCACTTTTCTCTTTATATTCTTTAAAGTCCCTGACAATGTGTTATCAGCTTATAAGAGGAAATATCTATATTTACCAGTGTAGAGGTTGCAAGAACATTACCGGTAGACTTGGCTTTCTTGCTTGTTTTCCTTGTCTTCTTCGGTTGGATTTCTGGTTCAGTATCCTTTGACTCCGGTGAGCTGGTTTTGGTTTTCTGCTTCCTCTCAAAGACTTTAGTAGGAACAATCTCTGGTTTCTTCTTAGCAGGTGAACACTTGGTCACTTTTGGACTGGCAGAGGTAACTGGTGCAGATACCGATGGCACTGCTTTATCCTTTTTTTGTTTTGGTTCTTCAACTGGTGTTACCCTCTCCAAGTAGGTACCGGTTCGCTTTTTCTTTGCATCTAATGGTGCGGCACACAGGGTAGAGGCATACCCGATCAACATATCCTACATCACTTCATACCCCATTGGTTCAACTACTTCCTTTCTTGGTTCCACTGCTTCCATTATGCAGTCATCAATCCTTATTGTGAAGCAGATGTCATCTTCATATTTCTTCACAATATCACCAGATATCCTCATTCTCTGGCTCATTTTCCTCTTGAATTCATCAAAATATTTATTAAGAACCTTAGGATATCTGGTTCACACTGCTTGAATACTTTCTCTAATTTGCTTGGAGACCAGTTGGTCAGCAGACCATTGAACATCACCCACTCCAGGGAAATAGCCTTGAAAGTAGAAGAATAGGCTGACCAAAAGTTGTCCAAACCTAAACCTTAGAGCATTATCCTATTTGATGGACTTCAGGTTCAATAGTAGTTGTTTCTACAAACAGGTACATAAGTCAAATGTAGTGCCTTCCTTGATCATCCGTTAAGCAGTATTCACTGTAGTAGTAGGGATAGAGTTCATTCTGCTGGCATAGAATATTCGATGACCAATCACCATGCAAGCATACTTCACCAGATCATCTTTGATGGTGTTGATGGTCATCACCCATTGGTCACTCAGAGAACCGGTAAGCTTAGTCATTTCAGTCTTGGTGACCTTCCTTAGAGCTAGCACCTCTCCAATGTTACAGAAACTGATGACGGCATGAATTGCTTTTGGTGTGATGTCATGCATCTGCTTGAGATACATTTTATCACTATGCACTCTACTAAGGATGATGCGAATGTGATCTTCTGTGAATTCTTCCAAAAAATACATTGCATTGTGCAGTTTCATCTTCTCTAGGATGCTATATTCAAGCTTTATTTTCTTGTCATCCCCATAGAACAGACCTAGCTGGGAATGAATCACTAGGGATCATAGTTCTTCCAATTTACAATCAATATATCCTGAAATATCTTCCTCAACTATAACTTCAGCGGGTATCTCGGATAGGGCATTGTATTTGATCTTCTTTTGAATAAATTCAACTAAATCTACAGGTGCACTAGAACTAGAGTGCGATACAGATGCCATGATAAGAAAGAAATTTGAGAAATACCTTCACAAACCAAAATTTAGGGTTTAGCAATGTCTCCCACAATACATCAATTCGGTTGCTTGATTACTGCTTAGTGTTCTTCACTGATAGATTGAAAATGATTGTTGGATTCCTCTGCAAGATTTTTGAATTCACTTTGAATCGCTCTTTGTCGCTCTGCTCTTGAAAATTCTTCGCTTGAAAACAGATAAGTGAAAATGATGACAAAAATCCCTTTTTAAATAATCTTTCACCTACTATAATAAATGCATCACTGTTAGGGTACAAACCTTAATTTTGCCTTTTACCACTTCAAGTCTTCTGTCAATTAACTAGTAACGTATACCAGTTAAGGTCTTTATTGATATAAATCGAGGGTTCAAATATTTCACCGATATGCTCCCCCTAAGCTTTTTTGAAGCTCGGTTTACCAGTTCAGAAACTTTCACACTATGTGCAGAAACCGATTCATCCTGTGACACTTCTTCAGGTTTCTTTTTCCAAGTTTTATTCATTCCCACTTGAATGGTTTCAACATCAACCTTGCCTTTTGGAGTGATCAATATATCATCTGATAGGTTCTTTCTCATTCTGTAGGTTCTGGCAGTGTGTCCCAGTTTGTTGCAATGATAGCATACCATTCCAAGTGTTCTCCATGGTCCATTATTCATACTACCATTCTTCCTTCTGCATGTTGTAGCAGTGTGACTGCTACCATGATAGATCAAATAGGTTTCTCTCCAACCAGTTGTTACTTGATAGCCATCTGACCGATGGTCATAGGCATTATACCGGTTGGGATTCTGATTCACAGAGGGTTCCAGGATAACTCCTTGAGTCCTTGGAGGGTATCTCCCAGTGTTGTGCAAAACAAACCTACATTAAAATGCTCTATGCCCAAACTTGTTGCACGCATAACGGTTTCCATTGAATCTATTGGATCTAGGCTTATTGTTTACAAAATATAAAAAATTATTGTAGGCCTTGCTTCTACACATATTAGCAGTATGTCCTCCCTTGAGACAATTGAAGCAAACAGGTTAAAAAATTTTCTTACCTTTATCCTTGGATGTTGGTTTCTTCTTTGATGCTTTAGCTTTTGTTCCAAAGGTCTCACCTTCCTCATACCCAGAGAAACCAAGTCCAATGGTATTCTTTACCGGTTTTGTTGATTCTAGCTTTTTCTCTAGCTTAGCAGTACTTTGATTGAATTTGGCAAGTATCTCCTTTGACTCAGTAAGTTCCTTGGAAATAGAAGCATTATATTCCATCAAGGTTGCATTCTTAGAAATAGCCATGTTTAGTTCACCTTGCATTTCTTCTTTTTCTACTTTACTCTTCTAGAGATAAGTGGTAAGGGCATTGATTTCTTGCTTCAGCTTGGAGATCTCATGATCTTTGTCTTTAACCAGATCTTCATCTTTCCTTCAGTTCTCAAGCTCTTGACACATTCTGATAGTCAGTCCTTTTAACTCCTTTCTCAGGTTGGCTTTAGATTCATTTAGTTTTTCAACTTCTTCAATTTGGGCATCCATGTCAGCTTCATCAAAAGAGCTATTTTCAGTAAGTTCCATCAATTTCTCAGCATGCTCTCTTCTCTTGGCCAAAGAGGCTTTATACTTGACCTTGAGTTTATCATAGGCTCTCTCAGTTTGAGTGAGATGATGAGTAAGTTTTCTCATAGTATATTCCCCCATATCTCCTTCCAAGTGGTTAGACTTATAGAAAGGTTGGCTCTGATACCAATTAACGAATAACAAGAGGGGGGGTGAATTAGTATACCAAAAAATACTAAACTCAAACTCTTAAACAATTTAGCAGATAACCGGCATAATAGATTCACTAATAAATCGGTTAAGATAAATGAAAACCAAATAGCAAATAAAGCATTCACCCACAAAACCATAATCACCATAACACAAGATATTTTACGTGGAAACCCAAATGGGAAAAACCACAGTGAGCAGAAACTCACAAGTAACTATCTGTAGAATAGAAACGAGACCGGTTAAGGTCAGACCAGTTAAGGTCATACAATGTTCTTCACCAGAGCAGATCCTATTAGGAATCTAGATCTCTGTTAGGAGATAAGTCCTGTTAAAGACTACCTTGTTAAAGGATTTCAGATCCACAGTTGTGAACCACCTTGTTAGAGGATTTAAAAAAGGCTTTGCTGGGCCTACCCGGTTAAGAGTTTCAGACTTGTCCAAGATGTGAGTAATCAACAAGTGAGTGATCTAGATACTAGCACGGTATGCTTGGTTAGATCCTTGATAGCTCATTGTTAATGCATTTCAGCATTACTTCAGTCTTCAATATCTCCACACTCTAACTCTTCACACAGACCTAATCTTCTCTATAAATATTGCACATAATCTTCTCATACATCATACATCTCTCATCCATACAAACCCTAGACATGATGTCCTTATAAAGGAAACTGATTTCATATCGGTCCAATAGGATTAAACTAAAAGTTCCTAGGTTTAGTGCATCTAGACACATTTGGTAACACAACTCAAAATCACCACCAAAGTGTCGGTGGATAATAACTCAATACATAAATACCAGTTCATACAATATACCGATTACCGGTTGTAAAAAATAAAGACTGGAAAATGTTAACTATCACTTTGTTCCTTTGTACTGCTTGAGATCCTCAAACCATTTGAGGTCTTCATACCGCTTGGGTTCTCCATACCGCTTGAGGTCTTCAATCAATTTGTGACTAGTAAACATCTTCTGCAAAACACCGATAGTCTAAAGACTATAATACATAATACTGATTGGAACAATTACCAGTTGAGCATAACTCGTACATCAAGAAAGTGTGTGTCCATCAATGACAATCAAAACATCATCAAAATGCCAACACAATGATCTTATAATATAAGTTACTATCAGCATTACCTTTAGTGAAACCAATCTTCAAAATATATTTATCCAATCTTGGATAGAAAGCTCTAGGAGCTTGTTTCAATCCATATAAATCTTTCCTTAACTTGCAAACCATGTTTTTGTTATCTGAAAGTGAAAATCCAACAGGCTTCTCAATATAGACTTCCTCTTCAAGATATCCATTCGGAAATGTACACTTAACATCCATCTGATAAACCTTGTAGTTTTTATGTGTATCATAGGAAAGAAATAATCTCGTATCCTGGCTACTGGAGAAAAAGTTTCATCATAATCAATTCCTTCATTCTAAGAATAACCTTTACAAACCAATCTAGACTTATTTCTCATAACTTGTCCATCTTCATTCAATTTATTCTTTAAAACCCATTTAGTTCCAATAACATTCTTATTTTTAGGTCGGGGAACTAAAGTCCTTGTATTATTCTTTTCTATCTGATCTAATTCCCTCTTCCATAGATTTCATACATGCTTCAATTACTAATGTCGGTTCAATTTGATAAATTAAACATACCTCATTAGCTACCAACCTTCTTCTTGTCATCACTCCTTTGTTCTTGTCTCCAATGATCTGATCTTCTAAATGATTCAGCCTTACATACATAGGAATCTTCGGATTTATTGTTCCTCTACTCTGATCTTCAGTTACTATTGAAATTTTTCATTTTGCTGGAGTAACTGGTTCAATATTTTGTTCTGGTGTAGGTACTATCAGATCATTTATGATCATTTTCACTTTCGGTCTCTTTCATAAGTTCAGATTTGACCTTTGTTTTGCTCATGCACCTTAACATTATCACTTTCCACAATTCTCTGCAATCTTTTGTTATATTTATATGCTTTTCTTTCATTAGAGTAACCAAGAAATATTACTTCTGTTGGCATTAAAATAGAAAGGAGATTGTTGGTATCTCAATAAGGATATTGAGAAGGTTGTTGGAAGATTATCGATATAACTGAAGAAGGATGATTACTGTCTTAATAATATTATTTTGTCATTGATGTCAAGGAATTGATTTTCTGATTTAGTATGATGTTGCCATATCTTGAGAAGTATGTTTTGATGAGTATTAAGAGGTCAGTAAGTGACACATAAAGAATGTGATAATGAAGGGGAATAATAAGTTATTCAATGGGCAACTATTACCGAGTTAGAAAATGATGAGATCATGTTGTTTTGATTGTTTTGATATCCTACATATGTTGTTGATTATAAGTTTAATACTATACTATGTCACTGAGCAAAGAACCTAGTTGGTAAACCCTAAGGTACCTAGTCAGTAAACCCTAAGGTTATTGATATCGGTTAAAGAAGGCAGAATGTCTACCGAGTGAAGTTCAGTATTAACCGAGTAACAACCAAGTTATAATGGATCGCATTGGATGCATAAAAGAATTATTTAATGAAGGATGCTGATGAGCTGGAGATGAATAAATGATTGGTATGCCATGCAAGAAGTTTTTTAAGGATCTATGACAATGGAAAATCAAGAGGAAGATCTACAACACAGATTGAACTGCAATAACCTAGCACAAGATCCAAGGAAGGAATGCAAGTTCCAAGGTGAGGTAAAACATTTTTCTGATCGAAGGATACATTGAACCTAGTCAAGTTTGATGATCTGATGGCTAAGATTGATCATGGGAAATGTGATCAAGAAGATTAAGTGGTTAGAAATTGTTTATAAATAAGGAATTGTTGATGAACAATGCATGTGGGAAAATGTATGCACAGTGATGCTATAGGAATGTTTACCGAGCTCAGAAGCTTGAAGATCTGATTGGAGAATAGATTGAGAAGCCTTGCAAGCCCAACAAGGGACAAGATAAGTCTAATGACAAGATTGTTTTGAGCAAATAGAATTTGCTTTAGCATTTCAGATGTGAAGTTGTAGATATATTTTACTACTGTTATTTATTTTGTAAGTGATAGAAAATCTCTTGACTGAGTGGACCTAACAGTCTTATTCATAAACCCTCTAGCAAGGTAACATTCTAAATGAGTGTTTGAAATCCTTTGACAAGGTCACTTCTAACAAAGTGTAAGACTCTAACAAGTCTGGTAGGAAATCCCTTAACCGGGTCACATCTAGCAATGTGTTTGTAATCTTTAACAGGATTAGCTTTTAACTGAGCATACTCTAGAAGGGTATATTTCTTAGTGGGTTCGAAATCCCATAGTGGTTTTTCCCTATTTGGGTTTCCACATTAAATCTAGTGTTATATGTGTTGTTATGTTATTTTGTTCATGAGTTTGAATGTTTTACAGTTTTGGTTATATATTCTGAAGTATAAGCTACCGAGGTTGAATCTGTTGAATATATTGAACAAGTTAAGTTTGTATGATTCACCCCCCCCCTCTCATCTTATTAACTATTGGCATCAGAACTTTACAATTGGTATCAGAGCATTGGACTCTTGAAGAAAAGTTTAAAGGCACTTGAGGCAAAGATCCGAAGATGTATAAAAGGGATGCACCAAAGTTGAACAAGTCAAGTTTCTCCACATGGCAGAAAAGGATGAAGCTGCATTTATTAGGAATTGGAGAATATGCAACATATTATCTAGAAAATGATTACATAGCACCTAGCACCAACCCCATGACCATGGAAGAGATAAAGGCAAAGCAAGAACATATTCAAGCTATGATTGAAATAACATCAGCATTAACCAACTCGGAGTTTAATGATCTAGAAGGTTGTAATGATGCAAAAGAAATGTGGACCAAGCTCATATCTGTATATGGTGGTGATGAACATGTTCAGAGAGAAAAAGTAGATAGTCTAAGAGGACAACTTGAATCCATGAGAATGAATGAAGGTGAGAACATAACACAATATAGTACAAGGTTAAAGGAAATTGTCAATCAAATTAAAGGAACAGGAGGAACTATTGAAGAAAAGGATGTAACAAGTAAGTTGTTGAGAACCCTTCTACCTACTTATGCCATTCGAGTCTCTGCAATTAATGAATTAAGGTCTATACCAAACATGCCATTCTCTTTAGATGCCACTATCGGTAAGCTACATGCATTTGAGTTAAGTAATTTTGATAATAGTGGGTCTTCGGTAAATAAAGTTGAATTTGCATTTAGTTCCTTTCATATTGATGAATTTGATGACTATGATAGAATGAATAAGTATTCTGAAGGAAATCATAGTGGAGCAAGTGAGAGATTTCATAAAAACATGGAAGAAGTACACAAACTGTATGAGGAAATCAGAAAGCAAGAAGAGTTTGAAGCACTATTGGCCAGAAGGTTACCAAGAGGCAAAGGTAAGTATAAAGGAAAGCTACCTTGAAATGTTTCAATTGTGATAAAATAGGACATATGGCTCCTAACTGCCCTGACAAAGAATCTAGTGAAAAGAGAGAATATCGAGAAGACAGACATAAAGACAATCACTACAAAGGACACCGAGACTTCAGGAGGAGAGATAGAAAGACATGCCTAGTAGCTGATGAGGAATCCAATGATGATAAATTTGATGAAACTGATACAGAGGAAATTGTTTATGTGGCTATTAAAGATGGATCAGATGAAGAAAGGTATGAAGAAAAAGCCCTAATATCTCACATAAATAAAAATGATTCTTGGATCATAGACAGTGGATGCTCACATCACATGACAGGTGATAAACACAAGTTTGTTAAATTAGAAGACTATGATGGAGGATATGTAAGATTTGGTAATGATGCACCATGTCCAGTGAAAGGTAAAGGATCTATAACACTTCTTGACAACGCTAAATGTGATGACATATACTGGGTTGAAGGTTTGGAATACAATTTGTTGAGTGTAGCACAACTAAACAATACAGGATACCAAATAGAATTCCAGAAGGGATGTGTCAAAGTTCATGACAAACATGGAAAGCTGGTTGCTACCGGGACACAAACAAAAGGTAATACATTTCATCTTGACTCAACTCGGAACAAATGTCTATATGCAAAAATAGAAGATACCTAGTTATGGCATAAAAGGTTTTGTCATGTAAATTTTGATAATCTGATCAAAATAAGTAAGAAGCACCGAGTAAGAGGTCTACCGAGCTTGGAAAAACCTGAGAATGTTATGTGTCGAGGATGCCAGATGGGTAAGATGACAAGATCAAGCTTTACAAGTAAGTCCTACACTTCTAAAGGAATTTTAGATCTTGTACACACTGATCTTTGTGGTCCCATGAAAGTTCAAAGTTATTATGGTGATAAATATTTCATATTATTTGTGGATAATTACTCAAGGATGATGTCAGTTATGTTTTTAAAAGAAAAATCAAAAGCTTTTCAAATGTTTAAATGGTACAAGGCAAGAGTTGAAAATGAAACAAGAAGACAACTAAAATGTCTTAGATCTGAAAGAGGAGGAGAGTTCACTTCTGATGAATTTAAGTTATTTTGCAATGATCATGGTATAAAAAGGCAAGTATCTGCACCGAGAACTCCACAACAAAATGGGATAGCTGAGAGAAGAAATAGATCAATTGCAGACTGTGCCAGAACCCTGATGATAGAAAAGAGGGTACCTCAAACATTTTGGAGAGAAACAATCAGCACTGTAGTTTACCCCCTAAACTAACTACAACTGAAGAAAGGAACTATGAAGACTCCATATGAAATCTGGTATGACAAGAAACCTAATGTAAGTTATTTTAAAATCTTTGGAAGTAGATGTTATGTTCACAAAGATGACAGAAATGGAAAGTTTGATTAGAAAAGTGAGGAAGGAACATTTCTTGGTTATTCTTCTAGAAGTAAAGCATTTAAATGTCTGATCAAATCATCTAACAAAATAGTAGAAAGTGCAAATGTGAAAATTGATGAATTTGTAGAAAGAAATGATGAAGGAAATTCCAAAGAACCAGAAAATTATGAAGAAATTGTTTATGTTCAATCGAGAAATCCTACCGAGAAAGTTACTGAAGAAAATAAAGATAATATCCAGTTACCGAGTGATGAAGAAGATCATACAGAGCCTACCAAGCCTATATTAGCCAAATATGTCAAAAGAAATCATGCATCAAGTCAAATTATAGGAGATAAGGATGATCCAGTGATGACAAGGAACAAAATGATATAGAACACATGTCTGATATCTAAATTTGAATTGAGAATAGTAAAAGAGGCATTTAACAACGAAGATTGGGTAAATGCTATGACAAAAGAGATTGATCAAATCAAGAAGAATGAAACATGGACATTGGTCCCAAGACCAAAGGACAAAAATGTAATCGGTACAAAGTGGATTTTTAGAAAAAAGCTAAATGAAAAAGGTGAGGTCATTCAAAACAAAGCAAGACTAGTCTGCAAAGGTTATGCTCAAGAAGAAGGAATAGATTATGGTGAGACTTTTGCACCTATGGCTAGACTTGAGGGAGTAAGAACATTGTTGGCATATGCTGCTTTCAAAAATTTCAAGGTATATCAAATGGATGTTAAATCTGCATTTTTGAATGGTATACTAGAAGAAGAAGTTTATATTGAGTAGCCTGAAGGATTTGTTGAAGACAAGAATAAAGATCAGGTATATAAATTGAACAAAGCTTTATATGGTCTGAAACAAGCACCTAGAGCATGGTATGAAAGACTGCACTCTTATTTGATCAAGATTGGATTTATAAGGACAAGTGAAAACAACAATATGTACATGAAGAATGATGAGGACAATGGAATAGTAATCTCAGCCATATTTGTTGATGATATTATTTTTTGTGGAAATGATTCTCTATGCAAGAACTTTGGAAATGAAATGTGCAAAGAATTTGAGATGTCATTAATCAGTGAAATAAAGTATTTTATAGGTTTACAAATACTCCGAAGAAAAGATGAGATTTTCATTACTCAATCCAAGTACATAAAGGAAATCTTGAAGAAATTTGGAATGGAGGATTCTAAACCTGTAAGTACTCCTATGACTACTAACTGTAAACTATCAAAGAATGATGAATCTGCATCTATTGATGAGACACTTTACCGATCTATGATTGGAAAGTTGCAATATGTTGTTCAGAGCAAGCCGGATATAGCTCATGCAGTAGGAATAGTTGCAAGATTTTTTGCAGATCCCAAAGAAACCCATATGACAGCAATCAAGAGAATTTGCAGATACCTAAGAGGCACTGAAGACTATGGCTTAGTATATGAAAAGAGGAATGATTTTGATTTAAAAGTTTATACTGATGCTGATTGGGAAGGAAACATTGATGATAGGAAAATCACAAGCGGTGGAGCTTTCTTTCTGGGTGATAGACTAATAAGTTGGCTTATCAAGAAACAAGGATGCATTTCACAATCAACAGCTAAAGTTGAATATGTCGCTGCAACATTGAATTGTACCAATATAGCATGGATCAAGCAACTGTTGGAAGGTATAAATGAGAAAGTTACCAAGCCAGTAACTATATTCTATGATAATACTAGTGCCATTAACATTTCAAAGAATCCGGTAATGCACTCTAAGACAAAGCATATCTCTATAAAATATCATTATCTCAGAGAAGAAGTTCAAGAGAAGAAAGTTGTGCTGGAATATATCAGTTCAAAGGAGAAAATAGCAAACATCTTCACAAAGCCACTGCCAAGGGACACTTTTGAGTATCTCAGAAGCAAGTTAGGGGTCCTACCCCTATCTTCTACTCACTGACAAAGTTTGGTGAAAGCATCAATTTGATGACTCCATAGAATATTATTTGTGGATTGATGCTAATTTACGCACTTTAGGAGGTTTTCTAAAGGTGTGCAGGTAATAGTGATTGGAGACAAGATACTCTGACCATGAATGAAATTGCAAGGAAATTACTTCGCAATGGCAGAAATCATGAATTACTTTTTTCTTTTGGCATTGTTCTCAAAGGGGGAGAAAGACTAAATGGAGAAGATAGACTAAATGGAGAAAATAACAACAAGACTAATGATAGGGGGAGAAGATGTCAGAAGAAGGTTTAAATAGCTCAAGGATAACAGGAGAAGTCTAATAGCAATCTAAATCTGAATCAGCTGGAATAAATCAAGTTTGTATTACCATTTAAAGTTGGTTTTTCCATCAATGCCAAAGGGGGAGATGATTGGCATTACAATAGAAAGGAGATTGTTGGTATCTCAATAAGGATATTGAGAAGGTTGTTGGAAGATTATTGATATAACTGAAGAAGGATGATTACTGTCTTAATGATATTATTTTATCATTGATGTCAAGAAATTGATTTTCTGATTCAGTATGATGTTGCCATATCTTGAAAAGTATGTTTTGATGAGTGTTAAGAGGTCGGTAAGTGACATAGAAAGAATGTGATAATGAAGGGGAATAATAAGTTATTCAATGGGCAACTATTACCAAGTTAGACAATGAAGAGATCATGTTGTTTTGATTGTTTTGATATCCTACATATGTTGTTGATTATAAGTTTAATAATGTACTATGTCACCGAGCAAAGAACCTAGTCGGTAAACCCTAAGGTACCTAGTCGATAATCCCTAAGGTTATCGATATCAGTTAAAGAAGGAATAATGTCTACCGAGTGAAGTTCAGTACTAACAGAGTAACAATCAAGTTATAATGGATCGCATTGGATAGATAAAAGCATTATTTAATGAACGATGCTGGTGAGATGGAGATGAATAAATGATTGATATGTCGCGCAAAAAGTTTGTTAAGGATCTATGGTAATGGAAAATTAAGAGGAAGATCTACAACATAGATTGAACCACAATAACCTAGCACAAGTTCCAAGGAAGGAATGCAAGTTCAAAGGCGAGGTAAAACATTTTTATGATCGAAGGATACATTGAACCTAGTCAAGTTTGATGATCTGATGGCTAAGATTGATCATTGGAAATGTGATCAAGAAGATTAAGCGGTTAGAAATTGTTTATAAATAAGGAATTGTTGATGAACAATGCATGCGGGCAAATGTATGCACAGTGATGCTACAAGAATGTTTACCGAGCTCAGAAGCTTGAAGATCTGATTGGAGAATAGATTGAGAAGCCCTGCAAGCCCAACAAGGGATAAGATAAGTCTTATGACAAGATTGTTTTGAGAAAATAGAATCTTCTTTAGCATTTTAGATGTGAAGTTGGAGATATATTTTACTACTATTATTTATTTTGTAAGTGACAGAAAATCTCTTAACTGAGTGGACCTAACAGTCTTATTTGTAAACCCTCTAGCAAGGTAACATTGTAAATGAGTGTTTGAAATCCTTTAACAAGGTCACTTCTAACAAAGTGCAAGACTCTAACAAGTATGGGGGAAATCCCTTAACCGTGTCACATCTAGCAATGTGTTTGTAATCTTTAATAGGATTAGCTTTTAACCAAGCATACTCTAGAAGGGTATATTTCTTAGTGGGTCCGAAATCCCACAGCGGTTTTTCCCTATTTGGGTTTCCACATTAAATCTAGTGTTATATGTGTTTTGATGTTATATGTTCATGAGTTTGAATGTTTTATAGTTTTGGTTATATATTCTGAAATATAAGCTACCGAGGTTGAATCTGTTGAATATATTGAACAAGTTAAGTTTGTATGATTCACTCCCCCCCCTCTCATCTTATTAACTATTGGCATCAGAGCTTTACAACTTCATCATATATAGGATCAAAATTTCCAATAGAATCATCTCTTTTGATATAGCATTTACTATCAAAGATTCTGAAATACTTAGCTATAGGTGTATGACCAAACAATAAATCATAAGGTATCTTACCAATGTCTCCTTTGATATTAACTCTATTGAATGTGTACATCATCATGCTAACAACTTCTCTCCAGTAGATATGAGGCAAATTAGCTTCCATCATGATAGTTCTAGCCACATCCAATATGGTTCTATTCTTCATTTCCACAACTCCATTCTATTAAGGTGTCTGGGGCGAAAACAACTATCTCCTTAAACCATTCTTCTCATAATAGTTGTTAAATTCACCGGATGTGAATTCACCACCCTAATCTGACCTTAATAATTTAATCTTCAATCCTATCTCTGTCTCAACTTTAGCTTTCAATATTTTAAACTTTTCAAATACTTCAGATTTCTCCCTTAGAAAAGTAACCCACATCATTCTAGAATAGTCATCAATGATTAGCATAAAATATCTATCACCCTGAAAAACTTCTGGTTCTAGCAGGACCACACAAATCCGTATGAATAAGATCAAGAATATCATTAGACTTGTCTTGTATACTCTTAAAATAAGTTCTAACTTTCTTACCCATTTGACATTCCTCGCATACCAAATTATAGGTCTTCACAATCTTAGGTACATCTCTAACAACCTTACCTGTTATGCCATACCCAACTCTCATCAATATGTGCAATTAAACATGTCTTCTCACCAGAGTTCAAATGAAAGATGTTACCTTTAGTTTGAATACCGGTTGCAATCTTCGATCTAGATTTGTTAATGATTTTGCATTTTCCATCATTGAACTATAATTTAAAACCCTTATCCACCGTCCTACACTCAAAAGATTACACCTTAAACCTTCAACATAATAAATATTATTAGTGTTATGCTTACCATCCAATGATATGGTTCCTCTTCCCTTGATCATGCATGCTTTGTCATCTCCAAATCTAACTAGACCACCATCAAATTATTGTAAAGATATAAACTTCCTTTTATCTCCAGTCATATGATGTGAGCGTTCACTGTCTATTACCCATTCATCCTTGTCTTCAACTTTAAAAGAAAGGACCTTCTCTTCAGGTACTGAAGTATCTTCCTTGATAGCTAAGTGTAGACATCTAAATATGGTCAACGCTTGTGGAGTCATACTTTAACATCTACGCATTGCCTTATTTTTAGGGTTCTTGCGTCGCATTAACATTTCCTCTATGTTGCGCACTTGGTCTTTATCATTTGCGAGCATCGAGTCATTCTTCTACATTCCTCATTTTTCTCGCTTTCGAATTTGGTCTTGTTGACAACAATCTTCAGTCATGATTTTGGTCGATCTTATCCTGTCGCATCAATGTGCATGCTCATTTGTCATATTTTGGACATCGTCAATCCTAATCGATGATAGAATTAGGGTTTTGTCCTCTTGTCAATCTTGTCATCTTGCGATCGATTCATCATCGATCCTTGCCATTGTCAAATCTCATCATTTTTGCGATTGATTCATCATCGATCCTCGTTCTTGTCAATCTTGTCATCTTGCGATCGATTCATCATCGATCCTCATCCTTGTCAATCTTGCCATTTTGTGATTGATTCATCATCGATCCTTGTTCTCTTGTCAATCTTGTCATTTTGTGATCGATTTGTCATCAATCGTTGTCCTTTTCAATCATGTCAATTTTGATCAATTAGTCATTGTTCCTCGTCAATTGGCGCCTATCAATTTGATCTCTTTGTCAATCTTGGTCAATTTGTCAACCAATCTCAATCATTTATTAGCATTGGTCCTTTTTCAGTCAGAATCATGATCAAATCGACCCTACATCAATTATCTTTTGTCAAGACCTAATTGTCATCCTTGCATTTCTAATTCATCTTCTAGGGTTTTATGATTTATTCATTTAATCTTGTTTATCATTTTTCCTCCAGGTTAAATAATTTATTTATTTATCCTAAGTTTTCTTGTCACAATTAAATATTTATTTAATTGGCTAATTAATTCCCCCTCTTTTTTTGAATTAATTAATGAATGAAAAATTATTAATTAATTCACCTAATTTACTAATTTCTCCTAATTCCTAATTTTCTATTTCTCCTATTTTCTTCAATTTTTCTAATATTTCCCCTAATTTCATGGGAATGACATAGCAATCTTGTCATAATTTGTCATAACTTGTCAATCAATCAATCTTGTATAGCAATCTTGTCAATTTTGTCATAATTTGTCAATCAATCAATCTTGCATGTCAATCTTGTCATAATTTGTCATATTTGTCATTCTTGATTTGAAATTTCCTTTCAAATCTCTTCATGCTAATCTTGTCATCTCTCCAATTTGTCTATAAATTGGATGAGTTTCTTCAATCAAAGGAGGGAATTAATCACATTTTCAGAGAATCAATCACGCTTCTAGTATCCTTACGCTGCCATTTCATCTTGTCAATCTTGCTTTCATACTATGCCTTTGCATTTGTAGGTGAGATACACAAACAAAGCAATTTGAAGGAGAAAGAAGGACAATGGAGAATTATGGAGGAGATATTTGCGTTTGTAATGGTTTGCATTTGGTTTGATTATCTTGTTTTCATATCTCTATTGATTGTTTTTAGGATTTCTTATCATTGCAATCTAGTTTTTGTGGTTGAGCTAGTTTAATATCTATTGCTTTGATGAATTCCAAATTCCTATCTACATTTTCTGGTGAACTCGACATGAACTAACCACCTAACCATGTTTTTGAGTGCTTTTGAGCTGATTTGTCGGTGAAAAATCAAGAAATAGGGCGACCCAGAGCTTTCTGGACACTTCTGCGCCTATGTAGGAGGGATCTGCGCCTATGTTAATGAGACCTACACTTGTGTCAAAGAGATCTGTGCCTATGTCAAGGCATTCTGCACCTGTGTCAAGGCATTCTACACCTGTGTGAGACATTCTGCGCTTGTGTAAGGCCAGAAATAAAGGTAAAACCATTGTTTTTACTTGCAAATTACTTTGTTTTCATTCTATCCTTATATTCTGGTTTTTCTTTGGTACTTATTCTCTGTGCAACACCTTGGCATTACATGTGACGAAGACTAAGAATGAAACTACTAACAAATCTTATGCAGGACGCGGTCAAAGACTTTTATTAAAACATCTTGCATGTGATTTTTAAAGTAGTTGCACATTTAGTTTCCTAAAGGTTAATGAACACCATGCATGCTTTGATTGCTTTTAGTTTGATTACATGTTTTAACCCTTAGAATTGGGCTTGCCTCCCAATTTTCCTGGCACTTTGCACAGGCATTGGTGAGAGGGAACGACCCTAAGTGGTGACGGGCTAAAGCCAAGCTCTTCCGAACCACTCTAAATAACTATGGATGCAATGAAAGTTGTAGACAACGGGTGGTGGAATGGTATTGCGACAATTTATTCGCCAGATCAATACCCACCCGAACAGATGCCTTAACTAGAACCTTTTGTTTGTAGAGACCAAAAACCTTCTATCTATTGGCTCAGGCATTGTGATACGCGCATGCTGAAGACACCTCTCATGTACTCCTTAGTTAGAGATAGCAAGTTCTTGGGAAGTGATGCCCCTTGAACTTGAAGCTTGGTATGCCCGAGAAGTGAGTGCACTATAAGGGGGAGCCAGTGCTACCAAGCATCTAGCTATCTAGCTAAGTGTTGTATTTCATTAGAGGATTCAACAAATATTGTCCTTGCTAGCTATAGGATTTGTTGTAAATATGCTTGATTGTCTTGAGTCAAGGTCAAACAAACATTTTGTTTTCCATGATTGTCAAAGGTTAAATTAAAAAACAAACTTTCAAAAGTGCTCATAATCAACTTGGATTTTCAAAATCAACAACATTCAACTCAAAACACAATCTGAAAAAAGGTCCAAATTCGTCCAAGTATTCATCCAACATTTGAACATGGCTTGTGAAAACATTGAATGTCTTTGTTTCAAAATTCATGTCACTATAGGCTAGATTTTGCATAGTCCCACTTAGGTCCTAAGGCATATTGTCATCTCCTTTCATTTTAGTACTTTTCATTGCAAGCATCCTCATTTTGCACTTAGGTCCAAGATCATTTTCCCTAAGTTTGCATTTCATTGTCATATCCAAGATAGATTTCCATTTAGGTTGCATAGGTTGCCTTTTGCATATTCCAAGTCATTGGTCTCCGCATTATCCTTATCATTATGTTGTCATATCATATCCTTAGATCATTTTCATGTCATATCCTAAGTCATTGTCATAATCATTGCCTTCCTGCATTTAGTCAAAAAAAATTTTGATTTGTCAAACTTGGAAAATCAAAACTTTGGATAATACCCTAAGTTGTTAGGAAGTCTTGACCTGGTCTAAAAATTTGTCCTTTTATTAATATCATTTTTGTCAAACCTAGCTTAGTATCCAAGCATATAGGTGAGACATTGTCAATTTGTCCTCTTGTCATTTGGTCCTTTGTCCTTTAAGGTCTTGGCTTCATTTAAACTTCCTAAGGTTGAGTCTTTAGGTTTGCATTTCAAAAAGTTTGTCCAAATCTTGAAAAACAACAAAAACATAGGTTGCATTCTTGCCATAGATTGCATTTTCATCTATTTAGTTTGCATTTAGTTGCATATCATACATCATCCTTGAAAAATTCCAAAAAATATTGCATTTGCCTAGTGACATGCCTATTGAAACAAGGTCAAAATCTAAGAAGATGGGCGAACCAACATATCAACCCATTGACAACATATCAAACTCACAGCCTCAAACTAATCAAACAGTACAAATTGAAATTTTGTCAAACACATCATTACCACCATATGGAATGGTTCAACTTGGACCACCTCCAATATATGAACCAGTGTTTGCACCCATGAAACTAGGATATGGGAGTGTTCCACCAACACCAAGAGGAAATGCACCTTTTGATTGGAATCAACCGAACCTGCAACATGAAATTCAAACATTACATGAGGAACAAACTCTTTCACAAGGATTTGGTTGAGATCAAGGCATTCAACGAGAAATAAATCCAAATATTTTACCAGATTCTTCATCAGATTCTGATGCTTCCGATGATGTTGATATGTTCCTTAAAGATCCAAAGTTGACAAAAAAGATGGATAAATTCTTGAACAAGGTCTTTAAGATGTTCCCACAAAAATATCTTGACATGATGAGTAATGTGACCTCCTCAAGTGAACAACCTAAGGTGCAAAAACAACAAGGTGGTGAGCTGTTAAGTTTCTCTCCACATCCAAATGAAGAAAACATGCAACAAGAAACTCAACACACCTTGATGAGTAAATGTGCTTCAAAAATGTTGATAGTGACTATTCCTCAAAAGTCACCATTTGAAACAATAAACAATCTGTTATTTAATACAACACCTTTAACACAAGATCAAATGAGGGCCACACAAATATTGACAGTTGTCCCTCAACAAGAAATGATTTGTCGAATAATTACAAGTGGATCAAAATCTAAGATGCAAGAAAGCTTTACGACTGGAATGCCTGATCTCACCAATGTCCAAAACAATTCCACAATTCAACAAAGTTCCTATGTCCCATTAAGCTCAATACATTTGCCAAACACTCAAGTACCTATTATGCAAAATATTGTGATAGATCCTTCGATAATGGCAACACAAAGAAGTACAAATAGTGGTTTACACCAACAACAAATGTTGCAACAATTGAGTAATACACAAAAAGCACAATAGAATGCGCAAACAAGCAATGCACAACAACAACAATATCACATTCAACAACATGTTGCGGTGTCTTCTGCACCATTACAAGTTAACTCAAACTTGCAACCACCACAGTGGATTGGACAAACAACATAGCAAGTCAATGCAAGTGCCATACCCCATCTCAAGGAGAAACAACAAAATCCTCCCAAACAAAGTTTGTTGCAAATGATGGGATTTACATCGAGACAACAACAATTGGCACAAAGTCAGCAAATTCCAATTCGTCAGCATCAACAACAACATGTGCCTCAATATGTGCCAAGACAAACAAATTATCATACTTCACAACCACAATTGATGTCCGTGCAATATCAACAACACCCTCAATTGCAATATCAACCAAGGCTACCAATCATGATTCTACCACAAGAAGCACAACAACAGGGTCAATGTTAAGGCATGACACAACCACAACAACAAGAGCTGTATCAAGAACTTTATATGCTAGAGACACCAAAGACAGCAATTTTTGAGCATCAACAGCCAATGGAGAGTAGGATGTATCGACAAAGAGTACACCCAAGAGTGAATGATGAACTTCCAAAATCTTCAATACCTGACACATTTGCACAACAGCTTGAGAAGTTGCAACGACAAGTCGATGCATTGGAAACCAAAGGAACAAAGAAATTGTACATAGATCAAGATTTATGTCCTAATCCATTTGACAAGAGCTTGTACATGCCTCCTTTCCCTAAGCATTTTGAGGCACCTAATTTTGAGAAATATAAACGGAATGGCAACCCAAAAGACCATATACGAGCATTTTTTGCAGCATGTACTGAAGTGAGCTATGAAGAAACATATTTGATGTGCTTATTCACACAAAGTCTCACAAGACGAGCCATGGATTGGTATTCGCATTTGCCAGGGAACATAAAAACATGGTCGGAATTGGCTCAAAAGTTTATATCCCACTTCACATTCAACATTGACACCAAAGTGACCATGCTAGATTTATGCAACACTAAGCAAAAGCAAGGTGAACCATTAGTGACTTTCTTACAAAGATGGCAAAGCTTATATAGTCATTGTTCCCTAGATATA
This sequence comes from Cryptomeria japonica, assembly GCF_030272615.1. Lineage (NCBI taxonomy): Eukaryota > Viridiplantae > Streptophyta > Pinopsida > Cupressales > Cupressaceae > Cryptomeria > Cryptomeria japonica. The sequence goes on from NC_081411.1 coordinate 458,902,751, forward strand.
CCTGAAGAACAACAAGTGAACTTGTTTATTCAAAATTTGGTCCCAGAAATGATGTATGAGCTTAAACTGAAAAGTCCTAGTACCATTGAAAAGCTCATTAAGAAAGGGATGAACATTGAAAATGCTCTTGTAGCTAAGGGACTCATTAAGCTCAACAAAGACAGTGACAACACAAACAATTCAGGGGACAAAAATAGATTTTGGTACAAAAACAAGAATGTCACTAATGATGGAGTTGTCGATGCAAGAGCAGTAAATGCAAATCAACCCACATTCACAATAAAGAAATTGAGTGCTCCTAATATGTCGGCTATGGAACAAAATCAAACACCAACAAGCAATGTTACTCAACAGCCGCAATACCAACAATATACTCAAACAATATAATCAACAACAAGGTCAACAACAAAACCAGCAATGAAAACCTTTCCGATCAAGGGATGGGCCTCTTCGATAGTTTATGCCACTGGGGGAGCCTATTGAGTCAGTAATGAAACAATTAATACAAGCAAAGTTTATCAAGTTACTAGATATCAAGGAAGAACCATTGGTAAAGCTGCATTGGTGGAATGATAATGCATATTGTGAATACCATCAGTCAAAAGGACATAAAACCGCATCGTGTTTTCAATTGAAACATATGATTCAAGACCTATTAGATCAAGGAGTAATTGCGGTAGACCTGCCCAACGTGACCTATAACACTGATCATACAATTTTCAAAACTCCTTTGCTTGATCATGACATGGGTAAAGCATCTTCTTCAAACTCTACCCAAATAGAGAATCTTAATTATGCAAATAATGGTTATAACAATGTCATCAATTGTTTTCGAGCATCAAATGAGTATGTGTAGGATTTTGCCAAGATCAAGGGCACAATGAAAAGCATAAAAAAAGACAATAGAATGACAAGAACAAACTATATTCTCATCAATATGCAAATGATCAACTGGATTAACCAATACAATGAATATAGGCTTGCTTATATAGGCAAGGCCATATGGATGTATGAGCACACAAATATGACATGTGGCTCAATGAGAAACAAGGGTAGGTAAGAAATACTAGGGGTAGGTAGGAGAAATAATATAATATTCCACAAGAGGTGGATGACCCACCGAATGTGGAGTGTAACAGCAAAATAAGACCACAAAAGGTGGAATTTCTCCTACAAGCTCTATCCCTATGTGCACACTTCCCTAAGTGTCTCAAATCCAAACTACGAAGAGATGCATTATCCTAAGTTAACTTAAGTAAAGTGTAATAATATCCAAAATGAATATTTATTTATACCAACACCCCCCCTTAAGTGCAACTTAGGGGAATGAAGACTCAAGTCAACAATGCAAGATGGGTCTCGGCTACTAGGCCATGATAGGTACCCATGTACAATATGCAAATGCAAGCAAAACTATGCAATGCAATCTCTCACAAACAGAGAAAGGGAGAAAACCCAGTGGGAAAAAAAACTCCCCCCCAAAAGAGAGATGAATGTACAAAAGACTCTCAAAGAAGAAGGACAAAACCTCAAAGAGGAAAAAGTCCCCCCCATAAGAGAGGAAGGAGGAGTGAGCTGACCCCCCTAATGACACATCCCGCACCCCCAAGAGAGCTCGCAACTACTGGAACTTACTCTCGGTGAAAGGTTTGGTGAATATGTCAACAACCTGCTCTGCTGTAGGACAATACTACAAATCAATGACCTGCTCCTGGATGAGCTCTTGGATATAGTGCATATGGATCTCGATCTGTTTGGTCTGCTGGTGCTGGACCAGGTTCTTCAAGATTGCAATAGCACTCTAATTGTCACAATGTAGAACTGTCGGCCATGGAGTGGTGAATCCAAACCCTGTGAGAATCTGCTGGAGCCAAATGGTCTCAGTCGCTGCGTTAACAACACCTTGATACTCATCCTCAGTCGAAGAGAGAGCAATAGCATGTTGCTTCTTGCTCTATCAACAAATGGGGCCCGAACCAAGGTGAAAACTATAACCAGAAGTAGACTTATGATCATCAAGATTTCCAACCCAATCAGAGTCTATGTAACCAACCAAGCGAAGTCCTATGCCTGTTGCATAGTGAATCCCATAGTGATGTGTACCCTGGATGTAATGAAGGATGCATTTGGCGGCTTTCCAATGAAGCTCATGTGGTTCCTGTATGAAGCAGGAAACCATTGCAACTGCAAATGAAATATCAGGGCATGTATGAGTCAAGTAGATGAGACTACCCACAAGCTGACGATACAAAGTGGCATCAACTGGTGGAGAAGAACACTAAGCCTCAAGCTTGACTCCTAAAAGAAAGGGAGTCAGGGCAGGCTTACAATCAACCATATGAAAGCATGTAAGTAGATCAAGAGCATACTTGGGCTGCGATAGTGTAATCTCGGAAGGTGACTATGAAATCTCTATCCTGAGAAAGTAGTGCAAAAGACCCAAGTCAGTCATAGCAAATCTATCATGCAAAGCAGATTTGACCCTGCTAATGATGGATGAAGTACTCCCTGTAATGATCAAGTCATCAACATAGAGCACAAGTATCAAGTGAGAGTCATCCTGTTGCAAAATGTAGACATTCAGATCGAAATGACACCTGGTGAAACCTGTGGAGAGAAGAAAGGAATCCATCTTGGCATACCAAGCCCTGGGGGCCTGCTTAAGGCCATAGAGAGATTTCCTTAGTCTGCAAACCAAGGAAGTATCCTGGATGAAACCCTATGGCTGCTCCATATAAATCTCCTCATAAAGATCACCATGAAGAAAAGCACTCTTCACATCCATCTGATGTACAACCCAACCATGAGCTGCAGCAATAGCAAGTGTCAAACGAATGGAGTTCATCTTGGCTTTGGGTGTAAAGGTCTCAATATAATCAACACCTGCAATCTGCGAGAAGCCTTTCACAACAAGCCAAGCCTTATACTTATCCACACTACCATCCGCTGCAAACTTGGTCCGATAGATCCACTTAAATCGAACCATCTTTCTCCCCTTAGGGAGATGGACTAAATCCCATGTGTTGTTCCTCATCAAGGAGCTATATTATTCCTCCATAGCTTGGTCCCACTCAGGAACCCCTGATGCTTCCCTAAATGTCTATGGATTGGAAGCGGCAACAATGAATGCATGTGGAAGATCCTAATGTTGTGATCGAGTTCTCTATGTATCTGAAGGATCCCCAACAAGAGAACTCGCGGACTCAAGTGTCTGTCGAGCCCAATGAGGTCTAGGTGGAGGTGGAGAATGAGGCTCCTCAACTGCAGGTGGACCCTGCGGAGGTGTTACCCTATGAAGGAGTCTCATCATCTGAATCACTAACATCACTATCCACAATGGAGGAAGGTGGAGGAGGTAGAGAGGCTAAGCTAGGAGAGCTTTCCTCAAAGTGAACACTCCTCTCAATGAACACCTCATGTGTCTCTGGATCCATCAATCTATATGCCTTAACACACTCAGGATATCCAACAAATATGCAAGGTCGACTCTATGGTTCCAATGCCTTGCATTTCTACGGAGGTATGCGAGCCCATGCTGGACACCCAAAGACTTTGAAATGTCTCACAATCAGTTTCCTACCAGCCCAAGCCTCAAAAGGAGTAATACCTTGCAAAGCTTTGTGAGGAACCTGATTCTAGATGTGTGTGGCATAACTGATAGCCTCTGCCCAAAAGGCAGGATCAAGAGAATGTACATGTATCATTCAACTAGCCATTTCTTTGAGAGTTCTATTCTTGCATTCTGCAACCCCATTCTGCTATGGAGTGTATGCAATAGAATGCTGTAGATCAATCCCCTCAAATGTACAAAAATCCTCAAGTCTCTTGTTCACATATTCCTTTCCATTATCTGTGTGAAGAATCTTGACCACTTTTCCTGATTGCTTCTCCACACGAGTCTTGAAGTCCTGAAATCTATCAAATACTTCACTCTTATGAATGAGAAAGTAGACCCAAGTGAAGCGGGAGTAGTCATCAATGAAGGTGAGAACATAGCGGGCCTTACTAAATGAAGGTGTTGGAAATGGACTTGCTACATCGCTGTGAACAAGTTGAAGAACTTCCAAAGCTCTCCAAGCTTTCCTCTTATCAAACTTCTCTTCGGGATGCTTGCCCATGGAACAACCTAAACATACACCCTCTGAAAAACTGATTCGAGGTAGACTTGTGACCATGTCTTTAGTGCTTAGCTGCTAAAGATAGCGGTAGTTGAGGTGACCAAACCGCTCATGCCATAGCTTACTTTCTGAATTTGAATGAGTAAGCAAGGCCCTAGAAGGTGAACTTGGCACAAAGTGGGAGAATGAATAAAGCCTTGAGTTGTCATTGACTTGTCCCACTGCTACCAAGGTATCATCATCAAGTTCCTTTACCACAACTGAATCTGGTGTAAACTCAACCTTTTTCCCATTCCCATAGTGAGTGATTTTGTAGATGGAGAGAAGGTTGGTAGACAAGTTAGGAACATAGAGAACATTCTCAAATTTTCCATCATCCATGTCAACTGAACCTTTCCCTTCAACCTCTACTTGTGTATCATCTCCTATGTAAATGTGAGGTACCTTAGATGGCTCCAATGAAGAAAACTGCTCCTTTGTAGAACCCATGTGATATGAGGCACCCGAGTCAAGTATCCATTGCTGTGAAGAACCTGTTGTAGCCACAAATGCTTGCCCTTTTCCCTTAGACTATGAGGAAGAGGAAGGAGATGAATCCTTCTTTGTGTAGGTGGATGGCAAGTTGATGTTGTTTTTCTTGAGAAGATTGGTTAACTCATCAACTTGCTTTGCGTGGCATCGATGCTCATCATGACCATACTTCTTGCAATATGCACAAGTTGGTTTATCCTTCTTAGGTGGTGTCCCCTTCTTGGAAGAGGATGAAAAATCGCCTTGTGATGGAGAGGATGATTGTCCTTTTTCCTGGTGTGGCTTAGACTTAGAGTGCTTCTTCTTCTTATTGGAATCTTTGCCTTGACTTCCTTGATTCCCTTGATTAGCCACCAAAGCCTTGGACTTTGAAGACTTGAGAAACCCCATGTTCAACAACTTAGATTGTTCCAATATTAACATTTCTGTGAAAGCATCAAATAAAGGCATAACATAAGAACTCCCCACTGTCAAACGATGAGTTTGGAAGCTAGACACAAATGCTGCATATTCTGGTGCAAGCTTGTCCAACAAGTTGAATATCAACTGAGCATCCTTTTTGTCAATTCCACAATCCTTAAGCTTTGCTCTTAGCTCATTTGCTTTGGTGACATAATCTTGGATTGTATCAAAACTCTTGGGATCCAAGTTAGTGAGCTCATTGTCAATTTGATAGCCTCTAATTTCATCAACTTGACCATACAATTTTTGAAACATATCCCAAGCCTCTTTGATTGTTTTACACTTCTCAATGTGAAAAATGAGGTCATCTGATACATACTTGCGCAAAGTTCCAAGAGCCATGCAATTCTTTGTGAGCCATTCTAACTGAGCATTTAGATCAGCCTTAGGATCAGGTGGTGTTGTTATTGTTCCATCTATGTAATGTGTGAGACCCTTTTCCATTAATTTACTCCATACTTTAATTTTTCATGATGCATAATTATGTGGAGTTAAAGGTGGAAATTTATTAGGACTCATTGCAACAAAAATGGAAAGAGCACAAAGAGAGGCACAATCACACAAGACACCCCCCCAAACTCACTCAATCAAAGAATCCCCCCAAAAGTGATGATTTTGGCACTTTATAATTAGTGTGTATACAATGGGCCACTTGCAAAAGATGGCAAAGTGGACTTCTGATTACAATTTTACAACTACCTCAATAAGGCCAAAAGAGACTCAAACTAATAATGCAAGAGATCTAACTAAGATCCAAGCAATTTACAAGTACCTAATAGGCCAAATAAGACCAATATCTGAAAGTACAATTTCCACTCAAAATCTCTAAAATCTGATCATAGATTATAAAATTAGATGAAAAAACATGCACTTTAAAAAAAAATGGCACCTGAAAAGGAGGTCATATGAGCTCAAATGAGGCCTTTGAAGTTGCAGAATTGAGGATTGGACAGGTACAACTGAGAGAATCCAAAAATTCCAAAAAACCTATGCACCAAAATTAGAAAATAACCACACCACTACGAAGATCATGAAATTTTAGCCCATTTCAAAAAAAATTGCACCAAAAAAGGAGCAAAAATGAGCAAGATATGGCCTTTCAAAGTTGGACTGCAAAATTGAAAAGCTCAATGGAGAGGGGTTGAAAAATTTCAAAAAATGCTGATGTGGCATTGATGTCAACAATTCACTATCTTAAATTTGACGGTCGTATGACCATCATGAAAACTTCACCTCCCTGTTGACTAGGCGTCTGTACTATACAGACTGCTGACTGTGCGCAGTGACTGTGCAGTTGACTGGGCTGTCGTACAGATGTTGACGTGGCAGACAGATGTGGCCATGGGCCAGTGGCCTCCTTCCACGTGGTGGACATGGGTTGCCGGTTTAAAGAACTGCCGGTGGAAGCGTCACTGGTGGGAGGTTTGGGCTGCCGGCGGGTGGTCTGGGCAGCCGGCGGTGGCGTCAGCGGTGGCAGAAGGTAAAGCGACTAGCGGGAGGGAAGCCGGCAACGGGAGCGAGGTGGCTGGTAGGAGAGCAGCGTTGCCGGAGGTGGCAGTTACTGGTGGGCTGAGAGCTAAGCGAGTCGGCGGTGGGAGCGGGGCGGCCGATGAAGTTCCTGTGCGGCCGGCGGGACGTTCTGCGGCGGCGGGCAGTGGTCTAGGCAACCGGCGGGACATCTAGAGCGAGGCAGCATGCGGAACGAGGCGGCGGCACAGTCTTCAGTGCCTGCTGTGCGGTATGGTCAACCTACAAGCTGCGGGACACATAGGGTACGAGGGGGTCTACGGACCCCCAAACAATCCAAAAAAATATTTTTTAAAAATTTTTTTATTGCTTTTTTTGATTTTTCGATTTTTTTTTTTCCAAAAAATAATTTTTTTGAAATTTTTTTTTGAAATCCGTACGATAATAGCCAAAATGGGGAAAAAAAATTTCTCACCAAAATAGGTCGACTTTATAGTCAAAATTTATGGAAACGGCCTCCCGGATTCAACGGTGATGTCCAAATCGCTATATGATGCCCCCCAAAAATGAAGATCCCCAAATCCAAAAATAGAAGCCTTCCATGATGTCTCCAAAAACCAATCAATGAAGCCCCAATAGCTCTGATACCATGTAGGGTTTTGCCAAGATCAAGGGCACAATGAAAAGCATAAAAAGAGACAATAGAATGACAAGAACAAACGGTATTCTCATCAATATGCAAATGATCAACTGGATTAACCAATACAATGAATATAGGCCTACTTATATAGGCAAGGCCATATGGATGTATGAGCACACAAATATGACATGTGGCTCAATGAGAAACATGGGTAGGTAAGAAATACTAGGGGTAGGTAGGAGAAATAATATAATATTCCACAAGAGGTGGATGACCCACCGAATGTGGAGTGTAACAGCAAAATAAGACCACAAAAGGTGGAATTTCTCCTACAAGCTCTATCCCTATGTGCACACTTCCCTAAGTGTCTCAAATCCAAACTATGAAGAGATGCATTATCCTAAGTTAACTTAAGTAAAGTGTAATAATATCCAAAATGAATATTTATTTACACCAAGAGTATGTTTCCACCATAAGATTAAAGGGACAAGATCCTTCTTGCATAGTCACCACTCGTCGATCCAAAATAGTCCTGAAAGGAGTTTCTACAATGCCTCCTAAATCAACTCCTACGAGTCAGTATAATCTCCTAGATCATCTGGGGAAGACACCTGCACAAATATCAATTCTTGAGTTGTTGAAAATGTCCCCTATGCATCGCATAGTCCTAGATAAAGCTTTAACTGAGTCCACTGTCCCAACAGACATTGATGTTGACCAGTTTCAAGCCCGAATTGGACATCTAGCTATTTCCCAACACGTCGCCTTTTCTGATAATGATATTTCTCTGGATAAGCTCCCTCATAATGATCCTTTACATCTTGAAGTCTTTGTCCATAATTGCAAAATCCAACAAGTCTTGATAGATGGCGGAGCAGGTCTTAACATCTATACCTTGAGAGAGGTCATTGGTCTTGGTTATACAGAAAATGACATTGATTCTTCCAGAAGAATAACAATCAAAGCATATGATGATGTTGAGTGTCCATCTAAAGGGATAATTTCATTGCCTATCAGAGTCAGTCCAGTGACAGAAAACACTTTCCTGCAGGTCCTAGACCTCGATCTCCCTTACAATATGATTCTTGGCCATTCGTGGATCCATGCAATGAAAGCAGTTCCATCTACTTGTCATTAGTGTTTAAAATATCCTTACAATTGGACTGAGATAACAATTCCAGGAGATCATAATCCATTTCAATTTTGTGCTAATCTAAAGGATTCCCCGTAGCAACAAGTCCCAATCAATAGAGAGGCCCACTCACATAATCATGTGGATCCTAATGAATTGTTAGATGCTGTCAAAGGAAAATTGAAGATACAGGACCAAGGATGCGGAGAGTATTCAATGGCTCAAACATTCCTCATTGGGAATTTACCAATATCTCCAAAATCACATGGCAAACCACATTTGTTGCAAAAGGAACCTAAGATAGTCATTCAATACTAGCCGCCCACTACATTTACAAGATGGGGTGAACTTGACAAGGAAACTTTGGATGATGATGTCATAGATTGGCTTTATAAGGATCCAACTGAGACACCACCTATCAGGTTGCCAGTGGAGCGGTACAACAAAGGGTTTACTATGCTGTAGAAAAAGGGATATGATGGCTATAGTGGCTTGGGCCCTGACAAGAAAGGAAGACTAGAACCTATTATACCCAAGATGTGACCTCCAACTTTAGGCTTAGGTTTTGTACCATTGTGAATTGGACCCTCATCTACCAAAGTGAACACGTGTAGAAAGGGGTGTGACTCTGATGATGAAACGACACCTGAGGATACCTAACCCGAAACTGATTCCAATGAATGGGAGTGGAGTTCCTTTTCTTCTAGCTCCTATGCCCTTGACAATGTTTTCCTTGACCCTGATGATTTGCCCATGGAAGATAAACATGAAATAACTTGCCCTCCTAAAACATGTCCTAATGCTTGGATAGAGTCATTCTAGGACCCAAGCTCCGAATCAAATACGAGCAGTTCAGATAGTGATACCATGGACGTTTACATCTTTACCATCTCGGCCCTCTCTCTCCTTAAAACCAATGATGACATGCCCCTTGTCTATCCTCAGCTTATCCAACATGACCAACAAGCACCACTCACATTAGATTGTTTTCAAAATGACAAAGCAATTGCCGAATTTCTTGGACTCTGAGAAGGCATACCACAAGGTGATCATAAAGCAGGATTTACTATTGATCTAGATTCCATAGCATATTTTGGGAAGTCAACTCCATCTTCTAGTCATAAAAATGAAAAAGAAAAAGTAAAAAATCAAAAGAATAGGTCTTTGAGTGAAAACCGTAAGGCACTCTTTGATCATGAAAAAGTAGAAATAAAAAACGTATCTGCGGGTGAAAACCTCTCTAAGGTGCCCAATGGTGGAAGATTGGACATACCCCTATCAAGTCAAGATAAATCAACATTGCTTGTGGAAATGATAGAAGAGATAAATTTGGGTACACCCGACAACCCTAAGGTCATTCATTTCACGACTTCTCTATCAAAATAGGAAAACATAGTTTTTGTCAATTTCTTTCTTGAGAAGAAGATTAGTTTTGCATGGTCCTATGTAGATATGCCCGGCCTTGATCCAAAATTAGTCCTTCATCACTTGCCATTAAAATCAGATGCCAAGCCCATCAAACAGAAACTCAGAAAGATGCATCCCCAGGTGGCTCTCTTGGTCAAGGTAGAACTAAAAAAATTATTAGATGTGGGCTTTATCAGACCCATTGATTATGCAGACTAGATTTCAAATTTGGTACCAATTAGCAAAGTAACTGGGGGCATTAGAATCTATATGGATTTTAGAGATCTTAATAAAGCATGCCCTAAAGATGATTTTCCATTGCCAAATATAGACATCATAGTTGACATGACTGGTGGATATGAGATGCTATCATTGATGGATGGTTTTTCTGGATATAATCAAATTCGTATTGCTCCTGAAGATCAACATAAGACTGCATTCACATGTGCTTGGGGTACCTACTGCTGGAATGTGATGCCTTTTGGTCTTAAAAATGCTGGTACAACATATCAAAGAGCTATGATGACAATTTTCCATGATTTTATGCATACTTTGATGGAAGACTATGTTGATGACCTATTATGCAAATCCGTCACAAGAGATAGTCATCTAGCCATCCTTGGCCCAATATTTGATCGAATGGAAACCTACAAGCTCAGACTCAACCCAAAGAAATGTGTCTTTGGTGTCACAGCTGACAAATTATTAGGGTACATTGTTTCTCATAAAGGCATTGAAGTAGACCCTGAAAAGGTTAAAGCAATAATGGATATGCCTCCTTCAAATCTCCATCAACTAAGAAGTCTGCAAGGAAAGTTACAGTCAATCCTCCGGTTTATAGCTCAATTGGCAGACAAATGTCATCCCTTCCAGCATTTATTGCATAAAGGTGTCACTTTTAAATGGACTGGGCAATGTCAATCAGCATTTCAAACTTTCAAGGATTATCTGTTGTCGCCACCTATTCTAATGCCTCCTATAGAAGGGAAGCCATTCATATTGTATATTTCTGCAACTGAAATGGCACTGGGAGTTCTCTTAGCCCAACAGGATGAGAAAGGCAAAGAACGGGCTATTTATTATATCAGTCGGACACTAGTAGGCTATGAGCTGAATTATTCATCTATTGAACGGGCATGTTTAGCAATGGTATTTGCAACACAGAAGCTTCGACACTATATGTTAAATCATCAGACATTGTTAATTGCAAAAATTGATCCCTTGAAATACTTGCTTAGCAGGGCAGCTTTGACAGGTCGCCTAGCAAAGTGGGTTATGATCCTTAGTGAGTTTGATATTGAGTACATTGAGAGAAAGGCAATAAAAGGACAAATCATAGCGGATCAACTTGCAGAGGCACTTATTCATGATGATCATCCAATGTTGACATATTTTCCAGATGAATCAGTATTTGCTGTCACATCTTCTAATGAATGGAAGTTATATTTTGATGGATCCCATACCAAATTCAGGTCCGGTGTAGGTATATTGTTTGTCACCCCTCAAGGTGATGTTATTCCCAAATCCTATAGAATAACTTTCCATTGCACCAATAATATTGCAGAATACGAAGCTCTGGTCATAGGACTCCGAGTAGCGATCCACTGGAACATCACACATTTGCAAGTCTATGGAGATTCCCAGTTAGTCATCCGTCAAGTGAATGATGACTATGAAACGAAAGATGAAAAGCTTATTCCCTACAAGCATATGGTGGATTTCTTCAAGACAAAATTTATGGCTATCCATTTCAGTCAAGTTCCAAGAATTCAAAACAAGTCAGCAGATGCTATGGCAACTATTGCTTCCATGTTAAATATGCCTCACAATATGGACAGATGTGAATTTTTGGTCGAACAGTTTCTTATCCCTTCTTTTGAAATTCTGACAACAGATGTGATGTGTGTTCTTGTTGGTCCTAATTCCCCGTGGTACAATGACATCTATCAATATTTGAAATCCCAAACCTTACCACCTAACCTTTCCTCTAACCAATGCTGAGCCTTCATCCACTAGATAGCCAAATATGTCATCATCGCAGACACCCTTTACCGTCATTCCTTTGACCACACCCTCCTCAGGTGTTTGGATTCTGATGAGGCACAAATAACTTTACACGAGGTTCGTGATGGTATATGTGGGGGCCATTTCAATGGTCTGAGTCTAGCTAAAAAGTTGATTCATGCTGGGTATTATTGGCCCACTATGGAAAAGGATGTTCATGATTTTGTCAAGAAATGCTACAAATATCAAATCCACGAAAATTACATTCATGCACCAGCCCAAGAACTTCACTCCGTCATATCTCCGTGGCCCTTTTCTCAATGGGGATTGGATCTTATTGGCAAGATCCACCCGACATCTACAAATGGACACAAATTCATCATCACGGTCACATAATATTTTACAAAATGGATCGAGGCTATCCCCATGACCTATATCACTGGTGTCCAAATTTCAAAGTTTCTATTGAATTATATCATATGCAGATATGGGGTTCCCCTTGCAATTGTCACAGATAATGGCCGTCCATTTAAAAATAAAGATGTCAAGGAACTCTGTGAAAAGTTTTTCATCCAACACCGTTTCTCTAGTCCTTATTATCCACAAAGTAATGGTCAAGCTAAAGCATCGATTAAAACCATCATTAAGATCCTAATAAAGGTTTTCAATGACGCTGGTCAAGATTGGCATGTACAATTGAATCCAGCACTATGGGCTTATCGCACTTCCATCCGCACACCTACTGGCGCAACACCTTATTCCTTGGTGAATGGTGCGGAAGCCATTTTACCCTTGGAAGTGGAAATTCCCTCTTTGCGTGTTTCCCTACAAAATTTGATTGATGATGAAATGCACAGAGTCTCTCGATTGCATCAGCTTGAGATGTTAGATGAGAAACGTCAGACAGCCTTGACACATTTGCAAGCATATCAAAACCGTCTCCGTCACTCCTATAATAAGAAGGTCAAAGGGTGACACTTTGAAGTGGGAGATTTGGTCTTAAAGGTGAACCTGAAGAATGCACAATCTACTGACATCATCAAAGGAAAGTTTGAACCTAATTGGGTTGGGCCTTTCATAGTTACTGCAGCCTATGGCGTGGGGGCATATCAGCTTGCAACCCTAGAAGGTGAACCTTTGTCAGATCTTGTAAATAGCATGCACCTTCGCAAGTACTGGGCATAGTTCTTTTGTCAGCAATTCTTTAATATGATCCTGAAAAAATACAAAAAAATCGAAAAGCTCAAAAAATCAAAAAAATCAAATAAAAAGTGAAAAATTGAAAAGAACAAAAGTAAAGAAAAATAATTTGCCCTCTAGTGAAAACCTGGTAAAACAGGCGCTTTGGGAAAGTACCATGGTGAAAACCTGGCAAACAAGTGCCATGTGTAAAAGATTATTGCTTCGTCATCTATCATGACCCCTAGCTATACTTTCCCGCAGCAGGTTTATCACGATCATGCTTGCCCTGACTCAATGTTTTGTTCCAGGCCTATGATTGGTCAACATCATTGTCTTGCATACTCAGGTTTCTAGTCCTTGTGCATATGTTTTGGTCCTGGTTGTTGTATATGTCTTTCAACTATTCATTGGGTGCGCGCCCCTTGTCATGATCAATTACTGGAGCTTTCAAATCAAATAATGTCCTAAAATAATTATAAAAAAATTGAAATAATGTCCTGAAAAAATCCGTAAAAATAAAAAAATGTCTTGAAAAAATCCCTAAAAATCAAATAATGTCTTGAAAAAATCCCTAAAAATCAAATAATGTCCTGAAAAAATCCCTAAAAATCAAATAATGTCCTGAAAAAATCCCTAAAAAGTCAAATAAAGTCCTTAAAAACGAACAATTTTTTTTTCAAAACATCAAAATCCAAAAACAATTCCTTTGGCATTTTGCATTTTGTCAATAAATGGTACCCTCTGTGCATAGACAGATCGCTGAGCATACATCCAATGACAACCGATCAAACATTTGTGTAGACAACAAACAAATAACATGTTATAACAGTGCACTTTACTGAAATCATGCATTAACAAATGAATTTTTCAATCAAACCAAACATTCAAACTGATCAAAATTGTCATATCAATCACTCACCATCAATATCATTTGTCCTTGTCACTATTATCATGGGTCTTATATAGGGTGTGGTATGCTCGAAACCAAATTGTGTCCTATCTTAGACGGGGTACCACATTCCCTGAAACCAGACAGCATGATCATTCTTGTGTTCCACTTTTGACAATGACGATCAGAATGTTTGTTTGACTTGGTCGAATTTGTGAAGTCTTATTTTTTTACTGATTTATCTTTGGCTTTGATCATGTTCCTATGTTGCTCGAGGATGTCACTGGGTGATTTAGAGTGACCGAGATGGTTCATGGTCCCTTTTTCTTTTTTTTGTTGTGTTTGTTGTTTGTGGAATGTTTGTCACAAACTGGGGCAACTATATCATTGGGTGTCTATGATAAGTATGTTCACTTTGTGAACGCCGCACATACCTTGACCCTTGATGTATACACCCTAGGATGATTCACTCATTCCTTGTGTGCGATGTGTCTATCTTTTGCAAAAGGGGTTGCATTTCAGCTCTGGCCTTCAATGCCATGATGCTCTACATCCGCTTTGCTACAATAAATAAAGGTTCTCACCTACTTCTATGCATTTGTGCAAGCAAGTTTTCCTTCATCTCTAACTATCCTCTGTCTAATTTCTTCTTACTAACATTTCTTCCGTCCATCTTGGCAGTCTGTTCGGTCTAGTTCTCCGATCTCCAAATAAGTGCACAATTGCGCTTGTGCATTTTTCCCTCCCCTGTGAAGCCCCACAATGTCCTGCAAGAAAGCAAAATTCATGAAATTGACAATATGGGTTTTTGAGATACATACCACTGCTCTTGCATCATCTGGTCATCTGTAGGTGTGTACATGTTCCCCAAGGTGATCTACCATTGGAATTTTCGCCATCTCTATGCAAGGGTCCTTTTCCAGAGCAACAATTCCTCCACTTTGGCTAGTGCAAATGAGCTCTTTTTCTTCTCCTTGTCTCATTTATAGATCTTTTTCAATTCCTAGATGGGCATGCATGCTCTCCATCTTATGTTGGTCGTGGTCTTTTGTGCCTTCTATTGCTTGTAATTTGTGCATCCGACCTTCAATTCTTGATTTGTTCGAACCTATCATTTTCTATTATTATTATCGACTAATTGGCCTCTTTTCTGGATTTTTCTGGCCAATTCCTCGAGGGGGCATGCATATGTCATCATTATTTTCTGGGGCATTTTCATTATTGTTCTTTGAAACAATGCTTAGAATCGCATTGTCTCAAAGAGGGGCAAAATGTAGACATCTAAAAATGGTCAATGCTTGTGGAGTCATACTTTAACATCTGCACATTGCCTTATTTTAGGGTTCTTGCATCGCATTAACATTTCCTCTATGTTGCGCACTTGGTCTTTATCATTTGCGAGCATCGAGTCATTCTTCTACATTCCTCATTTTTCTCACTTTCGAATTTGGTCTTGTCGACAAAAATCTTCAATCATGATTTTGGTCGATCTTATCCTGTCGCATCAATGTGGGTGCTCATTTGTCATATTTTGGACATCGTCAATCCTAATCGATGATAGAATTAGGGTTTTGTCCTCTTGTCAATCTTGTCATCTTGTGATCGATTCATCATCGATCCTTGCCCTTGTCAAATCTTGTCATTTTTGCGATCGATTCGTCATCGATCCTCATTCTTGTCAATCTTGTCATCTTGCGATCGATTCGTCATCGATCCTCATCCTTTTCAATCTTTTCATTTTGCGATTGATTCGTCATTGATCCTTGTTCTCTTGTCAATCTTGTCATTTTGTGATCGATTTGTCATCGATCGTTGTCCTTTTCAATCATGTCAATTTTGATCAATTAGTCATTGTTCCTCATCAATTGGCGCCTATCAATTTGATCTCTTTGTCAATCTTGGTCAATTTGTCAACCAATCTCAATCATTTATCAGCATTGGTCCTTTGTCAGTCAGAATCATGATGAAATCAACCCTACATCAATTATCTTTTGTCAAGACCTAATTGTCGTCCTTGCATTTCTAATTTATCTTCTAGGGTTTTATGATTTATTCATTTAATCTTGTTTATCATTTTTCCTCTAGGTTAAATAATTTATTTATTTATCCTAAGTCTTCTTGTCACAATTAAATATTTATTTAATTGGCTAATTAATTCCCCCTCTTTTTGTGAATTAATTAATGAATGAAAAATTATTAATTAATTCACCTAATTTACTAATTTCTCCTAATTCCTAATTTTCTATTTCTCCTATTTTCTTCAATTTTTCTAATATTTCCCCTAATTTCATGGGAATGACATAGCAATCTTGTCATAATTTGTCATAATTTGTCAATCAATCAATCTTGCATAGCAATCTTGTCAATTTTGTCATAATTTGTCAATCAATCAATCTTGCATGTCAATCTTGTCATAATTTGTCATATTTGTCATTCTTGATTTGAAATTTCCTTTCAAATCTCTTCATGCTAATCTTGTCATCTCTCCAATTTGTCTATAAATTGGATGAGTTTCTTCAATCAAAGAAGGGAATTAATCACATTTTTAGAGAATCAATCACGCTTCTAGTATCCTTACACTGCCATTTCATCTTGTCAATCTTGCTTTCATACTATGCCTTTGCATTTGTAGGTGAGATCCACAAACAAAGCAATTTGAGGGAGAAAGAAGGACAATGGAGAATTATGGAGGAGATATTCATGTTTGTAATGGTTTGCATTTTGTTTGATTATCTTGTTTTCATATCTCTATTGATTGTTTTTAGGATTTCTTATCATTGCAATCTAGTTCTTGTGGTTGAGCTAGTTTAATATATATTGCTTTGATGAATTCCAAATTCCTATCTACACTAAGAATACCCATTTCTTTCCTTTTCTAGAATCATTAGCTGATTGTTGTGCCGGTTCATCATCAAAATCAGTCACACCTTCCTCATCCGCATATTAGCATGAGTTGTTTTTGTTTCTCTTCTACTTATGCTTGTTCTGATATTAATGGTTAGGCCTAAAAAATATTCTAGCTCTTTCTTAAAATCTTGAATTCCTCTTAGGACATCTAGATACAAAATGACCTATCTTATTACATGCAAAACATTTGAAAGGTGATTTTCCTTCATACTTACTTCCTACCAGACCTTTAGGTACTCTTCTAGCAAATAAGGCTTGAAGTTGCTCAAACTCTTCATCCTCTTTCTTCATCCCATCTATTTCCTTTGCATATTAAACTTTCCAATCACTCTTGCGGGTTGATGATGTAGATGCATGAAAAGAAGGTTCAATATTTGTAATTTTAGAAAGTCCAAATTCTTCAAGCTCAAAAGTAGATAACTTCCCAACCAGAACATCCCTATTAACATAAGTATTAGACATAGTTCTCAACTCATTAATTGTAGTAGCCTTCATCTTGTAAGTTGGTGGCAAAGCTCTCAATACTTTTGAAACAATCTCATCTTCGCTCAGAGATCCACCACAGCATTGAATTCCCATGACAATTTCATTTACTCTTTCCATAAAGGCAGTAATCCTTTCATCTTCCTCCATTTTTAGGTTCTCAGATCTCACCTAGTAACCATCAAGTTTAGCAATTTTAACAGTAGGGTCACCATTATTTAGAATCTCCAACTTATCCCATATAGCCTTTGCAGATGATTTGTCAAATAATCCCATTATTTGTTGATCTGAGAGGGCACACAAAAGGGCTTCTCTAGCTCTACAATCATTTTCAATGTCCTTATCCAAGTTATCTGGAGGAGGATTGCTATATGCTGGATCATGAAGAGTATAGTCTTTCTCAATGACTTCCCAAATCTCTTTCCTAAGACATCTCAAATGAGTCTCCATCTGAACCTTCCATACTCTATAATTTGTTCCATCAAGCCTAGGAATTTCTCTCCAGAAAACAACTGTAGATGAATTTGAACTGTTAGATGCCATAGGACCTTCCTCAAGAAGTTAAGCTTCTACAAAGAGGACCAATCTCTGATACAACTGTTAGATAGCTCAGATAACCGGTGGACAACTAAGAGGAGGGAGAGGGTGAATTGGCTGTCAACAAGTTAAATGACTTTAAACACTTAAAACCTTTTACTAGAATACATGAACCAAATATAGAAATTAAAAATAGAAAAAAATGAAAGAACATTTACCAACCATCCACAACACATAACACCAAGATTTGTACGTGGAAAACCTAATAAAGGGAAAAACCATGGTGGTAAGCCTACCCATAGTCAGATGATACTTCTGCAGTAAGTATGTGATTACAAAGAGAGGGGCCTGCACATGCAGGAAGACCAACAACCTAGAGCACACTACTCATCACAAAAGGAGCCTCGCTGAATACAATAGAAATCCAAACTACAATCTAGAAAGAATAGTGAACTGCAAAGATAGCATCTCCTATGCTTGAGTACAGTTTCGATTAATATCAATACCAAAGGTATTAGACCTCTTACACAAACCCAATCTGATCACCTATGATCGACCAAAACCTATGCATATGAATACAACTTTATTCATACATAGATAATACCATAACCATAATTCCATCCCATGATCTAGAAAGAGATCTTACATCATATAAATACCAACTCGAGACCTAAACAATTAGGTCAGCCACCTAAAAGATAATACAATGAATTCATTACATAAACCCACAAACCAATGATAATCCAAGTCAGCCTGAGACCAAAAAAACATTATCCAATTGATAAATCCAATTGGTAGCGCATCGGGATCAACTACCAACATATTACATAACCCAGACCATAACCTAGATAGCATTGAACCCAAAATAGGTAGCCATAAGCCAAATGCAACACCATTGATCAACAAGAATATGAATAAGATAATCAACAACATCAAACCAATTCTACAAACCAGAGCATATCGAAGATGATCTCCATATCAATATCATAAACCAACTATTCTACCAGAACCTGATAGATAACCCAGGTTTCCATCAATGACAAACATCAATGAAACACATAATCAATTCCTCCAAAATTCCAATAGGGGGAAGCACTGGCTTCAGCCTCCTTAGCTTGTGCGAGAGCTGGTTCAGGGTTTGGTCCAACAGTAGGGGCATCCTGTAATTCTTACAGTGGGGTAATTATGCTCAAAGGGATGGCATGGGTAACACGAGGGACACCTAAGCTAGCTCCAGCCTCTTGGGATTTCTCACTATCAGGGCTTGCAGTTTTCTCAATGGAGAAGGCCATAGCTATTTCAAAGAGAGAATGAAATAAAATCCTAGGGCTCTAAAAAAGCCTACAATTCTTGTGAACAATTCAACCAAATTCACACAGTTGGCACTCGAATTTTACTTAATTGTTAGCTGCTTGTGTTTGGATGCTTTGAGACTACTAGAATTCACTTTTTGTTTGGTCTGCAACTGCTCTCTGATCACTTGAATGCAATAGAGTTTTCCCTTTTATTGCTCCACCTTTAATTCGTTCGTGCAAAGAAAAGTTGTCATTGGCTTCAAAATTTGAATTTCCATCATAGATGATCATTTGAACAACCATGATCAATCCTTGAATTCCTTTGAGCACTGAGTTGGTGCCCTTGTATTACCTTTTGACCACCTTTTCCTTTTATGTTGTGTCAATCACTGCACGTGGCAATAAATGCCATGAGTTCATCACATCCTCTTTCCCCGGGCATCTGTTTGCAACTTCATTTACTGCTCCAGGATAAAATATTCACTATCTCCCACTTTGTTTCTTATCCTAGGGCCCATTTCTCTGATTCTTTCATCTTTTCGAGATAAGAATTACTTTGAATTTGATCCCCTTCTTATCTCAGAGCAGAGTTTTATCCCTCTTTATTTATTCTCACTGAAAACTAAAATCAAGTCACCACCACACCTTGTGCTTCCTCGGGATTATCTTTTCACTTTGTCTTCCTTTGCCATTTTTATTCCAAAGCATCCAAGGATGCACTTCCCAGTTCCCCAGGACAAGACTTCTATTGTATTTCCTTCCGCCTTTTATCTTGGGCATCATTCCTTTGACCTTTTTGATCCTCTAGGATAAAGATTTCATTGCTTATTTACTAATCTTGTTATCCTAGAGCCCAAGTATCTATGTACATACTCCTATTGAAACCCAAAGTATCACTCCACATATGCTCTCTATTCCTCTGGGATAACTTTTTCTTTGTTTCATCCTACTCCTTATCCTAATACCATAAGAAATGCCTTTCAAACCACCGTGGGATAATATTTTCCCTCTCCATATCATTATATTCTTATCCTGGGACATAACCTTTGTTCTTGATAAGTCACCCAATGCAAAGAAAACCTTCTCTATTTCTTCATAAAATTATCCTAGGGCCTCTCAACGCTAACTGAAAATATCCCCGGGGCAACCTTTCTATAGTAATTTTACTCTTCGAAAGCTACCCCAGGATAAATCTCTATCCCTTTGCAACTCTTTTCTAGGAGTTATCCCAGGCAGTCTTTGGATGCTACTTTTTGCTCCCTGAGATAACTATTCTCAATTGTTTCCACTACTTTTCTTATCCTGGGCAATTTTTTGATGACTCCCATGATGCCGCGGGGAAAGTTTTCTATCTAGCCTCTTTTAAGTGTAATCCGAAGCACAAAACACCAAAGCTACTTCACTTAAGATCCAAAACAAGCACGTGGGGAAACCTTGAGGGTTTAAGACCGTGGCACAGAGCCACTCCTTAGGACCTAGTGAATACTTAGACATTA
The DNA here is from genome assembly GCF_030272615.1 of Cryptomeria japonica. Taxonomy (NCBI): domain Eukaryota; kingdom Viridiplantae; phylum Streptophyta; class Pinopsida; order Cupressales; family Cupressaceae; genus Cryptomeria; species Cryptomeria japonica. The sequence continues at coordinate 458,923,301 of NC_081411.1, forward strand.
ATAGAAGGCCATAATCAAAATGCATGGTTTTCAAGGGAAACCAACCCGACAAAAGGCTCTAACACTCAAGGCCAGTAAAAGAATGACACAAACTCCTCAACATAGCAACTTAAAAAACCAAACCGTCAGTAGCTGGTCAACTTAAAATTAGAACAATGCCCAAGGAAAAAACAAAAAATTTGAGACAAGGAAAAGCCATCCCCTTAAACCCTAAACCCTAAGATTTTTCAAAGGTTTTACATGCTACCCAAGGAAGGAAAAAACCATTCCTATATATTGCATGTACATTGTAGATACAAACAAACAATTACATAAGAAATAACATATAAATATGGTTATAATTAGATAAAAGATAAAATAAAAACAAAAGAACAATATACAAAAGAATGCTTACATTTAAAATTATATAATCATATACATTCAAAAATGTATAAGATTATGTAAATGTATATAAGAATGAAAAAAAGGAAATATTTATAATCAGAAAAGGATTGTGAAGGGACAAAATTTATCCTTGGGAAACCTCCAAAGAATCAAGTCATTGAATCAAAATTTCCCCGGGGAAGTTTCCAACTAGTTCCAAAAGATCCCAGGATAATTTTACAAAGAGATGGAGAGTGCTTTCCTTGCCCTGGGCAGTTTTTAAGATCACAGAATGTGTTCCGGGATAAGAAAATGCATAGGGAAATCATTAAGTAGAATCATTTAATATTTATGAGGGAAAATAATAATTACATTGGTGAATGTTTTTCAATCACATAAAAATTGTAGAATAATTAAGGCTAATCTTCAATTACTAATTGGAGAAAAAAACTAATATAGCAAACACATCACATCTTAGTTGTAAGTGTCCTGCATATCCATATGGAATCTTTTAGAAAGCTACATTTTGGCACATATGAAATCTTGATCGAGGATTCTCTAATATCCTTTTGCATAGAGAACTAAAAATGTTGTGTGTGTAAGAGGAAAAAAGATACGGAGGATAGCACATATTTAATATTCAATGAGAAGCTAATAGTATTAATCTATGTTGAGGTTTGTGAGTCATGTATAACCTTACAAGTGTCAGGACTATTGGAATGAAAGGTTTCTTATGGAATGGGAGAAAAGTACATCTCACATAGATTAATATAGTATAGACTTGACAGTCAATTGCTGCCACTTCGCAAATTGATAGCTAGGGTCATTATTTGCATGTTGTATTTTAGAATGTAGAAGATAAGAGTTATGTCATTCACGTGCTACATTTTAGAATGTAGAAGAGATACATTTTCTAGAGATAAGTTTTTAGGAAGTGTTGTTTTGCTTGCAGAGCTTTTAAAATGAAAAGCATAGAAAGTGCAACTGAATTCTCGCATAAGGAGATATAGCTGAAGGTTTGCGAATGTCATGAAGTAAAGAAAATTAATGACTTACCTTGTAGCCAGAGGGCTATTAAAATAGTTAAAGATAACCAAAGGGTTATTAAAAGGCTCAAGTGCAACTGTAGGCTCTAGCTATAGTTGTAAATAATTCCAATCTCTTTGACAACTACCATGTCCCCCTTATAATGGGTAGAATGCAAAGAGAAAGATGGGTGAAGACACAAGAGATGCAGTTTTGGAGTCAAGCATCCTTGCTTGACCAAAACTCTCAAAGTTAACCCCTACCAAGAAATGGAATGAGAATCTTCTATCTTGGTATTCTCTGCATCAATAACCACAAATGTGCGCTAGTGACATGGCTCATAAGGTATCTTTAGTCATATGGTTTGATAAGTTATCATGTTCTATTTTATGTTTCATATTAGGAATATATATCATTTACATGCATATTAAACAAACATATGTCAAATGAGACCATGGTAGTTGTATACAACCTGAATCTTGTTGCATTCCTTACTCTTATAAAAGGAATTCCAAGGCTTTAATTAAGAGAATTTTATGAAGGGAATCTTGGTCTCTTTAGAAAAGGGTATAGTAGTAGTGTCTAAGTTAGAATGTGGAGCCTTCCACAGTGAAGAATGTATATACTACTTCAGCAATATTAATTAGTTTATGATCTATCATGACAATTACTATATATATAATCTGTAGAATGTACTTCTTGATCTCACATGAATAATAATATCAATGGTTTTGTTATTTGTCTTTGCAATTATCTTGTGAAAGTTAAAGTTTATTTGTGGGTTTCTGTACTTGTATTAAAAATTAGAAAAAAAAGATGTATGTACTATTAATATATATTGTGCAAGGCAACTTATGGTAAGTGTGCAATCAATGAGAAATTTATGTTGGAGCTGATTGAATACCTTTAAATTGGGCATTGCGGTATTATCATTTTTTCATATTACATGTTTTAGTTGGAAACACTGAGCTAGGAGTGATGGACACACCAATTATACTTAGGGAAATGAAACCATAGACAATGTTTTTAGGTGAAGTGATAGATAAATAGTTCTGGGGGGTTTTGGTGAATGGCCACTGATACATAATGCATGCGGTCAAGACAGTGCTAGGGTTGGAGTTTCTGATGGTGTATCATAGGCATAGGGTCAGTTCAAACATTCTGATCTTTTTTCTTGCCATGCAGTTATATGTCAAGGTTTCCAAGGAGTGGCCAAAAAGTTCACCTAGATGGTGTTCAAGCATGCATATTGTGCGACATTGATATGGTCATCGATAATGTGGATGAGAACCTCCTCATTCTCCTCACACATAAATATTACATTGGAAGTGTGTTTAAATTTTTTATTGTGCAAACCCAAGATGCACAATTGTTGCAGGGACGAAGGATTGATATACTATGCAGTATCAATTTCCTCATGTGTGTAACCAAAATCAAGGATCCCGAGGAGGACAATTGGCATTGGGACTACCTGACCACTGAAGAGTTGGTAGATGAAGATGAAATTGATGAGGAGGATGTGGGTAAGATTGTTGGGACATTAGAGCTGGGGAGTGGAGAGGAATGGATTAAGGATGATAGATGCGGTGTGGAGGAAATTGTAGTAGGAAAAGCTCTTTCCAACTACACATAGGATTGCCCACTCATCCTACAAGACAAGAAAGTCAGGGAGGAACATGAAGCTACAGAGGCAGCAAGGTAGACTAGGAATGTCTCCTATCCCTGAAGTATGGTGCAGATGCTTCATTCTATTTTGATGCTTAAATTTTGTATTGTGGTTTATGGGTTGTTATGGGTGATCATTGAAAATGCTACCAGGAATGTGTTTTTGGCTACAAGCCAAATACTGTTGTATCTTTTTTTTAAATCATAATATAATGGGTGCTAGAACTACCTAGCTATTCACTTATAATGGGTATTGGTCTTGCGCAACTATTTACTGTTAGGGTTTATCAAATTGTCACTTTTCTGGACCCACCTGTAGGTAATATGATATTTTATTGATTTAAAGCTTCAAAAAGGATTATAAAAAGATTGGAGTCATCAAATAACCTCTATCTGATCCATCTATCTATACCTACCACCACCAAAGGCAACTTTGAAACAAACCCTAACATGCACCTCCCATCCTCTTATGATGAGCTCTCTGCATCTCACCTTCAGCTCATCCTCTTGCTAATGAACAAAGGGGAGTGGGCTGATGAAACCCACTCCTGGAACAACCCACTCCCAAATTGAATCTATCCCTCCTAGGTATTCTACAACAATTAAAATATGCAAGGCCCTCTTCACCTTGTCTGCATCCTCTTCAAGTTTTAATCCCCATGCTCTGCCATCAATGTGTTGTCTGATCTTTGTTCTATAGTCAATCTGCATGATTCGACATTAATTCCACCTCTATAAGTGTGAATGAGGCACTTTTTGATTTTAAATTTATTCATTACTTGGATTTAAATACTAGATTAATTTATTCACTTGTAATATATATATATATATATATATATATATATATATATATATATATATATATATATATATATATATATATATATATATATATATATATATATTTTAAATGTCTGGTAAAAATTTTAACGTGACCGACGACGCTAGCATGACATGCCTGCTGGCTCCATGTGAAATGCTTTTGACCTAGAGCTATGAATCGGTGTGGCCACAATCGGGGGACCTCATCCCCATACTTCACTTGTTCAAACTTGTGAGCACAACGACCCAATGAACACATAAGGCATGCGAGCACAATGGCCTTGCAGGGTTTTGAACCTTGGTGGCTGCTTCACCAACAAAGTGTTTTAACTGCAACACTACATATCTGAAGACAATATTATTCACTTGTAATATTAAACTAAATTAAATTTTATCTTTAATTTTCTTTTGGCTATCCATACAATGAGCTGCAAGTGATAGTTAACTATAAGTTTATAATTTATTAATTAATCAACTTAATGACCATTGGATGATCGTAGATCAATGACATAAGCTCTATGACCTATTGATTTGAGTACCAACATAATTTTAATATTTACAATATTAATGCATTATCTTATTTTGTGAATCCATGAACTTCTTGGTATTAAAGATAAGTATCACAATATTCATGCAATAGGAAATTAAAAAAATATCACTAACAGGTGTCTTGATACTGGTGATTTTGAGAATGAATATGGTTTCTTCAGAGATTTGAATTGAAAAATTAAAAGCCACTTCGCGCACATGCAAAATCCAAGGGTTAAGTTATATACATAGGGGACATCGCTCGTGGCTAAGAGCCTAAGGGTATTAAACATTAGTATAACAATATTAACGCATTAGCTGATATTGGTTATCTATATATGCATTAACACTAACATTGTGTGTGTGAAAAAGTGATCTGTAAGCTGCAAGAACAACACTTTAATTAAGTCATTATATGCATGGTTAGTAATCAATAATCAATAAGTAAAAAACCATAACAAAGCGACTAATTGCGTTCTAAAAGATGCAAGTATAAGATTGCTCTCAGATTTTTATAAGCAATACCAGTGACAAGACTACACCAAGATGAAGGATTTAACCTATATGATATTAACTATATGGATGCAAGAGATGAATAATTCAAGCAAATAATCTATTCAAGCAATAATGGATGTAAAATGGATGAGTGAGTAAATAATCTAAAAAAGCACAATAATCTTCAATGACTCCAGAGCGAAATTAGCATGATAATAATCTCCAAGCGTGTTCTCAAAAATCTCTGGGGTAAATTGGAATGAGAGCTGAAGACTGAATTTATAGAGAATCACCAAGGAAAAAGCTCAATTTAGGATTAATTGAAAATAATTGAGAAATCAGGTTTAGTTAACCTTGAGATAGATTCCAATTATAATTTAATTGAAATGCATTCAAATTAGAAGTCCAAGTTGCATTGGAAATAATAATAAATTAATTCCATGCATTTGTGATAAAAATAGATAATTCTTTTAATTATTCAAGAAAAGAGTCTTTTTAATGCAACTGAACTTCTTTTTCTGAAAAGCTTTGAGTTCCAATTTTAGAGAATAATTCAATAATTCAATTTAATTTCTTTTCTGATTTCAAGTTCTAAATTTAGAAAAAGAAATAATATCTCAAGTTTGATTTCTCTTTCAATTCAATTCTTTTTGTTTAATTTCAATTCAACTCTTGTTTTGTAATTAATTCCTCTTTTGTAATAAATTAATTCCTTTTGCATGATTAAATGGCAAATTTATTAATTAATTAAATATGCAAGGATATTTAATAAATTGAAATAGGATAATTGATCAAAATGATATTCTTGGAAATGATTCAATTAATTAAATGAATATTTAATTAATATTGAGTAATTGATTTGTCATGTGATATTTGATGATTAGAGAATTAATAATGTGCTCAAGATTGAATTAATTGCCTTTGATTAGGACCTTGGTGATGTCGTCGAGATTAGGGGTCCATGGTTTAGATGACCATTTTTAGGGTATTACATTGCCCCTCTTTGAATTAATGTGCGAGCAACACATTGGTTTAAAGAATGTGTGATGTCTAGGAGATGCTAGTTCTGAACTTGAATGATCACGAACTAGATGAAGAGCAAGGTGTTTAGCTTGATTTGAAGCGACAAAGCTGAATGAAGTCTGATTAAAGCGATACCATTCCCGAACTTAATTGAACTGAGGAACGATAGAAACAAAAGATACCAAACTTGAACTTGATTAATCAAGAAGTGGATCTTACTGATCTAGTGAGTGATGATAAAAATTGATCTTGAACTTTAATGATCAAGATACGATGAAGATAAACTGTTTAGCTTGATCAAGAAATGAATACTGAACACCTGCTTAGATTGAGTGTGGTCAAAGATACTCTTTAAACTTTTGATTGAGTTTAAATAAATAATCAGCTTTATTTAAAGTGATGAAACTGATTAACGTTAAGAGATTGATTCAGATGAAGGACAAATATCAGCTTGATTTGAAGTGATGAAACTGATATGCCCCTAGCGATTGATTCAATTCCGATAATTGAGAGATCTCAACTTGATGTGAAGCGATGAAGCTGAGATGCCCCTTAGCAATAAGAATTGATTTTCTTTAGTTGAAAATATTTTGCTCGACTTTTGATGAAGATTTGAAAAATTTTCTCGACTTGTGAGATGTGAGGTCATAAGGTCGTGAGTATGCCCCCTCGGGAGCAAAATCGAAAGATAACGAGGGATTGATGATTATAGGCAATTGTTGTGGCAAAAATAAGTTGTTTGAGCACAAATTGATTCTGAGGAATATTTGAAAAATTCAGTGTCGATTGATGAAAAATTGAGCGTAGAGTTGATCATAATGTTGATGTGTAGAATTGAAATTGATATTCAACGTTGAAATTTGAGAGAAAATTGAAGAAAAAATGAGCATTTGATGAAAAGAGCACTAATCGGTCCAAATTGTAAAATTTACTAGCAAAATGATCTCGAATTTTGATTTCAATCCCGAAAATGGAATCAGAATGGTCAAATTAGCTAAGGGTACAATTTTCATGTCCATCAGAGAAAGTTGAAAAATAAGGTTTTTAGCTATATATGGGATGAAAGTGTCATTTTCAAATCATTTTAACCCTCCAAGTTTGAAATTTCAAAAAGCCTTCTACGAAGAAAATGGTGGTCCCTACTCATCAGCATCGTTTCGAATGCTAGAGAAGATATAATCGACCCCGAAACTATGAGCCAATGGTAAGTGATCAATCTTAAGCCTCTTTATGTTTTCAATTTTGAATTTTTTTGCTCATTTTTTAAGTTTTTCGCATGTGTGGGGTCGGGTTTCACGTTTTATCATGCGAGACAGGATCCTGTCGCATACGAGTAACTAGTAAAATTTCTTTTGTTGTTTAGGGTCATTAGAATTGTCATTTAGGATGCACCCTTGTATCGTACGATGGGTCTGTTAAAAGACCATTTTGTCATGTGAGAGCCAATAGTTTGTTGTTTGGGGTTGTTTTGTCATTCTATAGCTATTCCTGGCTCATATGAGATTTTGTCTCTCTGTGTTTTGTCATTCAGGAGATAGTGAGCATTTTTGAAGGTCTAAATGTGAAATTTTGATTTTGCATTTAACTTAGTTGGATTTGCACGATGTTTAACTTCTCTTGTAGGCTCATTTAGAATGTTTTCTGATGCTTCATTGTTGGGTTTTTGAAGGTTCGATTACCTCTTGTGTTGTTTAGATGCGTTTATCCTCCTACTATGGAATTAGTTCGACATTTATCTGAGGTTGAGAAGGCTCATATTGACTTGTGTGGCTTGACTCATCTATTTAGATTACCTGATATCCATGTGAGTCACGGAATGCTCACGACATTGGTAGAACATTTTCATTCAGAGCATAACACATTTCACTTGCCAGTGGGGGAGTTGACTATCACTCCCAAGGATGTATATAGCATCCTCTGGATCTCTTTTGTTGGGGATAAGGTGGATTATGATTCAAGGCAACTTCTAGGATTACAGGCAGTGAGGCATGTCTTCAGTGATCCTGACATTTTGACTCGTTCCATTAGTTGGGACATACTGATGAGCAGGTACAATGAGGATTATCCTCTAGTATGTGTTCTAGCAGGGTTCATAGGTTGTTTTCTGATGCCAGATAGAGGGTAGCAGGGTAGCAGGGTTTCTAGTGTGGATGGGGTCGGATGCTAGAGAGATTGATAGAGACCCCTCAGAGACTTGGCTAGGGTTCATGTTTATTGGCCCACATGTATCGAGAGATGCATGAGATCGTGTATAGAGATGGGCGGAGCATGGCCGCTGGTATATATATTTTGCAAGTGTGGGCTTGAGAGCACCTTCCCATTTGTCGGCCCATAGTAGATGATAGTAGAGAGCTCAGGCAGCTAATTATATATAGGTATGCCAGATATATTATGTAGACCCATCTGAGCAAGACAGATTTTTGGAGATGACAGCTAGATGACCTGATAGTCATTGTATGGAGACCGTACAGAGTCTTAGAGTCATGGGATGACTGGCAGATGGTTCGTAGGGACCTTTTTATTATGTGCCCTCTCATTGAGAGATCGCAGACCATTATGGAGCGATTCATTGTTTCTCGAGTGACGAGGTAGTATGGTCAGCCTCAGGGGATCTTGCAGGAGTTTACAACATATGTACATTACGCAGATGAGGAGAGATAGGGATGGTCTCCATGGTTGTTGTATGCTTTGGCGATGCAGGAGCTGACTAGTTTACATTACCTGAGGTGGGATTATATGGATGATGTGGCGGATGTGGGGGTATTGCCCCAGTATAGAGATTGGTTTCAGCAACATTTGTTCCCTCGATTCATAGATCCAATAGAGAAGGCTCCTCATATTGAGGATGTTGAGGATGATGCCCCTACACTGACACAGGGATAGGGATAGGGCCAGAGGCAGGGACAGTCACAGAGAGCTGAGGCTCCATGATGGAGTGGTGGTGATCCTAGTGCTAACAGCAGCAGGGTGCTAGCTGATGTTGGATAGCAGAGAGGTGAGGGTAGATCCCTAGGGAATGTAGGAGTGAGATTGGGTGGGACTGAGGAGGAATGAACAACTCCGAGACAGGTCCAGTAGTGGTGGGATGAGCAGGGTGGAGCTACAGGTGGAGATGGGGGTGGGGAGCCTTTGACAGAGCAGGGGACTGATGTAGGGCGGTCGATGAGAGCACATCTTGCAAAGCTGCAGTAATAGTTGACAGTGGCTCAGACTCAGCTGGCGGAGTGAGACCGATAGCTTGCCGAGGTGAGGGCTAAGTGTGATCACCGGAGCACATCATTGAGGGTAGAGTCGAGAGCAGAGATAGAGGTTTTACGACAGGAGGTCCTTCTCTAGAGTAGTAGGGCACCTCGCAGTATATGGCATGATCAGAGGGAGCTTGGGCACCTCGTCAGGATCCCGAGCATCAAGCTCCTCCTCCTCCACCAGGTGTTGAGGGAGAGGGTGCTAGCTAGATTATTTCTTTTTGTAGCTCAGATATGTTTTGTAGACACACCCATTTTTTGTAGCCTATAAAATTCTTGCTCCAATGGGAGTTTGTATATGTCATTCGACGTCATTTTGTACTCTTATACTTGACATGATATATATATATATATATATATATGAGATCCGATTTGACTTCATCGTACTTGTGTTGATTCGCTTATGAGATGTCTTTTATATGCTTTATTCTATATGTATGCATTTCTTTTCAATATGAATGTATGTAATGCAAATGATTATGGATGTCTATTTTTGTTTCTATGGATTATCTTTTCACTTCATCTTCCTTTGCCATTTTTATTCCAAAGCATCAAAGGATGCACTTCCCAGTTCCCCAGGATAAGACTTCTATTGTATTTCCTTCTGCCTTTTATCTCGGGCCTCTTTCCTTTGACCTTTGTGACCCTCTAGGATAAATATTTCATTTCTTATTTACTAATCTTGTTATCCCAGAGCACAAGTATCTATGTACATACTCCTATTGAAACCCAAAGTATCACTCCACATATTCTCTCTATTCCTTCGGGATAATGTTTGCTTTGTTTCATCCTACTCCTTACCCTGAGACCATAAGAAATGCCTTTCAAACCACTGTGGGATAATATTTTCCCTCTCTATAGCCTTATATTCTTACCTTGGGGCATAACCTTTGTTCTTGATAAGTCACCCAAGGCAAAGAAAACATTCTCTATTTCTTCGTTAAATTATCCTAGGGCCTCTCAACGCTAACTGAAAATCTCCCTAGGGCAACCTTTCTATAGTAATTTTACTCTTCGAAAGCTACCCCAAGATAAATCTGTATCCCTTTGTAACTCTTTTCTAGGAGTTATCCCAGGCGGTCTTTGGATGCTTCTTTTTGCTCCCTAAGATAACTATTCTCCTTTGTTTCCACTACTTTTGTTATCCCGGGCAATTTTTTGATGACTCCCATGATGCTACGAGGAAATTTTTCTATCTAGCCTCTTTTAAGTTTAATCTGGAGCACAAAACACCAAAGCTACTTCACTTAAGATCCAAAAAAAGCACGTGGGGAAACCTTGAGGGTTTAAGATGGTGGCGCGGGGCCACTCCTTAGGACCTAGTGAATACTTAGACATTAATAGAAGGCCATAATCAAGATGCATGGTTTTCAAGGGAAACTGACCCGACAAAAGGCTCTAACACTCAAGGCCAGTAAAAGAATGACACAAACCCCTCAACATAGCAACTTAAAAAACCAAACCGTCAGTAGCCGATCAACTTAAAATTAGAACAATGCCCAAGGAAAAAACAAAAACTTTTAGACAAGGAAAAAACCATCCCCTTAAACCCTAAACCCTAAGATTTTTCAAAGGTTTTACATGCTACCCAAGGAAGGAAAAAACCATTCCTATAGATTGCATGTACATTGTAGATACAAACAAACAACTACATAAGAAATAACATATAAATACGGTTATAATTAGATAAAAGATAAAATAAAAACAAAAGAACAATATACAAAAGAATGCTTACATTTAAAATTATATAATCATATACATTCAAAAATGTATAAGATTATGTAAATGTATATAAGAATGAAAAAAAGGAAAAAAGGAAAAACAACAGATACAAATATTATATATATATATATATATATATATATATATATATATATATGTATATATATATATATATATATATGTATATATATATATATATATATATATATATGTATATACATGCAATTAAATATTATATATGTATGCATGTATTTACAAAAAAGTATTTATATTCAGAAAAGGATTGTGAAGGGACGAAAGTTATCCTGGGGAAACCTCCAAAGAATCAAGTCAGTGAATCAAAATTGCCCAGGGGAAGTTTCCAGCTAGTTCCAAAAGGTCCTGGGATAATTTTACAAAGAGATGGAGAGCGCTTTCCTTGCCCTGGATAGTTTATTAAGATCACAGAATGTGTTCTAGGATAAGAAAATGCATAGGGAAATCATTAAGGAGAATCATTCAAAATTGAAGAGGGAAAATAATAATTAGATTGGTGAATGTTTTTCAATCACATAAAATTTGTAGAATAATTAAGGCTAATCTTCCATTACTAATTGGAGAAAAAAACTAATATAGCAAACACATCACATCTTAGTTGTAAGTGTCCTGCATATCCGTATGGAATATTTTAGAAAGCTGCATTTTGGTATGTATGAAATCTTGATCGAGGATTCTCTGATATCCTTTTGCATAGAGAACTCAAAATTTTGTGTGTAAGAGGAAAAAAAATACGGAGGATAGCACATATTTAATATTCAATGAGAAACTAACAGTATTAATCTGTGTTGAGGTTTGTGAGTCATGTACAACCTTACAAGTGTCAAGACTATTGGAATGAAAGGTTTCTTGTGGAATGGGAGAAAAGTACATCTCACATAGATTAATATAGTATAGACTTGATAGTCAATTGTCGCCACTTTGCAAATTGATAAATAGGGTCATTATTTGCATGTTGTATTTTAGAATGTAGAAGATAAGAGTTATGTCATTCACATGCTGCATTTTAGAATGTAGAAGATATACATTTTCTAGAGATAAGTTTTTAGGAAGTGTTGTTTTCCTTGCAAAGCTTTTAAAATGAAAAGCATAGAAAGTGCAACTGAATTCTCACATAAGGAGATATGGTTGAAGGTTTGCGAATGTCATGAAGTAAAGAAAATTAATGACTTACCTTGTAGCTAGAGGGCTATTAAAATAGCCAATGATAGCCAAAGGGTTATTAAAAGGCTCAAGTGCAACTGCAGGCTCTGGCTATAGTTGTAAATAATTCCAATCTCTTTTACAACCACCATGTCCCCCTTATAATGGGTAGAATGCAGAGAGAAAGATGGGTGAAGACATAGGAGATGCAGTTTTGGAGTCAAGCATCCCTACTTTATCAAAACTCTCAATGTTATCCCCTATCAAGAAATGGAATGAGAATCTTGTACCTTGGTATTCTCTGCATCAATAACCACAAATGTGCGATAGTGACATGGCTCATAAGGTATCTTTATTCATATGGTTTGATAAGTTATCATGTTCTATTTTAGGTTTCATATTAGGAATATATCATTTACATGCATATTAAACAAACATATGTCAAATGAGAACATGGCAGTTGTATACAACCTGAATTTTGTTGCATTCCTTACTCTTATAAAAGGAATTCCAAGGCTTTAATTAAGAGAATTTTATGAAGGGAATCTTGGTCTCTTAAGAAAAGGGTATAGTAGTAGTGTCTAAGTTAGAATGTGGAGTCTTCCATAGTGAAGAATGTATATACTCCTTCAGCAATATTAATTAGTTTATGATCTATCATGACAATTACTATATATATAGTCTGTAGAATGTACTTCTTGATCTCACATGAATAATAATATCAATGGTTTTGTTATTTGTCTTTGCAATTATCTTGTGAAAGTTAAAGTTTATTTGTGGGTTTTTGTACTTGTATTAAAAATTAGAAAAAAAAGATGTATATACTATTAATATATATCGTGCAAGTCAACTTATAGTAAGTGTGCATTCAATGAAAAATTTATGATGGAGTTGATTGAATACCTTTATATTGGGCATTGTGGTATTATCATTTTTTCATATTACATATTTTAGCTGGAAACACTGAGCTGGGAGTGATGGACACACCAATTATACTTAGGGAAATGAAACCACAGACAATGTTTATACGTGAAGTCAGAGATAAATAGTTATATTGAGTAATTGATTTGCCATGTAATATTTGATGATTAAAGAATTAATAATGTGCTCAAGATTGATTTAATTGCCTTTGGTTAGGACCTTGGTGATGTTGTCAAGATTAGGGGCCCATGGTTTAGATGACCATTTTTAGGGTATTAAATTTGCCCCTCTTTGAATTATTGTGTGAGCAGCGCGTTGGTTCAAAGAATGTGTGATGTCTAGGAGATGCCAGTTCTGAACTTGAATGATCACAAACTAGATGAAGAGCAAGGTGTTTAGCTTGATTTGAAGTGACAAAGATGAATGAAGTCTGATTAAAGCGATACAATTCCCAAACTTGATTGAATTGAGGAAAGATAGAAAACAAAAGATACTGAACTTGAACTTGATTAATCAAGAAGCGGATCTTACTGATCTAGAACTTGATTGAACTTAGATGCAGTGAGTGATGATAAAAATTGATCTTGAACTTGATTGACCAAGACATAATCAAGATAAACTGTTCAACTTGATCAAGAAACGAATACTGAACACCTGCTTAGATTGAGTGTGATCAAAGATACTCTTTAAACTTTTGATTGAGTTTAAATGAATAATCAGCTTGAATTGAAGCGATGAAATTGATTTAACGTTAAGAGACCGATTCAGATGAAAGACAAATATCAGTTTGAATTGAAGCGATGAAACTGATATGCCACTAGCAATTGATTCAATTCAGATAATTGAGAGATCTCAACTTGATGTGAAGTGATGAAGCTGAGATGCCCCTTAGCAATAAGAATTGATTTACTTTAGTTGAAAAGATTTTGCTCAACTTTTGATGAAGATTTGAAAAAAAAAAATCTTGACATGTGAGATGTGAGGTCATAAGGTCATGAGTATGCCCCCTCAGGAACGAAATCGAAAGATAGCGAGGGTACATGATAGGCAATTGCTGGCGATAATAAGTTATTTGAGTACAAATTGATTCTGAGGAATATTTGAAAAATTTGGCTTTGATTGATAAGAAATTGAGCATAGAGTTGATCGTAATGTTGATGTGTAGAATTGAAATTGAATATTCAACGTTGAAATTGAGCGCAATTGGAAGAAAAAATGAGCATTTTGATGAAAAGACCACTAAGCGGTCCAAATTGTGAGATTAAATAACAAAATGATCTTGAATTTTGATTTTTTTTCCCGAAAATGGAATCAAAATGGTCAAATTAGCTAAGGGTACAATTTTCATGCCCATTAGAGGATGTTGAAAAATTAGGTTTTTGGCTATATATGGGACAAAAGTGTCATTTTCAAATCATTTTACCCCTCCAAGTTTGAAAATTCAAAAAGCCTTCTGTGAAGAAAATGGTGGTCCCTACTCATCAGCATTGATTTGAGTGCCAAAAATGTCATAATCAACCCCAAAACTATGAGCCATTAGTAAGTGATCGATCTTAAGCCTCTTTTTGTTTTCAATTTTCAATTTTTTTGTTCATTTTTCAAGCTATTCGCATGTGTGGGGTTGGGTTTCACGTTTTATCGTGCGAGACAGGATCCTGTCTCGTACGAGTAACTGGTAAAATTTATTTTGTCGTTTAGGGTCATTAGAATTGTTGTTCAGGACACAGCCTTGTATCATACGATGGGTCTGTTAAAAGACCATTTTGTCATGTGAGAGCCAATAGTTTGTCATTTGGGGTTGTTTTGTCATGCTATAGCTATTCCTGGCTCGTACGAGATTTTGTCTCTCTGTGTTTTGTCATTCGAGAGACAGTGAGCATTTTTGAAGGTCTAAATGTGAAATTTTGATTTTGCATTTAACTTAGTTGGATTTGTGCGATGTTTTACTTCTCTTGTAGGCTCATTTAGAATGTTTTCTGATGCTTCGTCGTTGGGTTTTTGTAGGTTTGATTACCTCCTATGCTGTTTATATGCATTTATCCTCCTACTATGGCATTAGTTTGACATTTATCTGAGGTTGAGTAGGCTCATCTATTGAGATTACCTGATATCTATGTGAACCACGGAATGCTCACGACATTGGTTGAGCATTTTCATTCAGAGCATAACACGTTTCATCTGCCGGTGGGGGAGTTGACTATCACTCCCAAGGATGTATATAGGATCCTCCATATCCCTTTTGTTGGGGATAAGGTGGATCATGATTCAGGGCACCTTCTAGGATTACAGGCAGTGAGGCATGTCTTCAGTGATCTTGACATTTTGACTCGTTCCATTAGTTGGGACATATTGATGAGTAGGTACAGCGAGGAGTTTCCTCTGGCATGTGTTCTAGTATGGTTCATAGGCTATTTTCTGATGCTAGATAGAGGGGAGCAGGGTTTCCATTGTGGATGGGGTCGGATGCTAGAGAGATTGATAGAGACCCCTCAGAGACTTGGTTGGGGTACATGTTTATTGGCCCACATGTATTGAGAGATGCATGAGATCATGTATAGAGATGGATAGACCATGGCTGCTAGTATATATATTTTGTAGGTGTGGGCTTGGGAGCACCTTCCTGTTTGTCGGCCCATAGTAGATGACAGTAGAGAGGTGGGGCAGCCGATTATGTATAGGTATGCTAGATACATTACGCAGCCCCATCTAGACAAGATAGATTTTTGGAGACGACAACTAGATGACCTGATAGCCATTGTATGGAGACCTTATAGAGGCTTGGAGTCATGGGATGACTGGCAGATGGTTCATAGGGACCTTCTTATTATGTGTCCTCTTATTGGGAGATTGCAAACCATTGTGGAGTGGTTCGTTGTATCATGGGTGATGAGGTAGTATGGCCAACCTCAGAGGATCTCATAGGAGTTTACAGTGTATGCATATTACATAGATGAAGAGAGATAGGGATGGTCTCCACGGTTGTCCTATGCTTTGGTGATGCAAGAGCTGAATTGTTTACATCGCCTGAGGTGGGATTATATTGATGATGTGGCGGATGCGGGGGTATTGCCCCAGTATAGAGATTGGTTTCAGTAGCATCCATTCGTTTGATTCATAGATCTAGCAGAGTAGGCTCCTCATATTAAGAATGTTGAGGATGATGCCCCCGCACTGGCATAGGGATAGGGACAAGGCCACAGGTAGGGATAGGCATAAAGAGCTGAGGCTCCATGACGGAGTGGTGGTGATCCTGGTGCTAGTAGCAACAGGGTGCCAGTTGATGTTGGACAATAGAGGGGTGAGGGTGGATCCCTAGGGCATATAGGATTGAGATTGGGTGGGACTAAGGAGGAGCGAACAGCTCCAAGACAGGTCCAGTAGCGACGGGATGAGTAGGGTGGAGCTAAAGGTGGAGATGGGGGTGGAGAGCCTGTGAGAGAGTAGGGGACTGACGTAGGGCGGTCGATGAGAGCACGTCTTGCAAAGCTACAGTCACAGTTGACAGTGGCTCAGACTCAGCTAGCTGAGTGAGACTGATAGCTTACTGAGGTGAGGGCCGAGTGTGATCACCAGATTGCATCATTGAGGGCAGAGTCAAGAGCAGAGAGAATTCTAAGAGAAGAATTTCTTCAAGTGGATGGTGTTAATCGGTTCACGGAATTGTTCTCCTTCTGAGTTTGAGAGTTGATAGGGACCAGAGCCAAATACTGCAGTAACAATGTAGGGACCCAGCTTGTTGGGTTCAAACTTCCCTTTATTGTCGCGAAACTGTTGATTTTTTGGATTTTCTCTCAAAAGTAGGTCACCAACCTGAAATTCTCTTTGTCTAACTTTCTTGTTATATCCTCTGGACATTCTCTTCTAATATACTCTGAGATGATCAAATGCCACTTGCCGGCGCTCATCCAGCAATTCGAGTTCTTGAAATCTAGATATTCTATGATCTTCATCAGTAACAAGACCTTGCAAAGAAACTCTTAGAGATGGTATTTCTACTTCAATAGGTAGTACTAATTTGGATCCATACACCAAAGAGAAAGGTGTAGCCCCAGTAGGTGTTCTGATACTTGTTTTGTAAGCCCATAGTGCAGGATTGAGCTACAAATGCGAATCCTTCCCAGATTTGTTCACCGTTCTATGCAAGATAGTCAGTAGGTTTTTGTTAGATGTCTCAGCTTGTCCGTTACCTTGAGGGTAATATACCAATGACCAGTGTTGCTTTATTTTGAATTTCCCACAAAGCTTGTTCAGATCTTTATTTTTAAATTGTCCTCCATTATCAGTCACGATGGACGAGGGTATCCCATACCTACAGATGATGTAATTTAGGATGAACAAGGTGACTTGTTTACCAGTTTCTTTGAGAAGCGGAACCATCTCTACCCACTTGGTGAAATACTTAGTGGTAGTTATGATGAATTTATGTTCGTTGGATGAAGCAAGTTATATTTGACCAATGAGATCAAAGGCCCATTGCTGAAAAGGCCAGTGTGCTATAAATGGTATGAGGTCCCTTGCCGGGGCATGTATGAGATTTCCATGAAGTTGACATTTCTCACAAGTCTTAGCAAATTGGATGGCATCTTTTTCCATGTCTAGCCAGTAGTACCCAGCCCGTAGTAGTTTTAGAGCTAAAGTAAGGCCATTCGAATGAGATCCACAAATACCTTCATGGACTTCCGATAATACATGTTTAGATTCTTCAATTTCTAGACATCTAAGAAATGTACCATCCAAACATCGTCTAAATAATTCGTTAGAAATGATAACATACCGTGAAGCATTTCAAGTTAAGCTTCTTTTCTCATTTTGGGTAAGATTTTCAAGGATAATTTGGTCGCATAGATAGGAATAGATGTGGTTGTATCTAGATGAGTCATGTCCAATAATAAAACAGACTATTTGGGTCACAAGAGAATCATAAGTAGGGTACTATAACTCTTCCACTAGGAAATCAAAGCGAAAATTGGACTCCTGTAACTCAAGTATAGATGCCAAGGTGGCCATAGCATTTGCTACTCTATTTGCGGACCTAGGAATCTATTGGAATGATACAAAAGAAAAATATTTCTAAAGATAATCAAGCATTCTCTTGTAAGACATCAGTTTCTCATCTCGAGTCTAATATGTATCGTTGATTTGATTAACCACCAACTGAGAATCTCCATAGATATACAATTCTGCAACCGTCCATTCAATAGCTAGTTTTATCCCATTCAACAAAGCTTCATATTATGCAATGTTGTTTGTGCAAGGGATTAAAATCTTATAAGACTTTGGGATTGAATACTTTTGAGGAGTAATGAATATTATGCCAGCACCTGAACCATTTTGAGTAAAGGACCCATCAAAGAACATTTTCCAAGGTTGTTGAGTAAGGTGCATTATAGATTCATCTGGAAACTCTATGTGTAGCGGTTGAGTGTCCTCAAGCAAAGCTTCAACAAGTTGATCAGAAATTACCTGTCCTTTTATGGATTTGCATTCCACATATTCAATGTCAAACTCTGTAAGGATCATTACCCATTTCGCTAAGCTTCCTGTAAGTGTTGCCTTATTGAGAAGATATTTGAGTGGATCAATTTTGGCCACTAGCTTGGTTGAATGTGCTAGCATATAGTGTCTCAGTTTTTGTGATGCAAAGACTAACACCAAGCATGATTTTTCTATTATAGTGTAGTTCATTTCATAAGACACCAATGTCCTACTGATGTAATAAATAGGTCGTTCCTTTTTATTGTCATCTTGTTGCACTAGAAGTGCCCCCAGTGATGAATCGGTTGCTGATATATATAAAATTAGTGGTTTACCTTGAATCAGGTACTCTTTGATCTGCTGAAGATGTTGTTCACACTACTGATCCTAGTTGTATATTATTCCTTTTATCAATACCTTTGTGAAAGGTTGAGCTTTGTTTGCTAGCTAAGAAATGAATCATCTGATGGATTGGAGATGTCTCTGTAGACTTCTCATTTGACTGATGTTCTTCGGAGGTGGCATTTCCATTAGAGCTTGAACCTTCTTAGGATCAACCTTGATTCCCTTCTTTGAAATGATATAGCCAAGTACTTTACCAGATGTCACTCTAAATGCACACTTCTTTGGATTTAATCAAAGTTGGAACTTTTCCATTATGTCGAGTATAGGACCTAACTCTTGAATATGCATTGATCTTTTCATAGTCTTTACTAAGGTTTCATCAACATAATCTTCCATATTCTTATGCATCATATCATGAAAAATGGTTCTAACTTCTCTTTGATATGTTGGTCCTTTGTTCTTTAGCCCAAATGGCATGATGTTCCAGCAAAAGGTTCCCCATACATAGGTGAAAGTTGTCTTTTCTTGATCTCCCAGAGCTATTTTGATTTGATTGTATTTGGAGAATACATCCATTAGTGAGTACATTTCATACCCAGTAGTTATGTCAACTATCATATCAATATTTGTTAATGGAAAGTCATCCTTCGGACATGCTTTGTTAAGATCTTTGAAGTCATTACAAACTCTGACATAGGTACTATGTTTGAAATCCATTTAGCATAATCTATAGCACTAATGAATCGAGCTTTGAGCATTTTTTCTAGTTCAGCCTTGACTAATAGTGCTACATGCGGGTGCATCTTACGGAGTTTTTGCTTAACTAGTTTTACTCCTGGTATAATTGAAAGATGGTGCATAATGAGATTAGGATCCAAGCTTGGCATATCAGAGTAAGTCCATGCAAATTTTATTTTCTTTTCTAAGAATAGTTGAGTGAACTCCTTCAATTCTTTTGCTGATAGTGATTGAGCTACATGAATGATGTGTGGTGTCTCTTGACTCCCAATGTTCACTGGTTGAGTTGGCTCGATCAATATGGAGGACCTTTCCTGGAAATGACTTGGCAGTATATCAAGTATCTCACCTTTAGGCACCTCAGAGAGGTTTTCACCTTTAGGTACGTCCTTTATTTTCTCTTTTTTAGATTCTGACACTGCCACAATGTGGTTTTTGCCATCAGATCTTTTATTTTTATTTTTCTTGTTTTGGCGACTAAGATACTTGATATCTGCTTTAGTCATGTTTTTACTCTATTCACTGGTGGAAGAGTCTATAGGTTCGACTCCATTGAGATAATAGGATAATCTATAGTCATTGGCAAAAGTAGGTATATTCATGGCCTGGTTTTGTAAACTACAGTCAATCAATTCGGGATGTACTAAGGATAAATCTTGGATAGGTTCAAGAGCATTCACGGTATTGTTATCACAGCTGCGGATCGAAAAGTTGAGTTCTAGAATGATACCTTGCATGAGTGTCTTGAGACCAGGAAGAGTCAGATCATGATTATTAAAGTTCATGTTAATATTTAATCGATCTAATCCGATAGACATACTTGTAACATCATTCACTACGCTAGATTGGACTTCATATTGTGGTTTAATAGAGATAAGATCAGTACACAGATTTTCATTATTTGTATCAGCTGATTCAGAATTTGAGGCTAAGTAGATATCATCTTGAATAAGACTATCATCGAAGTTGTCAAAGTCATCAGGTGAAGTTTCTGAGTCTTCTTCAAGTGATTAGTAAGCATATGTATGGTATCAATACCAACATCTTTAATGCTACAAGTTTCTTCATGTTGTGGTTCATTTGTCATTTGTATCTGACACACCTGTTGACATGATCTTGATGTTTCTATGATTTGTTGTCTTCTACTCCATTTAGCTTCTTCTGGACTGATAACTAGTTCTTGTTCTATAGCTTCCAACTCTTCTTGTGTAGTGTTATACCTAATTTGTTTTGTTTTAGGATAGGGGTACATAGATGAGAAGCTTTCTAGTATTCTTCCATCTTTCAGTCCTTGTTCATAATTCTCTTGTCTCTTTTGTCTAATTTCCTGTATTTCTTTCTCTAGTTTTATGCGCATCAGCTCTTGAGTGTTATCAATGACATCACTAGACTCTTCTGGAGTTTTTGTAGTGGATGTATCTGAGAGATTGTCAGGACCCCATTCATACTCATTTGAATTAGTCTCTGAATCATCTACTTGTTGTCTGCCAGTATATGTGATTGGAACTTTTAGTGGTGCAAACACTTCTCTGATTCTTATTACTTCATCTCTTATATCCCTAGGGACCTCAACTACCTCAACTTCCTGTATTATTGTAGCTGATACCATCAAAGCTTGAGCACTGACTGTTTCTTCTTTCTTCACTACCGATTCCTCTTTCTCTTTTCTACAATCTGCTTTTGTTTGTTGAGTGTCTACTTCCTATAATGTTAAAGGCGATATTCTTTTCTACCACTTAGACTTAGAAACATGTTTTTGATTTGATGCCTTTTTTGGATAGTATCCCAGTCTAGCCTTATCATTTGTGGATTTGGTTTGTAGCTGAATTGGTTCAATAATACCTTCCTTTTGTTTTCCCAAAGGACTAGTACTTGAGTACCCCATGCATTGGATCATTTTGTATCCAGGACCATATTGGTTTGAGGAAATCTCACAATGTTGTACCTCCTCATTTTGACTATCTTCCTTAAAGAGCCAGTTAAGAACAACATCTTCTTCTATTTCATCTGCCAAGGAGGTAGAAGACTATACAAAGAGACCATGATATATCATATTCGGAGCTAAAGTTTGTGTTCTCATAGCCTCTGATGGCTTGCCCAACTATTTTGGTGATGGAGGGAGAGAAACTAATGAAAGTATCGGTTTTATCTTGTAGCCATCCATGCTGGTATTTGTAATCTTCAATCTCTTTTCTAAGTCTTTCATTAGTGCTTCTAGATCTGCATTTGGAGAGGCTGCCCTATTATGAGGGACAAAAGTATCTGCACCTTTTGTCAATGCATTACAGATGATATTTGTATTAGCAGGAATACTGACTTCATCTCTGTTATAAGGAAACTTTAAGCATCAATGATATGTCAATGGTACTTCCTTCATTTCATGAATCCACGGCTTGCCCAATAATATATTATATGACAATGGAATATCAAGAACTTGGAAAAGAACATCTCTCTCTACCAGTCCCACTCTGATTGGTAATGACACCAGACCTTTAGAAGTCCTTTCTTCTTCTTCATAGGCTTTTTTTGTTATTTTCTTGCCAAGATCAATGATATTTTTCAAGAATCCTAGTTGTGTAAGTAGACTCTAAGTACAAATAGTCAACCCCGCGCCTTCATCTATCAAATCACGTTTGACTCTATGTTTGTAGATCATTGATTCAATATGCAATGGCTAGTTATGTGGATGGTTTAGTGAGTTGTCATCTTCTTCAGAGAAGGTCAGATAGTGAGGTGAAGTCAGATGACCCACCATAGACTGAAACCAATCAATGTCTAAATCTTTTGGAACATTGGTGGTGAGCAATGAGTTGTCTAGGATCTCTTTGTGAGCAGATGAGAGTTTTAGCAATTCAAAGATTAAGATTTGAGCATTTGTCCTTTTCAACTTTTCAACGACACTATATTCAGAAGATGACGATGAAGTTAACCTTTTAAATTTGTCCAAGGTTGATTCTTTTTGTTTGTTTGCCAAGGCTGGTGGGTTTGATGTTGCTTGAGCCGGGTTGGAAGAACTAGCTCCTTGGAGGGTGACTTTCTTTTGAGAATGGGTGAGAGCTCTTGCATATCATGATTCATTTGGTTTATCTTGGACTATAATCACATTGCAATATTCTAAGTGGGAAGGCTCAATAATGTTGATAACGTTGTCCTGACTGGCATAAGTATAATTTACCTTGGCACCTCTTTTGGTCTTTGAAGAATCACCTTGTTCATAAATAGGCAAAGGGTCTTTAAATTCTTTATGAACAACATTGGTCAGGTGATTCCCAAAAATGACTTTACCAGTGTTTATGAGATCTTAAATCTCATGTTTTAGCTTCATGCAATTGTTTATGTTATGACCTTTATTCCGATGGAAGTCACAGTATTCATTTTCTCTCCACCGTCTTGGTTTGACTTCTGGATCATATGGTCTGGAGTTATCTGGTAGTGTTATCAAGTTGTTTGCCAACAGAGTTTTGAAAGCAGATTCATATGATTCTTCGAGAGGAGTAAAATCACGCTTAGGTTTGGAAAGCCAAGGCTTTTCTTTGAACCATTCCTTTGTTTTCTTTGGCAAATTTTTGCTGCAGCCTCAGCAGCTTTAAGTTCTTGTGTACCACTGGCCAAGTTGAATATTATGGATTTTGAGTTGGTTTTGACAGTGTCTACTACTCCATCATTAACAACATTCTTGTTATTGTCTTTGCCAAACTTCCAATACTTGTTCTTCTCTTTAGAGCTAGACCCTGGTTGTGTTTCTTTCCAAGGTGTGATATCCCCATTCTTTATGAGCACATCTTCCATTCGAATGGAATTATCTACCATTTTGTTAGATGATGGGTGTACTTGCATTTGTATACTATATTTCAGTTTAGGGACCAAGTTATTAACAAATATATCCATTTTCTTAGAGTCTAGAATAGGTCAAGAATACCTAGAGAACATCTTTCTCCAGTGTGGGACGAAAGTAAGAAGAGGCTCTCCTATATTTTGTTTAGTATTGCAAAGCTCGATCATAGTCATAGGATGTCAAATGTTGTATGAGTACTATTGTAAAAATAGTTGGATTAGTTCTTCAAATGTTTTTATTCCTTTGGGTAGACTTGAGAACCATTCCATTGCTTGATCCCCTAAACTCCTTGGGAAAAGGCGCACGAGGTATGTTTGATCATGCATGAACTCCGTACAGGAAGCACAAAACTCTCTGACATGATCTTGAGGATCCAATGTACCATCATACTTATCAAATTTTGGTATCTACTCGTGAAGGAAATGGAGGCATGTATAGATTCTTGTCAAATGGAAAGGGACATATTGTTTCCAGAGAATATTGTTTTGGGGACTTGTCCTTATTCTCTAGTTTTGTGACCTCCATTCATAAGGCTAGTAATTGTTTGTGTATCATGAGTATAGGTGATTCTTTCTTTTTAGTAACGAGCTTCTGAACATCATATCCAGTAGGAAGTTTAGCACCTTGTTTTGCTAGTTCTAAGAAATAGTCTTCCTTTTCTCGAGTCATGATAGCTTTCATCATTTTTCTAAAGTCTTTGTCCTTTTGATAGTCAAGGATTTCTTTTTCTAGAGGTTCAGTGTCTTCGTTAGCCTCACTTGATGATGAGGAATCATTATCATTTTCAGGAATGTTATTATCGTCCTTGTTTTCGTCATTGTGTTCCATCTCATATATAGTGGGAGATTTAGGCTCATCAAAAACTGGTTCGCCTGATGATGACAGTATGTCAGTGAGTAGATCCTTTTCATAAAATGGATTGTTGGTGTATGAAAAGGGTATTCCTTTTCCTTTGGCTTCTTTCTTACTAGAACTCCTGGTTTGTGTAGGCATTTTTATGGATTAGTGTGACCTAAAGCTATTTGTGATGCAGAGGTCAAGATCAATTTAAGAGCTAGTTGTTTAGTTAATGTATTGTTTGGGAGAAACAACTGAGATTCAGTCTGGTTTCAGGAACGATGTATCCTGTATAAGATGTTTATCTAAGTTGATTCTAAACATAGTGTAAGATTCAGTCTGGTTTCAGGAATGATCCATCCTATATAAGATGTTAACTAAGTGACTAATATTTGATAGGTAGTTGATTGAACTAGCTGAAAGATGATCGACCAAATCGTGCAATGCAAATGGCAGAGGTACACTGTCTTGATCTGTTTATGCTCAAGAAAATTGATAAACAATATTATGTTCATTGTAAGTTGTTTTTAGGCAAGTTTGACTATTCTGTTCTGATAAAACTAGAGACTCGTACTACAGGATTTTCTGAACCAGACGACAATTTAGGAGTTACGGGATGAAATTTTTTTTGTTTCATACGAGTTGTTGTTTCTTACCGTATGACAGATGGGTATGTGTAGGATGACAAAAGACTCAAAGCAATTCTATTTCATATGACACAAGATACAGAACTAGATGATAGATTAAAATGACTTGTACGACATAGGATCAGGTCTAGAACGACAAATCAGAAGACTTGTATGAGACATGATCTGGTGCAGCACAATAAATTATCAGACTCGTACGACTGTTCACAGGATAGAGCCTAGAAATTCTGAGTTTTTTCAATTGCTGAGTATGATAACTCAGTATGACCAATTCTGAGATGGACTGATTTTGGACTAGGATATAGAATTTTGACTTAAGATGGACAAGTTTCTGACACGGACAAAGTTTCAACTTAAGATGGACAAGTTTCTGACACGGACAAAGTTTCGACTTAAGATGGACAAGTTTCTGACACGGACAGAGTTTTGACTTAAGATGGACAAGTTTATGACATGGAAAGCGTTTTGACTTAGGATGGACAACTTTCTGACATGGACAGAGTTTCGACTTAAGATGGACTAGTTTCTGACACAGACAGAGTTTTGACTTAATATGGACTAGTTTCTAACACGGACAAAGTTTCAAATCACTGAGTTGTTTCTTGTCTTCTCCAATTTTTGGTATTTCAATTTTTGTTTCAGGGATGAAAACACAAAAAACAAGTAGTATGTATAGTGACTCCAATCACATCATACAAACCCTAAGGAGTTTAGTGAGGAAAGAAAACCTTTGCTTGTAGACTCAGGTACACACCCAATAGCTAATCAGAATACGGCCACTAAGTCTCACGCAATGGATTCTCAATGCCATATTATCTGACTCCAAATGCTAATGTGGGCATGAAATGACAAGTATCTTGGGAGAGTTACTATCTCTCTTGCATAAAAATTATCCCCCTTTTGGAGATGAATCGGGTAGCTTCTAATTTTGAATTGGATTTAGTCAGGGATCCATTTGGTGCGTCAATGTATAAACTCAATTAAGAGGTCTCCAAGCCTTTAAAACCAAGGTTTAATATACCCAAAGGTACGGAGGAGAGATATTCCCAAGCACTGTCGTTGACTTGATTTTCATCAAATCATGTTTATTTTATAGTGGGTTGGAGTACTTGGCATCTAGTCATTCCCACTTAGATCGTTCCCCTCACACTGGCCATAACGGCTTTAAGAGTTTTTCAACCCCTCAGGAGGGCAGGCCTGCTAAAGATGTACAAATCTCAAACAAAGAAAAAGCCTCAAGGGTTTGGATTTCTGATTGTCTAGAAAAAGATAAGAGCATACTCTCCTACCTCTCAGAATCTTCTAAAAACACAAAAGAAATATTCGTTCTTTAACTAGATAGCAAGTTAGGTTCCTAAAAAATGAATTTAAAGAATACACGATGTTTAGTTGATTCTCCTTAGGCAACCTGCAAAGACAACAAATTAGTAATCATATTGTCTTTGTGCAACAAGCATATTCTTTGACAAGCGTTCTGCAAAAACTGATTAGGCTATGAAAAATTCTGAGATAGATAGATAAACAATCAAGGCTAGTCGTCAGAATAATGAAAAAATAATGAAAATTTGCCTCTTTTTTTTTTTAATTAATTTTTTTACCAGAAAACACAGTCGTCCGACAGTATAAAAACTCATATGATACAGGATCCCAACTCGTACGAGATAGGATTCCAGTTTGTATGACACCTACAGTTGTCGTTTCAACCTATGGGAATTGTCATATGAGATGTACGGACGAAAAATCAAAAAATCTAAAATCTGGAAAATAACAAAAAACAAAGCAGTCAGTCTTGGAGGCCGAAAAATGTAGTCTTCTACCCCACGGTGGGTGCCAGATATGTGTGTGTGAAAAAGTGGTCTGTAAGCTACAAGCACAACACTTCAATTAAGTCATTATATGCATGGTTAATAATCAATAATCAATAAGTAAAAAACCACAACAAAGCGACTAATTGCCTTCTAAAAGATGCGAGTATAAGATTGCTCTCAAATTTTAATAAGCAATACCAGTGACTAGACTACACCAAGACAAAGGATTTAATCTATATGATATTAACTATATGGATGCAAGATGGATGAATAATTCAAGCAAATAATCAATTCAAGCAATAATGGATGTAAAATGGACGAGTGAGTAAATAATCTAAAAAAGCACAATAATCTTCAATGACTCCAGAGCAAAATTAGCATGATAATAATCTCCAAGCGTGTTCTCAAAAATCTCTGGGGTAAATTGGAATGAGAGCTAAAGACTAAATTTATAGAGAATCACCAAGAAAAAAGCTCAATTTAGGATTAATTGAAAATAATTGAGAAATCAGGTTTAGTTAACCTTGAGATAGATTCCAATTATAGTTTAATTGAAATGCATTCAAATTAGAAGTCCAAGTTGCATTGGAAATAATAATAAATTAATTTCATGCATTTGTGATAAAAATAGATAATTCATCTAATTATTCAAGAAAAGAGTCTTTTTAATGCAACTGAACTTCTTTTTCTCAAAAGCTTTGAGTTCCAATTTTAGAGAATAATTCAATAATTCAATTTAATTGCTTTTCTGATTTCAAGTTCTAAATTTAGAAAAAGATATAATATCTCAAGTTTGATTTATCTTTCAATTCAACTCTTGTTTTGTAATTAATTCCTCTTTTGTAATAAATTAATTCCTTTTGCATGATTAAATGGCAAATTTATTAATTAATTAAATATGCAAGGATATTTAATAAATTAAAATAGGATAATTGATCAAAATGATATTCTTGTAAATGATTCAATTAATTAAATGAATATTTAATTAATATTGAGTAATTGATTTGCCATGTGATATTTGATGATTAAAGAATTAATAATGTGCTCAAGATTGATTTAATTGCCTTTGGTTAAGACCTTGGTGATGTTGTCGAGATTAGGGGCCCATGGTTTAGATGACCATTTTTAGGGTATTACAAACACATGTCTCAATTTTGGTGATTTTGATAAGGAATACGGTTTCTTCGGACATTCACACCGAAAAATTAAAAGTCACTTCGCGCACATGTAAAATCCAAGGGTTAAGTTACATGCATAGGGGACATTGTTGGTTGGCTATGAGCCTAAGGGTATAAAACATTACTATAATAATAAATTAACACATTAGCTGATATTGTTGATTTGTATCTGTATTAGTCAAATCAAATAATCAGTCAACACAACTGTAATATTGTGAAAGCGTGAATTGGGAACAACATGTCACATAGAAAAGAATAAAGCATTCATATCAAATAGTACTATAGTCACATCAACTAATTTGATTCACATATGATTTGTGTAACATCGTTGTTAGTTGGCTTAAGGTTTCAAAATTAATACCACTTACTCATATGTCATAATTTAATAAATAAAAAATATCTGGCTTTAGATTACCCATGTACTTACTTAATTATTGTTATCTTGTTGGATATAAAACCTTTTGGATTTCAATTGCCAAAGCAAGTAAAAATAGATAGTTACAATGGTGATTGCTACTATAAAAAAAATGTTGGTCAACTTCTCCCTTCATAGTTCTATACAAATGGATCTATTTTGGGGGGAGGTCAATCATGACAGACTGAAAAACATTTCCTACTTTAAGGATGATGACTTCATCTACAATGTTTCAATCGTCATGGGTCATATCTTGCAATGGAGGATCGTTACAGATTAAATGTGGAAATTTCATCAGTCTTCTTAGCATGGTCTCTATAATTAGGCACAATGTCAGAGGCGAGGTGGGTCATCACTTCTTATATTCATGAAGATTGGAGAGGTGGCCCAAAAGATATCTTGGTCAGGGCGCGGATGGGGATGGGTTTGTTGGCTTGTGATGAGGACTGGTTCCAAATTGGTGAAGGCCAAGGGGACCCTTCTGGCTCTACTCATCTTTTTCTTCTTTGGAGTGTACATGACAATCTAGAAGTGCACAAAGTGGCTGCGAGTGAAGGTCTCAGTGCCATCGAGGATTACCTCTGCAGAAAATAGGCTAAACGTGGACAAGGTCGTCCAAGAGGAAGCAGAAAGGTGGTATAATGTAAAATAATGTAATGTAATATTTTTAATTTTGGCTGCAAAGGATGGTGGAGTGGTAGATTAAGGGCAACAGTGGCATTTCTAGGTGAGGTGTGCCACATGGTGGTGACTTTTTGGTGAAGGTGGTCGACCAAGGTGATGTAACTTCTTGGTCCCCCCTTTTGTCTTGGGCATGGGAGGTTTTTCTCTACGTTTTTCCATGTAGACCTATGTATTTAGGATTGGTACATGTAATGGGGAAATGGATTACTGGGATGGGGTCTAGTTCTATTGTAGAGAAAATCTCATCTCTGCGTGTTGTGTACGGGTGGTTTTGTGGTATAGGACCATGGGAATTTTTGGAGGCCCCAATTTTGGCTGAAACTATGATAATTATGTAAACTTTATTGATATCAATAATAAAATACTCATTTACGAATAAAAAAAATATCATCACTAAATGGCATGCATTGGTTTTGTGCAGTAGTGTAAATAACTAGTAAAAACAACCTTTCACATTAAAACATGTCTAAATTTGCTAGTAAAAACAACCTTTCACATTAAAACATGTCTAAATCCCCCAGTATATTTATTATATTTATTGCATTACAAGGAAAAATTGTCAACACTAATATGTTTCTCTAACACATGCAAAAAATGCTTCGCCAACAATTTCCCCCTTATTTTAAGCGATTGCCAACAATTCACCAATAATAATTATATTTGATTTCCATGGGTACCAAAAAATTTGCCAATAATCATTATATTTGATTTCTATGGGTACAGATAAAATCGCTAATATTTTGCTACTATTCTCGAGGGGCGGGCTTAAAGTTATCACTGGAAGAAGCTATTCTAGAGGAAGAGGACCCTGTACAGATTAGGGAAAAGACAAGGAAGTTAGAAGAGATGGTAGTTCTTATTGGAAGAGTGATAGAATTTTTTACTAGAGAAGAGAACCTGATGGATAAAAGAATGAGGGTTATCAAAAAGAAGACAAAAGACAAGATAAAGAGTGTTTAAGGAACCTGTAGACGTCTAAAAATGGTCAACGCTTGCGGAGTCATACTTTAACATCTGCGCGTTGCCTTATTTTTAGGGTTCTTGCGTCACATTAACATTTCTTCTATGTTGCACACTTGGTCTTTATCATTTGTGAGCATCAAGTCCTTCTTCTACATTCCTCATTTTTCTCGCTTTCGAATTTGGTCTTGTTGATAACAATCTTTAGTCATGATTTTGGTCGATCTTATCCTATCGCATCAATGTGCATGCTCATTTGCCATATTTTGGACATCGTCAATCCTAATCAATGATAGAATTAGGGTTTTGTCCTCTTGTCAATCTGGTCATTTTGTGATCAATTTGTCATTGATCCTTGTCCTGGTCAATCTTGTGATCGATTTGTCATCGATCCTTGTCCTAGTCAATCTTGTCATTTTGTGATCAATTTGTCATCGATCGTTGCCCTTTTCAATCATGTCAATTTGGATCAATTAGTCATAGTTCCTCATCAATTGGCACCTATCAATTTGATCTCTTTGTCAATCTTGGTCAATTTGTCAACCAATCCAATCGTTTATCAGCATTGGTCCTTTGTCAGTCAGAATCATGATCAAATCGACCCTACATAAATTATCTTTTGTCAAGACCTAATTGTCATCCTTGCATTTCTAATTCATCTTCTAGGGTTTTATGATTTATTCATTTAATCTTGTTTGTCATTTTCCCTCTATGTTAAATAATTTATTTATTTATCCTAAGTCTTCTTGTCACAATTTAATTGGCTAATTAATTCTCCCTCTTTTTGTGAATTAATTAATGAATGAAAAATTACTAATTAATTTACCTAATTTTCTAATTTCTAATTTCCTAATTTCCAATTCATCATTTCTAACCTAATTTTCTATTTTCTCCTATTTTTCTAATGTTTCCCCTAATTTCATGGGAATGACATTTCAATCTTGTCATAATTTGTCATAATTTGTCAATCAATCAATCTTGCATGTCATAATTTTGTCATAATTTGTCAATCAATCAATCTTGCATAGAAAGTGTCAATTTGTCATAATTTGTCATATTTGTCATCCTTGATTTGAAATTTCCTTTCAAATCTCTTCATGCTAATCTTGCCATCTTTCCAATTTGTCTATAAATTGGATGAGTTTCTTCAATCAAGGGGGGAATGAATGACATTTTCGAATCGGATCGAATTAATAACATTTTCAGTGAATCAATCACGCTTCTAGTATCCTTACGCTGCCATTTCATCTTGTCAATCTTGCTTTCATACTATGCCTTTGCATTTGTAGGTGAGATCCACAAACAAAGCAATTTGAAGGAGAAAGAAGGACAATGGAGAATTATGGAGGAGATATTCGTGTTTGTAATGGTTTGCATTTGGTTTGATTATGTTGTTTTCATATCTCTATTGATTGTTTTTAGGATTTCTTATCATTGCAATCTAGTTTTTGTGGTTGAGCTAGTTTAATATCTATTTGCTTTAATGTTATCCCAAATTCCTATTTACATTTTTTGGTGAACCCAACGTGAACTAACCCCCTAACCATGTTTTTGAGTGCTTTTGAGCTGATTTGCAGGTGAAAAATCAAGAAACAGGGCGACCCAGAGCTTTCTGGACACTTTTGCGCCTGTGTAGGAGGGATCTGCGCCTATGTCAAAGAGATTTGCGCCTATGTCAAGGAATTTTGCACCTGTGTCAAGGCATTCTGCACCTGTGTGAGACATTCTGTGCTTGTGTAAGGCCAGAAACAGAGGTAAAACCAGTGTTTTTACTTGCAAATTACTTTGTTTTCATTCTATCCTTATATTCTGGTTTTTCTTTGGTACTGATTCTCTGTGCAACATCTTGGCATTACGTGTGACAAAGACTAAGAATGAAACTACTAACAAATTGTATGTAGGACGCGGTCAAAGACTTTTATTAAAACATCTTGCATGTGATTTTTAAAGTAGTTGCACATCTAGTTTCTTAAAGGTTAATGAACACCATGCATGCTTTGTTTACTTTTAGTTTGATTGCATGTTTTAACCCTTAGAATTGGGCCTACCTCCCAATTTTCCTGGCACTTCGCACAGGCATTAGTGAGAGGGAACGACCCTAAGTGGTGATGGGCTAAAGCCATGTTCTTCCGAACCACTCTAAATAACTATGGATGCAATGAAAGTTGTAGACAATGGGTGCTGGAATGGTATTGCAATGATTTATTTGCTGGATCAATACCCACCCGAACGGATGCCTTAACTAGAACCTTTTGTTTGTAGAGACCAAAACCCTTCTATTTGTTGGCTCAGGTGTTGTGATACGTGCATGCCGAAGACACCTCTCATGTACTCCTTAGTTAGAGATAGCAAGTTCTTGGGAAGTGATGCCCCTTGAACTCGAAGCTTGGTATGCCCGAGAAGTGAGTGCACTGTAAGGGGGAGCCAGTGCTACCAAGCGTCTAGCTATCCGACTAAGTGTTGTATTTTATGGTTAGAGGATTCAATAGATATTGCCCTTGCCAGCCATAAGATTTGTTGTAAATGTGCTTGATTGTCTTGAGTCAAAGTCAAACAAACATTTTGTTTTCCATGATTGTCAAAGGTTAAATTAAAAACATACTTTCAAAAGTGCTCATAATCAACTTGGATTTTCAAAATCAACAACATTCAACTCAAAACACAATCTGAACAAAGGTCTAAATTCATCCAAGTATTCATCCAACATTTAAACATGGCTTGTCAAAACATTGAATGTCTTTGTTTCAAAATTCATGTCACTTTAGGCTAGGTTTTGCATAGTCCCACTTAGGTCCTAAGGCATATTGTCATCTCCTTTCATTTTAGTCCTTTTCATTGCAAGCGTCCTCATTTTGCACTTAGGTCCAAGATCATTTTCCCTAAGTTTGCATTTCATTGTCATATCCAAGACAGATTTCCATTTAGGTTGCATAGGTTGCATTTTGCATATTCCAATTCATTGATCTTCACATTATCCTTATCATTGTATTGTCATATCATATCCTTAGATCATTTTCATGTCATATCCTAAGTCATTGTCATAATCATTGCTTTCCTGCATGTAGTCTCAAAAACTAGGTTTTGTCATACTTGAGTAATCCAAATCTTTAAATAAACCCTAAGTCATTGTCAGGAAGTCTAGACCTTATCAAACTTTTGTCTTTTTGTCATCAATGTCATTTGGTCAAACCTAGCTTAGTATCCAAGCATATAAGGGAGACATTGTCATTTTGTCCTTTTGTCACTTGGTCCTTTTGTCCTTTGAGGCCTAGACATCATTTCAATTTCCTAATGGTCTCATTTTTAGAATTGCATTCATGAGTTTGTCAAAATCTTGAAAAAAAGCAAAAACATAGGTTGCATTCTTTCCATAGATTGCATTTTCATTTATTTAGGTTGCATTTAGTTGCATATCATACATCATCCTTGAAAAATTCCAAAAAATATTGCATTTGCATAGTGACATGCGTGTTGAAACAAGGTCAAAATCTAAGAACATGGGCGAACCAACATATCAACCCATTGACAACATATCAAACTCACAGTCTCAAACTAATCAAATAGTACAAATTCAAAGTTCGTCAAACACATCATTGCCACCATATGGAATGGTTCAACTTGGACCACCTCCATTATATGAGCCAGTGTTTGTACCCATGAAACCAGGATATGGGAGTGTTCCACCAACACCAAGAGGAAATGCACCTTTTGATTGGAATCAACCGAACCTGCAACATGAAATTCAAACATTACATGAGGAACAAACTCTTTCACAAGGATTTGGTTCAGATCAAGGCATTCAACAAGAAATAAATCCAAATATTTTACTAGATTCTTCATCAGATTTCGATGCTTCCGATGATGTTGATATGTTCCTTAAAGATCCAAAGTTGACAAAAAAGATGGATAAATTCTTGAACAAGGTCTTTAAGATGTTCCCACAAAAATATCTTGACATGATGAGTAATGTGACCTCCTCAAGTGAACAACCTAAGGTGCAAAAACAACAAGGCGGTGAGCTGTTAAGTTTCTCTCCACATCCAAACAAAGAAAACATGAAACAAGAAACTCAACACACCTTGATGAGTAAACGTGCTTCAAAAATGTTGATAGTGACTATTCCTCAAAAGTCACCATTTGAAACAATAAACAATCCATTATTTAATGCAACACCTTTAACACAAGATCAAATGAGGGCCACACAAATATTGACAGCTGTCCCTCAACAAGAAATGATTCCTCGAATAATTACAAGTGCATCAAAATCTAAGATGCAAGAAAGCTTTACGACTGGAATGCCTGATCTCACCAATGTCCAAAACAATTCCACAATGCAACAAATTTCCTATGTCCCATTAAGTTCAATACATTTTCCAAAAACTCAAGTACCTGTTATGCAAAATATTGTGACAGATCCTTTGATAATGGCAACACAAAGAGCTACAAATAGTGGTTTACACCAACAACAAATGTTGCAACAATTGAGTAATACACAAAAATCACAATCGAATGCGCAAACAAGCAATGCACAACAACAACAATATCGCATTCAACAATGTGTTGCGGTGTCTTCTACACCATTACAAGTTAATTCAAACTTGCAACCACCACAATGGATTGGACAAACAACACAGCAAGTCAATGCAAGTGCCATACCCCATCTCAAGGAGAAACAGCAAAAACCTCCCAAACAAAGTTTTTTTTAAATGATGGGATTTACATCAAGACAACAACAATTGGCACAAAGTCAACAAATTCTGATTCGTCAGCATCAACAACAACATGTGCCTCAATATGTGCCTAGACAAACCAGTTATCATACTTCACAACCACAATTGATGTCCGTGCAATATCAACAACACCCTCAATTGCAATATCAACCAAGGCTACCAATGATGATCCCATCACAAGAAGCACAACAACATGGTCAATATCAAGGCATAGCACAACCACAGCAACAAGATCTGTATGAAGACCTTTATATGCTAGAATCACCAAAGACAGCCATTTTAGAGAATCAACAACCAATGGAGAACATGATGTATCGACAAAGATTAGACCCAAGAATGAATGATGAACTTCCAAAATCTTTGATATCTGACATAGTGGTGCAATAGCTTGAGAAGTTGCAACGACAAATTGAAGCATTGCAAACCAAAGAGGCAAATAAATTATACACCGATCAAGATTTATGTCCTAATCCATTTGACAAGAGCTTGTACATGCCTCCCTTTCCTAAGCATTTTGAGGCACCTCATTTTGAGAAATATAAAGGGACAGGCAACCCAAAAGACCATATACGAGCATTTTTCGCATCATGTATTGAAGTGAGCTATGAAGAAACATATTTGATGCGCTTATTCACATGAAGTCTCACATGACAAGCCATGGATTGGTATTCGCATTTGCCAGGGAACATAAACACATGGCCGAAATTGGCTCAAAAGTTTATATCCCACTTCGCATTAAACATTGATACCGAAGTGATCATGTCAGATTTATGCAACACTAAGCAAAAGCAAGGTGAACCATTAGTGACTTTCTTACAAAGATGGCGAAGCTTATATAGTCGTTCTTCCCTAGATATACCTGAAGAACAACAAGTGAACTTGTTTATTCAAAATTTGGTCCCAGAAATGATGTACGAGCTTAAACTAAAAAGTCCTAGTACCATTGAAAAGCTCATTAAGAAAGGGATGGACATTGAAAATTCTCTTGTAGCTAAGGGACTCATTAAGCTCAACAAGGACAATGACAAAACAAACAATTCAGGGGATAGAAATAGATTTTGGTACAAAAACAAGAATGTCACTAATGATGGAGTTGTCGATGCAAGAGGAGTAAATGCAAATCAACCCATGTTCACAATAAAGAAATTGAGTGCTCCTAATATGTCGGCTATGGAACAAAATCAAACACCAACAAGCAATGTTACCCAACAGTCACAATACCAACAATATACTCAACAACATAATCAACAACAAGGTCAACAACAAAACTAGCAATGAAAACCTTTCCGATCAAGGGATGGGCCTCCTCGACAGTTTACGCCATTGGGAGAGCCTATTGAGTCAGTAATGAAACAATTAATACAAGCAACATTTATCAAGTTACCAGATATCAAGGCAGAACCATTGGTAAAGTCGCATTGGTGGAATGATAATGCATATTGTGAATACCATCGATCAAAAGGACATAAAACCGCATCATGTTTTCAATTGAAACATATGATTCAAGACTTATTAGATCAAGGAGTAATTGAGGTAGACCCACCCAACGTGACCTCTAACACTAATCATATAATTTTCAAAACTCCTTTGCTTGATCATGACAAGGGTAAAGCATCTTCTTCAAACTCTACCCAAACAACAAATCTTAATTATGCAAATAATGGTTATAACAATGTCATCAATTGTTTTCAAGCATCAAATGAGTATGTTTCCACCATAAGAATAAAGGGACAAGATCCTTCTTGCGCACTCACCACTCATCAATCCAAAATAGTCCTGAAGGGAGCTCTTGCAGTTCCTCCCAAATCAACTCCTATGAGTCGGTATAATCTCCTAGATCATCTGGGGAAGACACCTGCACAAATATCAATTCTTGACTTGTTGAAAATGTCCCCTATGCATCACGCAATCCTAGATAAAGCTTTAATTGAGTCCACTATCCTGACAGATATTGATGTTGACTAGTTTCAAGCCCGAATTGGACATCTAGCTTTTTCCCAACACGTTGCCTTTTCTGCTAACGATATTTCTTTGGATAAGCTCCCTCATAATGATCCTTTACATCTTGAAGTCTTTGTCCATAATTGCAAGATCCGATTTGTCTTGATAGATGGTGGAGCAGTTCTTAACATCTATACCTTGAGAGTGGTCATTGGTCTTGGTTATACAGAAAATGACATTGATTCTTCCAGAAGAATAACAATCAAAGCTTATGATGATGTTGAGCACCCATCTAAACGGGTAATTTCATTGCCTATCAAAGTCAGTCTAGTGACAAAAAACACTTTCTTGCAGGTCCTAGACCTCGATCTCCCTTACAATATGATTCTTGGCCATCCGTGGATCCACACAATGAAAGCAGTTCCATCTACTTATCATCAGTGTTTAAAATATCCTTACAATGGGACTGAGATAACAATTACAGGAGATCGTAGTCCATTTCAATTTTGTGCTAATCTAAAGGATTCCCCACAGCAACAAGTCCTAGTCAATAGAGAGGCCCACTCACATAATTATGTGGATCCTAATGAATTGTTAGAGGTTGTCAAAGGAAAATTGAAGATACAGGACCAAGGATGCAGAGAGTATTCAATGGCTCAAACATTCCTCATTGGGAATTTACCAATATCTCCAAAATCACATGGCAAACCACATTTGTTGCAAAAGGAACCTAAGATAGTCATTCAATATTAGCCCCCCACT
Source organism: Cryptomeria japonica (assembly GCF_030272615.1). Taxonomy (NCBI): domain Eukaryota; kingdom Viridiplantae; phylum Streptophyta; class Pinopsida; order Cupressales; family Cupressaceae; genus Cryptomeria; species Cryptomeria japonica. Next base: position 458,960,645 of record NC_081411.1, read on the forward strand.
ACATTTACCAGATGGGGTGAACTTGATAAAGAAACTTTGGATGATGATGTCATAGACTGGCTTTATAAGGATCCCACTAAGACACCACCTATCAAGTTGCCAGTGGAGCGGTACGACAAAGGGTTTACCATGCTACAAAAAAAGGGATATGATGGCTGTAGTGGCTTGGGCCCTAACAAGAAAGGAAGACGAGAACCTATTATACCCAAGATGCGACCTCCAACTTTAGGCTTAGGTTTTGTACCATTGCGAATTGGACCCTCATCTACCAAAGTGACCATGCATAGAAAGGGGCGTGACTCTGATGATGAAATGACACCTGAGGATACCCGACCTGAAACTAATTCCAATGAATGGGAGTGGAGTTCCTTTTCTTCTAGCTCCTATGCCCTTGACAATGTTTTCCTTGACCTTGATGATTTGCCCATGGAAGATAAACATGAAATAACTTGTCCTCCTAAAACATGTCCTAATGCTTGGATAGAGTCATTCTGGGACCCAAGCTCCGAATCAGATACAAGCAGTTCAGATAGTGATACCATGGATGTTTACATCTTTACCATCTCGGCCCTCTCTCTCCTTAAAACCGATGATGACATGCCCCTTTTCTATCCTCAGCTTCTCCAACATGACCAACAAGCACCACTCACATTAGATTGTTTTCAAAATGACGAAGCAATTGCCAAATTTCTTGGACTCTGAGAAGGCATACCACAAGATGATCATAAAGCAGGATTTACTATTGATCTAGATTCCACAGCATATTTTGAGGAGTCAACTCCATCTTCTAGTTATAAAAATGAAAAAGAAAAAGTAAAAAATCAAAAGAATAGGTCTTTGAGTGAAAACCGTAAGGCACTCTCTGATCATAAAAAAGTAAAAATTAAAGATGTACCTGCGGGTGAAAACCTCTCTGAGGTGCCCAATGGTGGAAGATTGGACATACCCCTATCAAGTCAAGATAAATCAACATTGCTTGTGGAAATGACCGAAGAGATAAATTTGGGTACACCCGACAACCCTAAGGTCATTCATTTCACTACTTCTCTATCAAAACAGTAAAAGATAGATTTTGTCAATTTCTTTCTTGAGAAGAAGATCAGTATGACTATCCATTTCAGTCAAGTTCCAAGGATTCAAAACAAGTCAGCAGATGCTATGACAACTATTGCTTCCATGTTAAATATGCCCCACAATATGGACAAATTTGAATTTTTGGTCAAACAGTTGCTTATCCCTTCTTTTGAAATTCCGATAGTCGATGTGATGTGTGTTCTTGTTGGTCCTAATTCCCCATGGTACAATGATATTTGAAATCCCAAACCTTACCACCTAACCTTTCCTCTAACCAACACCGAGCCTTCATCTGCCAGACAGCCAAATATGTCATCATCACAGACACCCTTTACCGTCGTTCCTTTGACCACACCCTCCTCAGGTGTTTGGATTCTGACAAGGCACAAACAACTTTACACAAGGTTCATGATGGTATATGTGGGGGCCATTTCAATGGTCTGAGTCTAGCTTAAAAGTTGATTTGTGCTGGGTATTATTGGCCCACTATGGAAAAGGATGTTCATGATTTTGTCAAGAAATGCTACAAATGCCAAATCCATGGAAATTACATTCATGCGCTAGCCCAAGAACTTCACTCCATCATATCTGCGTGGCCCTTTTCTCAATGGGGATTGGATCTTATTGGCAAGATTTACCCAACATCGGCAAATGGACACAAATTCATCATCACACCCATAGAATATTTTACAAAATGGATTGAGGCTATCCCCATGACCTATATCACTGGTGTCCAAATTTCAAAGTTTCTACTGAATTATATCATATGCAGATATGGGGTTCCCCTTGCAATTGTCACAGATAATGGTTGTCCATTTAAAAATAAAGATGTCAAGGAACTTTGTGAAAAGTTTCGCATCCAACACCGTTTCTTCAGTCCTTATTATCCACAAAGTAATGGTCAAGCTGAAGCATCAAATAAAACCATCATTAAGATCCTGAAAAAAGGTCATCAATGACGCTGGTCGAGATTGGCATGTACAGTTGAATCCAACACTATGAGCTTATCATACTTCCATCCGCACACCTACTGGCACAACACCTTATTCCTTGGTGTATGGTGCAGAAGCTAGTTTACCCTTGGAAGTGGAAATTCCCTCTTTGCGTGTTTCCTTGCAAAATTTGATTGATGATGAGATGCATAGAGTCTCTCGATTGCATTAGCTTGAGATGTTAGATGAGAAACGTCAGACAGCCCTGACACATTTGCAGGCATATCAAAACTGTCTCCGTCGCTCTTATAATAAGAAGGTCAAAGTGCAACACTTTGAAGTGGGAGATTTGGTCTTAAAGGTGAACCCGAAGAATGCACAATCTATTGACATCATCAAAGGAAAGTTTGAACCTAATTAGGTTGGGCCTTTCATAGTTACTACAACCTATGGCTCGGGGGCATATCAGCTTGCAACCCCAGAAGGTGAACCTTTGTCAGATCCTGTAAATAGCATGCACCTTCGCAAGTATTGGGCATAGTTCTTTTGTCAGTAGTTCTTTAATATGATCCTAAAAAAATACAAAAAAATCAAAAAATCCCAAAAAAAAAGTGAAAATTGAAAAAATCAAATAAAAAGTGAAAAATTGAAAAGAACAAAAGTAAAGAAAAATCATTCGCCCTCTAGTGAAAACCTGGCAAAACAGGCGCTTTGGGCAAGTACCATGGTGAAAACCTAGAAAACAGGCGCCATGTGTAAAAGATTATTGCTCCATCATCGATCATGACCCCTAGCTATACTTTCCCCCCGCAGGTTTATCATACTTGCCCTGACTCAATGTTCTATTCCAGGCCTGTGATTGGTCAACATCATTGTCTTGCATACTCAAGTTTCCAGTCCTTGTGCATATGTTTCGGTCTTGGTCACTGTATATGTCTTTCAAAATTTCATTGGGTGCGTGCCCCTTGTCATGATCAATTACTGGAGCTTTCAAATTGCAAAATGTCCTAAAATAATTAAAAAAAAAAAATTTGAAAAATGTCTTGAAAAAATCATAAAAATTGAAAAATGTCTTGAAAAAAATCATAAAAATTTGAAAAATGTCCAGAAATAATAAAAAAAATCAAATAATGTCCTGAAAAAATCCAAAAAAATCATATAATGTCTTGAAAAAATCCAAAAAAATCAAATAATGTCCTAAAAAAATCTCTAAAAAATCAAATAATGTCTTGAAAAAATCTCTAAAAATCAAATAATGTCCTAAAAAATCCCTAAAAAGTCAAATAAAGTCCTGAAAAACGAAAAAAAAAAATTGTAAAAAACTCGAAAAAGCAAAACAAAAAAAATCCCCTTTGTGCATAGACAGATCGCTGAGCATACCTCCAACGACAATCTATCACACATTGTGCTTTAATGAAATCACGCATTAACAGATGAACTTTTCAATCAAACCAGACATTCAAACTGATCAAAATTGTCATATCAATCAACATCATTACCATTCGTCCTTGACAACACTATCATGGGTCTTATACAGGGTGTGGTATACTCGAAACCAGACTGTGTCCTATCTTAGACGGGGTACTGCATTCCCTGAAACTAGATAGCATGATCATTCCTATTTTCCACTTTTGACAATGACAATCAGACTATTTGTTTGACTTGGTCGAATTTGTGAGTCTTATCTTTTACTGATTTATCATGTTCCTATGTTGCTCGAGGATGTCACTGTGTGATTTAGAGTGACCAGGATGGTTCATGGTCCCTTTCCTTTTTTGTTGTGTTTGCTATTTGTGGAATGTTTGTCACAAACTAGGGCAACTATATCATTGGGTGTCTGTGATAAGTACGTTCACTTTGTGAACGCCTCACATACCTTGACCCTTGATGTATGCACCCTAGGATGCTTCACTCATTCCTTGTGTGCGATGTGTCTGTCTTTTGCAAAAAGGGGTTGCGTTCCAGCTCTGGCCTTCAATGCCATGATGTTCTGTATCCGCTTTGCTACATTAAATAAAGGTTCTCACCTACTTCTGTGCATTGGTGAAAGCAAGTTTTTCCTTCATCTCTAACTGTCCTCTGTCTAATTTCTGCTTACTAACATTTCTTCCGTCAGTCTTGGCAATCCGTTCAAACCTATCATCTTCTATCATTCTTATTGATCAATTGGCCTCTTTTCTGGATTTTTCCAGCCAATTCCTCGAGGGGGCATGCATATGTCATCGTTATTGTCTGGGGCATTTTCATTATTGTTCTTTGAAACAATGCTTAGAATTGCATTGTCTCAAAGAGGGGCAAAATGTAGACATCTAAAAATGGTCAATGCTTGCGGAGTCATACTTTAACATCTGTGCATTGCCTTATTTTTAGGGTTCTTGCATCGCATTAACATTTCTTCTATGTTGCGCACTTGGTCTTTATCATTTGCGAGCATCGAGTCCTTCTTCTACATTCCTCATTTTTCTCGCTTTCGAATTTGGTCTTGTCGATAACAATCTTCAGTCATGATTTTGGTCGATCTTATCCTATCGCATCAATGTGCGTGCTCATTTGTCATATTTTGGACATCATCAATCTTAATCGATGATAGAATTAGGGTTTTGTCCTCTTGTCAATCTGGTCATTTTGCGATCGATTTGTCATCAATCCTTGTCCTGGTCAATCTTGCGATCGATTTGTCATTGATCCTTGTCCTAGTCAATCTTGTCATTTTGCGATCGATTTGTCATCGATCGTTTCCCTTTTCAATCATGTCAATTTGGATCAATTAGTCATTGTTCCTCGTCAATTGGCGCCTATCAATTTGATCTCTTTGTCAATCTTGGTCAATTTGTCAACCAATCTCAATCATTTATTAGCATTGGTCCTTTGTCAGTCAGAATCATGATCAAATTGACCCTACATCAATTATCTTTTGTCAAGACCTAATTGTCGTCCTTGCATTTCTAATTCATCTTCTAGGGTTTTATGATTTATTCATTTAATCTTGTTTGTCATTTTCCCTCTATGTTAAATAATTTATTTATTTATCCTAAGTCTTCTTGTCACAATTCAATATTTATTTAATTGGCTAATTAATTCTCCCTCTTTTTGTGAATTAATTAATGAATGAAAAATTATTAATTAATTTACCTAATTTTCTAATTTCTAATTTCCTAATTTCCAATTCATCATTTCTAACCTAATTTTCTATTTTCTCCTATTTTTCTAATGTTTCCCCTAATTTCATGGGAATGACATTTCAATCTTGTCATAATTTGTCATAATTTGTCAATCAATCAGTCTTGCATGTCATAATTTTGTCATAATTTGTCAATCAATCAATCTTGCATAGAAAGTGTCAATTTGTCATAATTTGTCATATTTGTCATCCTTGATTTGATATTTCCTTTCAAATCTCTTCATGCTAATCTTGTCATCTCTCCAATTTGTCTATAAATTGGAAGAGTTTCTTCAATCAAGGGGGGAATGAATGACATTTTTGAATTGGATCGAATTAATAACATTTTCAGAGAATCAATCACGCTTCTAGTATCCTTACGCTGCCATTTCATCTTGTCAATCTTGCTTTCATACTATGCCTTTGCATTTGTAGGTGAGATCCACAAACAAAGCAATTTGAAGGAGAAATAAGGACAATGGAGAATTATGGAGGAGATATTCGCATTTGTAATGGTTTGATTATCTTTTTTTCATATCTCTATTGATTGGTTTTAGGATTTCTTATCATTGCAATCTAGTTTTTGTGATTGAGCTAGTTTAATATCTATTGCTTTGATGTTATTCCAAATTCCTATCTACAGAACCTACTTTAACTGTGGAGGAGAAGGGCATCATTACTTTGAATATAGGAAGGTAGAGAGAAGTGGGGGAGAAACATTGGTAGAGGAAGACCAGATCGAATCAGCTAACAAACCGAAAGATGGAGAATTGCTGGTGATGAGGAGAGCTTTGTGTCATACTAGAGAGGATGAAGAGCTCTTGCAGAGGATGAATTTGTTCAAGACTAGATGTAAAGTATTTGGTAAATGTTGTATTTAGTTATAATTGGTAGTGGTATTTTTAATAATCTTGTTTTGGAGGAGATGGTAAATAAGATGAATTTGGAGATATTGAAGCACCCTAAGCCTTTTTAGATAGCATGGATTCAATATTATCATATGATACTAGTAAGTGAACAATGTTTGGTGAAATTGAAGATTGGATCTTATCATGATGAAGTTTTGTGTGATATTATACCTACGGATATATGTCATATCCTGTTGGGTAGACCTTGGTAGTTTGATAGATAGGCAATACATGATGGGGGGAAGAGCATATACACTATTGTTGTAAATGGGGTGAAGCAGATCTTGTTACCCTTTGAGGAGCCTCTAAAAACTGAAGTTAGTATGAGTGCTAGAATTTTTTTTATGGATGGAAGGAAATTCTTGAATAGGATGAGACATGAGAATGTGTGTTTTTCCTTAGTTCCTAAGAAGACTGACAATCTAGAGCATGAAGAAGAACAACTAGAAGAAACAAGGGAGTTGCTGACAAAGTATGGAGACATCATTTTAGATAATGTACCTGATGGATTACCCCCTATGAGGAGTATCGATCATCGCATGGACCTCATTCCCAGAGATAGTTTTCCTAATAAAGCATTACACTGGATGACACTAATAGAGAATGAGGAGCTGAAGTGAAAGATTTTTTGAGGAAAGGTTTAATCAAGGAAACCTTGAGTCCTTGTGCATAGTGCCAAAAATATTAGAACCCAAGAAGAATGGATAATAGAGGATTTGCACTAACTCTAGAGCAATAAATAAGATCATAGTGAAGTAGAGATTTCCCTTGCCTAGGAAGGGTGATATAATGGATTGTTTAAGTGGAGCCGGATACTACACCAAGATAGAGTTGAAGAGTGGATACCATCATATCAGAATCAAAGAAGTAGATGAGTGGAAGACAACATTCAAGACAAATTAAGGCTTGTATGAAAGGTTGGTGATGCCTTTTGGATTGACTAATGTACTGAGTACTTTCATGAGGTTGCTGAATGAGGTATTGAAGAAATTATTGGGTAAGTTTGTTATTGCGTATTTGGATGACATTTTGATTTTCAATAAGAGAAAGGAAGAACATATGTTGCATTTGAGACAATTTTTGCAGAGGTTGAGAGAAGAGAAGTTGTTGATAAACATTAAGAAGTGCAGTTTCATGAAGGAAGAGTTAATATATTTGGGATTTGTGATATCTACAATTGTTGAATGGCCTACACCAAAAATCATTAGAGAGGTAAGATTATTTCATGGATTGGTTAGTTTCTACTAGAAGTTTATCAAAAATTTCAATTCATTTTGTAGTCCTATGACAAAAGAAATGAGAGGAGATAGAAAGGATTTCAAGTGGACAACTGGAGCAAATAGGAGCTTTGAATTGTTGAAGCAGAAGGTGAAAAAAGAAGCCCGTGTTGGCTTTACTAGATTTTAGCAAAGTATTTGAAGTGTATTGTGATGAAAGTGGGAATTCAATTGGAGCAGTGTTAAGTCGGGAAGGAAGACTAGTAGCTTATTTCAGTGAGAAGTTGAATGATGCAAGGTGGAGATATTTAGTGTATGATCAGGAATTATATACCATAGTTCAAGCATTGAAGAAATGGAGACATTATTTGTTGCCTAAGGAGTTTTTGTTGTATATTGATCATCAATATTTACAATATTTAAACAATTAGAGTAAGTTGAATTAGAGACACATGAGATGGATGGAGTTCTTGCAAAGTTATACCTTTGTTTTGAAGCATAGAAGTGGAAAGTCAAATAGAGTTGTTGATGCATTGAGTAGGAGGAATTTGCTGATAGAGATGAGAATGGAGGTATTAGGTTTTGAAGAATTGAAGAACTTATATGAGGAAGACCCAAATTTTGCAGAACCTTAGAAATCTTGTAAGGAACCAGTTATGGTGGATAGAAGTAAGTGGCTAGATTATTTCATTCAAGATGAGATGCTATTTAGAGGAGTTCAGTTGTGTATACCTAGGAGTTCTATGAGAGAGAACATAATAAAGGAGAAGCATAGTTGAGGATTACTCAGACACTTTGGTGTTGACAAGATAGTGGCATTGACAAGTGAGAATTAATTTTGGCCCCATATTCATAAGGATGTCAAGAAATATGTGTAGAGCTATAGAATTTGTGAGCTTGCAAAAGGTAGTAGTCAAAATATTGGATTGTATAAACCTTTGATAGTTCCAGAGAGACCTTGGATGGACAAAAGAAAGGATTTTATATTGGGATTGCCTAAGACATAGAGAGGAAATGATTCTATATTTGTGGTGGTAGATAGGTTCTCAAATATGGCATGTTTTATACCCTATAAGAAGACAATAGATATAGTAAAATTTGTTGACTAATTTTTCAAGGAAGTGGTGAGATTACATGGATTACCTAAGAGCATAGTTTCAGATAGAGACACTAAGTTTGTTGGATATTTTTGGAGAAAACTTTGGAAGAAGATGAAGATAGATTTAAAGTTTAGTTCTACTTTTCACCCACAGACCGACAGATGGATAGAAGTAGTGAATAGGAGTTTGGGAAATTTGTTGAGATCCTTAGTTGGAGAGAAAACCAGAAATCGGGAATTGATTATTGCAAAAGCAGAATTTGCCTACAATAATTTAGTGAATAAGAGTACCAGAAGAAGACATTTTGAGATTGTTACTAGAGCACACCCTAGAGGCATATCAGAATTGAGAGAGATTAGTAATGAAGATAAAAGGACGGCAAAACAAGAATAATTTGTAGTTTATATGAAGAAAATACATACTCAGGTCAAACAACATTTGGAAGACATGAACAACAAGTATAAGGAGCAAGCAGATGAAAGAGGAGACATAAGGAATTTGAAGTTGGAGATGAAATGATGGTGTTTTTGAGAAAAGAGAAATTTCTAGTTGGAACCTATAACAAGTTGAAGTAGAGGAAGTTTGGACCTTGTAAGATCTTGAAGAAATTCAGTTTAGGAAATGCATATTAAATGGAGTTACCTGATACTTTGAAAATTTAACCTATATTCAACATTGTATACCTACATTACTATCATGAGATAGAATTTAGTGAAGATAGTGTAGTAGACTTGGAGAAGTAGATACTCTAGAGGGAACCAAGCCAGATTGAAGACATTTTGGATAGTAGGATTGGGTGTAGCACCCGAAGCAACCGATAAGAGAGTATCTTGTGAAGTGGAAAGTCAAACCAGTTGAAGATTCATCATGGATTTCTCAAATAGAGGTAAACCATCTTGGTTTTCCTTTGACCCCAACAAAGTAATCACTTTTTTAACAACCCAAGATGTATGATGGAGAAGCATCCCTGGTTCTTGATAGTCACACATCAAATAAAAACATTTTCCTTCAGTTTGTATCTTGTTTTGCAGTTTTAACATTTCTTTCTGCATTTCTTTGCATTTTCTCACTGGATCTTGTGGAGTTCGATTTTGTTTGTGGACATGTTCATCTTCCTTATCCTAAGTCTATGGGACATTTGGATCTTTTTTCTATTAAGTTATCACTTCTAGAATCTAAGATAGCTTTCTAGCTTGGAGCACCAAAACTGCTTGGACCATATTTTCTATTGGAAAACCTTGCAGATCATTTCCAAAGCTTCATTTCATTGTTTCCAATGTTCCTTGGAATGTTTCTAACCTTCCCATAGGTCCGCACTTCATTCTATTAATTTTTTGGAAGGATCTCTTTGTTGGAGGCCGACCTGGTTGTTTTACATGTTACATCTTGATTCATCGGCTATTGTCTCATCTTGTATCGATGTGGATCATCCTTGATCATATAAAAAAATTTAATTAGGAATTTGGAAAGGAGTTCCCAAAAGGGAGAATATTAATTTGAAGGTGAGGGGTATGGAGTTGGATCGCATTCTTTCTTGAGTCTAGATATTGTAATTGAGCATGTTTGTAGTCGAACCTATGTGCCAAATCTTGCAAGCCCGCATGTTGCCGAGAGATTGTAATTGAATTTCATGATATAATAAAGTATTATACATTGTCTCCATCATGATTGTGTCATTTATATTATGTAACTCTTTCTGCATTATCCAGACTATTCTCTTTGAGGACTTCTCTATCGTGACTACACCAGAAGCCTTTGAAGTCATCTCTTAAGTAGATGTTTGGCCTACCTCCAAAGGAGGCTCTAAAAGATTTTCTTCATGTGTCTCTTCTTTAGGTTCATGTTCCTCATCAAGTTCCATAATGTCTATTTGTTTCTATGGATGTGCTTCATCTTTATCTTTCTTTTTCTCATTTTCAATGATAAACTTGAGCTTAGGACCTTTCTTAGGGGTAGAAGGATCTTCCCTTTTGTTGGTTCTCAACTCTAACCTTTTCCCTGGAGGCCCTGTAGTATCCTTTGTAGATCTTATTTTGAAATATTTCAATCTAATGCATTTCTTTTGTAGCCAGACATTTGTATTTACAAGAATGTATTGGAACCTTTCTCTAATGGAAGTAGATTCATTTTGCAACCACTTGATCATGTGGAGTGGAGTTTCAACAATTTTGTTTTGGAAATACTTTGGATTTATTATATCATCAAAATCTTCCATGGTATCAGGAATGTTTGTCGGATCCAAGTTTTCAATCTGCTCAAGTCTAAGTTGGTTATAATCCAACCTTCTCACATCTTCATCAGACATGCATTCTACCCAAATATCTTTGATCCTATGTACATGAGTATAGGTATTTTTTTGTTTGTCCTTCATGCCATGGTAATCAAAGTCTTCCCTTCTATTAATTTTTTTCATTGTCACCCACTGCATTTCATTTTCTATTTGTTTATCCTTGAAGGATGTTATCATTGAATAGTGACCTATTGTTATTATGAGGATTCAGTTATTACTGAGAGGGGGGGGTGAATCAGTAATAAAACAATTTTGCATTACTTCAACAAATAGTACTAGTATATACTCAAACAATCTCTTAAGCTTATTTACCAAACCATTCACTCAAGCATTCATCAATATACAAACATAGTAAAGATATTAAATGCACAAATCAACAATTCATCCACCACATGAACACATAGATTTTTGACGTGGAAAAGAAACTTGGAAAGCCATGGCGGGAAGTAGCACCCACAATATATTTGCACTCTTTTGGAATGCACTCGGTTAAAGGCCTAGCCTAGCTAAGAGCTTACAATATTCTCGGTTAAGAGAAGACCTTGTTAGGAGTCACCCGATCAAGGGATTTTACCTCAACCCTATTAGAAGCTCTACCATGTTAGGAGTAATCTTGTTAGAGGATTTTAAACTCAAGCTAATGAGCCACTCAGTGAAGGGATTTACAATATCAGACCTGTTAGGATCTACCCGGTTAAGGGATTTCAAACTACGATAAATGTTAGGGAACAATAGGGCAAATGATCCAATTACAACACCTCCTTGCTTGCTGGTACAAATCCTTTTTAACACAAATTTGCTACACACATGCAAACACTTCAATCTAGTTTTGCAATACCTTCTTCTCAAACCAATGACACTAAAACCCTTCTCCAATTATCCCTAAATACATTTTTTAGTTAGGGCAGCTACAAACCCTAATTACATCAACAAGATTGCATTACCGATCATTACTGATCATTACAACAAATTCCTGGATTATTTTCGTTGTTGAATCATCATCACACATTGATTTGTTAAGCAATCAAACCCTTGTCACATTCTCCTAAGCACTTTGCTAATTCCCAAGAAATGGGATCCTTGTACAAGCTCAAATACCATCTTATCATTACACCCGGATTATGACACATCATCACTAAGTTATGAACATTATAAGATCCAATGCCAAACCTTAAATCATTAATGGTTAAAGATCTATCACTGGTATTCATTCTTCTTCATAGAGTTCAGAACAGTCAATTATAAATGTTCTTTCTAGTTCACCAAACTTGATGTGATTTCAATCACAGACTCATGCCAATGTTATGAACATATATTCTAAACCGCAACACCTCATGAATCTTCTCCAATTATCTGTACTAGTCTCTTCATCATCGCTTTGTTCATGTTTACCAGTTGACAACAACTTAGCAGTTTTGTTGTCCAACTGATTCCCTTACCGGTTACGCTATACTAGTTAGTCTAGATGACTTAGATGACTAAACAAATATGGTTGCCATCAAAGACAATACAAATAAACTCATCAAACAACCTATTACAACTATATCATCATCAAGCCAACAATCTCCTCATATCAATTTTACCGATAATCTTCTTGTCATCATCATCATCATCATCATCATCATCTCTATTAGTTATGCCAACAATCTCCCCCTTTGGCATTGATGGCAACACCAAAAGCTCATCATGTAAATAGGAACTCTAACTATTATGACTATTGTATTGTTATTCTCCCTTCATCAGTTCTTCTCTTTCTTGTCTTCATTGTTATTCTCTTCCTTTACTTTTCTTCTTTCCCTTTGACAACAATGCCAAAGGTGCAAAGTGTCAAATTCATCTTCTGCTGCTATTGTTTTCTTCATTTGTGTAGCTCCCTCAGAGGAGTAGCCCTTTTCTCATCAATCCATAGTGAAACATTTCCAATTAGTCCATTGGATTGATGTTGCAACAACATCTTAGTTGATCTTTTCTACAACCCCTAGCTTGCCTCTAAGATACTCAAAGGTTTCCTTAGGAAATGTCTTAGTGAAGATGTTAGCCAACTGCTCCTTGCTTGTCACATGATCCATCCTGACTTTCTTTTCATGCATTCTTTCTCTCAAATAATAATACTTTAGTTCAATATGCTTTGTTCTAGCATGCAATACAGGAGTCTTTGGAATGTTTATTGCACTTGTATTATCACAATATATGATCACTGGTTCTATCATATGCTCCTTGAATCCTTCTAATACATGTCCCATCCATATTTCATGAGTATAGTTCATAGATGGAGCCACATACTCTCCTTCTGTTGTAGACTGAGAAATGAAACTTTGTTTCTTACTAGTCCAGGATACCAGGATACCAGTCTTCCTCCTAGAAAGAATGCACCACCGGTTGTTCTCTTCCAGTCATTTATATTACCTACCCAATCAACATCTGTGAACACCTTCAAAGAGAATTTTTCTTTGTATGGATACCATAATCCATAGTCAATCATTCCTCTAAGATACTTGAAGATTCTCTTTACTACCACCATATGAGTCTCTTTAAAACTTTTCTAAAATCTAGCCACTGTACCAACTGCATGAGAAATATCTAGTCTTCTATGAACAACATAGTGTAGTTTACCAATCATTGATCTATACTCAATTTCGTGCACTGGATCTAAATCATCTTCCTTGGATAATTTGCAACCAATAACCATAGGGGTTCCAACCAGTTTAGAATCTTCCATTCCAAAGGTTTTCAATACCTCCTTCACATATTTTGACTGATTGATAAAGATTCCTCCTTTCATCTATTGAACCTACAAACTAATGAAAATTTTGATTTCTCCTATCAAAGACATTTGAAATTCCTTTTTCATTTCTTCTACAAAAGTTACTCATGTCATCATCTCCTCCAAATATGATATCATCTACAAACACTTCTACAATCAATAACTTGTCTCATTCTGTCTTCAAGTAAATGTTGTTGTCCTCACTGGTTCTTTCAAATATAATGTTTATCAAGTGTAAATGGAGTCTCTCATACCAACCCCTTAGATCTTGCTTTAACCCATAGAAAGCTTTATGAATTTTAAACACCATGTCCTTGTTTTCAGTCAATGCAAACCCATCCGATTGTTCAATGTAAACCTCTTCTTCTAGAATTCCATTCAAAAAAGAAGACTTAACATCCATTTGGTAAACCTTGAATCCTTTGAATTCTGGAAATGCAAGTAGCATTCTTACTCCTTCTAGTCTAGCAATCGATGCAAAGGTTTCTCCATAATCCTCACCATCTTCTTGTGCATATCCTTTGCAAACTAGTCTAGCCTTATTCCTAACCACTTCGCCATACTAATTCAATTTTTTCCTAAACACCCACTTAGTATCAATCATATTTTTATGAGTTGGTATGGGGACAAGTGACCAAGTGTTGTTCTTCTCTATTTTCTCAAGCTCCTCATTCATAGCCTTTATCCAATCATCATCCTTGAGAGATTCCCTAACTATCTTAGGTTCAATTGTGGAAATAAGACAAGCACTTTCTCTGATCTTTCTTCTTATTTGTAATCCAACATTCCTATCTCCAATTATCCAATTTTCAAAGTTATTCAACTTTACATATCTAGGTATAACCGGTTTTGATATAGAAGCATCTTCTTCTTCTTCATCATCTTCTTCTTCTATCAGTTGAGCAATATCCTCCACACTATTCTTCTTAGCATCATTTTGAACTTTCAATTCAATGATCACTAGCTTTTGTTCATCTACTACATCGGACTTGCTGGTATCATCAGATTTGTCAGAATATTCATCAACTTTCACATTAACACTTTCAACAATCTTCTTGGTTCTTTTGTTAAAACACTTGAATGATTTCCTCTTAGTTGAATAACCAAGGAAAGTTCCTTCATCACTTTTAGGATCAGACTTTCTAGTGTACTCATCTCTCTTTATGTAACACCTACTACCAAAGACTTTGAAATAAATAACATTAGGAGTATGACCATACCATAATTCATAGGGACTTTTGTCACTACCTTTCTTGACCAGTACCCGGTTCATTGTGTATACTACAGTGCTAATTTATTCTCTCCAAAAGAAAATTAGGTACATCCCCTTGTATCAACATTGTTCTAGCTCCTTCAACTATGGTCTGGTTCCTCCTTTCTGCAATCCCATTCTACTGCGGTGTCCTTGGTAAAGATAGTTGTCTCTTGATTCCATTATCATCACAGTATTTCATAAATTTAGTTGATGTGAATTCTCCACCTAGTTCATATCTTAGGCACTTTAGTTTCTTATTGGTTTCTTTCTCCACCAAGGCTTTGAATGCCTTAAAATTGCTGAAAGCATCAGACTTCTCCTTCAAAAATGTAACCCACATTATTCTTGAATAATCATCAGTAAATATCATGAAATTATTATCATCTTGAAAAATCATAGTCCTCATAGGACAACATAAATCAGTGTGCACCAAATCTAAAATATTTTCAAAAGAAAATAATTTTATTTTGAAAGAGGTAGTAGTCATCTTACCCAACTGACATTCTTTACAAATCACATTGTCTAGTTTGACTATTTGTGGCATACCTCTAACCATACTTGACTTTCTTACCTTAACCAAATTATCAAAATTTACATGACAAAATATTCTATGCCATAACCAACTCTCCTCATTTTTTGCAACCAAACAACTAATAACAATAGTGTTCCGATGGAATAAGTTAAATTTTGTCTATTTACTAGTAGCAATTAGTTCTCCTTTGCTTCCTAAAATCCTACACACTCCATTCTTGAACTCAAGATGATAACCTTTATCATTTAGCTGGCCAACACTCAACAAGTTATGCTTCAATCCTTTAACCCAATACACATCATTACCATTTTTCTATTTAAAGAAATTGAACCTTTACCTTTTACCAAGTATGGTGTATTATTGCCAAATCTCACTACTCCACCATCAAATTATTCAAGTGAGATGAAATTGTTCTTGTCACTGGTCATGTGGTGTGAGCAAGCACTATGAATAACCCACTCATCACTGTTGTCAATATGGGAGACTAAATATTTCTTGTCAGAGAGATCTTCCTTAACTGCTACAAAAACAATTTCCTCATTATCTTCATCCTTTGATTCCTCATCTGTAACACCTTCATCTACTACAATATAACATTGTTTCTTACCTTTTCCCTTAAAATTTCTGAACTTTTCTTTCCGATCACTGTTAGGGCAATTGGCAACAATATGTCCTATTTTGTTACATGAGAAGCACTTAAGAGGAAGCTTGCCTTTGTACTTACTAGTGCCTCTAGGAAGTTTCTTTTCCAATAAAGCCTCAATTTCCATAAAGTTATGTTCATCATACACTTTTTCATTACCACCAACATGATGACTTTATCTTTGCTAACCGACCTCAATTCTTGGATAACAGATACTCTAATAGCATAAGCAGGCAGCAAGGTTCTAATCATTTTACTTAACACTTTGTCTTCTGCAATGGTTCCACCAACACTTTTGATTCCCCCAACTACTTATTTTATTCTTTGTCCGTACTAGGTGATGTTTTCACCTTCCATCATCCTCATGTCATCAAACTTTCCTCTAAGGCTTTCTTCTTTATCTTTTTGCACATGCTCATATCCACCATAAATTAACTTCAACTTTTCCCAAACTTCATAAGTTATTTCTAAACCATGAACATCAATAAACTCAGAATCAAAAAGAGTACTTACAATGGCTTCCAATGCTTGAATATTCTCCTATTGCTCCTTGAGCTGATCTACAGTCAGAGTATCGGTAGGAGGTGTGTACTTATTAACCACATTCTCCCAGAATTGTGTCCCCATACCTTTGATATAGATCTTCATTTTGTCACTCCAGATTCTATAGTTATCCTTTGTGAACTTAGGACCCTCCTTCATCATCTCAAATGTTTACCTCAAGCGGTTAAGATTTTTCACAAAGAGGACCTAGTGCTCTAATACCAATTGTTATTATAAGGATCTGATTATTACTGAGAGGGGGGGTGAATCAGTAATAAAACAATTATGCAATAATTCAACAAAAATGTACTGATATCTACTCAAACAATCTCTTAAGATGATTTACCAAACCATTCTCTCAAGTGTTCATCAATATGCAAATATAGTAAAGATATTAAATGCACAAATCAACAATACATCCACCACATGAACACAGAGATTTTTTGCATGGAAACCCAACTGGGAAAACCACAGTGGGAATTAGCACTCACAATATATTTTCACTCTTTTGGAATATGCTTGGTTACAGTCCTAGACCGGTTAAGAGCTTACAATATACCTGGTTAAGAGAAAACCTTGTTAGGAGTCACCCAGTCAAGGGATTTTACCTCAACCGTATTAGGAGTAACCTTGTTAGAGGATTTTAAACTCAAGTTAATGAGCCACCCAGTGAAGGGATTTATAATATCAGACTTGTTAGGGTCTACCCGATTAATGGATTTTAAAACGTTGTAACTGTTAGGGAATAATAGGGCAAATGATCTAATTACAACACCCCCTTGCTTGCTAGTACAAATCCTTTTCAGCATAACTCTGCTACACACATGCAGACACTTCAATCTGGTTCAGAAATACCTTCTTCTCAAACCACCAAAACTAAAACTCTTCTCCAACTAGCCCTAAATACATTTTTTAGTTAGGGTGGCTACAAACCCTAATTACATCAACAAGATTACATTACTAATCATTACAACAAATTCCTAGATGATTTATGTTGTTGAAAGATCACTGCACATCAATTTGTTAAGCAATCAAACCCTTGTCACATTTTGCTAAGCATTTTTCTATTTCCCAATAAATTTGATCCTTGTACATGCTCAAATACCATCTTATCATTACACACGGATTATGACATGTCATCACTAAGTTATGAGCATGATAATATCCACCGCCAAACCTTAAATCATTATTGGTTAAAGATCTATCACCAATATTCATTCTTCTTCACAAAGTTCATAATAGTCAATTATAAATGTGCTTTTTGATTCACCAAACTTGATGTGATTTCAATCATAGACTCATGCCAATGTTATGAACATATATTCTGAACCTCAATACCTGAATCTTCTTCGATTGTCCGTACCGGTCTCTTGATCATTGCTCTCTTACTGTTTACTAGTTGACAACAACTTAGCAGTTTTTCTATCTAACTAATTCCACTACTGGTTAGGCTATACCAATTAGTCTAGATGACTTAGATGACTAAAAAAACATGGTTGCCATCAATGACAACACAAATAAAGTCATCAAACAACCTATTAAAACTATATCATCATCAAGCCAAAAATCTCCTCATATCAATTTTACCGGCCATCTTCTCATCATCATCATCATCATCTCCATCAGTTATGCCAACACCTATTTCAAGAGGAAACTTGAAACCTACTTTATGTGCTTTTGATTGCTGACCATGGGAAATCATAATCTGTCTATTCAGTTCCATTAAGATGATCTTATTACTTGGATATCTAGGCAACATGAAGGGTTCACCTCTAACATCTAGTTCTGATATAGGTGAAAGTGGAAAATTGGAGGAAAAGACAACCATATTTCTTCATTGCATTCCAAGCCTCCTCAAAGCCTCTTCTCTTCTCCAAAGTTGGATCTAATGAACACATTAGTGCTCCAAAGAAAGCATCGTTGAGCCTTCAGAAATGATTTAAGCTTTTCATGTAAGTCAACTATGGCTAATACTTGTACATTGGAACAACATTCCTATCTCCATCTATTATGAACCCTGGGAAGTGTTTCATTAAGGTGGTTATTCATATATTGGATATGAGGTCATATAGAATTTCAGAGTAGTATTAACCTATGATATCTATTCACAGATCTTGAATCATTGATCAATTTTTCCTAATAGATCATATATCTACCTTTCCTGATTATCTAAATGAAATGATACATCCATTATTGTAATACATTAGATGTTGTCAAGCCCCTAACTTTTCTTAGGAGATTTATCATATCTCCTATCTCCTCTCTGAAATCACTCTTGTTGAGAAACTTAGGCCATCTAGTTGTTGTAGTCTTAGATGCCTTTAGTAATATATGATTTATGCCTTTCTTACATTATTAGTATTCTTATCATAATAGTCATAAGCCATATCAAAAGTTATATATACATACTCTCTTGCATTAGGACATCTAAATATTCAATGAAATATATTCATCTAGCCTAATTACCACCTCTCCATTAGGACTCTTGACAAATTGTGTTTCTTTATCAAAACATGCTACAACTTCTAACAAAAACTATGGGTCATGAGCACCATAGGAAGGATTCCACTAGGTGTATCCCACTCTTGACAAGCACATACATATTGTAGCTCTGTGGTAGTTTCTTTGTCCTTTGCAGGAAATCAGCCATGTCCAAGTGCCCAATCTCAGTATCTTTAATATCTTTAACATTGGAGGAGATAGATCTCTTCAGGAACATATTAAGATTCTTTTTATACTTGTACTTCATGCTTCTATTGGATAAGGGATCTGACATTTGATAGTGAGAAACTGTCTGATAAAATTGCACCAATAATTAGAAACTTCATTTTATGAAAGAACTTGTAAATCGGGTTTCAAAACCTAATTTACAACTCAAAAGGATGAACTCTAGTAAATTAGGTTTTAAAACCCAATTTATTGTTCTTATGGGTAAGAATAACAAAATTTGCAAATTGGGGTTTTAAAACCCGATTTACAAGTTTGGGGGATTCCACTTGCAAACCAGGTTTTAAAACTCGTTTTACAACTTAGGATAAAAAACTTGCAAATCTTTTAAAATGTTCATCGAGTTTTAAAACCCAATGAACATATCAATAAAAGATTCGGGTTGTTCATTAGATTTTAAAACTCGATGAACATTTTAATCCAAACAAGAGGTTCATCGATCGAATTTTAAAACCCAGCCAACAATGGTAAACATGTGTCTTGAATTTAAACATAAAGGAATATTTGTTGGTTGGGTTTTGAAACTCGATCAACATGGTGCATAAAACCTCACTCATATGTGAGACAAGATTTGTGTTCCGCCCCTCACATATTATGTGTTGGTTGGAGTGCAAGCCTCGGCTCGTATATCAATGAAAATAACCTACTAGAAACATGTTGGACGACATTCAAAATCTGTCCAACATGATTCAAACATGTTGAACAAACTTTGGATTCCATTCAACATATTTAGGGTAAAACGCCAAGTAGAAACATAGAGAAAGGAAAATAAATGACAATATAAACCTAAAAGATAAAGTTCAAAATGAACTCCAAAACTCACCTTCATAAATGTAGTGTGTGTCATTAGAACTTGCACTTCAGTTTCTAAAGCTTGATGTGCATTAGGTTCTAAAACATGAAGTGCAAGTGGGTGCAAAGTGAAGGGGGACTTCTAGCTTAGGTAAACCCAAATTATAAACTACATCACAAATTAACTTGTATTTTAGGTTTTAAAACCCAAATTACAAGTTAAAGCAAAAAGACAAACATGTGACTTGAAAACAATAGATGCATCAAGAACTTGCAATCATGATTCTTTAGGCAAGTCACAAGAGGCCAAAATTATGCCTCAGACCACCTTAGAGGGTCAAAAGCCATGAGTAACAAAAAATAAAAGGGGGGTTTCCTAAATTCAGAAGTTATTCAGAACTAAGGACAACCAATCATCAAATATTCTTCTAATATTTACTTCATTGACCTGTATCATAAAATCTATAAAAACAACCTTCATTGATCATTCTAGACAACCACAATCTTCAAGCTTTCGTGTGATCACCCTTCAATAATAGTGCTATAGATTCCTAAGAGAAACATATTATGAATACACAAAGGTCAACAAGAGAAGTGGAGGCCAATATAATGCATGTTGATGAAGGTATAATTGCTTATTTTCTATTTGATTTCAAGTTTGTATTCATAAATATTCAAATTGTTTTAAGGTTTTGGAATTAGTTTGAATTGTAGGGCTTCTATGGTTGTCTTATTTGATAATTAATTATTCTCTAAAATTTTCCCCCTCATACAATCACATTATAACATGCTCACGTTATGGTCTCTAGGGGGGAAAAGTGGAGTGGCCACCTTTTAGTCCCCCATCTCTATGCATTTACCTGATAGTTCAATAATAATGATTAGATTAATTATGGATGATTTTAACATGGAGGGAGAATGCTTGGATGGCATTAGCAAGGGGAGATTATGTATATGGGGTTGTATGGTGTCGTTAGGGGTCATGTGGGGTCCTAATGAGGCCACACGTGTTACAACACCATATGACCCATTAGGACACCATATGACCCCTTAGGACATCATATTCTCCTAAGGGGTCATGTGGTGTGCTAAGGGGTCACATGATGTCATTAAGGGTCATGTGGGGTGCTAAGGGGTCTTATGGTGTTGTTAGGGATCATGTGGGGTCCTAATGGAGCAACATATGTGTTACAACACCATATGACCCCTTGGGACACCATATGACCCCTTAGGACATCATATGCTCCTAAGGGGTCATGTGGTATGATAAGGGGTTACATGATGTCATTAGGGGTCATGTGGGATCCTAATTGAGCCACGCATGCGTTATAATACCATATAACCTCTTAGGACACCATATGACCCCTTAGAACATCATATGCTCCTAAGGGGTCATATTGTGTGCTAAGCAGTCATATGGTGTTGTTAGGGGTCACGTGGGGTCCTAAGGGGCCACACATTTATTAGAACACCATATGACCCCTTAGGATATCATACATGGCCCCAAGGGCTCATATGGTATCCCAATGGGGCCACACATGTGTTAGAACATCATCTGACCCCTTACGACATCATATGGTCTTAAGGGATTATATGGTGTGCTAAGGGACCTTAGATGATCTCATTAGGGGTCATGTGGGATCCTAAGGGGGGGGGAGAGAGAGAGAGAGAGAGGGTGCGAATACAATGTGCTAAGATATTTATATATATATATATATGCATACATTTTACATATACATACAAATATTATATATATACATACACATATACATGTACATATTATATACATATAGACATAGACATGGTATATACATATGTATACACATATTATATACATATATATCTATTTCTATATATTGGAATGTTTTTATGTTGACATAACCCATATGAGGTTTTTGCTCTCCAAAATGCGTATGGGTTTCTTTCTCTCTAAAATGCATAGGGATTTCTCTTTTTATAACCATGTATGAGCTTTTGTTTCTATAAACCCCGTATGCACTTTTGATTTAAAAAAAACATACGCATTTAGTGCATTTAGGCCTGTGAATAGGCTTGGATGATAAGGCCGAGGGTTGGGAGTTTTATTTCCCTCCTTTTTGACGTGTTTTGTTTTATCAAATTGGTTTCTTGACTTTGTCATCATCGGGTTTACACCTCATCAACTAGGTATTTCTAAAATTTCCATGACATTTTCACCCATCTTCTAAGCTTTCTAACCATATATATTTTTTAAAAATTTGAACAACAATAACATTATTAATCTTGAATTTCTTTTACAAGTGTCTCCATAGTTCTCAGAGACATGTGTACCATTTTTTAATAACTTTTGATCTACTTATCCAAATTTAAAAACAAAATATAAATTATTGTAGTGCACTTAATTCTTTACACTTTTAAAAAAATGCATTTTCAATTATTTTGGTTCAAGTTATGCTTCGTGCACGAACAAGTACCTAATTTTTAGGATGTGACCATTTCAAAAAATCATTAAAAAAAAATACTCAACAAAAAATTACAAATAAATACCCAACTTCTAGTGCTCACTCTTAACTATCTTTCTACGAAAGGATTTGTCAAAATACTGACTCTAACTTTGACTTTTTTGATGTGCACGTTAGACACTATGTTATGTTTTTCAGAAAAAATCAGGATTTGTTTTTTGTGCATGAAGGATTTGACCCCATTAATCTTATCCAATTTTGAACAAATTTAGTAGTTTGGAAACTGGATTCAGAGTACTATAATATTTGTTCTTTGAGTATCTTCATATTTTGAGTGGATGGGTCTCTAATTTCTCCTCCAAGTTCAGGTTTAACTAATTTTAGTAAAAAGGTGTCGACTTATACCCCCCTTTTTGCACAGCATATTGGTGCACTTACCCTTTTATAAAGTTGAGATTTATATTTTATAAACATAATATATCGTAGAAATTATCTATCTACACTATGACTGATCTAAAAAAATTGGTGTTATAAGAGAATGTGTAGGAATAATAAATTTTTTAAGTTTTTTTTTTGGATTTAGCATTTAACCCTTTTTAAAAAAAGATCAAGAATAATTAATGTTACCAAAATATAATTTAAATAATATAATATTAAACTACTAATTACACTATCTAGGCATATTACACTCATAAAATCAATTGAATAACCCTTGTCAATAGAAACTCCATGCGATTTAAATCGATGTGTCTACTTCTTATATATAAATAATTTAAGTCGTCTACTTATTTTAGATTTAATTTTTAAATTGTAGTCATTCAATGGATAAGGATATCCTTCCCAACATAATTATAATATCATATTATTATAATTTTTAAAATAATTTTTATAAGTATATTATAATAATAATAACATAATAATGTAAGCCCCATATAGAAATGGCTCTATGCTTATACCCACGAAAATTTCCATATATCGAGCGGCAAAAAATGTTCTTTGGGCATACGAAATATGTTGTATCTTCTTATAATGTGGGGAATAGGGCTCCCCACCCTCAGCTGAAATCAGTTTTCGAATGGCAGATGATGAAATCTAAAAGAATTCAGAAAGCAGAAAACAAAATGGGGGGGGGGGGGGGGGCTTGAGATTACCAATTAAATGTAGGGCAGGAGATGGTTATAGAGGTAGACAAAATAACCTTTTCCTAGAAGGTTACTGCAGGCTTTCCATCTCCAACAGATTCACCCACCTACAAAATCTTGAGGGAGGTTGTTCAAAACTAGTTCCCCGGAACAAGTCCAAAAAAAATATTAATCTTTTGGATAGCTAGAGATCTGGTGCCAATAAAGCTAGACCTCAGATATTTGATGATGGATGTTGGATACCCAATTCTTTGCATCCTTCCACACCCACAGAGTCTAAACTGAATCTAGAGATGAACCCTAAATCAGAAAATAAGATTACATTGGAAATCAATGACATTTTGGTTGAAAGGCTTCAATAAACATGCAAGACTTTCAGGATGTTTGCTCAATGGTGTGGACTCCAAGTCCTGATAGAGG
Organism: Cryptomeria japonica; assembly: GCF_030272615.1. Lineage (NCBI taxonomy): Eukaryota > Viridiplantae > Streptophyta > Pinopsida > Cupressales > Cupressaceae > Cryptomeria > Cryptomeria japonica. The sequence continues at coordinate 458,984,585 of NC_081411.1, forward strand.
TCAGCGTAGATTGGTTCAAATCTTCCTTCAATCAGATAGCGAGTATTGCTATCTTGTCTGAAGGATTTCTTTATATTGATTGCGGAAATGCCAAGCATAAGAATGAATTCCTAACAGGTAAATCTCCGACTTTTAAAGGATATGATTTTAAAATTTTAGATTGGAAACCTATCTTCAATCCATGTAAATTAGAATCATTTAAAGTAGATAGACCAGTTCGGATCCCTAACTTACCAGTAGAATTAATGGATAAAAAAATTATAAGGAAAATAGGTAATCAATTAGGAAAATTCGTAGAGATTAGTGATAAAGGATGGATGTATTCAAACTGTGTAATGATAGTTAACATGGATATTAATGTTAATTAATTCAGCCCTATTGAAATAAGAACCAGGGAGTCCTCTTTCTTAAATTACCCTAAAATTTATAGAGGGGTTTTAGATTTAGATTTAGCAGAAAAACCAATCTCAGTGATTATGCCCTCTCATAAGAACCCTATGGAAGACCCAAAGCTTGATATTTATTTCAATGCAAAGAAGGGTGGGTTTGTAATTATGGATAGTTTCTCTCCGGCAAGGCATTCTGATGAGGTAAGATGGAGAAATTGTGGGAGATCAAAGCACTACTGGTCGGGTGAATTCTTCTCCCTTGCTATCTCATGTTAAGGAAAGGACCATTATGATGGATGGTGAGGGAAGGGATATTGACATGAAGGAGGGGAAGAGCATTTGTGCTCTAGTGGAAGGAGGAAATGAAAGGTTCAAAGATTTATCTAAAGATAATAAGGATGTACTCAGTCGTGACAATGCTTGTTGGGATAATATTTTGGTGGGGGATATGGCTCCTAATCCTAATCTGGATTTTGGTGCAAAATCCTTGGGAAGTCGGGAAGCAGTTAATTCCCCCAAACAAAATGTGATGGTGGCTCCTGATAGATTGGAAGAGGATGAGCAAGTGGAGGAATTGGATCGAAAAGAATTGGAGGTAAATTACATTATCAACAATTTATGCAACTCAGTTACTAAGGACATCATGGAAAATTTATTGGATGAAATAGTTGATGCATAAGAGGTAGATTTACAAAAAAGGCTTTTAATGGAAGGAATTATGAATTCTAATAATCCTCCAAAGATCACGGAAATGGAAGCCCATAATATAGTGGAATTAAATGATAAAGAAAATGGTGATACTTTTGATGCCTTAGGTATTGAACAATGAGATGGGGAAAAGGCTACACCTGAATATGCAAAACAGTGTAAGAAGAGGGGCAAGAAGTTCCTATCCGAGTCAAGAGATAATTATGGAGTTGTTGAACACAATGTACCACTAAGAGGGGGGTGAATCTGTGGTTCCTAAATTATTTCCTCTTTCTCAACAACCTTAGAACACCGGTTATTATCCTAAGCATTAAATGATCAAACTGGTAAGACAAATGAGAATACCAAAAGAGATAGTCACACAAATGCAACCTACAACACCAGATTTACAAGGAAAACCCAATATGGGAAAAAACTCGGTGATAAATGTTGTTGGAGACTACTACTCCAATCTAGCCTCAAAAGTGAAACATTAAATTACAAATATTTAGGGCACCAACCCAAGGAGCACCAACCCTAATAGACTTCTAAACCACTGAGAGGGGGGGGGTGAATCAGTGATAGAAAAAACAATACCACTTTAAACACTGACCGGTAGAGATACTTAACAAGTTTACTAAACAATATGCATGCAATCCAAAATGACATTAAAGCATCCACGACATGTAAAACATCCACCATAACACAAGTGTTTATATGTGGAAAACCCAACTGGGAAAAACCACAGTGAGATGGGACTCACAAGTTAACTATCTACAGTAATAGGTAACTGATCAATTAAGGTCTACAAAAATGCTCTGCTAGGAGTGAATCCTATTAAAGATCCCAAAGCTCTATTAGGAGCTATACCCTATTAGGAGTAACCTCGGTAGAGGATTTCAGGATCCAAACTAATGGATCACCTTGTTAAAGGATTTGTACATTGAAGCTTGTTAGAGCTTACCCAATTAGGGGATTTGACTATTGTAGTGATTAGAAAACAACATGTGGTGTGATCTAGAAGTAGCACAACTTGCTTGAATAGATCCTCTTCTCCTCACTAAAAAATGCATCACCAACTATATCACCGACATATTTTGCAACTCTTTCAACAACTTAACACTTCTATATTGCATCATAAAAATAGTTCACCTTAATGTCATTATATAGACATTAGATTTCATGTCGGCTTAGGAATCATATCACAATTTCCTAGGTGCAGTGTATCTGAACAATCTAACATAACTCATCATAGATTGTTGCCAATTCTGACTGTTAGGGATAACTCATCACGACCGATGATAACTCATCACACAATTAATGAATACGGATTGGAACACCGATACCAGTTAAGAGTTAACCACATTCAACACATAAACTAGTTTTCCTTCATTTGCTTTTTTGATGGTCTCCACTGAATCTCCAACCTAGTTTCAAGCCAATCCTGTATATACCGGTTGTCTACATATAGCGATTTGACACCCTCTAAACCATCTTTAGCTAAACATCTAATATCGGGTTTGCAATACAAGTGACTTTAGGAGTAATACCAATTTGTCTTAACTAATATGACTATGACAATGTGAACATATGTGTGTGTATAGATGTGCCATCAATAACAACACATTAATTCATCCATTACAATCATCATCAATCCAAAAAGCTCCCCCTTTGGCATTGATGGCAACACTTAAATTTTTTTACAATTTTACAACTAAGTGTGCTTACAAAAATTGTACAAACATATTTCTACTCCCCCTTAACAATACATACATATTTCTACTCCCCCTTTGACAACAATGCCAAATTGAAAAGTCAAAGACATATATATATATATATATATATATATAGCTAAATTTGCATCAAAATTTTACATATAAAAAAATGTAAGAGTCTTTATCAAGGAGTGTTCACTGCAATTTTTAAGAAAATGTCACTAAAAGTGATCGTCATCTGAGAAAAAATATTTTCCCATATTTCTAGTAAGGTTTCAGTGATCTCAATGTTTGTTATAACATGTGTAGCGAATTCTTCCATCGCATCTACTATGCTCATCTCTGGAGTAGCAAAAGCTGCTTTTGCTTCCTTATATGCCTATTGCAGGATGTCCACTTTGGGTCTTAAACATTTCTTTAGCTCCTTCAGGGATCAAAGTCTCTTAGCCTATTCAAAATCATAAATATCTAACTGATTTTGCAAATCATCAACTGATTTTCCCAAATCTAAGGCTGAATCCTATAAAGGTATGTATGTAGTACATATCTTTTCCAGTTCCTATTCTGTCTCTTCTCACCTCTTAATCAAATCAATATAGAAAAATGAAACATTAGATGTATAGCCTAGTATCCTACCTCCTATTTCAATAGCAATTCTCAAAAGATCTTTATTCAGGGATAAAGCAATCTTCCCTGTATCAATATCTTTCATTATGTGCTCTCCTCTTTTATTTTTGTAGTTATTCTCAACTAAAGTCTAAGCAGCTTCTTCAAGGGACTTCAGTTGGTCAGAATCATTAGCAACCAACTGGCCAAGTTTGCCAATAGGAGTTGACAAGTTTCCAATGTTAGTCTCCAGTAGAAGACTGGAAAAAATTTCAACTACAGATTGAATTGTTTCTACTTCCTTCCTCCGCTCTTTTAATATTTTCTTCTAAGTTATAGATTGCATCCCTATTGCAATCTTCATGAGTTCAAATGCACTCATATTTTCTACATCTATAGGCACTTTCATTCCTATTAAGTCATCTTCATCATCAATTTGTTGCTTGACTATTGCTTTTTCTTTTTCAGCAGGTGTTTTCTCCTCAATTTTCTCTTTCTCATGTTCCTTTTCCTATTTAGATGCCTTCACTTCAACCTCTTTCTCAGGTTTCTCCTAAGTAATCATTGTAACTGGTGGTAATTAAGTTTTCACCTGGTGATCTTTTTTCGGTGGAGGTGGAATATCCACACTAGGTTGAATTACCGGTGCTTCAACTACTTTTTCTTGTGTAACTGAAATAACCAGTGGTTGTTGAGGTTGTCTAACTGGTTCAATGATATTTCTAGATAGATCAATGGTGTCCTAAATATAATCAACAAAGATAACTGATAGAGAAGTAGTGTCATCCTTATGCTTAATAGGATAGACAATATCTGGTGCAACAATTTCTTCTTCATCTAACTCCGATCTCTGTTTGATCAATCTTATGAGACTCTATCTGCTTATGCATCTGTTGAATAGTTCTAGCTATATAATGAGTTTCAACTTCAATAGATTGCACCTTTCCATTCATTAACATCAATCTTATTGCTTTAAAATGAAACTGTCCTTTGAAATTATTAATCAATGCTACTAGTTCATCTCTAGATAATTCGGGAAAATATTGAATGAAAGTACTATCAATTATTTCTGGATCTTTTTCAATAGCCTCTTCCCACTTCTTTACAAGAATAGAATACAAAGAATCAAAAATATCATCTTTAAGATCCCGAGGCAATCGATTGTATTGACACTTGGCAGTTGATTACCTTTTGAAAATTTTGTTCCTTCTGATCTTCATCAAATGAATCAAAACATTCTTTCACATTATCAAACCTATTCCTCCCTAATGTTTTTATAGTTATCTCAAAATTAGTCATAGGTTTGTAAGATAAATAATTAATAGGAATACCCTATTGAGAGGTGTCTTCTACTAGAGTTTGGCTTTCTTACTAGTTGCTTTCATTTTCTTTGGCTACTCTTCAGTGTCGGTATCATCAAATTCTGCTTGAAGAATAAGTTGCCTATCTCTCTTCTTCATTGCAGTCTACTTTTTAGCATAAAATTTTGGTGCCAGCTCCTTCTTGAGTTGGACACTTCATGTCACTCTTGTATTGGTTGGCACTGAAGGTAATTTCTTAGCCTTCTTCTTCTTTTATTTAGAAATACTGGGTTGAGCACTACTGGTTTGAGCCGGTGCAATTTTCTCCTCGAATGTTCCCAGTATTTTCTTCATATCCACTGGAGATGCCAACGGATTATTAGCATAACTGATTAACAAGTCATAATTGACTTTATAACTCATATCTTCCATTTCAACCTCCCTAGGTTCGATGGCTTCCATGAGACAAAAGTCTATGGTGACTATGAAACAGATGTCTTTTGCAAAAATTTTCACCATATCTTCAAGTAGCCTCACCCTCATACTCATCTTCTTTTGGAATTCATTAAAGTATCTATTCATTGTAGTAGAGAATGTGTTCTTTATAGCCTTAATGTTGTTCTTGATTTGAGCAGTTATCGGTAGGTCCTTTGACCATTGAATGTCACCAATTCCCGGTAGGAAATGTGAGGCCCTACCCCGACTCAGTTTGACATTTTTAGTTATTTGCATATTGAGACTATTATGGATGCTTTATTTTATGCTTTATGGATTTAGAACCTATATGATTTCCATGATTTGGATCACATTGACATCTGTTGATGCTTTGTTTTATGCATGATGATTATGAAACTATATAAGTTGCTAGAATAGAATTATTTTGAAATGGTGAATGTCATTATTGGAATTGCAGGACTTCATTTTGATGATAGAAAAATGATGCTTATTTTATGAATGGTTCAATTTTGAGAATTATGTTAATTGCTTATGTGGAATCAAATTTGAATGAATGAGATATTGAATTATTGTTGCCAAATGTATGAGTGTTTGATGTGCAATGAAATCCATGTATTTAATTATGTATAATTGTGATTATTTGGAATTACTAATGTGTTAATTGAGATGCGCAGGAAATTATCCATGTGACCATGGAATTTATATGGAGAACCAAACCTAGACCAATGTACGTTTGTTAAGCCAGGGGTTGTCTATTTGGAGAGACAAGACCCCATTTGTAATGTATTTTATTTGTGAAGTGCATGATGCTTGAGTGTTAAAATTAATTTTTATGTATATGTGTAATCCTACAAGAGACAAATTCCATGTGTGTTTTTTATATTGTATTTTATTGTGTCACTTGACACATGTGCTGATTAGTGTCATTGATTTTGACTTGTCTCTTGGAGGGAGTTTTGTTTCTACCAAAGCCATTCAAAAAACATGAGTGTGGTCCCAAATTTGCCTTGGGTAGGGAGTCTTGGGAGTGGTCAACTCAGGTTTGACCCGTAGGTAAACTTCAGTTGGGTTTCTAAGGGGTTAAATGGACTCCTAGGGTCAGTTTTAGGGCTTTTCCAAAGGTCCAAAGGGTATACCTATGGGTTAGGGGTATTTTGAAACATGTGACTACTCCCATGTGACTGTTTAGTCACCTCAAAAAGTGGTTTTTCCAAGGTGAGCGAAAATTCAACTTAGAAAGTTCCTCCTAGGATAGACAACCTTCCCTTTTGATGTCAAACTCTCTTCCCCATCTTCTCTCACCTTTTCCCTTTCCAGTTTTAGTAATGTGTAAGAGTTTGGGAAGAGCAACCAATGGGAACTCTCACCTCACCCAAGGGGTTGGGAAGTGTGTGAGAAGCCTTCTTAGGCAAGGATTAGGGACTTAGTGAGTAATCACCCACTCTCCATTGTTGGAGATTATGCATTGTTTTGAAAATTAGTTGTAGAATAGAATTTTTGGGAGAGATTGGAGTAAAGTTTGTGTGGATTTGGGCAGCTCATCCCCAACTAAATCTAACATACTTATTGGCAGAATAAGGTTGGTTTTATTTCCTCTTATTTATGTTGTTTATGTTGTTTTGTTGAAGGAAAGAAATGCTTGTTGAAAGAGAGGTGCTTATGTAAATTGTTGTAAAAAAAAAGAGTAGTTTTCATTTCTATGTTTTGTTTATGTGATCTTGTTTTTTTTGGGAGTGTCGAAGATCTCCTACCCTTGGGGGGAGTAGGATGGTCTTGGGGTAGAAGGAGTATGAGAGCCTTGGGTGAGAGGCTCTCCTTATGGAGAGTGATCTCAAGGGTGTCCTTTGTGACCCTTGCTGCATAGCCTTGTGTATGCATTTGGGGGTCATAAGGGAAGGAAATATGGCCTTTGAGCCCTTTGGGGTGCATAAGGTATGTGGATGTATCTTTTGTTGTATCTTGTATTGCCATGAGGTGGCTTGAATTGTAATTTTTGGCTTGCAATCTCTCCAATGGTACTTGGTCCACTTCCACCCGTGGAATGATCATCACAAAATGTGGTGAAAGTGTAGCTTGGGATGGGAAGATGTATGTTGAGTGGTTGCCCTATTTGTTGTGTTGTATGCTTGTTTGTAACCCGTTTAGAACTTGGTTCTCCAAGCTCGGGGGTGGCTTCTAGTAAGCCTAGGCTGGGAGGTGAGCTCTCCATGGTCAAGTTGTGTTTTTATTGTAGGTTGCTTTGAATGGGAAAAGAAAGAATAAAGAGCTAGGTTGCTGTTTTGTGTTGCAGAAAGGTTTTAAAGAAGAAAATGTATTCAATATTAGCTTGTAAAAATAAAAAATAAAAAAAAGATGTTTGCTGTATTTATTTTCAAAAAAAAGGTGTATATATTGTATCCATATTACTATGGAAGGGAAAATACTTGTTGGGTTTTCATACCTATTTGTAATCTCATTTACCTTGTACTTAAATTTGTAAAAGAAGTATATATTTCCTACTTGTGTTAGTATTGCAAAAAGGGAAGGGGAAATGAAATTAGTTTGTATTTTAATCTTCAAAAAAAAGGGGATATGAAATGTATTAGCATGTGAGTAAATTCTCAAAAAAATATATATATATGAAGTTATGCATTCTTGTGTATTCTGCAAATAAATCTAGTTAATTACTGAATGATTATTTGTTATTTATGTTGCTACAAAATAAATAAAACAGCCATTTATTTTCCCAATTAGTGCAGAAAATGAAACTTATTTTAGTAGCTTATTTTATCAAAGGAAGAGAGGATAATATTTAGCTTTAGATTTATTTATTGTGTTACCAAAAAGATTATATTTTCAAGTTGTAGATAGAAGGCATTGTAGATAACAGCTGCAGCATGTTAGTTTAAAAATATATATATATATATATATATATATATATATACATAGCATATACATTAGCTTATAAAAGAAAGTAGATAGGTTAGAACTTGCTGTAAATGTTCATTCTTAAATAAAATGGGAATAAATAGAATGTCTTACCAACAAAAAAAAAAAAATATAGCATATGTATGATAGCTTATTAAAAAAAAATAATTAAATAGAAAATATTTCATCAATAACTCACTATTTTTATCCTTTTAGTTTCTGCATGTATTTACAGACTTTATAATGCAGAAGAAAAAAGGAAAGAAGGGTAAACTTATAAACTGGTTGATTTAAATTATTAAAAGCAATATATATATATATATATATATATGTGTTTAAAAGTCTGAATTTACTGTTGATCTAAATGTTTATTGAGACCTACATATTACAAGAAAAAAAAAGAGTTTAGATATATACATATATATATATATATATATATATATATATATATATATATATATATATATATATATATATATATATATATATATATATATATATATATATATATATGTTAAAATGTTTAAATGAAGTTAAGGAATTTTTATAAAAAAAAAAAAAATACAAAAAAAAATGTTTTTGTGCATAGTGCGGACCGGGGGAAAAGGCCATGAATCCCTACCCTCGTTGGCCGCCTTCCTCAACCCTGTGGGCGCCGTAGTGAGCGGACACCGCTCGCTGTGGGCTGCCGCAGTGAGCAGGGCGAAGCCCGCCACTATGACGACACAGAGCGGCGGTGACCGCCACTATGGTAACCCGCAGTGGGCGGCAGCCGTCACTATTAGTGAAAGGTGGCCACTCCTTGTGGGGTACCATAGTGGCCGCCGCTCCGCTCTCCCTTCCTCCGCCATGGATAGAGCTCTCGGTTCGGCCCTGTGCGTTGTCGTGGGTAAGATAGAGAACGCCGCTCCCACCTTTGGCCGCCGCCCAAACCCTACGACCTACATTCTCACACACACACACTCACAAAGCCCTAACCCAATTTTCGGGTTAGGGCAGAATGCTATTAGTTAGAGAAAAATAAAAAAATAAAAATATATGTGTAAGTTATAATACCCAAGCTCTAACCCTAGTTTTGGGTTAGGGCAAACACACTTAGTCTTTAAATAAGATATGTGTGGGTTTCATGGGTATATTTCTTTATATAAAATAAAAAAAAGAAGGGGGTGCCTCCTCTTCTCACATAGATATGTTCTAAAAAAAAAATAGATAAATAAATAAACAAATGAATTGTAAATGAGTGTCAAGTTAAAGAAGTATTTAAATGTATTTATAAAAAATATATGTGTATGGGAATAAGATATATATATATATATATATATATATATATATATATATATATATATAACAAAATATAAAGGTATAATTCCATCTTTAGGAAATTTTATATTATAATATAATATCAAAGGATTTATTTTTATTTTTAAAAAAAGAAGGAACACCTTGTTAGCATTTATCCTGAGTGAAGTTAACTATATATTTTGGTCAAGCGTTAAATGTCTTTTATAGGATAAAATTTCATTATGGACCCCATTAACCCCGTTAATCAAATTTTAAACAAATTTCGTATATTGTTAGAATTACTTAATTCTAAGAGCTAGGATAAATTAATTTTAGACCCACTATAATTTAAGAACTATAAGAGACTATTGGTCATTTAATTTAAAGATCATATATTAAGTTTGGGGTTAAGTTGCTAAGAGAGTTTAAATATTCATAAATGGAAGATTAGTGATAAATCCTTTTGAGAAATATTAGCTCGCTTATATCTTAGATTATTTATTACCTCATTAATTTAGTTGCTTGATTTATTTGAAATATAATTAAGACCAAGCTAGTTGCATTAATTTAATTAAGTTAGTTGTACTAAATTAAGTATTTAAAAAAAAAAAATTATTCCGTTCGTGCCCAAAAGTTTGGGCATGACATTTTGGTATCAGAGCAAGGTTACCAACACTAGGAACCTTACTCCATTACGTTTCGCTATAATTTTTTAATTAATTAAATTATATTTAATTTTATTATACTTATTTTTTAAATTAGCTAAAATATTTCTCCTAGAATGTTTATTTATTTCATTTTATTTTATTTTCTTAAAAAGGATGCCTCCAACTACGCGACAAGCTCGCAAACGTGGTAGAGGCCCTAGGCATGAATGCATGGCACGCGAAGAGGTCATTAGGGAGGAATCAGTTCAGGAAGTGAACCCAGCAGCTCCTCCCGAACGATCAGTTGACCCAAACCGAGACATCTTGGTAGCTCTACAGAACCTGATTGGCATAGTTCAAGATAGGCTTCCGGCAGTAGATCATAATGTTGAGAACCAGAACTCAGGAAGCCATAGAACAGTAGAACGAGAACGGAGTAGGAGTCCACCTCCCAATCCTGTAGAGAGTCAGGCTGGGCATGAGCCCGAGTCCATTCACCTACCAGCACCACCTCCAGCTGTAGCACTAGTGTATATTGAGAGGGCACGCCGGGATCCAGGGGATCTAATCAGAGAGGTTATGCGTCTTTAGCCACCATCTTTTGGGGGATCTACCGACGGGGTAGAAGTAGAGGCATGGCTTTTAAGCCTAGATAGGTGCTTTGCATTGTGCTCTTATGAGAGCAATCTAAAAACACGTGCAGCGGTTCACCTATTGCGAGGAACAGCCTCCACATGGTGGAGACAGGAAGAATATAAGTGTGGCTTAGAGATAGAGACCCTCACTTGGGAGATTTTCACAGAGAGATTCAGAGAGAGGTACTTATCAGAGCATTTCAGACAGCGTAGGGTGGATGAGTTTCATGACCTCCAGCAGAAGGGTCTTTCAGTGACCCAGTACGAGAACAAGTTCTTTGAACTCCTACCTTATGTAGACTACCTGAAAGATGAGAAGCTTCTCGTCAACTGATTTATCAGAGGATTGAATTTTGGCATAGCAGGACCAGTGAGAATGGCCACTCCAGGGAGCCTTTGGGTTGCCGTGGAGAAGGCTTTGATAGCCGAGGAGATTCAGGTCAGACCCCAGGACTCGAAGGATCGGTTCTAGAACCATAACCCTACACCACAGACTTATGGGTTTCAGAAACCCCATTGGAAAGGTAACAACAGACACACATCGGGGTTCTCCAAACCCCCTCCTCTGCAGTAGTCATAGCAAAACTAGAGGCAAAGGCCTCCACAGAGTCAGTAGGGTGCAAAGCCCAAGCAGTGGCAGTCACAGGGTCAGAGGCGAGATCAGAGATCTCAGGCTCTTTACACACCTCCGGCGAGGACTCAATAGTCTTCCAGAGGTGGGTACAGTGGTTCTAGTAGGACAGGGGGACAATCTTTCTCCAGACCACAAGGAGTGCAGTTTCAGGCACGTGGCGCTTGCTTCACATGTGGAGCCATGGGACACATGGCGAGAGAGTGTCCTTAGGGTCAGATGGCAGGAAATCAGAGGATGGCAGCATCAGAGCTGATAGTTGGGGATATGGGCAAGTCCCATAGGGTCTTCGCAGCGGTTGACAACCGCTAGGTAGAGCATTAGGCCACAGTTATTGAGGTAGCAGGTATGATCAGAGGTAGTAGTGTATCTATATTATTTGATTCAGGAGCTACTGACTCTTTTATATCTCCATTTGTTGTGGAGCGTTGCGGGCTAGTGGCAATTAGACAAGAGGTCAGTTGGGAAGTGGAATTAGCTTCAGAGGCTAGAGTGTCAGTGGAATCAGAGGTTAAGGGTTGTCAGCTTCAGATTGGTAATACCACCACCTTAGTAGACCTTAGAGTTACACCACTCAGATCTTATGGCATCGTACTTGGCATGGATTGGCTTTATGCCCACAAAGCCAAGATGGATTGTCACCTGAAAAGGATCGAGTGTGAGGATGATCATGGTTCTCCCATAGTGATCATTGGAATTCAGAGACCCATGTCTCTTCATATGATCTCCGCCATGCAGCTTAAGCGGAGCATGCGAAAGGGGTGTCAGTTATTTGCCATCACCATTAGTGATAGAGAAGAAGAAGGGGAAAAGGAACCATCTATTGATGACCATCCTATCCTTAAGGAATTTTCAGATGTATTTCCTTCAGAGTTACCAGGTATGCCGCCCCGTAGAGAGATTGATTTTCATATAGACCTTGTTCCAGGAGCCGAACCAATTTCACGAGCACCATATAGAATGACCACAAATGAGCTTAATGAGCTCAAGATGTAGCTTGAGGAACTCCTAGAGAAGGGCCACATTCGCCCTAGTGTATCCCCTTGGGGTGCACCGGTCATCTTTGTGAAGAAGGATGGATCTCTCCGATTGTGCATGGATTACCATCAGTTGAACAAAGTAACTATCAAGAACCGATATCCATTGCCCAGGATCGATGATTTATTTGACCAACTTCGGGGTGCCAAAGTATTTTCCAAGATTGATCTAAAGTCAGGGTACCATCAGTTGAGGATAGTGGATAGCGATATCCACAAGACCGCATTTCGCACTAGATATGGCCACTACGAGTTCGCTGTGGTCCCTTTCGGTCTTACGAATGCCCCAGCAGTTTTCATGAGTCTCATGAATGGAGTATTCTGCACATTCCTCGACCGTTTTGTGATTGTGTTTCTCGACGACATATTGATATATTCACGTAATGAGGAGGAACATGAGGAGTACTTGAGACAGGTTTTGCAGTGTTTTAGGGAAAATCAGTTGTATGGCAGTTTGTCAAAGTGTGCTTTCTTTAGAACAGAGGTCAGGTACCTTGGTCATGTTATATCCAGTGATGGGATCTCAGTGGACCCATCGAAGATCAGAGCCATTATGGATTGGCCAACACCTACCAGTGTGATAGAGGTCAGGAGCTTCATGGGCTTAGTAGGTTATTACCGACATTTTGTTGAGGGTTTCTCTAGAGTTGCTCATCCTATTACTTCTCTTCAGCGCAAAGGGAAGAAATTTGAGTGGACGGAGAAGTGCGAGAAGGCCTTTCAGGAACTTAAAAGGGCACTTACTACCGCACCTATCCTTGTAGTATTAGATCCTTCAGCTGATTTCATGGTTTGCACAGATGCTTCCCTAGAGGGTTTAGGAGTAGTACTTATGCAGGGTGGCAGAGCTATAGCTTTTGAGTCTAGGAAACTCAAGACTCACGAGCTTAATTACCCTACTCATGACCTTGAGCTTGCAGTAGTAGTGCATGCACTTGTGAGATGGAGACATTTCCTTTTAGGTCATCATTTTGAGTTGCACTCAGACCATCAGAGCCTTCAGTACATATTCACTCAGCCGAATCTTAATGCACGTCAGAGGAGATGGATGAAATTCTTGTGTGAGTATGATTTTGACGTTCACTACATCAAAGGGAAAGAAAATGTAGTAGCAGATGTCTTGAGTAGGAGATGTCACGAGGTATACACCATGTCTATGAGCACGGATTTGAGAGATCGGATCATGCAGTAGTTGCCAAAGGATAGATGGTATTTAGAGGTTTGCCAGGCTATACGATCTCAAGAGACTTTAGAAGGGAAATATGTGGATTATTCCTTAGAGTCTGATGGTTTATTATGCCATAGAGGGTGCATCTATGTACCTTCTTTCGAGGGATTGTGGGAGTTCATTGTCATAGAGGCTCATAGAGCTCCTTATGCAGCACATCCCGGGGTCAAGAAGATGCATGCAGACTTGAGGGAATTATACCATTGGCTAGGAATGCGACAACTTATTGCTGAGTTGGTAGCCTGATGCCTTGAGTGTCAGAGAGTCAAGGCGGAGCACCGCCATCCAGGTGGGTTGCTCCAATCTCATGCTATACCAGAGTGGAAGTGGGATACTATATCCATGGATTTCATCATTGGTCTCCCTATGTCATCTCGTCGCCATGATGCCATCTTGGTGACGGTTGACAAGTTGACCAAAGTGGCCCACTTTTCACCAATTCATACCACCTTCACAGCACCAGTAGTAGCACAGGTGTTTTTGTGGGACATTGTCAGACTTCATGGTGTTCCATGTAAGATCATTTCCGACAGGGATTCCCTCTTCACATCTTCCTTCTGGAAGGCATTACAGGCAGCTATGGGTACCAAGCTCAATTTCAGTACATCCTATCATCTAGAAATGGATGGCCAAACAGAGAGAGTTAATCAGGTGTTAGAGGATATGCTTCGCATGTATGTCATGGATCACCAGACCAGATGGGAAGAGTACCTTCCCTTAGTGGAGTTTGCCTATAACAATGGACATCACACTTCCTTGGGAATGCCACCCTATCAGGCATTATATGGTAGACCTTGTAGGACACCATTGAGTTGGGACCGCATAGAGGACAGAGTTGCTATTGGTCCTGAGATAGTTCGGGATTTGGAGCAGTAGGTGGACTTGATTAGGCAGCGTCTTAGAGAGGCACAGGATAGACAGAAGAAATATGCAGATGCGAAGAGGATAGATCGTAGCTACTTGGTTGGAGACAAAGTCTTCTTGAGAGTGCGACCGCATAAGAGTCCAATCTGATATGGAAAGGGTTCTAAGCTCGCACCTCGATTTGTAGGACCATTCGAGATCCTTGAGAGGATAGGACTAGTTGCCTACCGTCTAGCATTGCCACCTAGCCTGTCACGCATCCATGATGTGTTTCATGTTTCAGTTTTGAGGAAGTATATCTATGATGAGTCTCATATTCTAGATTGGGATGCCTTGCAGGTGGAGGCGGACAGGTAGCTAGCTTTGGAGCCCATTTGTATTTTGGCACACCAGACGCTAGGCCTTCGAGGTCGAGAGCTGGACCAAGTTAGGGTCTAGTGGGATTGCTATGATGAGGTCACAGCCTCATGGGAGGATGCAGCATGTATGAGATCACAGTACCCCCACCTTTTTGATGAACTCCAGGAGGAAGTTCATGCCTAGAGGGGGAGGGTGTGAGGCCCTAACCCGACTCAGTTTGACATTTTCAGTTATTTGCATATTGAGACTATTATGGATGCTTTATTTTATGCTTTATGGATTTAGAACCTATATGATTTCCATGATTTGGATCACATTGACATATGTTGATTCTTTGTTTTATGCATGATGATTATGAAACTATATATGTTGCTAGAATAGAATTATTTTGAAATGGTGAATGTCATTATTGGAATTGCAGGACTTCATTTTGATGATAGAAAAATGATGCTTATTTTATGAATGGTTCAATTTTGAGAATTATGTTAATTGCTTATGTGGAATCAAATTTGAATGAATGAGATATTGAATTATTTTTGCCAAATGTATGAGTGTTTGATGTGCAATGAAATCCATGTATTTAATTATGTATAATTGTGATTATTTGGAATTACTAATGTGTTAATTGAGATGCACAGGAAATTATCCATGTGACCATGGAATTTATATGGAGAACCAAACCTAGACCAATGTACGTTTGTTAAGCCAGGGGTTGTCTATTTGGAGAGACAACACCCCATTTGTAATGTATTTTATTTGTGAAGTGCATGATGCTTGAGTGTTAAAATTAATTTTTATGTATATGTGTAATCCTACAAGAGACAAATTCCATGTGTGATTTTTATATTGTATTTTATTGTGTCACTTGACACATGTGCTGATTAGTGTCATTGATTTTGACTTGTCTCTTGGAGGGAGTTTTGTTTCTACCAAAGCCATTCAAAAAACATGAGTGTGGTCCCAAATTTGCCTTGGGTAGGGAGTCTTGGGAGTGGTCAACTCAGGTTTGACCCGTAGGTAAACTTCAGTTGGGTTTCTAAGGGGTTAAATGGACTCCTAGGGTCAGTTTTAGGGCTTTTCCAAAGATCCAAAGGGTATACCTATGGGTTAGGGGTATTTTGAAGCATGTGACTACTCCCATGTGACTGTTTAGTCACCTCAAAAAGTGGTTTTTCCAAGGTGAGCGAAAATTCAACTTAGAAAGTCCCTCCTAGGATAGACAACCTTCCCTTTTGATGTCAAACTCTCTTCCCCATCTTCTCTCACCTTTTCCCTTTCCAGTTTTAGTAATGTGTAAGAGTTTGGGAAGAGCAACCAATGGGAACTCTCACCTCACCCAAGGGGTTCAGAAGTGTGTTAGAAGCCTTCTTAGGCAAGGATTAGGCACTTAGTGAGTAATCACCCACTCTCCATTGTTGGAGATTATGCATTGTTTTGAAAATTAGTTGTAGAATAGAATTTTTGGGAGAGATTGGAGTAAAGTTTGTGTGGATCTGGGTAGCTCATCCCCAACTAAATCTAACATACCTATTGGCAGAATAAGGTTGGTTTTATTTCCTCTTATTTATGTTGTTTATGTTGTTTTGTTGAAGGAAAGAAATGCTTGTTGAAAGAGAGGTGCTTATGTAAATTGTTGTAAAAAAAAGAGTAGTTTTCATTTCTATGTTTTGTTTATGTGATCTTGTTTTTTTTGGGAGTGTCGAAGATCTCCTACCCTTGGGGTGAGTAGGATGGTCTTGGGGTGGAAGGAGTATGACAGCCTTGGGTGAGAGGCTCTCCTTATGGAGAGTGATCTCAAGGGTGTCCTTTGTGACCCTTGCTGCATAGCCTTATGTATGCATTTGGGGGTCATAAGGGGAGGAAATATGGCCTTTGAGCCCTTTGGGGGGCATAAGGTATGTGGATGTATCTTTTGTTGTATCTTGTATTGCCATGAGGTGGCTTGAATTGTAATTTTTGGCTTGCAATCTCCCCAATGGTACTTGGTCCACTTCCACCCGTGGAATGATCATCACAAAATGTGGTGAAAGTGTAGCTTGGGATGGGAAGATGTATGTTGAGTGGTTGCCCTATTTGTTGTGTTGTATGCTTGTTTGTAACCCGTCTAGAACTTGATTCTCCAAGCTCGGGGGTGGCTTCTAGTAAGCCTAGGCTGGGAGGTGAGCTCTCCATGGTCAAGTTGTGTTTTTATTGTAGGTTGTTTTGAATGGGAAAAGAAAGAATAAAGAGCTAGATTGCTATTTTGTGTTGCAAAAAGGTTTTAAAGAAGAAAATGTATTCAATATTAGCTTGTAAAAAAAATTAAAAAAAAAGATATTTGTTGTATTTATTTTCAAAAAAAAGGTGTATATATTGTATCCATTTTACTATGGAAGGGAAAATACTTGTTGGGTTTTCATACCTATTTGTAATCTCATTTACCTTGTACTTAAATTTGTAAAAGAAGTATATATTTCCTACTTGTGTTAGTATTGCAAAAAGGGAAGGGGAAATGAAATTAGTTTGTATTTTAATCTTAAAAAAAAAAAAGCGGATATGAAATGTATTAGCATGTGAGTAAATTCTCAAAAAAAATAATATATATGAAGTTATGCATTCTTGTTTATTCTGCAAATAAATCTAGTTAATTACTGGATGATTATTTGTTATTTATGCTGCTGCAAAATAAATAAAACAGTCATTTATTTTCCCAATTAGTGCAGAAAATGAAACTTATTTTAGTAGCTTATTTTATCAAAGGAAGAGAGGATAATATTTAGCTTTAGATTTATTTATTGTGTTACCAAAAAGATTATATTTTCAAGTTGTAGATAGAAGGCATTGTAGATAACAACTGCAGCATGTTAGTTTTATATATATATATATATATATATATATATATTAGCTTATAAAAGAAAGTAGATAGGTTAGAACTTGCTGTAAATGTTCATTCTTAAATAAAATGGGAATAAATAGAATGTCTTACCAACAAAAAAAAAAAATATAGCAAATGTATGATAGCTTATAAAAAAATAATAATTAAATAGAAAATATTTCATCAATAACTCACTGTTTTTATCATTTTAGTTTCTGCATGTATTTACAGACTTTATAATGCAGAAGAAAAAGGGAAAGAAGGGTAAACTTATAAACTAGTTGATTTAAATTATTAAAAGCAATATATATATATATATATATGCGTGTGTGTGTGTGTGTGTGTGTGTGTTTAAAAGTCTGAATTTACTATTCATCTAAATGTTTATTGAGACCTGCATATTACAAGAGAAAAAAAGAGTTTAGATATATACCTATATATATATATATATATAAAATAATACATGTTAAAACATTTAAATGAAGTTAAGGAATTTTATAAAAAAAAATAATAATACAAAAAAAAATGTTTTTGTGCATAGTGCGGACCGAGGGAAAAGGCCATGAATCCCTACCCCCAGCGACCGCCTTCCTCAACCCTGCGGGCACTGCAGTGAGCGGACGCCGCTCACTGTGGGCCGTCGCAATGAGCAGGGCGAAGCTCGCCACTGCGACAACACACAGCGGCGGCGACCGCCACTATGGTAACCTGCAGTGGGCGGCAGCCATCACTATTAGTGAACGGCGGCCGCTCCCTACGGGGTACCATAGTGGCCGTCGCTCCCCTCTCCCTTCCTCCACCATGGACAGAGCTCTTAGTTCAGCCCTGCGTGCTGCCATGTGTAAGATAGAGAACGCCGCTCCCACCTTTGGCCGCCGCCCAAACCCTACGACCTGCATTCTCACACACACACACACTCACAAAGCCCTAACCCAATTTTCGGGTTAGGGCAGAATGCTATTAGTTAGAGAAAAATTAAAAAATAAAAATATATGTGTAAGTTATAATACCCAAGCCCTAACCCTAGTTTCGGGTTAGGGCAAACACACTTAGTCTTTAAATAAGATATGTGTGGGTTTCATGGGTATATTTCTTTATATAAAACAAAAAAAAGAAGGGGGTGTTTCCTCTTCTCACATAGATATGTTCTAAAAAAAAAAATAGATAAATAAATAAACAAATGAATTGTAAATGAGTGTCAAGTTAAAGAAGTATTTAAATGTATTTATAAAAAATATGTGTATGGGAATTATATATATATATATATATATATATATATATTTACATTTATAACAAAATATAAAGGTATAATTCCATCTTTAGGAAATTTTATATTATAATATAATATCAAAGGATTTATTGTTTTTAAAAAAAAAAGAAGGAACACCTTGTTAGCATTTATCCTGAGTGAAGTTAACTATATATTTTGGTCAAGTGTTAAGTGTCTTTTATAGGATAAAATTTCATTATGGACCCCATTAACCCCGTTAATCAAATTCTAGACAAATTTCGTATATTGTTAGAATTACTTAATTCTAAGAGCTAGGATAAATTAATTTTAGACCCACTATAATTTAAGAACTATAAGAGACTATTGGTCATTTAATTTAAAGATC
This sequence comes from Cryptomeria japonica, assembly GCF_030272615.1. NCBI lineage: Eukaryota > Viridiplantae > Streptophyta > Pinopsida > Cupressales > Cupressaceae > Cryptomeria > Cryptomeria japonica. The sequence goes on from NC_081411.1 coordinate 459,003,799, forward strand.
ATATATTAAGTTTGGGGTTAAGTTGCTAAGAGAGTTTAAATATTCATAAATGGAAGATTAGTGATAAATCCTTTTGAGAAATATTAGCTCGCTTATATCTTAGATTATTTACTACCTCATTAATTTAGTTGCGTGATTTTTTTGAAACATAATTAAGACCAAACTAGTTGCATTAATTTAATTAAGTTAGTCGTACTAAATTAAGTATTTAAAAAAAAAAATTTATTCCATTCGTGCCCAAAAGTTTGGGCATGACAGGAAATTTTGAATATAAAAGAATAGACCAATCAATAGTTGACCAAATTTAAAATTTTGACTGTTGTCTTTCTTTATTGATTGCAGATTCAATATCAATTGACTCCTTATAGCCTCACATAGGTCATAATCTGCGTTCTTAGTAATCATTCTATAAGTTGTATGCACAGCTGCAGATGGCACACTATTCATTCTACTGGAATAAAATATCCTGTAACCAATAACCATAGTAGCCAGTCTAACCGCTGTGTCCTTAATGTTGTTAACTGAAAATGCACATCTGTTAGAGGTGGTCTGAGTTAATGCAATCATAGTCTTTTTTGATATCCTCCTCATCTTTGGAACTTCGTCGGTTTGCCAAAACCAGTCACAACATGGATTGCTTCCTTAGTGATTGTGTGTGACCTTTCAAGATACATATTTTCACCACGCACTGGACTAAGAATTATCCTAACATTTTCTTCTTCAATGTCTTCAAGAAAATACGTTGTATTGTGAAAACCCTTTTTATAAACCCTAATGTACTCAGATTTGATCTTGTCGCTTTCATCACACAAGGGTTTCAGTTGAGAATAAATTGATAATAATCCTAAATATTCAGTTTTGTAGTCAATGTAACTGGATAAATCACCTTTTATAATAACACCATCGGGAACTTGAGACAAAGCATTGTAAGATACCATTTGTTCAGATTCCATAGTGTCCATAGGTTCAGAAGTGTTCATAAGTCTCTCTACTTGCCTAGACGACGATGCCATTCTAGATAAACTTGATTTGAAAGATATTGACAAAAATAATACCTGAGTTCTTCTGTGTTGGCATGGTTTTCGGTTGATCTCTCAAATGTATAACAGTTTTTCCTTCACTAATCTTCAAATCAGCTTCAATCTTTCAATTTGTAGCACAAATTTGTCTACAACCAGCTAGCAATTCTCTTTTCGCTCTGCAAGTGCTCAAGAATTCTCTTTCAAATGCAATTAGGGTAAAAATAGCATAGTAAAACTCACTTTTATCAACTTTACCTACTGCATTAATTGCTCGACCAATAGGGTTACAAACCCTAATACATCACTTATATGTACTTCCAATACTGATAGGTATATAACCGATTGACAGTCTTTCAAAAAATTGATAGACAAAGATATCAAGATTTCTCACAAAATAACTCAAAAAGTAAACTTTCTTACCATGCATTTTTCAAGGGGTCCGGAAGTAGATTTACTACTAGATGCTCCCCTTAGGCCTGTTGAAAGGTTCAATTCACCGGTTCAAGATTTTCACACTAGGTGAAGGATTAGGTTCTTCTACAGGATTATCCTCACTCTTCTTCTTCCAGATTCGGTTCATCTCTTCTCTGATTTCCTCAACATTTACCTTCTACTTACCCTTCTGATCTACAGAATGATTAACTAGTTTGATCTTTCTGGTTCTGCAGAACTTTGCCATGTGTCTCGGTTTGTGAAAATGATAGCAGGCCATTCCAGATGATCTCTAAGATCCTGTATTACCTCTTCTAGTTCTCCTTTTGTAGTTCATAGCCACATGACTATAATTGTTACAAATGGTGCAAATAACATTAGTTACCTTTTCCATTTCAAATGGACTAAACCGATTGACATAGGGTTTTTGCCAGTTCATGTTTCCCCGGTTATCATAGGTTCTCCTTCTGTCACCATTAGGTCTTGGATTCATGTGAGGTGCTAGATTATTTGCTCCATATTTGCATTCAACTGATCTATGTCCATACATATTTCATGTAAAACAATGACCTTCAAATCTCCTAGATACATACCTAGAATTTGCATTATAGCCTGTATACTCATTGGGTCTATTTCTACACACATTTGCAGTATGTCTAGGTTTATGATAGACAAAGCAAAAAGGTTTAAAAACTTTCTTACCGGTAGGCTTCTTAGCCTTAGGAGAAATTTTATCTTTGTGAATGTTTCTCTTTGTACCAAAAGGTTCTCCTTTCTAAGATGCATTAAAGCCTAGTCCAGATGTGTCACCTTTCATCTTCTGAGATTGGATTTTCTCATCCAGCATAGAAGAACTCTTATTGAACTTTTCTAGCTTTCTATTAGCCTCAGTGAGCTCTCTGATAAGATCTTCATTGTGGTTTGTAAGAGTCTCTCTTAGAGATGTTGTCATTTCAAGATCTAGCTGCAAAGCCTCCTTTTCTTCTTTTTCTTCATGCCAATGCTCATGGAAAGTTGTATTCTCTTGTTTGATCTCTTTCTTTGATTAAGTCTTCAACTACCCTTCTTGCTTCCAACTCTTGGCTCATGCAGATAGTTAGGGCTTCTAACTCTCTTCTCAGATTTAGTTTTTCAACTTCTTCAGCTAATGCACCAATGTTAGCCTCGTCTAAAGAACTATTATCAGATATCTCCAATAGTTGTTCAGTCATCTCTTTCCTTTTGACTTGTGAAGCTTTAAATCTAACCCTTAGGGTTTCAAGCTCTTCCTTGGTAGCATCAAGCACTCTAGCCATCTCTAATTAGCTCATATCCCCCATGGTGGCTTTAGGGTTTCCTTCCAAGTGATTAAGCCTTAAGGAATTTTGGCTTTGATACCAATTGATAGACTTATAAAGCACCGAGGAGGGGGGGGGTGAATCAATGACAATAAAAACAATACCACTTTAAACACTGACCGGTAAAGATACTTAACAAGTTTACTAAACACTATGCATGCAATCCAAAATGATATTAAATCATCTACAACAAGTAAAACATCCACCATAACACAAGTGTTTATACATGGAAAATCCAGCTGGGAAAAACCACGGTGAGATGGGACTCACAAGTTAACTATCTGCAATAATAGGTAACTGATCGGTTAAGGTCTACAAAAATGTTTTGCTAGGAGCAAATCCTATTAAGGATCCCAAAGCTCTGTTAGGAGCTATACCCTGTTAGGATTAACCTCAATAAAGCATTTCAAAATCCAAACTAATGGATCACCTTGTTAAAGGATTTGTACATTGAAGCTTGTTAGAGATTACCCGGTTAGGGGATTTAACTGTTGTAGTGATTGGAAAATAATAGGTGGTGTGATTTAGATGTAGCACAACTTTCTTGAATAGATCCTCTTCTTCTCACTCAAAAATGCATCACCAACTGCATCACTGACATATTCTGCAATGCTTTCAATAACTTAACACTTTTATATCTCATCATAAAATATTTCACCATAATATCATTATATAGACATTAGATTTCATGTCAGCTCAGGAATCATATCACAATTTCCTAGGTGTAGTGTATCTGGACAATCTAACATAACTCATCACAGATTGCCGCCAATTTTGTCGATTAGGGATAACTCATCATGGCTGGTGATAACTCATCACACAATCAATGAATACCATTTGGAACACTGATACCAGTTAAGAGTTAACCACATTCAGCACATAAACTGATTGTCCTTCATTTTCTTCTTTGATGGTCTCCACTGAATCTCCAACCTGGTGTCAAGACATTCCTACATATATCGGTTGTCTACATATACCGGTTTGACACCCTCTAAACCATCTTTAGCTAAACATATAATACCAGTTTTGCAATACAAGTGACTTTAGGAGTAATACCAGTTTGTCTTAACTAATATGATAATGACAATGTGAACATATATGTGTGTATAGATGTGCCATCAATGACAACACATGAAGTCATCCATCACAATCATCATCAAGCCAACAAACCCCTGTACCAAGCTCCAACTTGGTGATGTATATTTAAATACAATTTAGATACAATTATCACTTCTTGTTGCAAATGAGTTCTACAACTCTTGATCAAATAGGTCTTTGCTGATTAAGAGTCTTCTCTTCTTCACTGGATCTCACACTACCAATTAACTGATAGCTCTCTCTAATTCTTAGCGTCTCTTCTCTCTCTCTTTCATAGCCTCACAACCCATTGTGTCACACTTTTATGTCTTCTTGATCAATTACACTTCACCAGTTTTCTCAACTGTTAGACTGCTATAGTTATACCAGTACTCTATCACTGTCAGTTAAACCCTCTCACCGGTTTTCTTGCTCACTCACTTTGCAAATTTCTTAGAATAAATTCTAAGGAAGATGATCTTTTTCTACACTCAATGTCTCTTCACTCTTCTTCTTTTCTTGAAGCATCAAGCATTTCTGTTTCGAGCTCATCTATTTATACACGTGGATTCTCGCCAAGAGTGCATTCAAACATTGTCATGTTAGGGCTTACCTTCTCCAACTTGATCTGAATCCAATTTGATTTGATCTTCTTTTCTAGGGATAAGATCTTCATGACAATGAACAATACCAGCAAAGCTTCACATCCCAATGTGCATTTTCTATGTTCGGAGGTCTGCACCATGCTTTTCTGCTTTTCTCTGTCATTCGTGATTAATGGCTTTGTTGTTTCCTTTACCAAATAGGTATGAAGATCAAATCTTCTTGCAAGATCTATTCAGTTGCATTTCCTACTTGTCTTCCTCTAGCTGCAATCCTCTGGGATCCTTCATGACTTGTGGGTTCCTCATAAAAGTTGGCCTGCTTGCATATTTTTTACATCGATGCACACTCCACCGACTTGTACAATACCTCCACCTAGCATCTAGCTGTCATGCTTGTCGAAATCCACCTTTTCTTGTATTCCTATGTTAGTTTGACATTGTTTGTCAATCAAGGTTGACTATCGGTATGACCAACAAACTGCCTCTGTACGGGCAACACATCTTGGGTTTGTGCCTTACAAATAAGCCTGCTAACCGGTAGATGACATAATTCATGTGTACCGGTAGCCTTCCTTTTGTCTACTCACTCTCATGTGTAATTTCATCATATGTTTTTCTCTTCTTATACCGGTCACCACTTCTTACTTACCTTTAACCTTTCCAAACCAATTTGACATCAATGACAACTTAATGCCAATAATGCCAACAATCTCTCCCTTAGGCATTGATGTCAAATTACTACAAGACACGTCATACCGGTACATTTCTCCCCCTTAGGCTGCTACCAGTGATTACAGTCAGTACTAAGATGTGGTTCAAGCATTATAGATTCTTCTATGAACTCCCCCTGAACCATATAAATCCTTCCTTTCTCAAGTGCATAAGGAGATGACACAACTCCCAACTTATGTCTTAAGTACTCAAAAGTGCTTACTAGAAATGGTTTGGTGAAAATGTCTGCTACTTATTCTCTGGTAGGGACATAATCCATCCTTACTTCATGTCCTTCAACCTTCTCTTTGAGAAAATGATAATTGATAGCAATGTGCTTTGTCCTGGAATGCAACATCAAATTCTTTTCTATGTTGATGGCACTCAAATTATCACACCAGATGAGAATAGGATTAGTGATGTCCACCTGTATTTCTTTGAGGGTTTACTTCATCCAAAGCACCTGAGAGTAGCATGTAGCAGCAACAATATATTCTGCTTCAGCAGGTGATAGAGTGACCGAGTCCTTCTTGTTATGCCATGAGACCAACCAGTCACCTAGGAAGAATGCACCACCACTTGTGCTCTTCCATTCATCAATGCAACCTGCTCAATCAACATTAGTGTATGCTTCCAAGATGAATTCCCTTTGTTTAGGGTACCACAATTCATAACAGAGTGTTCCTTGGAGGTACCTAAATATTCTGCTAACAACATTCATATGTGATTGCTTAGGCGCCTATACTATGCCCGGTCTAGAAGCAGTTAGATACAATAGACTGCTTATCATGGATCTATACAATGTGTGATCCACCACTGGTGATTCATCATTCTTTCTTAATTTGCTTCTGGTCACCATGGGGGTACTTATCGGTTTACAATCCTTTAGTTGAAATTTATTCAACATATCCTTTGCATACTTGGTTTGTGAGATAAAGATTCCCTTATCTTGCTATAATATTTGCAAACCAAGGAAGTATGTCAATTCACCAAGCATTGACATCTCAAATTCTGACTGCATCTGATCAACATTTTCTTTGCATAGGGTGTCCTTATTGCCTCCAAAAATAATATCATCTACATACACAACCACAATGATCATGTGGTTTCCATCTTTCTTTATGTATAAATTGTTGTCAGTACTCCCCTTTTTGAATCCTTTCTCCTTCAGGTACTGATCTAATCTTGAATACCATGCTCTAGGAGCTTTCTTTAAGCCATGCAGGACCTTCTTCAACTAGCACACAAATGTTTCATCATCATGTAGTAGAAACCCTTCTGGTTGCTCCATGTACACTTCTACTTCCAAATTCCAATTTAGGAAGGCAAATATTCCATCCATCTGATATACTTTATAACCCTTATAGGAAGAAAAGGCTAAAAAATATTCTAATTGCTTCTAATCTAGCTATCAGTGCAAATGTTTCTTCAAAATCAATTTCATCTACTTGAGAGTATCCTTTGCACACTAGTCTAGCTTTATGCCTAACATTTTTACCTTATTCATTCATCTTATTCTGGTAGACCCATTTGGTGCCAATGATTTTCTTGTCATCCTGTCTAGGGACTAATTCCCAAGTCTTGTTCTTGTCAATCTGTTGCAGTTCTTCTTCCATGGAATCCATCCATTCTTGTCTTTTGTTGGCCTCATTAAATGTTTTAGGTTCTACTTCAGTCATGAGGCAAAAGTTGACTTGTTCATCATTCCGAGCAAGTCTTCTTCTAGTCTTCACACCATCACTCTTATTTCCTAGAATTTGTTCTTTCATGTGATTCAATTGTACATATCAGTTGGGATCCTTCTTGGATGCTTCTTCTGGTTCATTGTTTGACTGAGCTTCCTCACCTTCATCACCAGAATCATCATACTAGTTTACCTGTGGTTGACTTCCTTTGTGCATATCCTCATCCACTTTTACATGCACAATCTCAATGACTCTTCTTAGTCTTTTGTTATAGCATTTGTAGGCCTTTCTGTTAGATGAGTAACGAAGGAAGATTCCTTCATCACTCCCATAGTCAAAACTATCTAGACCATCCATATCTCTTTTGATAAAGCACTTGCTTCCAAATACTTTGAAGTATTTGACTGATGGCTTCTAGTCATACCACAACTCATATGGTGTCATTTTGTTGTTTGTTCTTAATTGAACCTGGTTAAAAGTATATGCAGCAGTATGAACAACTTCCTTCCAATATGTGTATGGCAGACTGGCCTCATTTAACATGGTACTGGCTATTTCTTTGACTGACTTGTTCTTCCTTTCGACCACACCATTTTGTTGTGGTGTCCTAGGGCTTGAGTATTTCCTTCTAATTCCATGTTTTTCAGAATAATATTCAAATTCATTTGATGTGAACTATCCACCCCGGTTTGATCTTAGGCATTATAGCTTGCACCCACTTTCCTTCTCCACCATATTCCTAAAGATCTTGAATCTATCAAATGCTTGTGACTTATCTTCCAGGAAAGTGACCCAAGTCATTCTTGAATAATCATCAATAAAGAGTATAAAATATCTTTCACTAGCAAGTTCTCTTGTCCTAGTTGGACCACACAAATTTGTATGTACAATTTCAACTGGTCGGGAGGTGTTGTGCTCTTTTATTCTGAAGCTCACCTTAGTCTGCTTTCCTTTCACACATTCATCACAAAATATACTTACTGGTTTGATGATGGGTGGAATATTCCTCACACACCCCTTTCTTCTTACTACAACTAAGTTATCAAAGTTTATGTGGCCTAATCTTCGATGCCATAGCCAGTTTTCATCAACTTGTCCTATCATGCATTGGGACTCATAGCATTCCTTCAAGTTGTAAACATTGCCATATGTTCTTTTTCCTTCTGCCACAACCTGACCAGTACACCCTTTCTTTATCTGGAAACCAGTTGAGTCAAAGGTGAATTTATAACCTTTGTCACACATTTAACTCACACTCACTAGATTGTACTTTAGGGCTTCAACATAATATACATCATGTGCCTTCAATTTTTCATCAATATTTAGAGTACCTTTTCCCTTTATTTTGATGTATGGGTTTGTCTCCAAATCTTACCGAACCACCATTCCAGTCTTCAAGTTTGATGAATTTCTTTTTATCACCGGTCATGTGGTTGGAACAACCACTATCTACAACCCATAGATTTTTCCTTTTAGCATGTAAGGTAGTCTCCACTATCAGACTTGATTCTACCTTTTCTTTTTCTTTCTCAACCCATACTGGTTTGGTTTCCTTCTTCTTGTCAGCTGCTATTTTATGCTCTGGTTCAACTACCGGTTCTTGATCAAGATTTGTCTTCTTCTTCTTGATCTTCCTATTTTTACAAAACTTTTCTATATGTCCAAACACTTGACAATTATAGCATTCACATTTTCATTTAAAGATAAATCCTTAAAATTATTGCAGGGCATCAATTTATTCTTCCTACATTAAAAACTCCTATGACCATATCCATTGCACTTATAATAGACAACATTCATATCCTAGAGTGCATTAAAAGGATTTCTACTTTCATAACTCGTAGAGGGCTTATTGGTTAATCTACAATCATCTATTCTATGCTCAAATTTGTTACACTGGTAACAGTAACCATGAAAGTTTGATACATACTAGTTAGGTTGCCTTGGTCCTGCAAAGGACTACCTTACTGGGGGTCTTCCCTTCATGTTGTTGACTCTAGTGAATCCTTCATGGTCACTTCTTGCATTTCTCATTGGATCTACATATTAGTACATTGATTGTGGCATCTGGTTTATTTCTTGTGTATATCGATTTGTGTGGCGATTTCCAACAACATCTGCATATGTCCTTTTATCGATATCCTTGCTTATAGTGAATGTCTTCTTCTCTTCACCTTCATTTGAAGAGGTGAACTATATCTCTTTACTAGATGTGTCTTTGTTGTTTGAACTTTGACCTTCTTCAAAGCCTAAGCCATCAGTATCTTTGGATTGCCTATTTTATGTGAACATCTTATCTAAGGCTTCAGTGTTGCCTTCATATTTGTTTCTTACTTTAATTTCTTCCTTACTTCTTTCAAGCTCCTTTTTGAGCTTCGCTATTACTTCTTCTAGATCTTGATGCTCCTTTTCCTTCTTCATTAGATCAGAGGATGTAACTTCACAATCCTCTTGCCTTCTTCTTACTATAGTTTCAAGTTAGATATAACTTGATTGGACTCATCCAAGGATTACTTCAAGAGACCTTTTTCATCTACTATAGCTAGCTTGACCTTCTTGAGTTCTCTTCTTTTTTTATTCATGTCCTCAAGAGCACTTATAAGCTCTCCTTCTAAATCCACTTCAGCCTCAATATCCTCTTCTTCCTCTTCTTCACCAACCAGTTCATCAAGTGCCATAAAGAGATTAAACTTTCTGTCATTCTCATGGTAGTCATCTTCTGATGCACTTTCTTCATCTGTGGCATCATCCTCAATAGTATAGAGGTTGTTATTCTTCTGGTAGCCTCTTCTTCCTTTCCGGTAGACATTTCTTTCTTTATCTTTTCCAACAGATCTACTAAACCCTCTTGACTCATCTCCACTGGTTTCATTATAAGGATATTTTGCAGCAAAGTGTTCAACTTTACCACAGTTAAAAAAATTTAGTGGTAGCTTTCCTTTATACTTTCTAGGTCCTCTTCTAAGCTTTCTGACAAAGTTTGCTACCTCTGCATTAGAGTCTTCACTAGATCCTTTATAAGAAGCAATTTCTTTGCCCTTCTGGGTGGCATTGAATGCTACCTCTTTCCTTAAGGATGCATCACCAATTGTTCTCATTTTGTAGGTTGTTAGTGAGCCAAATAGCTCATCCATTGAAAAAATCTTTAGATCTTTGGCTTCTTCTATGGCAGAAACCTTTGCATCATACTTAGGAGTAAGAGACCTAAGTACTTTCTTGACAAGAATCTCATCTGCAATTTCTTCTCCAAGTCCTTTGATGGTATTCATAGTTTTATCAAATCTATGAAGATAGTTTGAAATCTTTTCATCATCCTTCATCTTGATGCTTCCAAGTTGTCCCCTTAGTGCTTGCATCTTGGCCTCTTTGACTTTTGCATCTCCTTCAAATAACCTCTACATTTTATCCCAAGTCTCCTTGGTAGATGCATAGTGCATGACTTTGACAAACTCATTCTCAAAATAACATGTTTGGCCTTTGCATTATTCTCATACTCCTTCTTGGCATCAGGATCAGTGGGAGGAACACTAGGGACAAAATACCCATTTTTTACAGACATCCACACATCAAAACCAAGGAAGGAAATATAGGTCTCCATTCTTCTGCTCCAAAAAGCATAGTTGGATCCATCAAACATGGGGGCTTTTGAGGAACCGGACTCATTTCTTTCCATTGTGTTCAAAGTCCAAAATCTACCCAAGGGTTTTAAACAACCAAGAACCTAGGCTCTGATACCAATTGTTGAACACAATGTACCACTGAGAGGGGGGTGAATCAGTGGTTCCTAAATTCTTTCCTCTTTCTCAACAACCTTAGAATACTAGTTATTAACCTAAGTATTAAGTAGTCAAACTGGTAAGACAAATAAGAATAAGAAAAGAGACAATCACACAAATGCAACCCACAATACCAGATGTACGAGGAAAACCCAATATGGGAAAAACCTCTATGAGAAATGTTGGTGGAGGATATTGCTCCAATCCACCCTCACAAGTGATCAAACACTGAATTACAAAGATTTAGGGCACCAACCCAAGGAGCACCAACCCCTACACCAAGCTCCAACTTGGTGATGTATATTGAAATAAAAGTTAGATACATTTATAGCTTCTTGTTGTAAATAAGTTCTGCAACTCTTGATCAAATAGGTCTTTGTCAATTAACAATCTTCTCTTCTTCACTGGATCTCACACTGTTGGTTAACTGATAGCTTTCTCTGACTCTTAGCCTCTCTTCTCTCTCTCTCATAGCCTCACAACCCACCATGTCACATTTGGATGCCTTCTTGATCAATTACACTTCACCGATTTGCTCAGTTGTTAGACTTGCTATAGTTATACAGGTACTCTATCACTACCGGTTAAACCCTCTCATCGGTTTTCTTTCTCACTCACTCTACAAATTTCTTAGAATAAATTCTAAGGAAGAGCATCCTTTTCTACAATCAAGCTCTCTTCACTCTATTAGCACATATTTTTACAAAATATTTTATGCTATAAGGAGGCCTTTTTCTTTTATCACATGAGCATTTATTGCTGGTTTGCATGTGCAGGAACCTTATTAGCATGGGTAAAATTTCTCTAAGGATCAGTTGTTTCAGAAGTGTCAAGATATCACTTGGGCAACACTAAAGGCATGCACTAAGTATAGACTACACAAGGAATCCATTATGGAAGCATTTGTTAGCAGAGAAGTCATTATGGTATGATCTAGGATTGTCCTCCACTATGTACCAGACCATGTGGGAAAACATTGGGATCAATAATATTCAGAATGGAGGACTAATTTGTGCTAGATTGCAAAATTTCAATTATCAGCATGAGTTATATCAATGAAACAAAAGGCGATGGTTTTCTATCGGCATGTATCAGCTTATCAGCAAAACGTAAAAATTGTTATACCGATAAGCCTATGAAGCCATCAGTGTGACTTGTGACAATAAAGAAAATGCAGATCATGGACTTATAGTATCGAGAGATTGGAAGAAATAAGAAAAGTCTATCCCAATACTCGATGACTAAAGGGAATAAAAGGTGGGCCCATCGAAGAAAAAGACCATATCGAGGTAAGGAAAAAATAGTTAGACCGATCCCCGATGTCATGGAGAATTAGAAGGCGGAACCATCAGCATTACCTATACCAATAAAACAGACTCAGAAGCATAAAGCATAAAACTTCATCGGAGACTCATTGGGACTTCGAAAGGAATAGAAAAGGGCTATTTCGACCCTCTATGAAGATAGAAGCACCTGCAGGGATATCGGTATAAACTATACTGATAACGTAAACATTAAGTGAGGACTCATCGAGACATCGGATGAAGAAATTTTATGCTATGCCAAGTCCCGATAGGACTGTTAAGGTGGATAGTGAGTTGCTAGGAGTTCTTTGGGGTAAGTTATACCGATAGCGCAGGGGAATTAGTCAGAATGCAGTTTGGTATATTGAGATTATTGGGGCATTGGAGCAACATGAAATAAACTATGTTGACACCTGATGAGTTAAATAGAAGAAAACCAAAGACAAATGCATCGGGGGGAATTATACCCATGGAACGTTAGAACAAAAAGAAAATTCGAGATTGAAGGAATTCTCATTGGGATAAAGTGAACCATTGAGATAGGAGAAAACTTGTTATCCCGAGACCCGATAAGTTGGTCGGGATATCTTGTACCGATTAGAAGGTGAAAAGTGGTAAGGTCATAACAAATGGCACTAACCAATTGAATCATCGAGAAAAGTCTCACTGATTAGCCATTGGAGGTTTTGATGTGAAAAATTGACATAATGGTTTCAATTAAATGCATCTATTGAGTAGGTTTGTCACCACACGAAGCAAATCCATCAAGATCGTGGTAATTGAGTACAAGATTGGATTTCCTAGAATATATAACCAGTGTTGCATAACAATATTTCACACAGAGCTATTACAATAAGATATCAGGTGTTTATTGAGATAATATTCTGAGTTACTGAGCATAGAGCAAAAAAAATTACAGAGATGGAGGGGTCAAGTTCAAAAGTGAAGCGAAAAGTTGTTGAAGTATCCCGTACCACGACGAAAAAATCGAAGGGTGACGTCGATGAAAATCGAAGAAAATTAAACCAAGATATGATAGATCAGATGGGCTCTCCAAGAGCTAGGTCACACAGAGCTAAGGTGACTTGCCTTTTTGTGACCAATTAAAAGATAGACATAGAGAGATTTTAGATGTACTCACAACAGTGCATGGGCACGAGTTGATTATTTTCTATTACCTCCACAGGGATGAGCCTAAGCCAATTTCAAACCCATGGGGCACCGATTTAGGTAAACTTGTGGTACCTAATGTCTTTGTAAATATTGACTTATGGAATCTCTTGGTAAGACATTATGATGCAAAAAAATGATGCATTTTGTTGCCCAATGGGACTGCTTTCATTCACCTTGCAGTAGCCACAATTCAAGAAGTTTTTGCAGTGGATCTAGAGTCAAATGTGCCTTTATCATTTGTGGATTTGGAAGAGGAATACAGAAAGATGGATACTACATATCAGGGTTGGAACCTCTCTATCCACAAAGTGGAGAAGGGGAGGCTAATAGAGGAAGATGGTCCTCCTTATGATATGACTATTTTCAAGAAGTATCTACAATATACATATATGGCTTGTGGCCAAGTTGGAGGAGTTGAAGCTCCTGATGTGGTAAACATAGGACCATTGGTTTTAGCAGTGGATATCCAGAGACATGAGCCTAGAGATTTTGATTTTGTTTCATACCTGGTGGACAGAATGCATGAAGGCTTCATGAATTTGAAAGATAATCCAGACAAGCATTTCAAGCATTATTCGTTGTTAATGCATATTATTCTATTTTATAGGAAATTCAGGGGATTATGGTCAGAGGGTTTGAATGTAAATACACTAGGGAAGAATGGATAGGATCAATTGGTATAGTTGTGGTTTATGTCTGGGATTACCGATATGTGAATTCTCATTACCTCAAATTAGAGGAATTCTTTGTTAAACCAATTTTCTTTCTCTTTGGTGAGCCTCTGCAAGGATCATTTTCTGAGGATGTCAATAATTTTCTTAGGCCTCACGTGCACACGAATCCAAAGGTTAATCACAATTGGGGTGATTGGTACTCATGCCAAAACTCCACTTTTGTTCGATGCTACGGATTTGAGGGGTATCCATATGTGTTACCAAATCCTGCACCAGACACGATTGTTTTTCTAGAAATTATAAGGCAATTAAGTGTCTCTAATGCTAAGCATTTTGGAGGTGCACACAAGAAAGCTTTCCTCCTTGGTACACTTCATTTCTAGGATTTTAAAGTTGTATCTAGCAAAGCATATGAAGTTATTGACAGGAAGCTAGTAGATGAATACAACCTGTTCCAACATATATCTAGAACACATTATGATCCTGAGGGTTACATACATGCAAGCAGGACGAGGCAGGAGTTGGGAGATTTTTTTCATTAGGAGGATGAATTCGAAGACATGTGTAGAAATAAGGAGGTGGAAGAGCTGATGGATGTTATGGAGACCTTGGAGAAAATAACTAGAGGAGAGAAGGCTGAGATTAGAAAACATGGAGAAAGAACTATCCCAAAGTGATTCAAGGGAGAACGAGGTGGTTTCCAAGCTCCAGGCACGTGAGAAAGAAAAGGATCCAGAGGCACAGGATAAGCTCATCATTGCACTGAATGCAGAAATAAATGAAAGAATGATAGAGCATGTCTCTTTTGTATTAGATGATCAATTTATAAGGTCTAAGGAGTTCAAATCATTCTTGTACCATTTCAAGGGTAAGAAATTAAGGGAAGCAGTGCCAAATATTACCCCTGAGAATGAGGCACAAATGAAGAAGAGGTTAAAGGAAGATATCGACATGGAAGTTGAGACTATGACCCTACAAAAAGGGAGGAAACTACTAGTAGAGGTTGGAGTAATTGTGTTTCTAGGTTGGGCCCTGAGTGCCTCATTTATCTTTGATTGTTTGCTGGACTTGGATAATAAGGATATAAAATTGAATATCCAAGGAGTAAAAGATATTTTTATTGGATCAAGGTACAATCAAAATGAGGAAGAAATGTTGTTTTGGGCCTTATACCCTCCCAATAAAAGGCCAAAAATCATAGATGTGGATAAAGCTTTTGGTCACATGATGACCCTGAAAGTTGCAGAGGTAGACCCTATGGTCACACCCGACATAGGTATTAATATTTTAAAATTCAACAAGACCCAAATGAAATATGAGATAGCAGAGAAGAATAAGTATAAGGCCTTATATGAAGAAACCCTTAAGAGGAGTGGGCATCCAATCCATCAAATTATTTATTCAGGAGGTCAGTGGAAGAAGAAATTTGAAAAATTAGCTTATGAGCATACTAAGTTGAAAAGGGAGATGAAGAGCATCAGGGTTGATACTACTTGTGTTTTGCTGAGTAAGAGATATGACAATATGGAGAAGGCGTTGGATGAGTTCTAGGGTGTATATCAAAGGAACATGGACAATATGGTTTCACATACCAGAATTCAAGATAGACTCAACCTACTGCTACAAGATGCATCGACTAGAGAAAAGGTAAAAAGGAAGGTTTAGGATCTGCTTGTCACACATGAGGAAGCAACAAAGGAATTGAAGTCTGAATTTGACAAATGCCAGAAAATTGTTCAACTTGGGGTTCCTCGTTTGGTAGATGATGTAGGAGTAATTAAAAGATAAGACAATATGGCTTTCTGAGTGTAAGTCTTTACTTAATGCAGCCCAAGCCATTGCCAAAATAGACATCCTTGATATGAATGACAATGTCGACTAGTTTGAGAACTTTTACATGATCGAGAATGCAGCCAGGGATGCGATCTTCAATGCTACAACCTACAAGAATGTGGGTTATTTGCAGCATATTAAGAAATGTGGACAACAGCTGGATCAAAAGTCTTAGTTTTTTTTTTAGTTTTCGTAATGCATTTGATAATTTAGTTAGGTTGTTTAGTTACTGTTCAGTTAGTTGTTAGGATAATGGAAGGGTGTGTCCTTCCATTCATATCTCTTAGAATATATATTTATAGTGAGTCATTTTGTATGAAAATAGGGGCTAGGACTAAAAAAAATAGATATTGCCTAGTAGGACTACAAGTCATATGTGTAGACATCTAAAAATGGTCAACGCTTGCAGAGTCATACTTTAACATTTGCGCATTGCCTTATTTTAGGGTTTTTTGCGTCGCATTAACATTTCTCCTATGTTGTGCACTTGGTCTTTATCATTTGCGAGCATCGAGTCCTTCTTCTGCATTCTTCATTTTTCTCGCTTTTGAATTTGGTCTTGTCAATAACAATCTCCAGTCATGATTTTGGTTGATCCTCGTCCTTGACAATTTTGTCATCTTACGATCGATTCGTCATCGATCCTCATCCTTGTCAATCTTGCCATTTTGTGATCGATTCATCATCGATCTTTGTCCTCTTGTCAATCTTGTCATTTTGCGATCGATTTGTCATCAATCTTGTCATTTTGCGATCGATTTCTTGTTGTTTTGTGATCGATTTTGTCATCGATTGTTGTCATTTTCAATCTTGTCATTTTGTGATCGATTTGTCATCGATCGTCATCCTTCTCAATCATGTCAATTTGGATCAATTAGTCATTGTTCCTCATCAATTGGTGCATTTATCAATCAAATTGTTTATCAACATTGGTCATTTGTCAATCAAAATCAAATCGAATTGACATCAATTATCTTTTGTCAGGACTTAATTGTCGTCCTTGCATTTCTAATTCATCTTCTAAGGTTTTATGATTTATTCATAAAATCTTGTTTGTCATTTTCCCTCTAGGTTAAATAATTTATTTATTTATCCTAAGTCTTCTTGTCACAATTAAATGTTTATTTAATTGGCTAACTAATTCCTCCTCTCTTTGTGAATTAATTAATGAATGAAAAATTATTAATTAATTTGCCTAATTTTCCAATTTACTAATTTCTCCTAATTCTTAATTTACCTAATTTTCATCAATTTCTAATTTCCTAATTTCCAATTCATCTAATTTTCTATTTTCTATTTTCTCTAATATTTCTCCTAATTTCATGGGAATGACATAGCAAATTTGTCATAATTTGTCATAAGTTGTCAATCAAACAATTTTGCATAGCAACCTTGTCAATTTGTCATAATTTGTTAATCAATCAATCTCGCATAGAAAGTGTCAATTTGTCATAATTTGTCATATTTGTCATTCTTGATTTGAAATTTCCTTTCAAATCTCTTCATGCTAATCTTGTCATCTCTCCAATTTGTCTATAAATTGGATGAATTTCTTCAATCAAAGGATCCTCGAATCAATCACGCTTCTAGTATTCTTGCGCTACCGTCTTGTCAATCTTGCTTTCACATTATTCTTATGCACTTGAAGGTGAGATCCACAAAACAAAGCAATTTGAAGGAGAAAGAAGGACAATGGAGAATCATGGAGGAGACATCCGCATTTGTGATGGTTTGCGTTTGAATTGAATGTTTTATTTCCATATCTCTATTGAATGTTTGTAGGTTTTGTTATCATTGCAATCTGGTTTTGTGATTGAGCTAGGCTAACGTTTATATTGTTTTGATGATTTTTGAATTCCTATCTACAATATGTATTAGGGAAGTCTATAGAACAAAGAGGTATCTTTTATTCAAAACAAACTGTAATGGATTATTGTCAGGTGCAACTTGTATATGAAATCATCTCTTAAGGATTAATATATGAAGGTTCATTGTTTCTTTTCCTAAGTATTGTGCATACTTCTATGTTGATGAGTTATTCTGTCCTCTTGAAAAATCTATTAGGTGATTTACTACGATGTGTCATTACATGTTGTTATAGTAAATGTGATATTGGGTTATTCATTGATGTGTAACACATACTGAAACCTTCATAGTTGATAATTAACATTGTCTCAAGATTTGATAGGATTGTTTATCCTCAAAGTATCATAAATACCCCTGGATAGAGGCACTGGTCTGCTATTTATCTTTTAAGGTTTTGGTTGGTCATGCATTCAAGGTCGCTAATAGAGAAACATTCTTCCTGAATTCTATATGAACTAATCCTTACATATTTCTTTAAAGTCCTGAAAGCATTCTTATTCTTAATATACTATTATAATCATTTTCATTTCTTTTCAAAGGCATTTTACTTAAAGCACTTAATGAAGCATAAATTGCAAAACAATAGATTGCTAGTTTTTGTAATTTGCTAAAAATCTTAAATCCACTTTAAACAATCTCTTTTGTGCTTGGGAGAAAGAGGTATACCCACCTAGGTTCAGTGGAGCCTTAAGTGTAGAGGGATTTGGTCTTTGACCATCCCTGTTTGTTGGCCAAATCTTGTTGGATTAGTTGAGGAATTGGAAAACCCTTAAGTTGTCCAATCTCTGGTTTTGGGAACCAATAGATTGGCGACTCTGTTGGGGATTATAAAAAAAAAATTAGAATTTTTGGTAATTTGTTTCAAACTCTACTGGAGGAAGGAGCCCAGAGGATTTATAAAACTATTATTCCTCTTAGGAGGTGGTGACTCTACTTTTAATATATGAGTAATAATTGGTATGTTGAGAAAATAAGAAAAACTCCTAGAAATTTGTCATTAAGATTTATGCAGGGGAGAAGGTCTCTACACAAAGGACAAGAAGATCTTGTTCAGTCCAAGAAAAGGAGCACAGGAAAAAAATCAAACATGGCATTTGAAGGATATAAGAGATTTCTTAGTAGGGAGGAAGATTCTTTGTCTACTGGCAAATCTGAGAATAGAGAGGAGAATTATTTTTATAAAATAAATCCAAAGGATAATAGACATAGCCATGATGAGATCATGAATGCTAAGGAACAAGAAGAAAAATAGTGGGATGATCATATTCTTAAGATGGCTAATATGAGTGTTGATGATGCCAAGATGGCGAGGGCACTTACAAGGCAACTAGATTGGGTGTTACAGAAACTAGGAATAGAAAGAAATAATATTTCAAGCCCCAAGACAAACAAAGAAGGAGAAGAGAGAGGTGAGACAAGTAGACAAGTAGTTCCAAAATATAGTCCCCCTCATATGAGGAGAATGGACCACCCTTTTGTGACCTATGACAATCCATTAGTGAGTGAGAATAGAAGATGGAGGGAAGTACATAGGGATCAAAGTGAAGAGAGGCCGAAGGATGGAAGAAGGAATGGAGATGGGGAAAATTATGGGAATCGGATTAACACAAATAGGGGCAACCATAGGAGATAATTGGTGTGGCAGCAATCTAAATAATGGACAAAATAGAGATAACAATGGCAATCATGGAAATAGCAATGGGAGAGGTAGGAACAATGGTAATAATAATGGCAATAATAGTGGTGGTGGGAACAATGGTAATAACGGAAATTATGGCATCAATGGTGGATTCAATAGAGGAATTATGAACAATCAAAACAACCATCATGTTTACAGGCAACCCTTAATCATTGAAAGGTACAGACAATTGGATTTCACCAGCATTGTTGGTTACCTAAATCGGATTACTAATGATTTGAGATTAGCAATCCCAAAATTTTCAAGAAATGGAGTTGATTCAGTAGAGCAACATGTTATTAATGTAAAAAATATTATTGAAGAATTTGAGATTCCTCATGAAGATGTATTCATGAAATTGTTGGTCTAGTCTTTAACAGAGGATGCAGGGGAATGGTATAGAAGCCTCCCTGACAGATGCATTTGCAGCTGGTAGGAATTTGTGATGCTCTTCTTGGAAGTGTTTGGAGATCACAATGATCCTTCATTTGCATCCCATGAATTAACAAACATAAGGAATAATCAAAATGAATCAGTTGCTGAATTTAATAAAAGATTTAATAAAGTATTAAATAGAATACCCAAAGATGTCAGACCAGCTGATTCATTTTTTATTCTTTTATTTAAGTTCTTTTGACAACAAAACTCATTATGAGATTTTGTCTCATAGACCTAACACTTTACAGAAAGCATTCAAAACAATTGCTACTATTGAAAATAATAGGAAGGTGGCTGGGAAAGTTGCTAAGAGAGATCATCCAAAGATGTACAACTCCAGGGTTCCCAGGAAAGATGATCTTACTCAAATCATGGACATGCTCAAGGACTTGAAAGGTAAAAAAAATCATAATGAAAGGCCACCATATAGGAACAATAAGGAAATAAGTTACAATAGGTCAAGGTTGCATGACATGCCATATAACACAAATTGGAAAGATGGAAAACCAGTAAAACCAAATACCAAAAAAGAGACTCCTAACCCACTAAAGAAAACTAAAAACTTTGTAGATGAGTATCCATGGTGTGATGTGTGTAATCTGCCTCATGCTGCAGAATAGTGCATGATTGCCCACAGCTTGTTGGAGGCTTGTTGGAGGAGGAAGATAAAAATGAGGATTATGAACCAACTGTGAATGTCCTCTCATCTGATCCATATTGGGGAAGGAATGAGGATTTATCTGAAGAAGAAGAATATTTTGATGTGCATCAAAGAAGAGAAAATTTGCAATATGGTACACAACAGGTTTTTTGTGATGATGATGAAGATGTCCCTGCCTTGAGAAAATTGTTTTAGGAGGAAGCAGTGCCTTCTTTGAGAAATCTAACTGAAGAGGAGAAGAAAGATTTTACTATTGCAGCTGTGGAACAAGTAAAAATTAATTACCAGCTGAGGAATAGAAATGTAACTAATGAGTAGGGAAAGCTAGTAGGCATTTTCGCCAAGGTCACAAAATCGGGTGCAACCAACAATAACGCAGCCAAGGGCAAGGATGTAGGTGCCAGGAGAGGGGCAGAATCGAAAAAAACTAAATGAATTGAAATGCCAAAACTGGTCAAACCAGTCGAGAGGAAGAAAATTAGTAAACCTTCTTCAAACTATGGAACTTTCATGTCTCAAGTGTTGTCTCAGGTAAAAGTTTCAGTGCCTTTTCTAGAAGTGATGAAATTTCTAGAATATAAGGATGAGACCCTGAAGATTATATCAAATGTTGGTGATACAAAAAAGGATGTTTCTAGATTGAAAGAGGATCCTCCAGTAATATACTTAGGCATGTCCATCACAAAAAGCCTCACATAGGTTGATCCATTCTATTTGACATTATTAATTAACAATAAAATGGTTAGGAACTGTATGATAGATTCAAGGGTAGAAGTGAATATCATGCCTGAAGATGTCATGAAAGAGCTCGAGATGCATGTTGACACACCTTATGGTAAGTTTTATGCCATGGACAATAGGTCTATACCTATGGTGGGTATTATAAAAGATGTGGAGTTCAGGTTTCCAGCTTGCCCGGGTACCACATATAAAACTGACATCACTATGGTACAAGTTCTTGTGAATTATGGGATGTTGATGTCCAGGAAATGGTGAAATTTGGTAGGTGGCCATGTTCAGCTCGATCTATCCTATGCTACCATTCTAGTCAAAGGGACAGCGGTGAGGATAAATAGAGAGCCAAGATCCCCATATCTCATAGAAGAGGTTGATCCTAATGAAGCAACTTACTTTTGCCATTTAGATATGGACAAATTTTAGGTAAGTATTTCTAAACCTCTAGAGATCAATAAAGATACACAAACAGTTAGACAAAATGAAAATTTAATTTGGAAATTATACTTTAATGGCGCCTGCAGTAAGGAAGGGAATGAAGCAGGAGTTGTACTTATTTCACCTAATGAAAAAAAATTTAAATACTCTTTCTTATTGACCTTTGAATGTACTAATAATTTTGCTGAATATGAGGCCCTCTTATTAGGTCTTAAACTAGCAAATAAGCATGGTATCAAGTTACTAATGGTTTATGGTGATTCAGAATTAGCCATTTCACAAGTTAGAGGCAAATTTGCTGCAAAAAATGAAAAAATAAGAAACTATAGGAACAAAGTTTGGGATCACATTGAATTATTCGATGCCTTCTCTATCAATTGGATTGAGAGATCTAACATTATTTGGGTAGACTTCATGGTGAACTTGGCTATCAAGCATAATGACATCCCTTTGGATGACATTACCCAAGTGGAGATTAAGACCAGACCGTTAGTACCTGATAATGTAAAAAGATGGCAAGTTTTTGATGATGATAGGGAATTACTAAATTTTTTATTTTTGAAGATCAATATGAGCACCAATGGATGGACTAGAACAGACTTGTGGAGGACAAATATGACAAAGCAACTGTACTTGGGTAGGAAGTATTGCAGCTAAAAACTAATAAAATCCCAAAAGAATTGATAGAACTTGAAAGGATGTTTGATGATAAAGATGTAATGAATTTCAGAGCTAACTTAGGAGAATGTGAGGAGGTCAAAAAGGTAAACTTGGGAAGTGAAAGCAACCCAAGAGAAGTATATATTGGAAAGAAGCTCACACCAAAAATCAGAACAAAATTGATTAATCTGCTGAGGAAGTATAGGCATGTTTTCACTTGGTCATATGATGACCTTAAAGCATACAGAGAAGATTTGTTCCAACATGAGATACCTTTGAAACCTAATGCAAAACCTTTCAGACAAAAGAAAAGGCCTATAAATCCTACCTTGGCTCCTAAGATGAAGGAGGAGTTAATGAAAATGAGAAATGTAGGGATTATAGAGCCTATAAGGCACTCAACATGGGTATCAAATTTAGTACCAGTAAGAAAGAAAAATGGTGATATTAGGTTCTGTGTAGATTTCAGAAATCTAAATATTTCATCTTTGAAAGATAAATATGCTTTGCCTAACATGGAAGCTTTGTTGTAGAGGGTCACAGGGAATGAGTTGTTATCTATGATGGATGGCTTCTCAGTTTATAATCAAGTCAAAGTTAGGGAAGCAAAAAAGTTCAAAACTGCTTTCACTACACCTTGGGGTACTTATGTTTATGCTAGGATTCCTTTTGGACTGACAAATGTAGGAGCTACCCAGAGAGCTATGGATGTGGCCTTTGAAGGCATGATTGATTATATCTTAGTGGTGTATCAGGATGATATGACTGCATACTCTAAAAGGGCAGAAAATCATTGTGATGATCAGAAATTTTTTTATTAGAGCACTAGAATATGGCATATCTTTGAATCCTAAAAAATGTCATTTCGGGGTTACTGAAGGAAAATTATTAGGTCATATTGTCTCAAAAGATGGAGTTAGAATTGATCCAGAAAGGATTGCTGCTATTGATAAAATTCAAATTCCAAAAATTGTTAAAGCAATCCAGTCTTTCTTCAGTCAAATTAATTTTGTGAGAAGGTTTGTTTTAAATTTCTCTAAAATCATAAAGCTATTGCTAAACTGTTGAAAAGGGGTGCTGAAATAAAATGGACTAATGATGCTCTTGAAGCTTTTGTAAATATCAAAAGAGCCATCAAGGAAGCCCCTATTTTAAAATCACCTGATTTCTCTAAACCCTTTCAAGTATTTTCATTTGCCTCATTCCATACTATTGTTGTTGTCATGTTACAAAAGAATGATGAGGGTCATGAACAACCAGTGGCATTCTTTAGTAAAACATTACAAGCATCAGAATTGAATTATGATTTGAATGAAAAACAAGCTTATGCTCTTGTGAAAGCTGTGAAATCTTTTAGACCCTACTTAGTTGATGCCACTGTTATTGCCTATGTACCAAATGCTATTATTAAAGACATTTTCAGACAAACAGAGACTATTGGTAGAAGATGCAGATGGATAAACCAAATCCAAGAGTTCAATATTGATTTACAAATCACAAAATTGGTAAGAGGTCAAGGTCTAGTGAAGTTGATGGTAGAATCCAATCTTGAAGCAACACAAGTAAATCAGGTAGAGCTGAAGGATGTACAAATTAGCATTGAAAGGTGTCCTTGGTATGTAGATATTGTATATTACCTAAAATACATGAAATGTTTGGATAATTTAAAAGATAATCAGAAGAGAACTTTAAAGCTTCAAACATCTAGGTATGCATTACTTAATGGAGACCTATACTGGAAGAATAGAGATGGTGTTCTTTTATTATCTCTAGATGACTGTCAAGATTTTGTTGTTTTAAAAGATTTACATGAAGGTGTATGTGGGGGCCACTTCTCAGCTAAGACCACTACTCATAAAATTCTTAATACTGGTTATTACTGGCCTTGAGTTTTCAAGGATTGCCATACTTATATCAAGAAATGTGAGGCCTGTCAAAAGTTTTCAGGGAAGTTTAAGTATAATGGAGCCATTCCTCTCAGACCCATGCATACAGAGGAACCATTCTAGATGTGGGGTATTGACTTCATAGGTGAGATAGCAAAAAAATCTAGTAGTGGGCATAAATGGATTTTGGTGGCCACACATTATTTTACTAAGTGGGTTGAAGCCATCCCCATAAGACAGGCTACTAGCAAAGTTGTGATAAAGTTTCTTTTGGAAAACATTTTGACTAGATTTGGGGCACCTTAGAAGATTGTGGTAGATAATGGGATGTGTTTCAAATCAGATGAGTTCTTTGATTTTTGTGAAAATTATGGTAACACTTTGTCATATTCATCACCTTATCATCCCTAAAGAAATTGACAAGCAGAATCCAACAATAAAAACTTATTGAAGATTATATAAGAAGGCTTGGGATTCAAAATTGGTCTTAGTAGTATGGGCTGACAGAGTGAAAGTTAAGAAGTCCACAGGATTTGCTCCATATAAGTTGGTATATGGCAAAGCAGCACGATTACCCTTGAACAACTTTCTCCCAGTTTACAAGTTTGTTACAGAGGAATTCTCAGAAGAAGCAAACTTTATGGAAGATAGATTAATGGCGTTGGCTGAGTTGGATGAATGTAGAAGAGAAGCTCAGGAGAGAAACCTACAGAGACAACAATTGGTAAAGGATTTACATGATAGGAAAGCATGTGACAGGTCATTTAAAGAAGGGGAATGGGTGTTAAAATGGAATGCCATAGATCAGGATAAAGGGAAGCATGGAAAGTTCGATGTGTTCTGGCTAGGACCTTTCATCATTTCAGAAAAAAATTGGAGAAAACTCTTATTACTTATAGGATACTGATGGTCAAGTGTAGGAGTTCCCGGTTCATGCTCAGTATCTTAAGAATTTTTTCTCTTGATGAGCAGGAAGTATTTTGTATCATAATAATTTGAATTTCTTTTTGCTTTTTGTTTTCAATTTTCATGTTGGTCTTCTTTCCAGAGATAACTAGGATCTTGCTATGTCCTTAAAAGAGAACATACATCGCTAGAAATAGCCACTATTAGCACATATTTTTATAAAATATTTTATGCTATAAGGAGGCCTTTTTCTTTTATCACATGAGCATTTATTGCTGGGTTGCATGTGTAGGAACCTTATTAGCACGGGTAAAATTTCTCTAAGGATCAATTGTTTCAGAAGTGTGAAGATATCACTTGGGCAACACTAAAGGCATGCACTAAGCATAGACTGCACAAGGAATCCATTATGGAAGCATTTGTCAGCAGAGAAGTCATTATGGTATGATCTAGGATTGTCCTCTAGTATGTACTAGACCATGTGGGAAAAAGTTGGGATCACCAATATTCAGGATGGAGGGCTCATTTGTGCTAGATTACAAAATTTCAATTATCGGCATGAATTATACCAATGAAATAGAAGGCGATGGTTTTCTATCAGCATGTATCGGCTTATCGACAAAACGTAAAAATTGTTATACCGATAAGCCTATGAAGCCATCAGTGTGACTTGTGACGATAAGGAAAATGCGGATCATGGACTTATAGTATCGGGAGATTCGAAGCAATGAGAAAAGTCTATCCCGATACCCGATGACTAAAGGGAACCAAAGGCGGGCCCATGGGAGAAAAAGACCATATCGGGGTAAGGCAAAAATAGTTAGACCGATCCCCGATGTCATGGCGAATCAGAAGGCGGAACCATCGGCATTACCTATACCAATAAAATAGACTTGGAAGCATAAAGCATACAAGTTCATTAGAAACTCATTGGGACTTTGAGAGGAATATAAAAGGGCTATTCCAACCCCCGATGAAGATAGAAGCACCTGTGGGGATATCAATATAAACTATACCGATAACATAAACATTAAGTGAGGACTCATCGGGACATTGGATGAAGAAATTTTATGCTATGCCAAGTCCCAATAGGACTGTTAAGGTGGATAGTGAGTTGCTAGGAGTTCTTCGAGGTAATTTATACCGATAGCATGGGGGACTTAGTCAGAATGCGGATTGGTATATTGAGATTATCGAAGCATCAGAGCGACATGAAATAAACTATGCTGACACTCGATGAGTTAAATAGAAGAAAACCAAAGGCAAATGCATCGAGGGGAATTATGCCAATGGAACTTTAGAACAAAAAGAAAAGTTGAGACTGAAGGAATTCTCATCGGGAAAAAGCGAACCATCGGGATGGGAGAAAAACTGTTATCCCAAGACTCGATAAGTTGGTTGGGATATCTTGTACTGATCAAAAGGTGAAAAGTGGTAAGGTCATAACAAATGGCGCTGAACAATTGAATCATCAAGAAGTCTCGCCGATTAGCCATTGGAGGTTTTGATGTGAAAAATTGACATAATGGCTTCAATTAAATGTATCTATTGAGTAGGTTCGTCGCCACATGAAGAAAATCCATCAAGATTGTGGTAATTGAGTACAAGATTGGATTTCTTGGAATATATAACTAGTGTTGCATAACATTATTTTGCATAGAACTATTGCAATAAGATATCAGGTTTTTATTAAGAGAATATTCTGAGTTACTGAGCATAGAGGAAAGAAACTTACAGAGAAATAGTGGTCAAGCTTGAAAGGGAAGCAAAAATTTGTTGAAGTATCCAGTTACACGATGAAAAAATCGAAGGGTGACATTGGTGAAGCTCGAATAAAATCAAACCAAGATATGATAGATCAAATGGGCTCTCCAGGAGCTAGGTCACGCAGAGCTAAGGTGAATTTTCTTATTCGCAACCAGTTGGAAGATAGATACAGAGAGATTGGAGATGTACTCACAACAGTGCGTGGGAAGGAGTTGTTTCTCTTCCATTACCTCCACAGAATGAGCCTATGCCAATTTCAAACCCAAGGAGCACCGATTTAGGCAAACTTGTGTTACCTAATGTGTTTGTAAATATTGACTTATTGAAGCTCCTGGTAAGACATTATGATGCAAACAAATGATGCATTTTGTTGCCCGATGGGACTTCTTTTGTTCACTTTGTAGTAGCCACAATTCAAGAAGTTTTTACAGTGGATCTAGAGGCAAATGTGCCTTTATCATTTGAGGATTTAGAAGAGGAATATAGAAAGACGGATACTACATATCAAGGTTGGAACCTCACTATCCACAAAGAGGAGAAGGGGAGGCTAAAAGAGGAATATGGTCCTCCTTATGATATGACTATTTTCAAGAAGTATCTACAGTATACATATATGGCTTGTGTCCAGGTTGGAGGAGTTGAAGCTCCTGATGTGGCAAACATAGGACCATTGGTTTTAGCAGCGGATATCCAGAGACATGAGCGTAGAGATTTCGATTTTCCTTCATACCTGGTGGATAGACTGATAAGCATTTCAAGCATTATTCGTTGTTAATGCATATTA
Source organism: Cryptomeria japonica (assembly GCF_030272615.1). NCBI lineage: Eukaryota > Viridiplantae > Streptophyta > Pinopsida > Cupressales > Cupressaceae > Cryptomeria > Cryptomeria japonica. The sequence continues at coordinate 459,031,247 of NC_081411.1, forward strand.
TTCTATTTTATGGGAGATTCAAGGGATTATGGTCAGAGGGTTTGAATTTAAATATAGTAGGGAAGAATGGATAGAATCAACCGGTGTAGTTGTGGGTTTATGTCTGGGATTATAGATATGTGAATTCTCATTACCTCAAATTTGAGGAATTCTTTGTTAAAACAATTTCTTGCTCTTAGGTGAGCCTCTACAGGGATCATTTTATGAGGATTTCAAGAAGTTTCTTAGGCCTCATGAGACCAATAATCCAAAGGTTAATCACAATTGGGGTGATTGGTACTCATGCCAAAACTTCACTTTTGTTTGATGCTACAAATTTGAGGGGTATCACTATGTGTTACCAAATCTTGCACTAGACAGGATTGGTTTTCTGGAAATTGTAAGGCAATTAAGTGTCTCTAATTATAAGCATTTTTGAGGTGCACACACGAAAGCTTTCCTCCCTGGTACACTTCATTTCTAGGATTTTAAAGTTGTATCTACCAAAGCATATGAAGTTATGGATAGGAAGTTGGTGGATGAATACAACCTATTCTAACACATATCTAGAACACATTATGATCCTGAGGGTTACATCCATGCAAGTAGGAAGACGCTGGAGTTGGGAGATTATTTTCATTAGGAGGATAAATTTGAAGACATGTGTAGAAATAAGGAGGTGGAAGAGCTGATGGATGTTATGGAGACCTTGGATAAAAAACTAGAGGAGAAAGGGCAGAGATTAGAAAACATGGAGAAAGAACCAGCCCAAAGTGATTCAGGGGAGAACGAGGTGGTTTCCAAGCTCCGGGCACCTAAGAAAGAAAATGATCCAGAGGCACAGGATAAGCTCATCATTGTACTAAATGTAGAAACAGATGAAAGAATGACAGAGCATGTCTCTTTTTATCAAATGATCAATTTATAAAGTCTAAGGAGTTCAAATTATTCCTGTACCATTTCAAGGGTAAGAAATTAAGGGAAGCAGTGCCAAATATTACCCCTAAGAATGAGGCACAAATGAAGAAGAAGTCGAAGGAAGATATCGACATAGAAGTTGAGACTATGACCCCACAAAAGGGGAGGCAACTACTACTAGAGGCTTGAGTAATTGTGTTTCTAGGTTGGGACCTGAGTGCCTCATTTATCTTTGATTCTTTGCTGCACTCAGACAATAAGGATATGAAATTGAATATCCAAGGAGTAAAAGATATTTTTATTGGATCAAGGTACAATCCAAATGAGGAAAAAATGTTGTTTTGGGCCTTATACCCTCCCAATAAAAGGCCAAAAATCATAGATGTGGATAAAGCTTTTGGTCACATGATGACCCTGAAAGTTGGAGAGGTAGACCCTATGGTCACAGCCGACATAGGTATTACTATTTTAAAATTCAACAAGGTCCAAATGAAATATGAGATAGCAAAGAAGAATAAGTATAAGGCCTTATATGAAGAAACCCATAAGAGGAGTGTGCATCCGATCCCTCAAATTACTAATTCAGGAGGTCAGTGGAAGAAGAAATTTGAAAAATTAGCTTATGAGCATACTAAGTTGAAAAGGGAGATGAAGAGCATCAGGGTTGATACTGCTCGTGTTTTGTTGATTAAGAGATATGACAATATGGAGAAGGTTTTGGATGAGTTCTGGGGTGTATATCAGAGGAACATGGACAATATGGTTTCACACACCAGAATTCGAGATAGACTCAACCTGCTGCTACAAGATGCATCGACTAGAGAAGAGGTAAAAAGGAAGGTTCAAGGTCTACTTGTCACACATGAGGAAGCTACAAAGGAATTAAACTCTAAATTTGATGAATGCCAGGAAATTGTTCAGCGTGGGGTTCCTCATTTGGTAGATGATGCACGAGTAATTAAAGATAAGACCATATGGCTTTCTGAGTGTAAGTCTTTACTTAGTGCAGCCCAAGCCATTGCCAAAACAAATATCCTTGATATGAATGACACTCTCGACTAGTTTGAGAACTTTTAAATGATCAAGAATGCAGCCAGGGATGTGATCTTCAATGCTACAACCTAAAAGGATGTGGGTTATTTGTGGAATATTCAGAAATGTGGACATCGGCTGGATCAAAAGTCTTAGTTTTTGTTTTAGTTTTTGTAATGCAATTGATAATTTAGTTAGGTTGTTTAGTTACTGTTCAGTTAGTTGTTAGGATAATGGAAGGGTGTGTCCTTCAATTCATATCTCTTAGAATATATATTTATAATGGGCCATTTTGTATGAAAAGAGGGGCTAGGACTAAAAAAAATAGATATTGCCTAGCAGGACTGCAAGTCATATGTATTAGGGAAGTCTATAGAATAAAGAGGTATCTTTTATGGAAAACAAACTGTAATGGATTATTGTCAGGTGTAGCTTGTATATGAACTCATCTCATAAGGATTAATATATGAAGGTTCATTATTTCTTTTCCTAAGTATTGTGCATACTTTTGTGTTGATGAGTTATTTTGTCCTCTTGATAAATCTCTTACATGATTTACTATGATGTGCCATCACATGCTGTTACATTAAATGTGATATTGGGTTCTTCATTGATGTGTAACACATACTGAAACCTTCATAGTTGATAATTAACATTATCTCTAGAGTTGATAGGATTTTTTGTCCTCAAAGTATCATAAATACCCCTAGATAGAGGCACTGGTCTGCTATTTATCTTTTATGGTTTTGGTTGATCATGCATTCAAGGTCCTTGATAGAGAAACATTCTTCTTGAATTCTATATGAACTGATCCTTACATATTTCCTTAAAGTCCTGAAAGTATTCTTATTCTTAATAAAGTATTATAATCATTTTCATTTCTTTTCAAAGTCATTTACTTAAAGCACTTAATAAAGCATAAATTGTAAAACAACAGATTGCCAATTTTTGTAATTTGCTAAAAATCTTAAATCCACTTTAAACAATCTCTTTTGTGCCTGGGAGAAAGAGGTATACCCACCTAGGTTCAGTGGAGCCTTATGTTGGTATTTTGGTATGGTTTTGTCATTGATGTCAACACCTACTAAACACTTATCAACTCTGGCACTTTGGAGAATCAACAACATTCACCGGCAAGCAAGTGACTCATGCACAGTCACTGGTATCTAGTACACTAGCAAGATATAATGATCATCGTTACTTGGAATAATATGGAAAACACTTGGTTATGTCGAAGACATCATGTTGACACTTTGTTTTGGAGTTTTGTTTATTGGCATATTAGCATTTGCATATTTGTTGTTAGTGGCAAATAGGTCCAGGTTACACTGGCAGGTTTATCTTTTCCAGATCAGCACAACATGCTATGAAGATGATTAATTATTGTTGTAAATGCATTAAGCCAACATGTTGAATTGGTTATTGCATCGGATATTGTATTGTTTGTAAAATGTTTTTATTGTAATATCTTGTAGAGCCGACCTACTAAAATTGGTCTTAGGTTATGGTATAAATGTAAGATCTTATTTGTAAGATCAAAAAGTGGAATGTGAAAAAGGATTGTGTGAAGGTTTATACGAGAATAAGAAGAGCGCAAACATCATTTGAAGATTGAAGGAGGGTTTTTGTGAAGACAATCAGAACTACACTGGTACTGAATCTAGCATATGAAGATGCTATTTTGTGCAGTACATTCTTATTGGATTTAACCATCCAACTGTAGTCAGTGTGACTCCCATTTTGTGATTGAGCAGTGAGCTCTAGGCACTTTGCCTTTCTGCATGTGCAGACCCCATTTATGTACACTTACTATCTGCACTAGTATCATCTGATTGTGGGTAAGGTTTCCCACCGTGGTTTTTCCCCTTACAGGGTTTCCACGTACAAATATTGGTGTTATGTGTTGTGGATGACTTTGTCTTTATGTTTCATGCACTAATCCTTACCGATATAGCAATTAACTATTAAAACTATCTACCGACATATTAAACTAGTTTACCGGTATTAAGCATTAAGTTGGTTAAGCTATTTTGGTTTGAATTTATTTGACAACTGATTCACACCCCCCCCCCTCTCAGTTGCCTTCAGGACCTAACACCTTAAGTGCAGAGGGATTTGGTCTTCAACCATCCATGTTCATTGGCCAAAGCTTGTTGGATTAGTTGAGGAATTGGAAAAGCCTTAGTTTTCCAATTTGTGGTTTTGGGAACCAACACACTCTTCTTCTTTTCTTGAAGCATCAATCATTTTTGTTTCGAGCTCATGTATTTATACGCATGGATTCCTGCCAAGAGCGCATTCAAACACTATTGTGTTAGGTTTTACCTTCTCCAGCTCTATCCAAATCTGATTTGATTTGATCTTCTTTTCTAGGGATAATATCTTCATGACAATGATCAATACTAGCAAAGCTTTGCATTCCAATGTGCATTTTCTATGTCTGGAGGTCTACACCATGCTTTTCTTCTTTTCTCTATCATTCGGCATTAATGATTGTTGTTTCCTTCACCAAATGGGTACAAAGATAAAATCTTCTTGTAGGATCTATTCAGTCACATTGTCAGCTTGGCTTCCTCGAGTTGCAATCCTCTGGCATCCTCCGTGACTTGCGGGCTCCTCATAAAAGATGACCTGCTTGTAGATTTGTTACTTCAATGCACATGCCACCGACCTATGCATTACCTCCACCTGGCATCCAGATGTCATGCTTGTCATCATCCACCTTTGCTTGGATTCCTATGTCGGTTCGACATTCTTTGTCAGCCAAGATTGACTACCGGTTTAGTTAACCTTATTGGTATGACCAACAAACTACCTCTTTATCGGCAACACATCCTAGGTTTGTGCTTTACTGGTAAGCCTACTAACTAGTAGATGACACAATTCATGTGTACCAGTAGCCTTCCTTCTGTTTGCTCACTCTCATGTGTAATGCCATCATATGTCTTGCTCTTCTTATATCATTGACCACTTCTTACTTACTGGTGACCTTGCCAAACCAGTTTGACATTAATGACAACTTAATGCCAATAATACCAATAGGAGTAGCTAAGGGTCAGATTAAACTTACAGATATGCTCCATGCTGGGAAGGGGAAGGTCCTTTCCACAACAATACGAAAGTTTTATCATGGAATGTTAGGGGTTTAAAAGCCCCAAACAAGCAACGGATTGTTAAAGGCTTCCTTTCTACCTCTAGTTTTGATTTAGTTATGTTACAGGAAACCAAACTAGAGAAAACTGATTTAGCCTCTTTTGGGAAACAATTAGGCTTTAGACATATTACAGGAGTACCAGTCATTGGAGCCTCTAGGGGTCTGGCTATGATTTGGGATCCTCGCAATATTGGTTTCTCATTATTAGAATCTCATGACAATTGGCTTAGTGGCAGAGTCACCAGTTTTAAACATAAACTTGACTTTCTTATTATCAATGTTTATGGACCAACATAGAATGAGGAAAAACGTAGGGTTTTGAAGGAAATTGAAGAGTTCATAAGTAGTACCCAGGAACAGACTTGTATCATAGGAGGTGACTTGAATGCTATTACTAATCAATCTGAAAAGTGAGGAGGTAAAGGCAAAACCTCTAGAGCTACTTTAGATTTTTTAGATTGGATTCATCGTAGTGGCTTGGTAGAGATTAACATGGTTAAGGATGCCTTTACCTGGAATAATAGAAGGTTAGGTTTTAGTAATATTGCAGAGAAATTAGATAGATTCTTTTTATCAGGTAGTCTCATCAATTTCCCTTATACCTCAGAAGCATCAATCTTACCTTTTTCGGGCTTTGATTATTTCCTGATTCAACTTAACATTCTTTTGGACTCAGGACTAAGAAGGTATCATTTCAAATTTTAACAATTGTGGTTAAAAGATGATAATATTCTCAGAATTTTAGAGGTTAGGTGGAAGGAAGTAGAGGTTTTTTGGGTCCAGGATCTTTAAGGTAGTCAATAAGCTTAAGATAATCAAGAAGAAGCTCATTATATAGAATAGGGAATACTTCGGGAATATATTTGACAAGAAGTCACATGTGGAAGAAGAGTTAGTGGAAGTAAATAAAGCAATTATGTTAAGGGTGATGGTATGATGAAAGAATAAGTATCCATTTAACTACTGAGAGCGGGGGGGTGAATCAGTAGATAGAAAAACTGATACAAACTTCACCAATCTCTCAAAGCAAACTTAGAACTATCAATGTAATACCTCTGTGAAGATAAAAACTCATAGGATAACCGGTTGACTATTATAACAAATTAACACTAAACAACTTCTTCATATCTCAATACTTCTGGTTATCATGACTTATCAAAGTATTTAAGTAGTTAAGTAAATCAACTATAAGAAACATAACCACAAAATTTTTTCACAAATTGACACAAATATTGTTGATGTGGAAACCCAAATAGGTAAAAACCATGGTGAGATGAGACTCACAAGATAACTATCTGAACTCTTCTAAAGTTTGCCCTATTAGGAGCCTAGCTTGTTAAAGCTTTACAAAAGTCCCGTTAAGAACTGATCCTGTTAGGAATCACCCGATTAAGGGATTGACTACAATGCCTCGTTAGAAGCAATACCATGTAAGGAGTAATCTTGGTAGAGAATTTGAATAACACCATGCTTATTAGAGCTTCCTCGGTTAGGGGATTTCAATTTTGTTGTAATTGTTAGTAAACAACATGAGTTTGCTAATCTATCTGAATAGCACTACACTTTCTTGATCAGATCCATTTCATGCTCCTATCTGCCTTTACTCAAACTATAAATACATCATCTGGTATGGCAACCACACACTCCATTGATCTGTGTTCACTCTTTGCCAACTCATTAAACTAAACAACTTCATTGTCCTTATAAACAAATCAATTAGGTTGATAACACAACAAAAACCTAATTATCATAGAGATTACAAACAAATCAGTTCAAGTATGACCATTGGATTACATAGCAATCTCTACACATCGATCAAGAAAACCTTGAGATCACTCCTTGATCATTGCTTCATCAAACTTAGTAACTCATCACGTGCTTTGCATTAGATGCAATACATTTTCTCATTCCCTAGACAAAAACTGTTACAACATCTCGCCAAAATCTCTTCAATTTGTCTTCATACAATAATCATACATGTCATAATCATTACCACTCATCATCAGATCATAAACCAATATAACTAATTCACCAAACTTAATCGGTTAGGGTTTATAAAAAACAACAGGTAGGGTTTACCGGTTACATCAATAGATGGGGTTTACACCGGTTACTGGTTATCCTCACAAATTCTTTCTACCAATTATAGTAACAATATTACAACAATATCAATATATCACTACCATTTAATTGACATCAATGACAACATAACATATCATTAATGTAATATTCATGCAAATACCAACAGAGGGGGATGGATGAAGCTCTGTTTCTTAGAGAAAAGGAACTACTTCTTGAACAAGAAAATATTCTAGCAAAAAAGGAGGTCTTTTGGAAACAAAAATCTCGGAAAACTTGGCTAGATGAGGGAGATAACAATACTAAATTATTTCATAATAGTCTCAAACTTAGGAGAGTCTTTAACAAAATCTCTAAGATTAAGATCAATAATGGTTCAAAGGTCGAAGATCCCAAGATTATCTCCAAGGAGGTAGTAGATTTTTTTTCCAATATCCTTAATATAGATTTGAGTCCTCACCATTCAAACCAAGATAAGATTATGAAATTTATACCCAAATTACTCAGTAAGGAACAAACCCAAAGTCTTACTGCGAAATTCTCTTTATCATAAGTAGAAGCATCCCTAATGCAGATGAATCCAGAGAAATCCCCTGGTCTAGATGGCTTTCTGAATGGATTTTTTCATAAATGTTGGTCCTTCATAGGGGAGGAGGTGACAAATGCTCTTGAAGGTATGATAAATTCAGGTAATATTCTCATAGATATCAATAATACTTTCTTGGAGCTCATCCCGAAAAAGGAAAAGCCTGACTATTTTGTGGAGTTTAGACCAATTGCACTATGTAACACCATCTATAAGCTTTTTACCAAGACCTTAGCTAATAGGCTTCAGAAACTCTTTCCTCTTTTGATTAGTGAGAAGTAAACGGGTTTTGTTCCTGTAAGGTCTATTTATGATGGGGTAATAATAGCTTAGGAGGCCATACATTTTGTCCAAAAGAATGGAACCCCTAGCATGCTTTTAAAATTAGACATTAGTAAGGCCTATGAAAAGGTGAACTGGAGATTCCTGTGTAAATGCCTAAAGGCCTTTGGGTTCCCCTCTTTGTGGATAAATTTGATATTTGAATTCATTTTGATGCCTAAATTCTCGGTGTTAGTCAATGGTACTCCAGAGGGCTTTTTCAGGTCATCTAGAGGTCTAAGACAAGGTGATCCTATATCCCCTTTCCTTTTCATCATCATGGCAGAATTGTAATACCCTAAAAATGGTCACCTAAACCATGGGCCCCTAATATCGACAACATCGCCAAGGTCCTAAACAAAGGCAATTAAATCAACCTTGAACACCTAATTAATTAATTCTTCAATCATTAATGTTATATGGCAAGTTAGTCACTCTATATTAATTAAATATTTATTTAATTAATTAAATCATTCGAAGTAAATCATTTTGATCAATTATCCAATTTATTTAATTAAATATCCTCACATATTTAATTAATAAATAAATTTGCCATTTAATCATAAAAAGAGGAATTAATTTAAAAAAAGAGATTTATCACAAAAAGAGGAATTAATTTGCAAAAGAAAGAGTTAAATTGAAAACAAAAGAAAAATAATTAAATTGAGAGAAGAAATCAAACTTAAAATATTTCTTTTTCTAAAATTGAGATAACTTGAGAAATCAAAAAAGTAATTAAATTGAATTAATCATTTTCTCTAAAATTAAAACTCAAATCTTTTCTTGAGGAAAGAGGTTCAGTTGCATTAAAAAGCTTTTTTTTTTAAATAAAAATCTTGAGCAAATTAAAGAAAAGTGAATGGAATCACCTATTTTTATCTCAAGTGCATGGAATCAACTAATTTTATCTCCAATGCAAACTCAAACTTATAATCTGAATGCATTCAATCAAGCTATAATTTGAATCTATCTCAAGATTAACCTAATCTGATCTCTCAATTATTTCAATTAACCTGGATTGTGCTTTTTTTTAAGGAATCTCAACCACTCATTGTCAATCGATCTTGACCGCTAGTCTCTCTTTTGAATCTTTATAAATTTAGATTTCATCTCTCATTCAAAATGATAGTTTTGATACTTAATATAAGTACAAATCCAATAGCCAAAAAGATGAGAGGGGGGGGGTGAATCATACAAACTTAATCATCCATAAAAACATTAGATTCAACCTCGGTAACATATATTTCAGTAATATAACCAAAACTGATAAACATGCAAACTAAAAAGCATATAGACATCATAAACCTCATAACACTAGATTTAACATGGAATCCCAAATAGGGAAAAACCACTGTGGGATTTCAGACCCACTAAGAAATATACTCTTCTAGAGTATGCTTGGTTAAAAGAAAATCCTGTTAAAGATTACAAACACATTGCTAGATGTGACCCGGTTAAGGGATTTCCCTTAGATCTGTTAGGATCTTCACCTTGTTAGAAGTAACCTTGTTAAAGGATTTCAAACACTCCATCAGAATGTCACCTTGCTAGAGGGTTTTACATATAAGACTATTAAGTTCACTCGGTTAAGAGATTTTCTATCACTTTCACAAAATAACAGTAATAAAAATCTATCTACAACTTCACATCTAAAATGCTAAAGCAGATTCCTATTTGTTCAATACAATCTAGACATAGAACTAATCTTGTCTATCTAATGGGCTTCTATACTCTGTTATTCTAACAGGTCTTCAAGCTTTTGTGCTCGGTAATCACTATGTAGCATCCCTATGCATACACTTGCCTGCATACATTGTTTATCAACAGTTTCCTATTTATAAACAATTAGATAACCGCTTAATCTCCTTGATCACATATCCCATGATCAATCATAGCCATCAGATCTTCAATCTTGTCTAGGTTCAATGCATCTTTCGATCTGAAAACATTTTACCCCACCTAGGAACTTGCATAATAGTCTTGGAACTTGTGCCAAGGTATTGTGGTTCAATCTGAGCTGTAGATCTTCATGCCGACTTTTCATTGCCTTAGATTCATTAACAAACTTCTTCCACGCCTCACCAATCATTTAATCCACTCCATCTCATCAACTTCCTTCATTAAATACCGCATGTAAACATTAAATGCATTCTGTTATAGCTCGGTTACAACTCGGTAACAACTCGATGAATACTAAACTTCACTCGGTAGACATTCTGCCTTCATTAACCGATAGTGATAACCTTAGGGTTTACTGACTAGGTTCCTTAGGGTTTACCAATTAGGCTCTTTTCTTGATAACATAGTATAGTATTAACCTTTACATTTTACAACATATGTATGATGTTAAAACAATCTAAAACATCATGATCTCATCATTGTCTGACTCGGTAGTAGTTGCCCATTGAATACCTTATTCATCCCCTTATTCATCATATTCTTTCCTATGTCTTTTACTGACATCTTTATAATCTTCATATCATACTTCTCAAGATATGGCAACATCATACTGAATTAGAAAATCAATTTGTTGACATCAATGACAAAATAATAATATCAAGACATTAAAACATGTTTAATCAGTTATATCCATAATCATCAACAACCTTCTCAATATCCTTATGAAATTCCAACAATCTTTCATTGTCTGTTATAATGCAATATTTCCAACAATCTCCCGCTTTGGCATTGATGGCAAAACCAATTGATTTGACCTTAAAAGATTCAGATTGCTATGATTCTAAAATGCTGAAATGCTCTCCCCCATACATTAGACTTCTTCTCATTTCTTCAGTCTTCTTCCCTGATAGATCTTCTCTCAATCTTCTCCTCTTTATAGTAGTCTTCTTCCCTTTATAGTAGTCGTCTCCCCCTTTAACAACAATGCCAAAAAGTAAAGAACTAAAAAATAATTACTTTCTGTAAGAAGTGATTTCCTGCTGTTGTGGACCAACCGAGTCTCGGTCAGAACATTTGTCTTCAATTCCTGTTCCCTGTATAATTTTTGTATTAATTCCTGTACACTTTTAGAAAACATCCTAAAGTGTATAACTCAGCATCAACTCCCAAAAGATATTCAATAGAGTCATCGGATTGATGTTTTCACCGAACTCGGTCAGTGAGTAGAAGATAGGGTAGGACCCCTAACTTACTTCTGAGATATTCAAAAGTATCCTTTGGTAGTGGTTTGGTGAAGATATCTGCTATTTGCTCCTTTGTGCTAACATACTCCAACACCACTTTCTTCTCTTGAGCTTCTTCTCTAAGATAATGATATTTGATAGATATGTGCTTTGTCTTAGATTGCATAATAGGATTCTTTGAAATACTAATGGCACTAGTATTGTCATAGAATATAGTTACTGGCTCGGTAACTTTCTCATTTATAGGTCCAATAGTTGTTTGATCCATGCAATGTTGGTACAATTCAATGCTGCAGTAACGTATTCAGCTTCTGTTGTTGTCTGTGAAACACATCCTTGTTTCTTGCTAAGCCAACTCACTAGTCTTTCTCCTAAAAAGAAAGCTCCTCCACTTGTGCTTTTTCTGTCATCAATGTTGCCTGCCCAATCACCATCAGTATAAACTTTTAAATCGAAATCATGTCCTTTCTGATATACTAAGTCATAATCCTCAATGCCTTTCAAGTATCTAAAATTCTTTTGATTATTGTCATGTGTGTTTCCTTAGGATGTGCAGAGAATCTTGCAACTATACCTACTTCATGTGCTATGTCTGGTCTGCTGTAAACAACATATTGTAGTTTTCCAATCATGGATCGGTAAAGTGTCTCATCAACAGATGCAGATTCATCATTCTTTGATAATTTATAGTTGGTAGTCATAGGATTATTTACTAGTTTTGAATCCTCCATTCCAAATTTCTTCAAGATTTCCTTTATGTACTTGGATTGAGTAATGAAAATCTCATTTTTCATTTGCAATATCTGTAAACCTATAAAATACTTTATCTCACTGATTAATGACATCTCAAATTCTTTGTTCATTTCATTTCCAAAGGTCTTGCATAAAGAGTCATTTTCACAAAATATAATATCATCAACAAATATGGCTGAGATCAGTATTCCATTTTCATCATTCTTCATGTACATGTTGTTGTTCTCACTTGTCCTTATAAAACCAATCTTAATCAAATAAGAGTGCAATCTTTCATATCATTCTCTGGGTGCTTGTTTCAAACCATATAAAGCTTTGTTCAATTTACATACTTGATCTTTATTATTATCTTCAACAAATCCTTCAGGTTGTTCAATAAAAACTTCTTCTAATATTCCATTCAGAAATGTAGATTTGACATCCATTTGATATACCTTGAAATTTTTGAAAGCAGCATAGGCAAACAATGTTCTTACTCCTTCAAGTCTAGCAACAGGTGCAAAAGTTTCACCATAATCAATTCCTTCTTCTTGAGCATAACCTTTGCAAACTAGTCTTGCTTTGTTTCGAATGACCTCTCCTTTTTCATTTAGCTTGTTTCTGAAAATCCACTTTGTACTGATTACATTCTTGTCCTTTGGTCTTGGGATTAGTGTCCATGTGTCATTCTTCTTGATTTGATCAATCTCTTCTGTCATAGCATTTATCCAATCTTCACTGTTAAATGCCTCTTTCACTATTCTCGGTTCAAATTCAGATATCAAACATGTGTTCTATCTCAGTTTGTTCCTTGTCATCACTGGATCATCCTTATCTCCTATAATCTGACTTGGTGCATGATGTCTTCTGACATACTTGGCTAATACAAGCTCGGTAGGCTCTATATGATCTTCTTCATCACTCGGTAACTAGATATTCTCTTCATTTTCTTCAACAGTCTTCTCGGTAGGACTTCTCGGTTGCACATAGACAAATTCATCATAGTCTTTTGGTTCCTTGGAATTTCCTTCATCATTTCTTTCTGCAAATTCATCAATTTTCACATTTGCACTTTCTACTATTTTGTTAGATGATTTGATTAGACATTTAAATGATTTGCTTCTAGAAGAATAACCTAGAAACATTCCTTCTTCACTTTTCTGATCAAACTTTCCATTTCTATCATCTTTATGAACATAGCATCTACTTCCAAAGATTTTAAAATAACTTACATTAGGTTTCTTATCATACCAGATTTCATATGGTGTCTTCAAAGTACCTTTCTTCAATTGAACTCGGTTCAAGGTGTAAATAGTTGTGCTTATTGCTTCTCTCCAAAATGTTTGTGGCTCCGTTTTTTCAATCATCAGTGTTCTAGCACAATCCACAATAGATCTATTTCTTCTCTTAGCTATTCCATTCTGCTGTGGAGTTCTCGGTGCAGAGACTTGTCTTTTAATACCATGATCATTGCAGAATAACTTGAATTCATCAGATGTGAACTCTCCTCCTCTATCTGATCTAAGACATTTTAGTTGTCTTCCTGTTTCATTTTCAACTCTTGCCTTGTACCATTTAAACATTTGAAAATCTTCTGATTTTTCCTTTAAAAACATTACTGACATCATCCTTGAATAGTCATCCACAAATAATATGAAATATTTATCACCATAATAACTTTGAACTTTCATAGGACCACAAAGATCAGTGTGCACTAGATCTAAAATTCCCTTAGAAGTGTAAGACTTACTTGTAAAGCTTGATCTTGTCATCTTACCCATCTGGCATCCTCAGCACATAGCATTCTCAAGTTTTTCAAGACTTGGTAGACCTCTTACTCTGTGCTTCTTACTTATTTTGATCAGATTATCAAAATTTACATGACAAAACCTTTTATGCCATAACCAGGTATCATCAATCTTTGCATGCAAACACTTATTATGAGTTGAGTCAAGGTGAAATGTATTACCTTTTGTTTGTGTCCTGGTAGCAGCTAACTTTCCATTCTTGTCATGAACTTTGACAATTCCTTTCTGAAATTCTATTCGGTAACCTGTGTTGTTTAGCTGTGCTACACTCAACAAATTGTATTTCAAACCTTCAACCCAATAAACATCATTGCATCTTGCATTGTCAAGAAGTGTTATAGATCCTTTACCTCTTACCAGACATGGTGCATCATTACCAAATCTAACATAGCCTCCATCATAATCTTCTAACATAACAAACTTGTGTTTATCTCCTGACATATGATGTGAGCACCACTATCTATAATCCAAGAATCATTAGTGTTTATGTGAGATATCAAGGATTTTTCTTCATACCTTTCTTCATCTGATCCATCCTTGATGGCCACATAAACTACTTCTTCTGTATGTCTCATCTGATTTATCATCGTTAGATTCCTCATCACCAATTAAGCATGTCTTTCTATCTCTTCTTCTGAAGTCTCAGTGTCCTCTGTAATTATTATCTTTTTGTCTATCATCTCGGTAATCTCTCTTTTCAGTAAAATCTTTGTCAAGACAGTTAGAAGCCATATGTCCTATCTTATCACAATTGAAACATTTCAAAGGTAGTTTTCCTTTATACTTACCTTTGCCTCTTGGTAACCTTTTGGCTGATAGTGCTTCAAACTCTTCTTGCTTTCTGATTTCCTCATACAATTTGTGTACTTCTTCCATGTTCTTCTGAAATCTTTCACTTGCTCCACTGTGATCTCCTTCAGAGTACTTATACTTTCTTTCATTGTAATCATTAGATTCATCAAGATGAAAAGAACTAAATGCAGATTCAACTTTATTTACCAAAGATCCACTGTTATCAAAGTTACTTAACTCAAATGCATGTAGCTTACCAATAGTAGCATCTAAAGAAACTAGCATATTAGGTACAAACCTCAATTCAATGATTATAGAGACTTGGATTGCATAAGCTGGTAAAAGGGTTCTCAACAACTTACTTGTTATATCCTTTTCTTCAATAGTTCCACCCGCTCCTTTGATTTGATTGACAATCTCCTTTAGTCTTGTACTGTACTAAGTTATGTTCTCACCTTCATTCATCCTCATAGATTCAAGTTGTCCTCTCAGACTATCTACTTTTTCTCTTTGAACATGTTCATCTCCTCCATATACTGATATGAGCTTATCCCACATTTCCTTTGCATCATTGCAACCTTCTAGATTATTAACCTTTGAATCGGTCAATGTAGATGTTATTTCAATCATTGCTTGAATATGTTCTTGCTTCACCTTTATCTCTTCCATAGTCAATGGATAGGTGCTCAGTGTAACAAAATCATTCTCCAGATAGTATACATCATATTCTCCAACTCCTGATAGATGTAGCTTCATCCTTTTCTGCCATGTAGAGAAACTTGACTTGTTAAGCTTTGGTGCATCCCTCTTATACATCTTTGGATCTTTAACTCAAGTGCCTTTAAACTTTCCTTCCAGAGTCCAAAGCTCTGATACCAAGTGAATCATACAAACTTAATCATCCATAAAAACATCAGATTCAACCTCGATAACATATATTTCAGCAATATAACCAAAACTGATAAACATGCAAACTTAAAAGCATATAGACATCATAAACCTCATAACACTAGATTTAACGTGGAAACCCAATAGGGAAAAACCACTGTGGGATTTTGGACCCACTAAGAAATATACTCTTCTAGAGTATGCTCGGTTAAAAGCAAATCCTGTTAAAGATTACAAACGCATTGCTAGATGTGACCCGGTTAAGGGATTTCCCTCAGATCTATTAGGATCTTCACCTTGTTAGAAGTGATCTTGTTAAAGGATTTCAAACACTCAATCAAAATGTCACCTTGCTAGAGGGTTTTACATATAAGACTATTAAGTCCACTCGGTTAAGAGATTTTCTATCACTTTCACAAAATAACAGTAATAAAAATCTATTTGCAACTTCACATCTAAAATGCTAAAGCAGATTCCTATTTGTTCAATACAATCTAGACATAGAAATAATCTTGTCTATCTAATGGGCTTCTATACTCTGTTATTCTAACAGGTCTTCAATCTTTTGTGCTCCGTAATCACTATGTAGCATCCTTGTGCATACACTTCCCCGCATACATTGTTTATCAATAGTTTCCTATTTATAAACAATTAGATAACCGCTTAATCTCCTTGATCACATTTCCCATGATCAATCATAGCCATCAGATCTTCAATCTTGTCCAAGTTCAATGCATCTTTCAATCTGAAAATGTTTTACCCCACCGAGGAACTTGCATAATAGTCTTGGAACTTGTGCCAGGGTATTGCAGTTCAATCTGAGCTGTAGATCTTCATGCCAACTTTTCATTGCCTTAGATTCGTGAACAAACTTCTTCCACGCCTCACCAATCATTTAATCCACTCCATCTCATCAGCTTCCTTCATTAAATACCGCATGTAAACATTAAATGCATTCTGTTATAGCTCGGTTACAACTCGGTAACAACTCGATGAATACTAAACTTCACTCGGTAGACATTCTGCCTTCATTAACCGATAGTGATAACCTTAGGGTTTACCGACTAGGTTCCTTAGGGTTTACCGACTAGGCTCTTTGCTTGATAACATAGTATAGTATTAACCTTTACATTTTACAACATATGTATGATGTTAAAACAATCTAAAACATCATGATCTCATCATTGTCTGACTCGGTAGTAGTTTCCCATTGAATACCTTAGTCATCCCCTTATTCATCATATTCTTTCCTATGTCTTTTACCGACATCTTTATAATCTTCATATCATACTTCTCAAGATATGGCAACATCATACTGAATTAGAAAATCAATTTCTTGACATCAATAACAAAATAATAATATCAAGACAGTAAAACATCTTTAATTAGTTATATCCATAATCATCAACAACCTTCTCAACATCCTTATGAAATGCCAACAATCTTTCATTGTCTGTTATAATGCAATATTGCCAACACAAAAAACCCTAGAGATTTATTGTTATTATGCAGTGTTTGCTCTGGAGTCATTGAAAATATTGTGCTTTTGAGATTATTGCATGTTAGTTTATCTTTTTGCATATTTAGTTTAATTATGATAGCTTGAATTCATCTAGCTTAATCTTGCATACATTTAGCTTAATCTTGTGCTCATATAGATTAATTCCTTCATCTTGGTGTAGTCTAGTCACTGGTATTGCTTATACAAATCTGAGAGAAAGTCTATACTCACATCTTTTAGAAGGCAATAGATCAATTTGTTATGGTTTTTATATTCATGATTATATCTATCTAACCATTCATGCAATGACTTAATTGAAGTGTTGTGTCTTATAGCTTATAGATACTTTATCCACTTTTCACACACATTTTTGGCGCCCACCGTGGGGAAGAAGACTACATCTTTTGGCCTCGCAGATTAACTTCTATCAGTCTAATTTATTTTTCAGGATTTTTCCATATAGTTATTGCAAAAACTCGTATGAGTTTTCACAGAGGCCCAAATGACAAAATGCAAATATCATATGATTTGTCGTGAATTATCGTATGACTAGGTGAGAATACTCATACGATATTCTGGTTTTTGGTATTAAAATATACTGCAATTTTTGGGGTTTTTCTTATAAAATTTTGATGGTACTAATTCTAACCCTGACTTGTTTTCTATCTTCCTAAGAGATTTTGATAACCTAACCAGTTTTTGCCAAACGTTTGTCGAAGAATAGGCATGTCGCACAAAAACAATATGACTATTGATTCATTGTTTTTGCAGGTTGCCTGAGGAGATTCAAGTGAACTTCATGTATTCTTTATTATTTTTTTAGGCACTTAAATTGCTATCTGGTTAATGAATAAATCTGTCTTTTTTGTTTTAAGAAAAATCTAAGAGGTAGGAGATTAAGCTCTTGTCTGCACAAACAATCAGAATTCTAGACCCTCGAAGCTTTTTCTAAGTTTGAGATTTGTGTACCTTTAGCGGGCTTGTCATGGTGGGAAAAAGTAATCACCCTATGAGAATGACAAAAGTGAGTACAACTAGACCTGAGCATTCCAACTCACTATAATAAATAAGCCTCTGGTGATTAAAGTCTCAAAGGACAGGATTATTTGAGTTTTCTCTTTGAGATCTCTCATATTGAACCTTTTGTAGGGTCTCACGGTCTCGATCACATTTACGTGACTACAACTTGTTTCAGTACCTTGTTGGGCTATAGGCCTCAATCATGCTTGCGTGCCTCTAAGGGTTAATTTCAAATGGAATTCCTAACTAAGAACTATAAGATAGAAGTAAAAGGGGGATAAT
Source organism: Cryptomeria japonica (assembly GCF_030272615.1). Lineage (NCBI taxonomy): Eukaryota > Viridiplantae > Streptophyta > Pinopsida > Cupressales > Cupressaceae > Cryptomeria > Cryptomeria japonica. Next base: position 459,049,482 of record NC_081411.1, read on the forward strand.
ATTTGTGCAAGAGAGATAGTAACTCTCCTAAGATACTTTCTATTTCATGCTCCTTTTAGCGTTTGGAGTCAGATAATACGGCATTATGAATCCATTGTGTTAGACTCAGCGGTCGTATTCTGATTAGCTATTGGGTGTGTACTTGAGTCTACAAGTAAAGGTTTTCTTCTCTAAGACAACTTTCATAAGGATAGTGTGTTGTTCTTGAAGTCATTATACATCTTGCATGTTTACTATGTTTTCATCCCTAAAACTAAAACTGGAGAAAACAATCAACAATGTCAAAAAATCAGTGATCAAAACTCTATCCATGTCAAAAACTAGTCTCTATTAGTCATCAAAACTGTTCGTATGAAAAACTAGTCTTTGTCTAGTCCTTTGTCATACGAGTCTACTTAATTATTGTCTGGCTATATATGAGTTGTCATACGAGTCTTCATTGGTCCTATCAGAATTGTCATCGAGGTCTACAGAAGTGTCATTCTAGTCCTCTAGAATTATCGTCTGACCTTTAGCATATTGTTATACAAATAATTGTTATACTCATTAGACTGTCATTTGGAGAACATTAAACTAGTGTGCGAGTATAGGAAGCAACTCGTACGAGAAACCATTTGTTTCATTTGGGAACTATTAAATTGTCATCTGGGTCTGAAAACTTTGTCGTACAAATTCTTGATTTTGTCAGTCCAAAAACTTGTCTGTCTACACACTTTTCTAGAATTGTCATACTAGCCTAATCTATCTACAACGAACATAAATATGGTCATCATAATTCTGCGCATAAACAATCTTGATAGTGTACCCATACCATTGTGTTGCATGATTTTGTCAATCATCTTTCAGCTAGTTCAATCAACTACTTAACCAAACTAAGTTACTTAGATCACGTCTTATACAGGATAGATCCTTCCTGAAACTAGAATGAGTCTTAGTCACTTCTCTCAAATCAAACTAAGTTACTTAGATCATGTCTTATACAGGATAGATCATTCTTGAAACTAGACTGAGTCTTAGTCACTTCTCTCAAATCACTACGTCAAACAAACAACTAGCTTCAATTTGATCTTGACTTCTGTATCACATCTAGCTCTCGGTCACATCAGTTATAAATGCCTAATCAAGCCAGAAGTTCTCACAAGAAAGATGCCAAAGGAAAAGGATCATCCTTTTCATTTCAAAACAATCCATTCTTTGTAGAAGACCTTGTCTCTGACAAACCTTCATCATCAAGTATACCAATTTTCGATCAACCCTTATCTCCCATCATGTCTAGAGAAAGGTGAGAAAGAGAAACTACTAAACATGATACTTATGATAATATCAGCACCCATGCTAATGACAGTGATTCCTCATCTAGCGAGTCTGAAGCTTCCAAAGCTACAAAAGCTGCTATACATAGGTGTCAAAATGATAAAGATCTCTGAAAAATGATGAAGATTATCGTGGCTAGAGAAAAAGAAGGGCATTTTCTAGAGCTAGCTAAACAAGACGCTAAACTTCCAACTAATTATAACATTGAAACCCTTATCACTAAAGAGGAAGAAACACCACTAGCATTAGTAAACAAATAATTACAAGCATTACAAATTGAAATAAAAGAAATAAAAAACAAGGATAAATCATCAAAGCAATATTCTTTGGACACGATATGTCTGTTCCCATTTGAAAAAAACCTTTACATGCCTCCATTTCCTTCAAGAGTGGAGATTCCTAATTTTTACAAATATGAAGGAAATGCAGATCCTCAAGACCATGTCAAAGAATTTTGTGCTTTATGTATGGAGTTCATGCACAAACAAACATATCTCATGTGCCTTTTCCCGAGGAGTTTAGGAGGACAAGCTATGGAATGGTTTTCAAGCCTACCTATAGGAATTAAATCTTTTGAGGAATTATTCAAATTGTTTCTCCAACAATACTCTTATAACATTCTTCATCCAGTCACTATGATCGAGCTTTGCAATACCAAACAGAAAATAGGAGAACCTTTTCTCACTTTTCTTCAATGTTGGAGAAAGATGTTCTCTAGATATTCATAGCCTATTTTAGATTCTAAGAAGATGGACATTTTTGTCAATAACCTGATCCCTGAATTGAAATACAATATCCAAATGCAAGTGTACCCTTCATTCAAAAAAATGGTAGATAGTGCTCTCAAAATGGAAGATGTGCTTATAAAGAAAGGAGACATATCACTTTGGAAAGAAACACAACAAAGCTTTGGTTCCAAAGAAAAAAACAAATACTGGAAATACGGAAAAGATAACAACAAAAATGTTGTTAATGATGGAGTGGTAGACACTGCTAAACCAAAACCCACAATATTTAATCTGGCTAGCAGCACACAAGCCCTCAAAGAGGCTGAAAATATGGCAGAGAACCCTCCAAATAAATTGAAAGAGTGGTTTAAAGAGAAGCCTTGGCTTTCAAAGCCTAAACCTGATTTCACTCCTTTGGAAGAATCGTATGAATCAGCTCTTAAGACTCTATTGGAAAATGATTTGATCACATTTCCTGACAACTCTAAACCATATGATCCATAAATTAAACCCAAATGGTGGAGGGAAAATGAATACTATGAATACCATCAAAACAAGGGTCATACAACAAACAACTGCACGAAACTCAAACATGAGATTCAAGACCTCATTGATGGTGGCAAAATTATTGATGGAAATCACACGACTAATGATGATCATAAAGCTTTCAAAGATCCTTTACCTTCTTATGAACAAGGAGAATCCTCTAAATCCAAGGGAGGCATAAAAGTCAATTACACCTATGCCAACAATGACCATGTGATCAAAATGATTGAATCTTCATAATCTAAGCATTGCAATGTGATCATAATCAAAGATAAGCAACATAAAATGCAAACTGCAAATGCTATAACACATGCTCAAAAGAAGGTTACTCTAAAAGGATCTAGTTCCTCAACTCTTGATCAAACAAAATCAAACCTACCAACTTCTTCAAATAGACAACTAGATACAATCACACCTAAATCTAAACAATAGGTTTCATCATCCTCTCCTGGTTATAGCATTGTTGAACAATTGAAATGAACTACCACTCAAATCTCCATTTTTGAACTGCTTAAGATCTCTTCTGCTCATAGAGAGATCTTGGACAAAGCTTTTCTCACTACTAATGTCCCTAAAGATTTAGATGTAGATTGGTTTTGATCTATGGTGGGTCACTTGACTTTGTCTCATTACCTCACCTTCTCTGAAGAAGATGACAATTCATTGAATCACCCGCATAACCAACCATTACACATCAAAGCTATGATCCATAAAAACCAAGTCAAATGTGTTTTGATAGATGGAGGCATTGGGTTGAATATTTGTACCTACAATCTACTGACACAGCTGGGATTTTCTGAACAATGTCATTGATTCAACAAATAAAATAACAATCAAAGCTTTTGATGAAGAAGAGAGAACCTCTAAAGGTCTGGTGTTATTGCCAATCAGGGTAGGACCTATGGAGAGATATGTTATTTTTTAGGTTCTTAACCTTCCTCTTTCATACAACATCTTGTTGGACAAGTCACATATTCACGAAATGCAAGCAGTACCATCTACATACCATCATTGTTTGAAATTTCCTTATAATGGAGTTGAAGTCAATATTCCAGATGATACAGTTACACATGTAGTGCATTAAAATAGTGTACTGATACCTTTGTTCCTCATAATAGAGCAACCTCTGTAGTTGAAAGTTCAGAAACTTTGATGAAAGAAAAGAAATTGAAAATCATAGGTACTAGCATGGATGGATACAAGATAGAACCTGTACTTTCACTAATGTCTCTTCCTCCATCGCCAAGACAGTCTAGGAAACCATCAGAGGCTATGAAGCCACAAACTTCAACTCCAAATGTCATTTATGATGGTATTTTTGTATAGTCCTCTACTTCCCTTGTAGATGAAATGGAAGAAGAGGCTATTCTCAAATGGATTTTCAAAGAAGATAGTGAAAACAAAGAATTCCAACACTGTGAGATTCCCCCTGAACAATATGGTCTAGGCTATAAGATGATTCAACACATGGGATATTCAGGTACAGGTCCTCTGGGCAAGCATCAAGAAGGTATTGTTGAACCTATTCAACTACAAACTAAGTCTACAAATGACAAGGTTGGACTTGGATACCATTTAGATGAGTTATTTGATAGAAAACATACTTCTCATCATCAATCTAAGTGGAGGAAAAATATACTACCTTCAACGTCATAGGAAGTAAATATTCAACAAACTCAGGAAGAGTATGAAAAAGAACAAGAAGAACTAGTAATTAAGAGAGAAGAAGCAACGTGTAATCAAGTTCTAACTATATCAGTAGTGACATTACAAGAAGTAGAAATCCCAAAAGATATGAGAGAAGAAATGGAAAGAATTAAAGAATTGTTTGTACCACTGAACATTTCGGTTACAAACACAGGGAGAATGCAAGTAGATGATTCAAAAACTAACTTGAATGAGTATGAATGGGGTCCTGAGCCTTTGTTAGATTCATCTACTAAAGAAACTTCTGAAGAACTTGGTGATGTCATAGATGAAGCACAAGAGATAGTGCACTTAAAACTACAAAAGGAAATAGAGCAAATCAGACTAAAAAGACAAGAATACTATGAACAACTGCTGAAAGAACAAAGAGCATAAGAAAATTCTTCACTTACTATATCTCCCTTTAATGAGATAGATCAAATTAGATATGGAACTACAAATGAAGAATTGGAGGCTACAGAAGCAAGATCGGTCATTAGTCTAGAGGAATTTGAATGGAAATGATGACAGAGACTAATAGAGTCATCAAGGTTATCCCAATAGGTATGTCAACTACAAGTGGTCATTGAACCAAATCATGAAGGAACTTGCAGCATGAAAGATGTAGATACTGATATTATACATGCTTTCACTAAGACACTTGAAGAAAAGTCAGAGGCTTCATCTTCTGACTCTGATCACTCTGAAATAAGATCTATTTTTGACATTATTCGACACCAAACTATGACTACTTCGTCATGAATGTTGAAACTCTATCTGCTGAACCTGTTACTGTCAAACCATGATATGTAGTCTAGTCTGAAGTAGATGACGATGCTAGTGGTAGGTTTGTTGGGTCAGGTTCCCTAGATACTAATGTAAACTTTGATAATCATGTTATAACTCTTCCTGGTCTCGAGACGCTTATGCAAGGTAGTCTTATAGAACTTGACTTGTCAGTCCAAGGTTGTGATGACAATACCATGAATTCCCTTGAACCTGTTAAATCTTTATCCCTGGTACATCTTGAGCTTATTGACTGTACTCTACAAGATCAACCCTTGAATATACCTACCTTTTCCAATGACTATAAATTAGCCTATTATCTTAATGCAGTTGAACAAAGTGAGAATGTGACAACAACAAATGTCAAGTATTTTAGTCACAAAAACCAAAAAAAGAAAAATAAAAGTTTTGATGGCAAAAACCACACCGTGGCGGTGTCAGAATTAAAAATAGTAAAAATAAAGGACGTACCTAATGGTGAAAACCTCTCAGGGGCGCCTGAAGGTGATATACTTGACATTTTTTCTGATCACTTTCAAGAGCGATCATCAGTGCTAATTGAAACTACATAGCCATTAAACATTAGAATAGAAGAATCTCAACACACCATACATGTAGCTCAATCCTTGTCAGCTGAAGAACTGAAGAATTTATTGATTTCTTCACAAAAAAGAAGATCAATTTCGCATGGACATATGTTTTTTATGTCGGGTCTGGATCCTAACCTCATAATGTATCATCTCTCTATCACTCCTGGAGTTAAACCTGTTAAGCAAAAAATCCAAAAAATGGATCCTCATGTTGCATTACTTGTTAAGGTTGAGTTACAAAAATTACTAAAAGTTGGATTCATCAGAGCAATTGATTATGCCGACTGGATATCTAATATTGTACCTATTTCCAAACCTGACAAATTAATACATGTTTGCACAGATTTCAAAGATTTAAACAAAGCTTGTCGAAAGGATGATTTTCCACTGCCCAGCATAGACATGATCATGGACATGACTGATGGCTATGAAATGTACTTTTTAATGGATGGTTTTTTTGGATACAATCATATCAAAATTGCACCTAAGGATCAAGAGAAAATAACATTCAACTGCGCATGGGGAACCTTATGCTGCAATGTAATGCCCTTCGGCTTAAAGAATGTAGGTGCTACTTATCAAAGAGCTGTAACAATAATTTTTCATGACAAGATGCAAAAAAACATGGAGGACTATGTTGATGATACTCTAGTCAAATCTATAAAAAAATCAACACATCTATTATAACTAGGTCCAATATTAGACAGGATGGAAAAATTCAAATTCAAATTGAATCCCAAGAAATGTGCATTTGGGGTTACATCTGGTAAGCTCCTAGGATATATATTTTCAGCAAAAGGAATTGAAGTGGATCCAAAAAAATTTAAGGCTATCACAGAAATGCCACCTCCAAATAATGTCAGTCAAATGAGAAGTTTACAAGGGCGACTCCAATCAATAAGACACTTTATTTCTCAGCTAGCAGATAAGGTTCAACCATTCACAAAGGCATTATGGAAAGGAGTCACATATAACTAGAATGAAGATTATGAACAACATCTAAATAAAATCAAGGAATATCTTTCTAATCCACCTATATTGATGCCACCAATTCAAGGCAAACCCTTGATTCTCTATATATCAGCTACTGATACATCACTCAAGGAACTTTTGGCACAATAGGATAAGAATAAAAAGGAAAGAGCTATATACTATATCAGCAGGACCTTAGTGTCCTATGAGATGAACTATACCATCATAGAAAAATCTTGTTTGGCATTGGTCTTTGCATCACAGAAATTAAGACACTACATGCTAGCATATTCTATCAAATTAGTGGCTAAGATTGATCCGCTCAAATATCTTCTCAACAAAGAAACGCTTACAGGGAGATTGGTTAAATGGGTCATGATTCTTATAGAATTTGATATTGAATATATAGAATGCAAAGCTATCAAAGGATAGGCCATTGTAGATCAACTTGTTGATACTCCGCTTGAAGATAATCAACCTTTGCACATAGAATTTCCGGATGAATCCATCATGCACCTTACTCAATGATCTTGGAAAATATTCTTTGATGGGTCTTTCACTCAACAAAGTTTTGGTGCTGGAATACTTTTTATCACTCAAAGATATTCAATCCCAAAGGCTTACAAGATTCTCTTTCCTTGCACAAACAATATTGCAAAATATGAAGCTTTGGTAAATGGAATCAAGTTAGCTATTGAATAGAAGGTTGTTGAGATACACATCTATGGAGAATCTTAGCTGATTATCAACCCAATTAATGATATATATCAGACTCGGGATGAGAAACTAATGCCCAATGTTGGTTAACAGATTTGCCTTCCCTTATTAATATATAAATTTCTTTAAAATGATGACTAGTGCATACCCTTTGTGAAAAGAAAATGAACCAACAATTGGGTGAACTGTGTTTTGGTTAACCTTTTGCATAAGAGTGCAGCTCCTCATAAAATATTCAGTAAATTTTTTATGTAGACATCTCCGAAAGAAGCACACTTTTTACCAGAAAGTGAGAAAGGTTTTCACATTCATTTGTCAACATATAAATAATGCTACAAGATGTTTATCAATAGATATAAATCTCACACTTTTATTTCTGCACATATCCATTCAATACAAAGAAAAAAACTTATTTCACCAAGTGTGCTCAATGCAACATAAATGCTGATCGATACTCACTCATGCCTCATAGGACAAGGGGGATTAGAACCATTTAAATGACAATGTAGCACTTTCTTTTGAAATCAATGAATTCATAAACTTATAAAGAAATGAAAATGAAACAAGATATTTTGCACACAAGCATACATCCCAACAGAGACTGCTTTATCATTCAAACACATAGAATTGAAGATCATACAGAAATATATCATTCCATTCATGTACCAGAAAATCTCTACACTAAAATTCAAGAAAAATTAAGTTTGTTCCTCCAAATTAAAGTTTTTTTGGATCTTAAACAAATCTTGCTTAATTACATTTACAGCCTCCAGGCCAATAGTTCTTTTGAAAAATAACCCTAAACTTTTAAACTCTACCCTAGAGTTAAAAGAAACTGTTTGTTTTGAATTGAATAAAACTTTAATTGAACAAAGGCCATAAATAGGATGACAACTCATCCATAAGATGATCAAGACTCCATCATTGAAGAGGAAGTACTTGTCCTACTTCACCACAATACCACACACAATTCGCCATTCCAGATGTGCGGTTGATAAATTCAGGATAACCTAATAGTGCAGGAGTCCAATGTGTAGAATGTGTTGCTTTGAAACTTCTTTGTCCATGTTCACCTGCATAACGTTTGCTTTATGTGCTTCCAAGTGATCAAAGTAGACGTTAGCATCGATTCTATCTTTGCCACTATAGAAAAATCCTTTGTGGTCAGAGACTTTGTCTTTAACAAGCTGCACTCTTTCTTTGAAAATTTTGGCCATATATGCTGCAAGTTCAATTATTTGTCCATCCTCCTTCAAGAATTGTATATCAATGCATTTTAGATTCTTCTACATCATATCGATCAGTTCATTTAATCCTTTTAGTAATTTGGCAGATTCTTCATGTCCTTGCTTAATAATAGAATTTCTCCATTCAACATTCTTCTTTGACACATACAACACATTATCATCCAAGTTTTCTACTGGCTTCTCAGTTAGAAATTTCATAATGCCAAACTTTTGGATATCATTCATCTATTCAAAGATTGCTACTCATTTGGTTCTTTCTTTTTCCCATGCAATAGCTTCTAGTTCTAACTCTTTGCTCATAGTTATGGTGTTGTTATATACCTTGACCAGGCTAGAAATGTAGTCCATACCCTACTGCACTATAGAATCAAGCCACTCATCAAATACTTCAGCTATCATGTAGCTTCTCTAGACTTGATCTAACAGTTTGTGATTCACTGGTGACTTGGTATCAAAGAACAATGTCATCTGTGTCAGTGATTGAGGACCTGGGTGATGTATGGCCTTGTTATACTCTACCATCTGGGTGACAACCTATTTCAGCTCCTATTTGTGTTTTCATCTTTCTAAGTCCTTGATATCATTCTCTTCGTGGAGGATTCTAAATGTTTAGCATCTACAACCCTTGATGCAACTCCCAGGTCAATCTTATCAACCATAAAATCACTCTTTTTGGCTTTTCTAGATCTCTATCTGAGATGGGCTTAGCTATTTTCACTACCCAATGACCTATTTCATCATCAACTTCCATCATTGCCTATGTTTTGAGCTTCTTGGGTTTAAATATTTTCCCAAGGCATTTACTCGCCATATCCTCCATGGGGATTGTAATAGGAACAATGTGGCATTTCTTCCCAATTGAAGCTCCAAGCCATCGAGAAGTACTAGAAGTCTTTTTGGGTGGAGGTGTTTGATCATCTAGTGGGTTGACAATAGTCATAGTGTTCATTGGATTTGGATCCTCTTTGGTTTCCTTCTCTGTATCCACATCCTGCATTGTCGGGTTATTCAATACTTGTTGGTCCATTGTCACCTGAGTTTCTTCATTTGATTCTAAATCCACAACAATTTTATTTGCCACTGGTTCTCTATTCTTCTTTCTTCTCCTTAAACAAGTAACGCGGACTACTGAAGAACTCAATGGGGATCTCTTTTATCTTCTGGCTTGAACCTCTTCAACCTTAAGTCTTGTGTCACCTGCAACATCAACAATTTTGTTAGAGGAGGAAGTAGGAATCTGTGTTGTAGCAAGTGGACCAACTGTTAATTCATTAGGAGTGATGATCGACTCCTTTCTAAATTTTTGGTACCTTAGCCACTTCTCCATTCTTCTTATGGCATTGAAGGACTTGGCTTGAATTGTTTTCTCTTCTCTTCTATTCTAGTCAATTTCAAGATTAGGTTTCCCTTAAACCCTCTCACTAAATTTGGGGTCTAATACATCTTCCCCTTCTTCTTCTTGTACTCCAGACAAATTAATGGGCAGCTTCATGGTAATAACTTGTTGTAAAGTGAATCTTGACCATACTATCCTCCTCACTTCAAATTCACCACAACAATTTCCCCAGTAATATTCTAACTAAGGTTCATGGAAGAAATGGTCATCAACATTTATATTTTCAACAACATATCCCCTGCTATCAAACTTTTGCTTGGCAATGTAGGGCTGAAAATTCATTTTCTTGAACTCTAATTCTAAATTTAAGGCATCAGACATAGATTTACAACTATAGTATCAAAGTTCAATCAGGAAAGCAACCTCAGATTTATCCTTTATTCCTAACTTTTTGTCAATATGAGCTAACTGTCTACTTACTTCAATAATCACATAACTATCAAAAACATACCTAGGCAATTTGAATGATTCACCTTCAAAACCTCCCACTCAAATATAAGTAAATCTAGGAAACTGAATGAAATAGCTTCCATATATGCTAATCAGCTCCATGGCCTCGGCTGACATTCTTTTATTAATGTCTCCTTGCAACTCAAAGGCAAGCCTTCCTACAAAAACATCATTCCATCTAGTGAAATTTTCTGCATGTTTTCGTTATTGCAGGTAAGGGTAATAATCATAAACTTTCATGCCATCTAACCAAGGCTCATTATGCAACCCTTGCCATTCTCTGGTATAGGCCAATATATAGAATAAATATAAAGACATGTAAAGCTGGACATTCCAACAAAGTTGCTCAAACCCTCATGGAACCTTTCAGCAATCACCTGAGCCCAGTCAAGATACTTCTCACCAACTAACAACAATTGGATATAAAAGTACATCCAATATTCCCAATATAAAGAGTGTGAATTCCTTTTAAGTTTATTTAATAATATGACAATATCTCGCATTTTTGTGATAAAATTCTCTTTGGTAAGGGGCTTAGGTAACTAGGACCCCCATTTCTAAACCTTCAGAAGCCAATTCCTTGCAATGATGCTTCTATATATTCTTTTCTTCTCAGAGAACAATGCATATGAGGTTCCAATTGACCAGTATTCATATGGCTCTTTATGTGGGATTCCCATTGCTGCCATCACCATTTCTCTGTTGATTTCAACTAAAAGTTTACCACTACTAGTCCTAATGCACCTGCTATTAGCGTCATATATGTTCATACATGCTATTACTAATTATGGGCAAGGAGCAACAGTTGGGAAAGCAACAACTTCAATTAAGCCGCTCCTAACTATCCTCTCCATCATTCAATCAGCCCCATGGTTTCTAGCTCTCTCTAAAAATTCTCCTATGTTTGCTTGGGCCAAATAAGTATCACCCATCTCTGGAAGTATACTGACCAAGTACGATGTGTGACCAAGTTTTGGGAGAGTTGGCCTCATAATGGCCACTTTTACATTAATCAAATAGTTCCTAAGCAGAACAAAATTTAACTCCAAAACAAAGAATTTTCCTACACTGACTTTCTGAGCTAGGAATATACTGGAGGAAAATTATCAAACTCACCTACTACCACCATCAATTTTGTGAAACCCTTGAAAGTATGGAGTTGAAATTACCTTTGGCTTCATTCACTCCTCCAACAACAACAACTAACACTTTCACAATTTTGAGAATTCACATGTTAGGAAGCGAAAAAATGAGCAATAACTACACACGCCTCATAATGATTCATCCGAATGTGTGAGATAACTAATGATTTGATAGGAACCTGAAAAATTTCTTAATTAAACAAAACTCCACACAAACAGTATGCATTTTTATGATTTCTTTCTATAATTAAAATTTTTAATTACAAGATACCCAGAATATTCCTTTTGTTGCACCACCTTTTGTGTTATAAATGTCCTTGGGGCCAAGTTAAAATGAACCTTTGAACTTTGAACCAACAAAGTTCAATGGTTCAAGTTCAATCTTAAGAAAACAAGGGAGATCGCAACTTGCGGCTTAACACAACACTGGGAACGAGCAAAGACTTTTTCACAAACATAAAGGAAAACATTGAACCTTGAACCTTGAACCGCTTTTGGAATGGTTCAAGAGTTCAAGTTAAAGGCAGACTTTACATAATCATGCTCGCTCGTTTAAAAACATAACAAAGTTGCGACCCATACAAAAGGTGTTGGTTGAAATTTGAACCTTGAACCTCTATGTAGGTTCAACCGATGCGTTCATTGAGGCAGAAAAGGTGAAACATAAGGAACAAAAAGTAGATCAAACCAAAAGAGAGAGGAAATTAAATACACATTATTAGTATTTTTTTTAAAATGAATAATGGGGTAACATCGGCTCTGACTAGGGACTAGGACTAGGAAGGACTAGGAAAATAACTTAGGGTCTCTGGTTTTGCATGCAAGAGGAGAAAAACAAAGGTCCAAGCACAACAAACACATAATAAAGAAAAAACAATAGCCAAACAACAAAAACTTATGTACAAGGCATAACGAAATCTATTTACAACTTATACAACTTCAAATCTTGCCCATTATAGGACAAGGGCAATGAAACTCCATTAGGATATTCAATTTTGAATGAGTTAGGACCCAATACCTACATGATCGTGAGTGGTCCTTTCCACAGAGAATCAAACTTCTTATGAGCTCCCTTTGGTTCTCTGCATTTGTCCCACAACAAGACTTGATCTCCCAGCATGAACTGTTGTGGTCTGGCTCTGTGATGAAATTTTTTCTTAACCCTTGCCTGATGAGTAGTGATATCATCTACCAATTCTTGTCTCTCCTCTTCAATTTTGGAAAGGTACATGATTCTCTTTCCCAAGGCACTTTGAAAGAATTCATCTTCTATTACCTTTTGCAACCTAGCAGATGATAGTTCTAGAGGAAAAGACAGTTGAGCTTCAACTCCATATAAAAATTCAAATGGTGTCATACCTATGGCCATTTTGGGTGAAGTCCTATCTGCCCATAGTGCTTCATATAATTTTTTATGCCAATATTTTGTATTCTTAGCCACCAACTTTCGCATTATAGAAATCAGATTCTTATTGTTAGATTTGACCTGGCCATTTCCTTGTGGATAGTAATCTGAAGAATGAGATAAGTAAATTCCATGATCATAAAAAACAAGTTGAGTTCTTCGGAGGAAAAATTTGAGGCATTATCGGTCACAATTTTCTGGGGTACACCAAATCTAGTCAAGATATTTTCTTTCAAGAAAGTATAAACAATTTCTGAAGTAGTCTTCTTGACAGGAACTCCTACCCACTTTGTAAAATAATTTGTAGCTGTGAGGATATGAGTATGACCAGAACTTGATGGAGGATTCAATGGGCCAATAAAATCTAATCCCCACTTCTTGAAGGGTTCATCTATGATTACTGGCCTTAATGGTAATGCAGCCAATTGAGGTCTTCCGGAGAATAACTTGCATTTCTCATAGCTAGAAACCCATTTATATTCATCTTTAAACATTCCTAGCCATTAGTAACCACTCCTGAGGATCTCGAAAGCTGTTACAATGGATGAATAGTATCCTCCACATGCCTCATTAAGAAAAAATTGTAAAAGTTTCTCCTATTGTTCTTTATCAACACACCTTAAAAATGACCCATCCAAGCCTTTTTTGTATAAGATGTCATCTACAATCACATATTTAGCTGCCTTCAACCTTAAATTTCTCTTTTCTTTTGTAGTTAAATGCTCAGGGCATTCTCCATAAGTCAAGTAATGAGCCACATCAGTGAACCACTCATCTTGCAAGCTCACAAATAAAGTTAGTGGGAGTTTGTCTTCTTCTTCCTTGTTTTCAGATATAAAGCGACATAATCCTTGCCCCCGAACTAACTTGGTCAGTCGAATTTCTAGATCAAACTCCTAAACCTTTGAAACACAAGTGGCTCTATTATTCATTCCTACCTCTTCCTAAGTCAAGATACTTTCCACTGTAGGATTTGGTACAAAGACAATTGAATGGGAATGCAAAACATAATACCTGAAATGCTTTGCGACTTTAACAATTTCAATGGCCTGCTTCTCTACTAATGATTTAATCAATTCATCCTTTTTGAGCAGAATACTCATGAAGGCAATAGGGACTTCTTCATTCAGTTTATTCTTTTGCAGAAGAATACCAGACATTGTATGTTCTGAAGCATAACAATACATGATAAAATATTTCTTAAAATCAGGATTTATTATTGTTGGAGCATGGGCAATTGCTTCTTTTACCTCCTCAAAGGCTCCTTTTTTTTCTTCCTTCCATTTGAAAACTTTCTTCTCACTCATCATTCCTATAATATGTTTGGTGATTTTAGCAAAGTCTGGCACAAACCTCCTGAGGAAACTCACTTGACCAAAGAATTATTTGACCCCACTTTTGTCTGATGGTAGACTTAACTGCTGAATGAATTTTACCTGATCAGGATTTATCTTGGTACCATCCTAAGAAACTATATGCCCTAATAGCTTTCCCTCTGTAACACATAAAACTGACTTCTTTGGGTTGAGAGAAATACCATGGTCTCTGCATCTTTGTAGTACTACCTCAAAATCTCTTAGGTGATTTTTCCTTTTTTTAGAGAAAATTGTCAAATAATCAAGATAGATAACTATAGTCTTACCAATGAGGTGACCAAATGAGAGGTTCATCACCATTTTAAAATTTGCTCCCGCATTTATTAGGCCGAAAGGCATTCGGTTGTAGGCAAAGATTTCCCAAGGTGTTGTGAAGGTCATTTTATGCTGGTCTTCTTTGGCTACACTTATCTAGTTATAACCAGAGAAACCATCAAGCATTGACATCATCTTTGATGCAGCAATAGTTTGGAGGATGTGATCCATCACTGGCAATGGGTAATTGTCTTCTAAACTGACCTGATTCAAGTTTCGAAAATCCACATAGATCCTTATTTCTCCATTCTTCTTGCGAACCGGAATGATATTGGCCACCCATGTAGAATGATGAATAGAATAGATGATCCTTGCCTAAAGCATCTTATCTATTTCTTTGAAAATAGCATCTGCAACCTTGGGATTATAATTTATTATTTTTGTCTAAAAGGAGCTACTCTGGGCTTGAGGGAAATATGATGTTAAAATTGACCATTTCTGAAGTCTTTCAAATCCTCATAAGACCAAGCAAAAACATCTAAATACTTTTGTAGCAATTTAACAAATAAATGCCTTTCTTTAGGACTGCAACACCTCCCTAAATTTACCATCTTTGGGTTATTTTCATCAACTAAATTAATCTTTTCATATTCTCCTGATGTGTTAGGGGTTTGAGAAACATTTTCTTTAACATACTTGTCATTGCTATCAAAGAGGCATTCTAAAGATACAAGGCCTTTTGGAATTCGATTTCCCTTCAGCTGAAAAAACTTCCTTTTTAAAACCTCCCCTAGTATCTAGACAGAATTCATTACATTCATTCTCTGAACCTTCGAAGAAAGAAGAGGCAAAAATTTCAACATTTTGCAAGAATTCATTGATGTGTTTATCATTTCCAAACACTTGCCAAAAATTTGAATTGTCAGGAACATTAGGATGATATACAACTTCAATCCTATAAACATCTGCACCAAATTTAGGATGTGGGAGCAATAAAGATACTGACACCTCTAAAGAATCTGCCCAAGAATTTTGATCTCTAGGAATAGTTTCAATTAAAAAGGCATCAAAATATTCAATATCATCCCAAACTCGATTTCTATAATGTCTGAGCCTTTCATTCTTTACCGAGAAGAGACCTTGAACTTGTTTAATAATCAATTATGCATCACCTTTGGCACACAACAACTTAATTCCCCTTTTTCTAGCTTGCTCTATTCCTAGCAATAATGCCTCATATTTTGTGGTGTTATTTGTATTCTTAAATTCCAGTTTGAAAGAAAATAGAATCTTTTCACCTTGTGGGGAAATAAGCACCACTCTAGCACCGAAACCAATCGATGCATAGCTACCATCAAATTCCATCTCCCACAAGCCTACAATAAGATCCACTACATCTTTTGGTGTACCTTTCTTATCATCTGAGAAGAGCAAGTAATTACCAAAATCACATTCATGATACAATATTTGAGATTTTGGGTCATCAAGGGGAAAAACAGTATATTTGGACTTTAGTTCATACTGAAGAGAAAAATTTTGTTTACCAATAGGAATTATTGCCTCAAACCAATCCATTTTAATTTCTCCTCCCCAATCCTTACAAAAGGTCCTACTTAACAACATTCCATAACTTGCAGGAATATCAACAACTAGAATAGTCAACTCCACTCTTTTGTTAGGATGTACTGCCAAAGCAACTTGTGCATCCTTGATTTGACCTAGTAAAGGAATTTGCTTTGAATATATCGAATAGTATTTACCAAATGTCTTAGTGAGTGAAAGGCCTAATGCTTTAGACACTATAGTAGGCATAATATTATCAGAGGCCCCATAATCAATAATGCAATTATTAAGTTTAAACCCATTAATAAATAAGTACACGTAGAATGGCTCAAGGTTTTGATCAGGTACCAATGGTGATTCAATTGGTTCATTAGCTAATGTCTTTAGAATAGTACTAGACAACTCTAGAGACTTATTATCCTTTTCATCCTGTGAAGACTCAAGGTTAATCAATGGTGTGTTGGAATATTGCAACTGAGAAGTTTCCCCTTGAACATATTTAATCAATTTCTCTAACTCTTTAGGGTTTAACCTAAGATATTTAGTGGGAGAGATTTAAATTTTTGATGCCTTGCAAAATTCAACAATATCAAAAGAGGAATTGAGATCAACACACTTCAACATTTGAACCTCTTGAAATTTTGAACCATTTTCTAAGTTTTGGTTCAAAGGTTCTTCACCTTCAGCTACAATTTTGGGATAGGTTGTGGTACCTAAATTTTTGGATTGACGCTAACCTCTAGTGAGGATGGCACAAGAAGGATCTCTAAGGGTCACCAATATATCACCTCCTTTGTCTGAATCTAGTTCATACTCTAGGAAGTGTATCCCAGAGTCACTAGGTTGCCCATGCACTTCTTCTTTTGGACCAAGTTCACTTATAGCCTCTCTTGTATTTATCATTTGTGCATACTGCACCATATTTGGACAATAATTACCATCATGATCATCAGTGAGATGAAAAAAACACATATTCCCCTTATGTGGTGGAGCTTCAATTGCTAGTCTTTGTTGAGCTGGAGGCAATTGTAAAGCTTTATTCCCAATTCCCATAGACTGATTTGTAATCCTCCTAGGTATGTCTTAATAAGGTTGTGGGTAAGATGTACTAGCCTTGGGTAACTATCTTTTGAGTGTTATAACATTATTCAGTAGTCTTTGAATTACAGGGTCTGAAGAGGTGGAGGGTTGTGAATTGGCTACTTGCACTTCCCTCTTCCATTTTCCTGCAATAACCAAGTCATCTTCTAACTCAACGGCAAGTGTTTTAACATCATTAAAAGTTGCAAATATTTGTCTAAAAATCAAGAAACTCATCTCTGAGGGCATAGAATTTATAAAAAAACATTTCAAATTATCATCTGAAGGTTTCTGATTTGCAAGAATTTTGTGAACAATTTTATCAAACCTAGCCATGAAATCTCTCATAGATTCAGGAATCTCTTTTTTTAATTTGGCTAACTGGGCCAAAAAAGAATGCTCATCTCTTTCTACTTTGAACCTAGCTTCAAATCCAATTTTCAAATCTTGCTATTTTATTATTACACTATTTGGAAAATGATAAAACCAATCTATTGCAACTTCAGTTAATGTTTGAACAAACAACCTTACTGTAACATCCTCATGCTGGACAACTATTATACCACATGCAACATTAAATGTATTCAAATGTTCATCAACTATGACCTTCCCATCATCACTAAATTTAGGCAAATGATCCCTTGCTCCTTTAGGTAGAGCATTCAAATTAAGACCAAGGTTCAATGGGCCTTTTGCGACCCCCAAGGATTGTTGGCTGCCATTGGAAGAATGATATTAAGAGGTATTGGGTTAATTACACTAGGTAGGGTAACACCATGCAAGGTTAAGACTTGACAAATGGAAGACACGGGGAATTAAGGGAATGGAGAAGGAGGCCTACTCCTTACCCGTCTCTTAGGTGAAAAGGATGGCTGAAAATTTAGATTTTGCAAGTCTTGAAAAATAGAATCAACTATTCCTTCACACCTCTGAGACCTAGTGTATCTTCTTGACTCCAGCTTGTTCACAATAAATTTTTTTTAATTGAACTGGATAGACTCCTAAAAGTTCAAAGGACAATTCTTTGTATCCTATAACCAGACAACCAATCTTATTATTCAACTCCCTAGCAGAGTCGCAAAAAATCTGCTGGTTAACAGATTTGCCTTCCCTTTTTAATATATAAATTTCTTTAAAATTGTAACTCATGCATACCCTTCGTGAAAAGAAAATGAACCAACAATTGGGTGAATTGAGTTTTGGTTAACCCTCTACATAAGAGTGCAACTCCTCGTAAATGTAGACATCTCAGAAAGAAGCACACTTTTTACCAGAAAGCAAGAAAGGTTTTCACATTCATTTATCAACACAAAAAGAATGCAACAAGATGTTTATCAATAGATGTAAAGCTCACATACTTTTATTTCTGCACATATCCATTCAATATAAAGAAAAAAACTTATTTCACCAAGTGTGCTCAATGCAACATAAATGTTGATCAATACTTGCTCATGCCTCATGGGACAAGGGGGATCAGAACCATTTAAATGACAATGTAGCACCTTTTTTTGAAATCAATGAATTCACAAACTTATTAAGAACTGAAAATGAAACAAGATATTTTAAACACAAGCATACATCCCAATAGAGACTGCTTTATCATTCAAACACAAATTTGAAGATCATATAGAAATATATCATTCCATTCATGTACCAGAAAATATCTACACTAAAATTCAATTAAAATTAAGTCTGTTCCTCCAAATCAAAGTTTTTCAAACCTTAAACAAAGCTTGCTTAATTACATTTATAGCCTCTAGGCCAATAGTTCTTTTGAAAAATAACCCTAAACTTTTAAACTCTACCCTAGAGTTAAAATAAACTATTTGTTTTGAACTCAATAAAACTTTAATAGAACAAAGGTTGTAAATAGGATGACAACTCATCCATAAGTCGATCAAGACTCCATCATGGAAGAGGAAGCTACTGACTTGTCCTGTTTTTTCGCAATACCGCACACATTTCGCCATTCCAGATGTGCGGTTGAGAAGTTTAGGTTAACCTGATAGTGCGAGACTCCAATGTGTAAAATGTGCTGCTACCAAACTTCTTTGTCCATGTTCACCTGCATAACTTTTACTTTATGCACTTCCAACTGATCAAAGAAGATTGTTAGTATCGATTCTATCCTTGCCACTTTAGAAAAGTCATCTGTGGTCAGATACTTTGTCTCTTTAACAAGTTGCACTCTTTCTTTGAAGATTTTGGCCATATCTACCACAGGTTCAATTGTTTATCCATCCTTGTTCAAGAGTTGTATATCGATGCATTTTAGACCCCTTTGTATTGTATCGATCAGTTCCTTTGATCCTTTTAGTAATTTGGCAAATTCTTCATGACCTTTCTTAATAATATAATTTCTCCATTCAACATTCTTCTTTGACACATACAACACATTGTCATCTAGGTTTTCTACTGGCTTCTTAGTTAGAAATTTCATAACACCAAACTTCTACACATCATTCATCTGTGCCAAGACTGCTACCCATTTGGTTCTTTCTTTTTCCCATGCAATAGCTTCCAGTTCTAACTCTTTGCTCACAATTATGGCATTGTCATATACCTTGACCAGGCTAGCAATGTATTTTGTACCCTGCTATACTATAGAATCAAGCCACTCATCAAATACTTTAGCTATCATACGGCTTCTTTGGACTTGATCTAACAATTTTTGATTCACTGGTGACTTGGGATCAAAGGACAATGTCATTTGTGTCAGCGGCTGAGGATTTGGGTGATGCATGGCATTGATATACTCTACCATTCGGGTGACAACCTATTTCAACTCATGTTTGTCCTTTTAATCTTTCCAGGTCATTGATATCATTATCTTCGTAGAGGATTCTAAATGTTTAGCATCTACAACCCTTGAATCAACTCCCAGGTCAATCTAATCAACCATAAAATCACTCCCTGTGGATTTTTCTAGATCTCTATTTGAGATGGGCTTAGCTATTTCCACTACCCAATGACCTATTTCATCATCAACTTCCTTCATTGCCTGTATTTTGAGCTTCTTTGGTTTAGATATTTTCCCAAGGCATTTACTCACCATATCCTCCATGAGGATTGCAATAGAAACAATATGGCATTTCTTCCCAATTGAAGCTCCAAGCCATCGAGAAGTAATAGAAGTCTCTTTGGGTGGAGGTGTTTGATCATCTGGTGGGTTGACAATAGTCATAGTGTTCATTGGATTTGGATCCTCTTCATGTTCCTTCTTTGTATCTACATCCTACACTAGAGGGTTATTCAATACTTGTTGATCCATCATAACCTGAGTTTCTTCACTTAATTCCAAATCCACAACAATTTGATTTGCCTCTAGTTCTTTGTTCTTCTTTTTGCTCCTTGAATGAGTAACATGAACTACTAAAGAACTCAATGGGGATCTCTTTGATCTTCTGGCTTGAACCTCTCCAACCTTAAGTCTTGTGTCACCTGCAACATCAATAATTTTGTTAGAAGAGGAAGTAGGAATCTGTGTTATAGCAAGTTGTCCAACTGTCAATTCATTACAAGTGATGATCGACTCCTTTCTAAATATTTGGTCCCTTAGCCACTTCTCCATTCTTCTTATGACATTGAAGGACTTGTCTTAAATTTTTTCCTCTTCTCTTCTATTCCAGTCAATTTCGGGAAAAGGTTGCCCTTGAACCCTCTCACTAAATTTGGTGTCTAATACATCTTCTGCTTCTTCTTCTTGTAATCCAAACACATTAATGGGTAGCTTCATGGTAATAACCTACTATAAAGTGAATCTTGACCATAATCTCCTCCTCACTTCAAATTCATCACATCAGTTTCCCCAGTATTCTTCTAACTGAGGTTCATGGAAGAAATGGTTATCAACATTCATATTTTCTACAACATATCCCCTTTTATCAAACTTTTGCCTAACAATGTAGGGCTGCAAATTCATTTTCTTCAACTCTAATTCTAAATTCAATGCATTAGACATAGATTTAAAACTATATTATCCAAGTTCAATCGAGAAAGAAACCTCGGATTTATCCTTCATTCATAAATTTTTGTCAATATGAGCTAATCGTCTGCTTACTTCAACAAGCACATAACTCTCAAAAGCATATCTGGACAATTTGAATGGTTCACCTTCAAAACCTCCCACTTGGATATAAGTAAATCTAGGAAACTGAATGAAATAGCTTCCATATATGCTAATCAGCGTCATGGCCTTGGCTGACATTCTTTTATTAATGTCTCCCTGCAGGTCAAAGGCAAGCCTTCCTACAAAGACATCATTCCATCTAGTGAAATTTTCTGTATGTTTCTATTGTTGCAGGTAAGGGTAATAATCATAAACTTTCATGTCATCTACCTAAGGCTCATTATGCAACCCTTGTCATTCTCTAGTACAGGCCAATAAATAGAATAAATATGAACACATGTAAAAGTTGGACATTCCAACAAAGTTGCTCAAACCCTCATGGAGCCTTTCAACAATCACATGGGCCCAATCGAGATACTTCTCGCTAGCTAACAACACCTAGATATTAAAGTACATCCAATCTTCCCAATAGAAAGAGTGTGAGTTCCCTTTAAGATTGTTTAACAATATGACAATATCTCACACTTCTGTGATGAAATGATCTCTGGTAAGGGGCTTAGGTAACCAGGACCCCCCTTTCTGAACCTTCATAATCCAATTCCTTGCAATGACGCTTCTATATGTTCTTTTCTTCTCAGTGAAGAATGCATATGAGGTTCCAATTGACCAGTATTCATATGGCTCTTTATGTGGGATTCCCATTTCTACCATCACCATTTCTCTATTGATTTCAACCAAAAGTTCACCACTACTAGTCCTAATGTACCTTCTATCAGCATCATATCTGTTCATACATGATATTACTACTTTTGGGCAAGGAGAAATAGTTGGGAAAGCAACAACTTCAATTAAGCCACTCCTAACTATCCTCTCCATCATTGAATCAGCCCTAGGGTTTCTAGCTCTCTCTAAAAAGTCTGCTTGGGCCAAAGAAGTATCACCCATCTCTCAAAGTATACTGACCAGGCACATTGTGTGGCCAAGTTTTGGGAGAGTTGGCCTCATAATGGCCACTTTTACATTAATCAAATAGTTCCTAGACATAACAAAATTTTACTCCAAAACAAAGAATTTTCCTACGCTAACTTTCTGAGCTAGGAATATAGTGGAGGAAAATTATCAAACTCACCTGTTATCACCATCAATTCTATGAAACCCTCAAAAGTATGGAGTTGAAATTACCTTCAGCATCGTTCGCTCCTCCAACAACAACAACTAACAGTTTCATAATTTTGAGAATTCACATGTTAGGAAGCGAAAAATGAGCAATATCTACACACGCCTCATATTGATTCATTTGAATGTGTGAGATAACCAATGATTTGATAGGAACCTGACAAATTTCTTAAATACACAACTCCACACAAATGACTTACATTTTTATGATTTATTTCTATAATTAGAATTTTAAATTACAAGATGCCCAGAATATTCCTTTTGTCATGCCGCCTTTTGTGTTATAAATGTCCTCGGGGCCAACTTAAAATGAACCTCTGAACTTTGAACCAACTAAATTCAATGGTTCAAGTTTAATCTTGAGAGAACAAGGGAACTCACAACTTGGAGCTTAACACAACACCGGGAACGAGCAAAGACTTTTTCACAAACATAAAGGAAAACATTGAGCCTTGAACCTTGAACCGCTTTTGGAATGGTTCAAGAGTTTAAGTTCAAGACTGACTTTACATAATCACGCTCACTTGTTTAATAACATAACAAACCCATGACCCATACAAAAGGCGTCGGTTGAACTTTGAACCTTGAACCTCTATGTAGGTTCAATCGACGAGTTCATTGAGGTAGTAAAGGTGAAACATAAGGAACAAAAAGACTAAAGGTAGATCAAACTGAAAGAGGGAAAGGAAATTAAATACACATTATTAGTATTTTAAAAAAAATAATAATAATGGGGTAACACCCTATATAAGAATGGTTGATGACCTTAAGAAATACTTTACCTTTGTATCATTTTACCAAATTCCTAGATCAGCAAACAGAGTAGCAGATGCTATGGATACCTTGGTGTCTATACCATAGCTACAAGAATCTGAGTTCCACTATGAATTCTTGGTGGAAGAGTTACATTATCCTATTAATGATTGCCCTAAGTCCTAGATGGTCTGTTCTATTATTGGACATGACTCATCTCGCTACAACCATATTTACTCTTACTTGTGTGACCAAATTATCGTTGCTAATCTTACCCGTAATGAGAAAAGAAACATTATTCGAAATGCTTCACGGTATTTCATCATCGCTAACAATTTGTATAGGCGAGGTTTGGATAGTACTTTGCTTAGGTGTCAAGAAACTGAAGAGTCCCAACTTGCATTATCTGAAGTGCATGAAGGTATTTGTGGATCTCATTCAAATGGTCTAACTTTAGCTCGAAAACTGCTAAGGGCTCGCTGCTACTGGCCAGATATGGAAAAAGATGCTATAAAATTTGCTAAAACTTGTGAGAAGTGTCAGCTACATGAAAATATCATACATGCTCCAGCAAGGGATCTAATACCCTTCATCACACATTGGTCATTTCAATAATGGGCGTTTGATCTCATTAGTCAAATCTATCAAGAATCATCTAATGGACACAAGTTTATCATAACTGCCACTGAGTACTTCATTAATTGGGTAGAAGCGGTTTTGCTAATCAAAGCAACCGGTAAACAAGTAGCTCTATTCATCCTTAACTATATCATCTACAAATATGGGATACCTTCTTCAATTGTGACTGACAATAGAGGGTTGTTCAAAAACAAAGATATAGATGAGCTCTATGAAAATTTTGAAATCAACCAGCATTGGTCATCCATATATTACCCTCAAAGTAATGGACAAGCTAAAGCATCTAACAAAATTTGCTAACTATTTTGCATAGAACGGTAAACAAATCTAGAAAGGATTGGCATCTGTAGCTCAATCCTGCACTATGGGCTTATAGAACAAGTATTAGAACACCTCCTGGGGATACACCTTTTTCTTTGGTTTATGGATCCGAAGTAGTCTTGCCTATTGAGGTGGAAATACCTTCTTTGAGAGTTTCTTTGCAAGATCTTATTACTGATGAAGACTATATAATATCTAGATTGCAAGAACTTGAGTTGCTGGATGAACATCGGCAAGTGGTGTTTGATCATCTGAGAGCCTACCAAAAGACAATTTCTAGAGGTTATAATAAGAAAGTTCGACAAAGAGAATTTCAGGTTGGTGACCTTCTTTTGAGAGAGAATCCTAAAAAATCAACAGTTTTGAGACAACAAAGGGAAGTTTGAACCCAACTAGCTGGCTCCCTACATCGCTACTGCAGTCCTTGCCTCTAGTGCTTATCAACTCTCAACACTGGAAGGATAACACCTCCATGAACTGATCAACACCATCCACTTAAAAAAATTCTTCACTTAGTATTCTCTAGTCTAGCAACCTGTACAATCAAAAATAAAATAAAAAAATAAATCCTAAAAAAAAAATAATTAAAAAAAAAGAGAGAGAAAATGACTTGGTGTAAACCTGGTAAACATGCACCTTGGTTAAAAAAAAAAACATGATTGTTGCCAAGCAGGTGAAAACCTGGTAAACAGGCACCTCTTGTATTCAAGCGCTTCATCTATCAATGCAAATTTGGCATTTCCTATTTTCATCTCTGCTTTCCTCTATTTTTGCTTTCACTTGTACATATCTTTTGGTCTCTTTTGTGACATCAAGTTCTTTTGGAACCCTCATGGCTTGAAACTGATCAATGTCCTAATCTTAGGGTAATCAATTGATCAATTTACATGTCCTAAGAAGTATCAACCAAGTCATCTTTCTATCGGTAGTACTAGGTCATCCAATCCGAGTTAGTCATCCATCTCCAAACTACTGAAGAGTTTTATCACTAAGTAAACAAGCAAAACAAGACTACTGAAAACAATCTTTAAATTGTTTGAGATATGATTGAAATTTTCTTTGTGTGTTGTCTTTTACATTGGTTTTTGATTATTATTCCCTCTGAGTAACTCGAGGAAGTCTATTTTGACTAAGAGGAGCAAGACTTGTAGGAATGATTCTGATGATCTGGAAACATCTAATCAGCTGGATGTCTATGATAAGTTCCTTCACATCAAGGTGAAATCACCACACATACCTTGGCTCCACTTATTTGTATGCTATAGGGAGGTTGGAGTCATTTTCTTTGTCTGTTTTGAGGGAATTTCTTTAATGTGCAATCTGGATGCATGCGTAATCTATCTAAGGATATGAATGATAAAAGGGTCATTGCGAACAAGATAATCAATATTGCATATGAAAAGGAAGGAACTCTATTATTCTTGTTGTGTTTGTAAAATGCTCAGTGATGAAAATTAAGCATACCAAATCCAATGACTATATTTAGGTTGCATTCATTTTAAAATTTATGCATTTCAAGTGATTTCAGCATGATAACAATAATCTCTTTATCTTTTGAATGAGAGTCTGAAGTAATCATCATTTCTCAGCTAAGTGGTCTCTTTTTCATCATTATTTCTCCGATCAAGTACTTGTATATTGAGATGTTAGTTGCATACATGAACATCTTATATAGATCCATACATTTGATTATATATTTATTTTCATTCATATTATTCCATGAAAATAAATATTTGCATTACTCATTACTCATTTTCACCATTTATTTCCATAGGAAAAGAAATTAAAAAAAACATCCATACACATCTCCATTGCATACATCCATATTGAAATGATATGCATACATATAGAATAAAGCATATAGAAAGACATCTCATAATCAATCAACACAAGTACGATGAAATCAAATCAAGAGCTTTTATATCTCATCATAATCTTAGTGTCTAAGAGTACAAATGATATCAACTATCAAATACAATATCTCATCGAAGCAAGAATCATATAGGCTACAAAAAATGGGGTATATAACAAAATCTAGGAGATATAATAAATCTATCTCTCTGCCTCTCCCTCATCTCTAGGTGGAGGAGGTGGTGCCTATTGATCAACGTCCTGTCTAGGTGCCCTAGCTCCCTCAAATAGAGCCATATACTGAGAATACAGAACAACACACTATAAGCTGCAATGTAATAAGCTGCACGGCTCATCTGATGCAAAATCTCTCACTGAAGATCATCTCGCTCTGCTCTCACCTCTGCAAGTTGTCGGTCTCTCTTTGCAAGCTGCATCTATGCCACTATCAACTATGACTGAAAACCTATCAACCTCATCCTCAAAGACTGTACTACATCTGGTACTACCTGCTCACTCCCAACAAACCCCTCTCTACCTCCCTGCTCATCTCTTCACTACCTAACCTACCTAGGAGCCCCTCTCTCCTCCTCACCTCCAACCTCTACTACCCTAGAACCACTAGCCTCAGCCCCAATAGCTCCTAAGGATCCACCCTCCCCTCTTTTTCACTCTCAACCTCTCATTGCTGCCCTATTGCTACTAGCACCAAGATCACCTCCTTCCCATCTAGGTACATTCACGCTTTGTCCCTGTACCTACCCTCATCCATGTACCTGACCTAGTACCTGTGCATGTGTCAACCCATCATCCTCAACCTCCTCTATAAGAGGTGCATGCTCTCCAGGATCTATAAATTGAGGAAAAGGATGTCTCTGAAACCAATCTCTATACTGGGGCAATGCTCCCACATCTACTACATCCTCTAGATAATCCCATCTCTGCGGCTGTAAACCCACTAACTCCTGAATGCTCAATGCATATGACATTCTTGGTGCCCATCCTCATTTATCCTCCTCCCCATACCAAGCATAAGCTATGAATTCCTAGGATATACTTTATGGTCTCCCATACTGTCTCATCACCCTAGATACTACAAACCACTCAATAATAGACACCAATTTGCCAATGAGAGGTCGAGTCATAAACATATCCTTCCTCTGCACTCTCCAATCATCCCATAGCTCTAGACCCCTATACAGTCTCCATACTACAACATTCAAATCATACAACCACCTCCTTCAATAGTCGATCTTGCCCAGATGCGGTTGTGTCACATAACCCAAATAACAACATACAATAGGCTAATCTACAATAGGTCTGCATATTGGGATGTGCTCCCATGCCCATATCTATAAAACTAACACACCAGCTGCCATACTCTTCCCCTCCCGATACACAATCTCATGCATCTCATGATACATATGAGCAAGTAAGCATGATCCCAACCCTAATCTCACTGGATGAGTAATAACCTCTCAAGCATTTTGCCCCAACCACAAAGAAATCCCTATTGTCCTCTATCAGGCATCACAAAACAACCAATCATACTGGCTAAAATGCAAGCCAAAGGGTATTGTGCACCATATCTTCTCATCAAATCATCCCACATAATAGCATGATCAAGAATAGTCTCATCATGGAATATCTATCTCAATGCAAACACCCAGTCATGGAGTAGAATCATAATCCACCTTATCTCCAGCAAATGGAATCCTCAGAATCCTGTATATATCTTCTAGCGTGATGGTCATCTCTCCAACCGGTAAATGAAAGGTGTTATGCTCCAAATGAAAATGCTCGACTAAAGAAGTCAACATACCATGATTCACACAGATATCAAGCATTTGTAATAGGTCTTTGAATCTGCACAAACCAATATGACCTCTCTCTGCATCTGATAACTCTCAAACTAGACTCATCATCAGTGGAAATGTACACCGAAGCTGAATATCCGGCAGCTGAATCTGCAAAATTGAACATACAAATTGTCAATACGTGATCAAATTTGTGCTAAGAATGTGATAAACATGCTATAGAATCCAAATATACAACATTCAAAATCAAAAATTGTTGTTTTCCATACAAGTTTTCACAGACAAGCAGAAACTCGTACGAGCAAACATTACGAGTTGAACGACTAAACATTATCATACAACAAACAATATCCTGTCACATGACAAAATGGTCTATCAAGAACACTCTCATACGATACTAGGGTAGACATTAGACGACAAACCCTACTTTTCCATATGATGAAACACAAAAGGACAGAAACTCATATGACAAACAGTGAATAACCGCACAATAAAATGACATAAACGACTTCAAACAAAATTAAATATGTAAAAATTCAACAAAAATTCAAAATTTGAGAAGTGAAAAGGCTAAAGATCGATCACTTACTGCTGGGGCATAGTTCCACGGTCAATTAGGTCGCCTCTGGCGCTCGAATCGATGCTCTTGAATTGAAATTGCCATTTTTCTTCACATGAGGTTTTTGAAATTTTCAGCTTTGAGAGGTCAAAATGAATTGACAATGACACATGGAAACCCTTATATAGCCCAAACCCTAATTTTTAAACTTGCTCTGATAGACATCAAACTTGTACCCTAAGCTAAATTGACTGTCTTGAGTCCATTTTTGGGATCAAAATCAAAATCTGACAATAATTTTCTAGTCAAAATTTCACAACGTTGACCACTTAGCATTTTCATCCTCAAGTCAATTTTCTCATCATTTTGCACTCAATTCAATTTTAAATCTCAATTTAATTCTCAAATCAACTCTGATTTTAATCTTCAACATCAATCTCCGTGCTCAAATAATTATCATCGCTAAAAATTGCATAAAATCGTTGTATCATTGCTATCTTTCAATTTCGCTCCCGAGGGGGTATACTCATGACCTCATCATCTTTTCAGTGATCATCATCATCAAAAGTCAAGAAAATTTTCAAATCCTAATCTAAAGTCAAGTAAAAGTCTTTTCAAACAAAGAAAATCAACCAAACCTTGTTACTAGGGGCATCTTAACTAAATCACATCGTATCAAGTTGAGATTCTTCGATGTTAAATAAAGAAATCTCTAGGGGCATATCAATCTTTGTCCTTATCTAAATCAATCTTCAAATCAATGTTCAGTTTCAATCACATCAAAGAAAGCTGGACATTTTCTCTTGCTAATCGATTCTTGTTCAATCAAGTTTGGAATTGGTTCGCTTTGCTCAGTCGATTCTTGCTCAATCAAGTTCGGAATCGGTTTTATCTCTCACTCAATCGGTTCTTGTTCAATCAAGTTTGGAATCAGTTTTTTTTTTCTATTCTCTCTATCTAATTCAATCAAGTTAAAGATCGATGCTCATTTCTTGATCCATCAAGTTCAAGAACGGTATCTCACTCTTTATCGGTCCTAGTTCAATCAAGTTCAGGATCGGTATCGCTTTAATCGATCTGTTCAGTTTCATCACTTCAAATCAAGTTGAACATCTTGCTCTTCATTAGTTTGTGATCCATCAAGTTCAGAACTAATATCTATTTGACATCAAATATTCTTTGAACCAACGCGCTGCTCGCACATTAATTCAAAGAGGGGCAAATGTAATACCCTAAAAATGGTCACCTAAACCATGGGCCCCTAATATCGACAACATCACCAGGGTCCTAACCAAAGGCAATTAGATCAACCTTGAACACCTAATTAATTAATTCTTCAATCATTAATGTTACATGGTAAGTTAATCACTCTGTATTAATTAAATATTTATTTAATTAGTTAAATCATTCTAAGGTAAATCATTTTGATCAATTATTGTATACATTTAATTAAATATCTTAGCATATTTAATTAATAAATAAATTTGCCATTTAAGCATAAAACGAGGAATTAATTTACAAAAATAGATTTATCACAAAAAGAGGAATTAATCTACAAAAGAAAGAGTTAAATTGAAAACAAAAGAAAAATAATTAAATTGAGAGAAGAAACCAAACTTAAGATATTTATTTTTCTAAAATTGAGATAACTTGAGTGTGTGGTATTATGGATGTATTGCATTGGTTTTTTCATTGATGTCAACACTTGTCAATACTTATCAGCACTGGAGATCTTTGGTTATGTTCACCGGCATGTTCAGTGACTTATGCACAGTCATCAATATTTGGTTCACCGACAGGTTATATTGTTCACCAGCACAGAGGATGATCTGTTATCTTCTAGAGATTACTTGGTTATGTCGAAGACATGATTTGGACTCTTGGTTTTGGTGATTTGGTTATTGGTCCAATTGAGTTTGCATATTTTATGTTATCGACAAATTGGTCTAGGTTATGGACTAACATGCGTTATCTATTCCAGATCAACACGACACATTATGGAGATGATTTATTGATTGGTTATTAATGTAAATGCATTAAGTTGACATGATGCATCACATATTGATTCATTTGTAATTGATTTGATTGTAATATTCTTAGTGAGCCGACCTACACATTTGGTCTTAGGTTTTGGTATATATGTAAGATCTCATTTGTGAGATTAATGTGGTAGTGGGAGAGGAATGTAATAAGGTATATGCAAATATAAGTAGAGCTACTCACATAGACATCATTTGAAGATTAAAGGAAGGTTTTGAAGGATACAATCACAGCTTAACTAGTACTGAATCCAGCATATGAAGATGCTACTTTGAGCAGTACATTATCATTGGATTTAACCATCCAATTGTAGTCAGTGTGACTCTCGTTTTGCGATTGAGCAGTGAGCTCTAGGCAGTTGGCCTTTCTGCATGTGCATACCCCATTTGTACACACATACTATTTGTAGTAGTATCATCTGATTGTGGGTAAGGTTTCCCACCATGGTTTTTCCCCTTACAAGGTTTCCACGTACAAATATATGTGTTATGTGTTGTGGATGTTATTTGTCTTTTTGTTTCATGCATTAAAATTTACCAGTACTGTTATTAACTATCAAACTGTCAACCGACATTAAGTTTGGTTTACCAATATTATACATCAAGTTTTATTAAGTTATATTTGGGTTGAAATTAATAGACAACTGATTCACCCCCCTCTTGGTTGCCTCCGGGTCCTAACAATTGGTATCAGAGCTATGTCCTCTTTTTGTAGAAGTTTAACAGCTTGAGGAGATTCTATGGCAACTAACTATTTTAGGAAGGACAGTCCAAAGCTTGATGGAACTAACTATGGTATATGGAAGATCATAATGGAGACACATCTGAACTACATTGGAAGAGACATATGGGATGTTACAAAGAATGGCTATGTTGGTCCTACACAGAGTCAACCTAATCCACCAAACCTGGCTAAAGATCAGGAGAATGATTGCAAAGCAAGAGAAGCACTTTTGAGTGCATTGTCAGATCATCAAATCATGGGATTATCAGACTGATCTACGGCTAAAGCAATTTGGGATAAATTAGAGACATTGAATGAAGGTGATACCATTGTCAAAATTGCAAAATTGGAATGCTTTCGAGTCAGGTATGAAAATCTAAAAATGGAAGAAGATGAAAGGATTTTTGCTTTTATGGAAAGAGTTAATGAAATTGTTTTGGGTATACTGTTGTGGAGGATCCTTAAGTGTGTTGGCATATGCACACTCCAATGAGACATTGTATGTGATTGAAGGTTTTGTCATTGATGGCAACCTTGCAATCCTATGATACCGGCAAAGCCATTATACCGGCATCAGCAGATCACACTCTACACCAACACTCAGGACACCGGAACCGGCACAAAGAAAAAAAGTATACTGGCACAGAGGCCGATAGGATTATGTTATATTATATTTTGTTTATTATTGTAAAAACTTTGTAAGCCGACTTGGAAAATTGTAAAATGACTCTTATATATAAAAGAGATCATTGTAGATATTTTGTAATGAGAGAGGAACATTGAGGAAAAATATTAGGCAGACCTATTATGCGAAATATAGGCTAAGGGTTTATGTAAGAAGCAGAGCAGCAACCGGTACTGGATCAGGCATTATAGATGCTATTGTAAAGTAGTACAAGATATTGGATTTGTATAATCCTCATTGTAAGTTAGTGAGACTTCCCATTGAGCAGTGAGCTCTAGGCAGTTGGCCTTCTTGCATGTGTAGGCCCCTATTGTAAGTAATATTCTCTTATTGGCTAGTGAGTGAATATTGTGGGTCACAAATCCCACCAAGGTTTTTCCCACACCGAGTTTCCTCATTAAATCCTTGTGTTATGGTGTGCTTTTCATGTGGATGTTCTTGATTCTATTTATTGCATTATTTCTTTCTTACTGGTACACTGTTATAATATGTTCTACATGTTTTAAGTTAAGAAATTCTATACACCAGTTAGATACTGATTCACCCCCCCTCTTAGTATCTGTGGGATTCCTAACAATTGGTATTAGAGCTTGGTCCTCTATTTTTAGAAGCCTAATAGCTTGATGAAGATCTTGACACCAGTAAAGATGGAGAATTTGATGAAGCAACTTGAAGGAGCTCTTACAGACAATGATGTAGAGAAATTGAAAAATATCAAACTAGAAGATGATTTAAGGGCATCTCAGGATATCATTCAGGCACTTCAAGAAAATTTTACTGTTGCAAGAAATAAGAGAAGAGAACTTTGTGAAAAATTGCAAAATGAGAATGATGAAAAGGAATCACTTAATGATATGATAAGGAAGTTGAAACAAGAGAACATGACAACAAAGAATGAGATGCAGGATATGACTATGAGATTTTGCAAAGAGATTGAGGATAGGAAGAATAATAAAGAAGAATTGACCAGAAGACTAAGTGATGCAGCAAATGAGAACACAAGACTTAGCTATGAAAATGATATGTTGAAGACAGATCTGATGCATACTCAAAATGACTCAAATGAACTAATGAGACAAAAGGAAGTCTTAGAAAGAGAACTAGAAACTGCAAATTAACATAAAGAAAAATTCAAGAAAAGCTCAGAGGAACTTGGCACCTTACTAAAGAATCAAAAACCTAAAGGTGACACTTCTAGAATTGGCTTTAAAGTTGGTGAAAGCTCCGGTACTGCAAATACTCAAGATCACAGCAAACCGGTAAGACAACCTAATGCTTATAAATTCAATGGAAAATGCTTTAACTGTAATAAGTATGGTCATAGAGCAAATGAATGTAGATCTAGAAATTATCAGAATATCAACAAACCCACCGGTCAATGTTCTAAATGCAACAAAGTTGGTCACAACTTTCAAAATTGCAGAGTGAATGTGAGATGTTATTTTTGTGGAAGATTTGGACATTTATCTAATCAATGCAGAATACAAACTGGCATAGGTTATGGGAAAGCTATTCAGAATAATAATGTAACTTGTTATGCATGTAACAAGATTGGGCATATTGCAAAATTCTGTAGAAGTAAAGGAACACCGGTAGACAACAAAAGTTCTAGCTTGAAAGGTAAAGAAAAATTTGAAGAGGTTAAGCAAGAATTCTCAAAACAATGGATTAGAAAAGCTGATCTAAATATTGGGAATACTCCTCCACCAGTAGAACAAACCAATGCTTCACCGGCAGGACAGAGAAGTGTTCCACTGACAGGAAGTTCTTCATCTAATTGAAGAAAGTTTCCTTGAGGGTTTGGTAATCTGATGACACATGTGCTATTATTCCCTCGGTTAGAGATAAGAAGTTGAAAATTACTTTTTACCAATAGACAATGTTAAGAAAATACTTAACCGGCATGCATTTAATGTGGTAGATGGCAAAAACACACTATAAAATTGAGGTTTTGGCTCCATTCCATTTCACCAAGAATTAAAACCTACGAAGAGCGTGAAGATTCTGAGCTAAGGCATTTTGAGCAAGAGACAAGAACACTCCAAGCATTCATCCATCCTAAAGGCAATAAAAGGTATTTAATCATGGCATCCACCTCTGCAATTGAATATATAGCAAACCCCACTATTATCGAAGTGATAAAAAGACCTAGGCCCGTATTTCAGTTAGTTCCCAAGGTAGCAAAGAAAGATGATACCTTAGGTTCTTTTTCTCAAATTCCCAAGGGAGTTGTTTATGCTGAAGACCCCATAATTTACATCCACTGCAACATTGAGGAACTAGGAGATGAAGAGATTAAAACCATGTTTAAAACTATGATGTGTGATAAAACCGGGAATGTAAAAGATGAACACAAGATCATTGAAACCCTAGGATTTATAGAGATCCTTAGCATTCCTGAATTCCCCAAGGATGTGATTAGGATAGTCTTAAGCAGGGTACATGGTGAATTTTTCTAGTTAGATGCAGTCCACAAAATCACTAAGGAAGCTGTGAAAGCTGTCACAGGGTTACCGACCACCAGTAAAAGGCCAGATAAAACCAAGAAGGTATCCAATGACCTAGTTACAAACCTAACTGGTGCAACATTCGACAAAAGGTCCCTAAGAGTTAATGATGTAACAAACATTAATGTGAGATTTATCAGCATGATATTAGGGTATAAAGCTACTCATGCAAATAGACTCAATTCAGTTTCAAGTTTATGCATTAAGAGTGCTTATGATATGGTCACTAATAATGCAAAGATTGATATATGTGAGTGGTTAAAAGATGAATTAATTGACAACCTTGGAAAGATTAAGAAGGACAAGAAAGGAACTTTCAGATTTGGAAATCTGTTAGTATGTCTGATGCTACATATAACAAAACAAGCTCCCGGTATAGGCTACAAATAACTTGGTTATGATATACCGGTAGGTAAACAGTTAATAGAACTATTTAATAACATGGAAGAAAACAAGGAAACCAATATTCATGACTTCTTTCAAGCATTAAAGGCCAAAATGAAGAAAAGAATCAGGTTATCACAAAAGATTGTTGACAAATACAAAGATGAAATATGCTTTGTAATCAAGAAGGATGAAATTTGGATGGAAGTAGTCATCCCTAGGATAGTCTGGGTAACTGAGATGGGCTATGAAATAGATGATCATATAATAGAAACATATGCTAAAGCACTTCTAGAAGCCCTCAAAGAACCTAAGGAAGAAATATTTGGTAGTGCAGAAACTATTGAAAGCCAAATACAATCAAAGAAAAGAGTGAAAAAGGTTGAGGCAGTTGTAAGGAAAGGTTCCAGACAAGCAAAGGCCATCAAAGAAGATGTGTTGAAGAAAACCGGTATTATAGAGGATGAGTTAGCAGCTCCACAACCTGAAACTCACCTATCACCAGTAGGTACTTCTTCTAAGAGTGACATGCCGACAACCTTCAAAAGAGTTGTAAGGAAAAGAGATCCCTCACTGGCAACCACACCCTCACCCAGGAGGACAAGACAAAAACAACAAGCAGTGAGATCTCCGGTAAGAAAGGCTACACCAAAGAAGAAGAAACTGACACCCAAAAAGAAGAAG
Source organism: Cryptomeria japonica (assembly GCF_030272615.1). Lineage (NCBI taxonomy): Eukaryota > Viridiplantae > Streptophyta > Pinopsida > Cupressales > Cupressaceae > Cryptomeria > Cryptomeria japonica. The sequence goes on from NC_081411.1 coordinate 459,084,943, forward strand.
AGGACAAACAAAGACTTGGCCCCTCTTGATAAACTACTGAATGAAATTATAGAGGAAGGTAAATTGAAAAATATAGAGAAAATATATGACACTTTAACAGCTGATGAAAAAGAACAAGTTGAAAATAGTGTTATATTGCATATGGATATGTATAAGAAGTTTTTGATGGAAGTAGTAAATGAAATTCCAGATGAACTATTTAAGAGACTAGAAGCAAGAAGACAAGCAGTAATAGAACTGGACAAGAAAATAAAGATTGAAAAGCTACTTGTTGTTTATCTGGTAAACTCACCCAAAGAAATTGATGACCTAATTGCTCAAGCCAACCGGTCAGTATTTTCTACCGCACACCGACACATTATTTTAATGGTTGGAAGAGTTAATGAGGTGACTGAGGAAAGAGAAAATGGATGGGATATATTCTTAGTTAAAAAAGGAAAATAAGAAGAATACAAGAACCCCAAACCCATAAAAGTTTATTAGAAAGATAGAGACAAGGGTAAAGGCAAAGTTGGTGGACCACCTAGTATCAAGGTTAGAGACAACTTACCCCCACCTCCTTTAATTACTCCACCAGTAAAAATAATAGCTACAAAAGATCAACCAGCAACTGAGAATATGGATGTAGAGGATGGTAATACTAATCCTGAAGTCTTATATACTGTGGATGTTGATACTCAAAAGATCAACATAGTGGTAGACAAAGATACAACTGATAAGACTGACATGGCTAGTGAGCCTCTGATAGCAGAGTAAACTGAAAACACATAGGAGAAACTAACAGAAGACAAAGAGAAAAAGGTAGAGACTCAGATTGAGACAATGCAACAAATAGAGAAAAAGGCTCTAGAACAGGAACAACAACAATAGGAATAGGAACATAAGGAAACAGTGCCACCAGCAACTGGAGAAATAGAAAAACTATTGCTTAAAGAAATGCAGACACAAACAGACCTACCAGAGGTCAATACAAGCTTGGTTATTTCCACCAGTACTCAGATTCTTGGTTCATCATCAGGCTTCAAATCAACTAATGTGACTGAGGTACTATTAGATTCAATCAAAAAGATAACAGACTGCAGCTCACAAGCTTACAAGGCAATTGATGATACCATACCAATTTTGAAGGTTATTGCTCCTAACTATAATATAGACAATAAAGATTCTTTAGGACAACTTGATACACTATGTAAATATATCACATAAAACAATGAGAAAATAAAGGAAGAGTCATTGAAGGATAAAGTAGAAATTGAAAAACAGAAATTCTTTGATGAGCAAATAAAGAAGTGTAACAGAGATTTTGACACACTTCTACCAGAATTATGTAATTTATTGAAAGAGTACAATACTCTATACAAAGACACCTGTAAGACAAACTTTTTGACTGTAGATATAGACAAAAAGATGAGCAAGGTACATGATGAGATCAATAAACTTGCAGATAATTTTGTTAACTCACCAGATACACTATCAGTTTTTGAGGAAAAGATAACAAATTTTGAAGAAGAATTACTTAAATTGGAAAGAGAGAAAGAGAGAATTGTGAATAAGGCAAAGCATCTGAGATTAAAATTAAGTCCAAGATTGGACTATCTAGCATCACTACGAAAGGAAGTATCTGAAGCACTAAAACAGGGACAGAAAACATCGGCAGAGCATTTGTAGCATCTCACCGGTACAATAAAGAGAACAGAGACAACAATAAAGGATAGCAAGAAGTTTATGGACAGTATAAACTTGATTTTGGGAAATCTTTTTCAAATTGTAACCACCTAGTTACAAGGTTGAAACTACAAACTCTACTGACATCTTGACAGCCTTTGTCATTGATGCCAAAGGGGGAGTAGTGGGATGAGAAAATTCATTATATCACAAGAATCACATGCTTAGGGGGAGCACACACATTTTTGGTAACATTTTTGGACTTCACATTTTTGGATACATTTTTTTTGAAATTTCTCATGAGTGTTGCCATCAATGCCAAAGGGGGAGATTGTTGGCATATGCACACTCCAATAAGACATTGTATGTGATTGAAGGTTTTGTCATTGATGGCAACCTTGCAATCCTATGATACCAGCAAAGGCATTATACTGACATCAACATATCACACTCTACACCGGCACTTAGGACACCGGCATCGGCACAAAGAAAAGAAGTATACCGGCACAGAGGCCGACAGGATTATGTTATATTATATTTTGTTTATTATTGTAAAAACTTTGTAAGCTGACTTGGCAAATTGTAAAATGACTCTTATATATAAAAGAGATCATTGTAGACATTTTGTAATGAGAGAGGAACATTGAGGAAAAATATTAGGCAGACCTATTATGCGAAATATAGGCTAAGGGTTTATGTAAGAAGCAGGATCAGGCATTATAGATGCTATTGTAAAGCAGTACAAGATATTGGATTTGTATAATCCTCATTGTAAGTCAGTGAGACTTACCATTGAGTAGTGAGCTCTAGGTAGTTGGCCTTCCTGCATGTGCAGGCCCCTATTGTAAGTAATATTCTCTTATTGGCCAGTGAGTGAATATTGTGAGTCATAAATCCCATCGAGGTTTTTCCCACAAATGGTTTCCTCATTAAATCCTTGTGTTATGGTGTGCTTTTCATGTGGATGTTCTTGATTCTATTTATTGCATTATTTCTTGCTTACCAGTACATTGTTATAATATGTTCTGCATGTTTTAAGTTAAGAAATTCTATACACCGGTTAGATATTGATTCACCCCCCCCTCTCAGTATCTGTAGGATTCCTAACAAAGTGAAGATGAGATTGTTTCTAAAGTTTTAAGAGAATTTCCACTAGCATATAAAATGAAAGTAACTGCTATAAATGAATTGAGAACAATGCCTAATGCATCAATATCTAGAGATACTTTGGTTGGAAAACTTTCATCTTTTGAACTTTAGGAATTTGGTCCTATTGCTACAATTAAGACAGATTTGGCTTTCAAAGCTTCATCATCTATAACATCATCATAATCATCTGAAAAATCTGATTGGAAAGCACTCTATGCTAGAGAACTTTAAATCAGAAGAGAGAATGAAGAACTTGAAGAGCTTGAAGCACTATTTGCAAGGAAAATGCCTAAAGGTCTAGTTGGAACTAAGTATGAAGGTAAAGCACCATTTAAATGTTTTAACTGCAATTAAATTGGTCATATGGCATCTAGGTGTCCTAATAGACATGCAAGATTGAAAGAAGAAGCTAAAAGAACATATAAGCCTAACCCTGAATATCAGCGATACAGATTTAAGAAGAATAGAGACAAATCATGTTACTATGTTGATGAAGGAGTTACTGATGATTCTGATGAGGAACAGATAGACAATGGATGGGTTTTTGTTGCAATAATAGAAGATCAACCAACACCTACTATACAACCAGTAGAGCAGACCCTGGCAGCTAAAATTGAAGAAAAGGATGAATGGATCATTGATTCTGGATGTTCACATCATATGACTAGTGATAAAAGTAAATTCTTAACTTTTCAGGAATACAATGGAGGTCTAGTAAGATTTGGGGATGATAAATCTTGTTTGATCAGAGGAAAAGGCACTGTATCTTTTGATGGTAAGTACAATACTGACAATGTTTATTATGTTGAAGGTTTGAAGCATAATCTTTTAAGTGTTGGTCAATTAGTTGAAAAGCGATTTCAGCTAGAATTGAGGAATGGTAAATGCAAAATCATGAATAGAACTGGTTTGGAAATTGCAACCAGTAATCAGGCTAGAGTTAATATCTTTCACTTGAATAACAATGAGAAGACATGCTTGATTGCACATATTGATGAAAATTGGTTATGGTATAAGAGACTTTGTCATGTAAATTTTTATTGCATTGTAAAGATTAGTACAACTAAGGCATTAAGGGATTTACCTAAGATTGTAAAACCTCACAATTCGGTATGTAAGGAATGTCAATTTGGAAAGCAAGTTAGAACAAATTTCAAGAGTATTCTAGAGAAATCCACTAATATTCTTGATTTAATTCATACTAACTTATGTGGTCTGGAAAGAACTAGAAGTCTACAAGGAGATAAATATTTTATGCTAATCATTGATGATTATTCTATAATGTGTTAGGTTACTTTTCTTAGCGAGAAATCAGAAGATTTTGGGAAATTCAAACTATTCAAGGTAATGGTAGAGAATGAAACTGGTAAGAAAATAAAATGTTTAAGATCAGATCAAGGAGGTGAATTCACATCTAAGGAATTTAATACAATCTATGAAGTGAATGGAATCATAAGACAATTATCAGCACCTCAGACACCCTAGCAAAATGGAGTTGTGGAAAGGAAGAACACAACTATTTTGGATGCAGATAGAAGCATGATATCAGAAGCAAACCTACATCATGTGTATTGGAGAGAAGCAGTCAATACAACGGTTTACACATTCAACAGAGTTCACATCAAAGGTGAAACCGGTAAGACCCCTAATGAACTATGGTTTGGTAATACTCCTACTCTTAAATATTTCAAAATATTTGGAAGCAAATGTTATATTAGGAGAGATGATTATATTGGTAAATTTTATCCTAGAAGTGATGAAGGAATATTTCTTGGTTATTCATCTAAAAGCAAGGCATATAGATGTTTTAATAAAAGATTGCAGAAAATCATTGAGAGTGAAAATATGAAGATTGATGAACAGTTTAGAGGTAATTCAAGGTCTATGGACTCTGAACCGGCAATTGAGATAATCACAAATGAACCTACACTGAATACATTGGTACAAAATGTTGATCCAGTCACACTGACATCATCTAAGAATTCCACAGTAAATAAAGAACAACAACAAGTGAATACACCCAGGTATGTAAGATTGAATCACTCTGAAAGTCAGATAATTAGAAATAAGTATCAAGGTGTAATGACTAGAGGAAGACTGGAAAATGAAGAGGTATGTTAATTTCTCAAATTGAACCAACATCAGTTAATGAGGCATGTGAAGATAAACATTGGATTAAAGCTATGGGAGATGAATTGGAACAAACTGAAAAGAATAACACATGGACATTGGTTCCCCAACCTAAAAACAAAAATGTAATTGGAACTAAATGGGTATTCAGAAATAAACTTAATGAAGATGGTAAGGTAATAAGAAACAAAGCAAGATTAGTGTGTAAGGGATATTCACAGAAAGAGGGAATTGATTACAATGAAACCTTTGCACCGGTAGCTAGAATTGAGGCAGTCGGACTATTTCTAGCATTTGCAGGACACAAGAACTATAAAGTATATCAAATGGATGTTAAATGTGCATTTCTGAATGGTGATCTTGAAGAGGAAGTTTACATTGAAGAACCTGATTGATTTTCTTTGACAAATGACAAAGATATGGTTTGCATGTTAAGGAAAGCTTTATATGGATTAAAGCAAACTCCTAGAGCTTGGTATGCTAGATTAGACAAATATCTTTTGAAGCTTGGTTACACTAAAGGTAATGCTAACAACAACTTATATTTCAAAGTGACTAATGATGACATCTTGGTTATTGAAGTTTTTGTTGATGATATAATGTTTGGAGGAGAAGATGGATTGTGTAAAGACTTTTCTAATAAGATGTAGGAAGAATTTGAAATGTCTATGATTGGGGAGATAAAATTATTTTAGGATTGCAGATTTCACAGACTGATAAAGGTATATTCATATGTCAATCTAAGTACTTGAAGGAACTACTAAAGAAATTTGGTATGGAAAACTCTAAACCGGTAAGTACTCTTATGACAACAACTGACAAACTATCATTGAAGGATTATACAACACCTGTTAATCCGACAAGATATAAATATATGATTGGAGGTTTACTGTATTTGACACAAACAAGACCTAATATTATGAATGTAGTATGTATTGTTTCAAGATTTCAGAGTAATCCTAAAGAAAATAATGAATCAGCAGTGAAAAGGATTTTCTAGTATCTACAAGGCACAACAAATCTTGGTTTATGGTATCCTAAAGATGAAAATTTTGATTTATGTGCATACACAGATGCAAATTGGGTAGAAGATGTAGATGACAGAAAGAGCACCACTGGCAGAACATTCTTTCTTGGTAGTAGATTGATTTCATGGCTGAGAAAGAAACAAAGTTGTACATCATTATCAACAACAAAATCAGAATATGTTGCAGCAGCAACTAATTGTACTTAGGTATTATGGATTAAACAAATGTTGAAGGACATAAAGGTAAAATGCAAAGAACCTATAATCATTTACTATGATAATATGACAACAATAGATATATCCAAGAATCCGGTATTTGACTCTAAAACTAAACATGTTTCTATCAAATTCAATTTTCTGAAAGAGAATGTTGAAGAAAAAGAAGTGAAATTGGTCTATGTGAATACTAAAGAGCAGATTGCAGATATCTTTACTAAGCCTTTTCCTAAGGAAACTTTTGAATATCTCAGAGAGAAGCTTGGGGTAATATCCTCACCGATAGAGACTTAGACAGTTGAAGAATGGCATAAGACCGACAAAATTTATAGAGAAATCTTTTTTCCGGCTTTGATGAAGGAGAACTACTTCTCAGGGGGAGTAGTTGGATAAGTTGGTATTTGTAATTAGTTCTATGAACTGGTTATATCTAGTTTTGGTATTGCTTTGGCATTTGATGTCAAAGGGGGAGAGATATCTATTGAAAAACACATTATCTTTTGGGGAGAGATTATTCATTGGGGGAGAGATATTATGTATTTTGATTTCTGGTAATTGATCTCTTTGGGAGATTGTTGGTTTTTAGTTTTTGGCATTTCTGCTTTGGCACTTAGATGGTTTTTCCATCTTGTGTTGATATCAATGCCAAAGGGGGAGATTGTTGGTATTATGGATGTGTTGTATTGGTTTTTTCATTGATGTCAACACTTGTCAACACTCATCAACACTGGAGATCTTTGGTTATGTTCACCAACATGTTCAGTGGCTTATGCACAGTCACCAGTATTTGGTTCATCGGCAGATTATATTGTTCACCAGCATAGAGGATGACCTGTTATCATCTAGAGATTACCTAGTTATGTCAAAAACATGGTTTGGACACTTGGTTTTGGTGATTTGGTTATTGGTCTAATTGAGTTTGCACATTTGTTGTTACCGACAAATTGGTCTAGGTTATGGACCAGCATGCGTTATCTATTCCAAATTAGCACGACGCGTTATGGAGATGATTTATTGATTGATTATTATTGTAAATACATTAAGCCGACATAATGCATCGTATATTGATTCATTTGTAATTGATTTAATTGTAATATTTTTAGTGAGCCAACCTACACATTTGGTCTTAGGTTTTGGTATATATGTAAGATCTCATTTGTGAGATTAATGTGGTAGTGGGAGAGGAATGTAATAAGGTATATGCGAATATAAGAAGAGTTACTCACACAGACATCATTTGAAGATTAAAGGAAGGTTTTGAAGAATACAATCAGAGCTTAACTGGTACTGAATCTAGCATATGAAGATGCTACTTTGAGAAGTACATTATCATTGGATTTAACCATCCAATTGTAGTCAATGTGACTCTCATTTTGTGATTGAGCAGTGAGCTCTAGGCAGTTGGCATTTTTGCATGTGCAAACCCCATTTGTACACACATACTATCTGTAGTAGTATCATCTGATTGTGGGTAAGGTTTCCCACCGTGGTTTTTCCCCTTACAGGGTTTCCACGTACAAATATATGTGTTATGTGTTGTTGATGTTATTTGTCTTTCTGTTTCATGCATTAAACTTTACTGGTACTATTATTAACTATTAAACTGTCAACCGACATTAAGTTTGGTTTACTGATATTATACATCAAGTTTTATTAAGTTATATTTGGGTTGAAATTAATAGACAACTGATTCAACCCCCCCCGCCTCTTAGTTGCCTTCGGGTCCTAACATTGAGAAAAACAGAAAAGAAATTAAATTGAATTAATCTTTTTCTCTAAAATTAAAATTCAAATCTTTTCTTGAGGAAAGAGGTTTAGTTGCATTAAAAAACTTTTTTCTAAATAAAAATCTTGAGCAAATTAAAGAAAAGTGCATGGAATCACCTATTTTTATCTAAAGTGCATGGAATCAACTAATTTTATCTCCAATGAAAACTCAAACTTAGTATCTAAATGCATTCAATTGAGCTATAATTGGAATCTATCTCAATATTAACTTAATCTAATCTCTCAATTATTTCAATTAACCTGGATTGTGCTTTTTCTTAAGGAATCTCAACCACTCATTGTTAATCAATCTTGACCATTGGTCTCTCTTTTGAGTCTCTATAAATTCAGCCTTCATCTCTCATTCAAGACACCTTAGAGATTTATTGTTATTGTGCAGTTTTTGCTCTAGAGTCATTGAAGATATTATGCTTTGAGATTATTGCATCTTAGTTTATCTTTTTGCACATTTAGTTTAATTATGATTGCTTGAATTCATTTAGCTTAATATTCATTCATCTAGCTTAATATTCATCTATCTAGCTTAAACTTGCATCCATCTAGCTTAACCGTGCCTCTATTTAGCTTAATCTTGTGATCATATAGATTAATTCCTTCATCTTGGTGTAGTCTAGTCATTGGTATTACTTAGACAAATATGAGAGCAAGTATATACTCGCATCTTTTAGAAGGCAATAGTTTGATTTGTTCTGGTTTTTATATTCATGATTATATCTATCTAACCATGCATGAAATGACTTAATTGAAGTGTTGTGTCTTACAGCTGGCAGATACCTTATCAACTTTTCACACACACATTTTTGGCACCCACTGTGGGGCCCGAAGACTAAATTTTTCAGCCTTACAAATTAGATTATTTTTATTTTTTGGATTTTTTTCGTACAGTTACTGCAAAAACTCGTATGATTTTTCATAGAGGCTAGGATGAAAATCTATAGTTTTTTGTATGGTTCGTGGTGAATTATCGTACAGCTAGGTGAGAATTATCATATGATTTTTTGGTTTCTTGTATCAGAAATAGACTATATCTTTTTAGGGTTTTTCTTATTGAATTTTTATGGTACTAATGCTAACCCTGGTTTGTTTTCTGCCCACATGAGAGATTTTAAACAACCTAATCAGTTTTTGCAGAATGTTTGTCGAAGAATATGCCTATCGCACAAAAACAATATGACTACTAATTCATTATTTTTGTAGGTTGCCTGAGGAGATTCAAGTAAATATCGTGTATTCTTTAAATTCTTTTTAGGCACTGAAATTTCTATCTGGTTAATGAACAAATCTATCTTTTGTGTTTTAAGAAAAATCTAAGAGGTAGGAGAGTATGCTCTTGTCTGCATAGACAATCAGAAATCTAGACCCTCAAAGATTTTTTTAGGTTTTGAGATTTGTGTACCTTTAGCGGGCCTATCATAGTGGGAAAAAGTAATCACCTTGTGAGAATGACCCAAATGAGTACAACTAGACCTGAGCATTCCAACTCACTATAATAAATAGGCCTTTGGTGATTAAAGTCTTAGAGGATGAGATTATTTGAGTTTTCTCTTTGATATCTCTTATATGAGGCTTTTTGTAGGGCCCTGCGGTCTCAATCATGTTTACGTGACTACATTTTGTTTTGGTACCTTGTCGGGCTATAGGCCTCAACCATGCTTGCATGACTTCAAGGAGTAATTTCAAATGGAATTCCTTACTAAGAACTATAAGATAGAGGCTACCTAATTCACCTTCGAAAGGGGGATAATCTTTTTGCAAGAGAGATAGTAACTCATTTTCTCTAAAATTAAAACTCAAAGCTTTTCTTGAGGAAAGAGGTTCAGTTGCATTAAAAAGCCTTTTTCTAAATAAAAATATTGAGCAAATTAAAGAAAAGTGTATGGAATCACCTATTTTTATCTCAAGTGCATGGAATCAAGTAAATTTTATCTCCAATGCAAACTCGAACTTATAATTTGAATGCATTTCAATCAAGCTATAATTGGAATCTATCTCAAGATTAACTTAATTTGATCTTTCAATTATTACAATTATCCTCAATTGTGCTTTTTCTTGAGGAATCTCAATTTCTCATTGCTAATCAATCTTGATTGTTGGTCTCTCTTTTGAATCTCTATAAATTCAACCTTCATCTCTCATTCAAAACACCCTGGAGATTTATTGTTATTATGTAGTTTTTTCTCTAGAGTTGTTGAAAAAATTATGCTTTTGAGATTATTGCATCTTAGTTTAGCTTTTTGCATATTTAGTTTAATTTTGATTGTTTGAATTCATCTAGCTTAATCTTGCATACATTTAGCTTAATATTGTGCTCATATAGATTAAATCCTTCATCTTGGTGTAGTCTAGTCACTGGTATTGCTTATACAAATCTAAGAGCAAGTCTATACTCACATCTTTTAGAAGGCAATAGGTCAATTTGTTATGGTTTTTATATTCATGATTATATATGTCTAACCATGCATGCAATGACTTAATTGAAGTGTTGTGTCTTATAGATTACAAATACTTTATCCATTTTTCACACACATAGGAATCACTACGCAAAGTTTTTTCTAGAGCTAGGGAAAGCAATCAGATCTTAAGAATAAGGAATAAGGATAACTAGCAACTTAGATCCAACTACACACCAACAATTTGTGGATGATACTATGCTATATGGTCTTAATAATATAGGGGAAGCTAGAGCTTATAAGAAGATCCTAGATTCTTACTCTAAGGCTTTAGGGCAAGAAATTAATCTGACTAAATATGAGGTCTTGTTTTTCAACACCAGGGAATGCTTACAAAAACATATCTGCAAAGTTTTGAATTTTAATATGGGTAGGCTTCCCTGCAAATATCTAGGTTTTCCCTTGGATAAGGGTAATGGATCTTAAAAGTTGTGGGATTTAATGATAGATAGAATTAAGAAGAAGGTAGCAACCTGGAAAGGAAAGTGGTTATCCTCTGCAGGCAGAGGGACTATGGTTAAATCGGTTTTGGCATCAATTCCAATCTATCAGTTATCATGTATTAACCTCCGAAAGTCCAAAAAGGAAGAGTTGAGTAAACATCTTAGGTCTTTCTTCTGGCAGGGTACTGGGGATAAGAAGAAGATCTCTCTCATGGCTTGTGATAAGATTTGTAGGCCAAGGTCAAAAGGTGGAATAGGGATTAATAATATTAAGGATCAGAGTAGAGCGCTAGGGGATAAATTAGTCTGTAGAATGTTTAGATTTTCCCACCTCAAGAGGGCTCAGATTTTATTCCACATATATCTCAATCATAGGGACCATACTAGCATCTTTAGGGAAATTTATCCTTCAAAAGGATCTTGCATTTGGAACTTTATGCTCGATTGTAGAAAAATAATCTTAGATAAGTTAACTTGGAACTTGGGTAACAATGAGAAAGTCCTTTTCTTGATAGATTCTTGGGGAGAATTCAAGGTAGTACATAAGAGTGCTAATCTAGAAAGTACTAAAGTAGTGCTTGAATCCACTTGGGATAGGTATTTCAGGGATTACATAATGCCAATTGATAGGGATCTAGCTAAGGGTTGGGAGTGGAAACTCCTGGATCATTTGGATATCCCAGAGATGGAGAAACTTAAGCTTCAAGACATCCTAAAGAATAGGAAGGTCTCCTTCAACTTGGGGACAAATACCCTTGTTTGTGATGGATCAAAATTAGAATAATACACCCCTAAAGATGGTTATATTCTTCTTCTTAGTCAATAGATTCCTTCTGAACTTTTGTCCCCTTAGTTTTGTGTTGGGACAAGATGTGTTTGCCAAAGGCAGGGTTGTTCTCTTGGTTTGCCCTCCAAAATAAGATTCTTACTATGGATAGATTTAGGAAGATAGGCTTTGAGGGTCCCTATAGATGCCCTTTATGTGAGAAGGTAGAAGAATATAACAATCATATCCTCCTCAATTGTAATTATACCTCTCAATGCTGGCTATGGTTATGTAACAAATTAGTATGGAGCTCTACTTTCCCTAATTCCATTATTGGTATGTTTCAGGCATGGCCCATTCTTTATCAACGATCCCTTTTTGGAGGTGTATGGAAATTGGCCCCTTCTGTGGTAATTTGGGAGCTCTAGAAGGAACACAATAGGAGACTCTTTAAGGAGAAGAAAATGGTTTGGCTTCAACTGGTGAATAAAATTGAGGCCTCAGTACTATAAAAATCTTAACAACAGGACATCTAAATTTCCTAGTAAACTTTCTGAGATGACATACTGGGATGAAAAAATGAGAGGCAGATGGTTGGGTCTAAAGATTCCCCCCTTTGTAGGAGTGAGAAACTATAATAAAAAGGAGTTAAGAGAGGCCTATAAATGGAAGGTCCCAAAGAAGGGTTGGGCTAAGCTTAACTTCAATGGAGCATCTCGTGGGAATCCTAGTCTAGTAGGGATAGGATATTATTTGCATGACGATGCTGGTAGGGAATTAGATAAGCTAGCCAAGCCTATAGGTATTGAATCCAACAATAAAGAAGAACTTTTAGCTTTAGTTGAAGGCCTTCTCTCATGTCAAAACATGGGTATTATCAAGCTTGCCATAGAAGGGAACTCAACTATTATTATCAATGGCCTAAGAAAGAGTTTTCTTCCTAATTGGAAGCTAAATGCGATTTTATCAAGAGCTCTAAGCCTTCTAAAGGTTTTCAAGAAATCCACCTTTAATCACATCTACGGAGAAGGAAACTCCAAGGTGAATGAGCTAGCCAATGCAGGGGCTGATGGGTGATTTCTAAGTTAGGATAGGTCCCTTCTAATAGTCCTAAGAGCTTGTTTCGGGATTAGATTTCCTAGGTTAACTACTCTCTATTAGCTGGGATCTTAGTACCTCTCTGTGGTTCTTTCTGCGAGTCATGCTACCCCCTTTAGGATGAAGGCTGGCAAGTAGGAAATGTTTTTTGTGGGAGGAAATTACTAAGTTCTAGTTGAGTATTAATCAATGTTGGCATTTTAGGGTCTAATGGTGAGGGTTGGGCTTAAGATTGTAGAGAAGAAATTCTCTGTATTAGATGATCATCCAAAATTTAACTCTAAGATCATTTCTATGTTTATAGTCTCAATTCTCCTTTTAAATAGGGATAAGTCAGACTCAAGAGATCTGTGTAGGGTCCTCTACATTAGTTTTTGATTGAGTGTCTTAGTCTTGGTCCAGGATTTATACTCATAGATTCATTTGTATATATATGTATGTGTATATATATATATAAATACATATATATATTCATATATATAAATATAAATATATATACTCTGATCTTATAATATTCACATGTTAATATATATACATATTAATATTTATATATATATATATATATATTTAGATAAATATATATAAATATATATAGGTACATATGTATATAAGTATATGTATATGTGTATATATGTATATGCATACATATATAGACATACATACATATATACATATATTGTTGGCTTGATGATGATTGTAATGAATAACTTCATCATATGTTGTCATTGATAAACACATACACACAGATATGTTCATAGTATCTACCACTGTGACTTCAAAGTTGTTTATATTACAACCAGTATACTAGAGGTTTATATCTAACCGGTACATGGTGACAACCAGTATATGCATGGAGACAACTAGTGGTTATACATAACTTGACATCAACCTGAAGATCCAACGGAGATTATCACAGGAGCATCAAAGAAAAAATGGTTTATATGTTTAACTCCAACCGGTATTGTTGTTCCAACCGGTATTCATTGATTATGTGATGACTTATCACTAGTTGTGATGATTTATCCTTACCGACAATTTTTGGCAGTATTTTTGTGACGCATTATGATTGTTTGATCAGATACACGACACCTAGGAAATTATGATATGATTTCTAGAGGCCGACACGAAATCAAAATGTCTATATATTGACATCACAATGAATTAGTTTGTATGAGCGAAGGAGATATGTTATGTGCGAAGGAAGGAGCATTAAGTTGCAGAGCATGATGGTAATGAAGTGTTGAGTGCACAAAAGAGGATCTATACAAGCAAGTTGTGCTACTACTAGATCACACCACCTGTTGTTTTCTAACAATTACAACAGAATTGAAATCCCCTAACCGAGTAATCTCTAACAAGCTTCATTGTACAAATCCTTTAACCAGGTGATCCATTAGTTTGGATTCAGAAATCCTCCACCGAGGTTACTCCTTATAGGGTACTACCTTTTATAGGGTATAGCTTTTAACTAAGCTTTGGGATCTTTAACAGGATTCTCTCCTAGCAGAGCACTTTGTAGACCTTAACCGGTCATTTATCTATTACTACAAATAGTTAACTTGTGAGTCCCATCTCACCGTGGTTTTTACTTATTTGGGTTTTCCATCTATGAACACTTGTGTTATGGTGGATGTTTTTGTTAGGATTCCCAAAGATACTGAGAGGGGGGGTGAATCAGTATCTTGTCGATGAGTGGATTTTCTTGACTTATTAACTGAATTGTATCTCAAAATAGTATACCGGTAAACAAGAATTAATGTAGTAAATAAGAAAAATAACCACAACATAGAAAGCACACCATAACACAATATTTTTAACAAGGAAACCTGGTGTGAGAAAAACCTCGGTGGGATTTGTGACCCACAATATTTTCTCACTGGCCAATAAGTGAATATTACTTATACAATAGGGGCCTGCACATGCAAAAAGCCCAACTGCCTAAAGCTCATTGCTTAAGTACAAAAGGAGAAGTCTCACTGACTTACAAAAGTGGATTATGAATATCCAATGTCATGTACTGCTTTGGATCAACATCTCCTATGCCAGTTTCAGTACCGGTTTTAAGCTCATACAACTTCCAAAACCTTATTCCAAACTCTGCCTTAATATTTGCATCTTAGTTTTGCAATAATCTAACCATATCCGCATATACTAAATGATTTACAAGAATTCATACTTATATGATTCATATTACAACTCGCCTTGTCATCTTACAAAAATATTTTACAATTAAATACTATTGGCAAATGCACACTCCAATGAGAAATTATAGGTGATTGAAAGTTTTGTCATTGATGGAAACCTTGCAATCATTTGATACCAGCAAGACAAAGAAACTGGCACCGACACCGATAGACAAACTCTACACTGGCACACAGGACACTGGCACTGAAAGGGAGGACACCAACACCTTGGCCGACCTCAATTTTGTTTGAAATGTATTTTGTAATTAATTGTAAAATCATTGTAAGCCGACATGGCGAGTTGTAATATGACTCATATATGTATGAATATGTATGAGATCATTTTGTAATAGGAAATATATGTGATAGGATGCGAGATAAGCAGACCTAATATGTGAATTATAGGTTAAGGGTTTATGTATGTAGCAAATCAACCAATACTGGATCTGGCATAGTAGATGCTAATCTGAAGCAGTACAATACATTGGATTAATATAATCCATTTTTGTAAGTTGGTGTGACTTCTTTTGTAATTGAGCAGTGAGCTCTAGGAACTTGGCCTTCCTACATGTGCAGGCCCCTATTGTTAGAGTAATATTCCCTTATTGGCTAGTAAGTGAATATTGTGGGTCACAAATCCCACCGAGGTTTTTCCCACATCGGGTTTCCTCGTTAAAATACTATGTTATGGTGTGCTTCTCATGTGGTTGTTGTTATTCTTGTTTACTGCATTATTTCTGGTTTACCGGTACACTGTTTTAATATGCTTTTCATGCTTTAAGTTAAGTAAATTTATTAACCAGTTAGATACTGATTCACCCCCTCCTCTCAGTATCTTTGGGAATCCTAACAATTGGTATCAGAGCAAGGTCCTCTATTTTCAGAAGCCTAACAGCTTGAGGAAGATCTTGTCACCGGTAGAGATGGAAAACTTTAGAAAATAATTGGAAACAACTCTTTCAGACTATGATGTAGAAAAGGTGAAGAATATCAAACTTGAAGATGATCTAAAGGCTGCTTAGGATATCATTCAAGCACTTCAAGAAAATATTGCCATTGCAAGAAATAAGAGAAGAGAACTTTGTGAAAAGATGCAGAATGAGAATGATGAAAAGGAAACTCTTAATGATCTAGTAAACAAGCTAAGACAAGAGATCAGTACAACACAGAATGAGATGTAGGATATGACTATGAGATTTTGTAAAGAAATTGAAGATAGAAAGAAGAATCAAGAAGACTTGGTTAGAAGACTGAATGATGCTGGAAATGAAAACACAAGACTCAGTCATGAAAATGATATGTTGAAGACAGATCTAATGCACACACAAAATGACAGAACCGAACTCATAAGACAGAAAGGAATCTTGGAGAGTGAACTGACTACTGCAAATCATCACAAGGAGAAATTCAAGAAAAGTTTAGAAGAACTTGGTGACATGCTGAAGAATCAGAAACCTAATGGTGATACAAATGGCTTTGGCTTTGAAGTTGGTGAAAGCTCTGGTACTGCAAACAATCATGATCATAGCAAACCGGTAAGACAACCTACTGCTTACAAGTTTAATAGAAAATGCTTTAACTATAACAAGTATGGTCATAGAGCAAATCAGTGTAGATCTAGAAATTATCAGAACACTAATACACCCACCGGTCAATGTTCTAAATGCAACAAAGTTGGTCATAATTCAGAAAATTGCAGAATGAATGTGAGATGTTATATTTGTGGAAGATTTGGGCACTTATCTAATCAATGCAAGACACATATCGGCATAGGATATGGGGAAGCTATTCAGAAGAACAATGTGACTTGTTATGCCTGTAACAAGATTGGACATATTGCTAAATTTTGTAGAAGCAAGTCCTCACCGACAAATAACAAAGGTCCTAGTTTGAAAGGTAAAGAAAAAGTTGAAGAGGTAAAGCAAGAATTCTCAAAACAATGGATCAGAAAGTCAGATCAGAATGTTGATGTGAATACTCCTCCAATGGAAGAACAGAGTAACACTCCATCGGCAGGAGACTCTTCATCTAACTGAAGAAAATTCTTTTGGGGGTTTAGCAACAAAATGAAAAACATGCTATTATTCTCTCGATTGATGGTGAGAAGTTGAAATTACTTCTATACCAGTAGATGACTTAAGTTGTGACTTAACCGGCAAGCATTAAATGTGGTAGTTGGAAAAGATAACTTTATAAAGCAAGTGTTTTGGCTCCTTTTTCATTCACCGAGCATTCAAATCTTTGAGGGCGTGAAAATTCCCGAGCAAAGGTACTCCAAGCAAAGAAGTGAGACAATCCATCAAATCATTCATCCTTAAGGTAGATTGAGGTATTTATAGCTATGGCATCTTCATCCACTCCTGAATTTATTGCAAACCCTACTGTTGTTGAAGTTGTTAAGTGACCTAGACCGGTTTTTTAGCTAGCTCCTAAAATTTCTAAGAAAGGTGATAGCATAGGTGCATTCTCTCAAATCCCTAAAGGAGTAGTATATGGTGAAGACCCTAGAATGTATATACATTGTCATATTGATGAACTAGGTGATGATGAAATTAAAAATATGTATAAGACTGCAATTTATGATGAATCCAGAAATATCAAACCTGAACATAAGATAGTAGAAACCCTAGGTTTCACTGAAATACTTAGTATCTCGGATTTCCCCAAGGATATCATAAGGATTGTGTTAAGCAGAGTACATGGTGAATTCTTTTGGTTAGACTCTATTCATAAAATCACAAAACAAGTAGTAAAAGTTGTAATAGGGTTACCCTCCATTGGCAACAGACTTGACAAAACTAAGAAGGTCTCAAATGACTTAGTGACAAACCTAACCAGTGCAACATTTGATAAGAGATCTCTAAGGGTAAACGATGTGAAGGATACAAATATCAGATGTATCAGTATGATCTTAGGTTATAAGGATACACATGCAAATAGGTTAAACTTAGTTTCTAGCCTATGTATTAAGAGTACCTATGATATGGTAAATGATAATGCAAGAATAAACATATGTGAATGGCTCAAAGATGAGTTTATAGACAATTTGGGTAAGATCAAAAGAGACAAAAAGGGGACATTCAAATTTGGAAACTTACTTGTTTGTTTGATGCTATACATAACCAAAGAAGTACCCGGTATTGGTGCTAGAGATTTTGGATTTGATATACCTGTAGGAAAACAACTATCAGAACTATTGAATAATATGGGAGAGAATAGGGATAAAAACATAAATGAGCATTTTCAAGAATTGAAGGCTCGAATGAAGACCAGAGTAAGACTATCACAAGCTATTGTGGATAAGTATCAAAAGGAAATCTATTTTGTGATCAAGAAAGATGAAATTTGGATGGAGGCAGTTATCCCTAGAACCATCTAGATAAATGAAATGGGCTATGAGATAGATGATAACATCATAAAAACTTATGCAAAAGCCCTCCTTGAAGCTCCTAAGGAACTGGAAGAGAAAGTATTTGGTAGTGCAGAAATAATTGAGAGCACTATACAATCAAGGAAAAGAGTTAAGAAGGTAGAAACAATTGCTAGAAAAGGAACCCGACAAGCAAAGGAAATCAAGGAAGATGAGCTAAAACAAACTAGTATAACTGAAAGTGAGTTGGAAGCACTTCAACTGGAAACTCGCCTTTCACCGATTGGAACTTCTTCAGAAAGTGACATACCTATTGTATTCAAGAGAGTTGAGAGGAAAAGAAAACCTTCACAAGCACCTTCTCCTACACCAAAAAGGACAAGATAGAAGCAACAGGCAATAAGGCCTCTGACAAAGAAGATGACTCCTAAGAAGAAGGTGAAACAAACTATTTCCCCCATTGACAAACTTCTTAATGAAATTACAAAGGATGGTAAGCTGAAGAACATCAATAAAATGTACAATACACTATCACCTGATGATAAGGAAAGCATAGAAAATAGTGTAATTCTACACTTAGATATATACAAGAAATTTTTGATGCAAATTGTTGATGAAATTCCAAATGACTTGTATAGGATATTAGAAGCTAGAAGATTATCTATTGTTGAACTACATAAAAAGATTAAGATTGAAAAATTACTGGAAGTGCATCCAGTTAATTCACCTGATGAAATAAACAAATTAATCAGTGAGGCCAACTGGACAGTGTTTTCTACTTGCTCAGCGACATGTAGCACTAATGGCTAGCAGAGTAACTGAAGTTTCTGAGGAAACTGCTGATGGATGGGATATTTTCTTTGTGGAGAAAGAAAAAGAGGAAGAATTACTCAGACCTAAAACTATCAAAGTATATCAAAAGGACAAAGACAAGGGTAAAGGCAAGGTAGGTGGACCACCAAGTTTAAAAATAACTGACAATATGCCCCCACCTCCTTCAGATACTCCACCGATAAACACTACTGCAAATCAACCAGCCACTGAGAGTATGGAGACTCCGGTAGAAGATACAAACCCTGAATCAAAAATTATGTACATAGTAAATATAGATACTCAGGAAGTTAATGTCGTGGTTGATAGAGAGACCACTGAGGATAAGGAGAAAGATGTGACCACTGAGTCACCGGCTACAGAGGTTGAGTTAAACACAAAAAAACCTTCATAGGCAAAGCAACCAATAGAGGATACCATTGAGAAACTGGTAGATATAATAGACAAACCATCTGAAGAACTGGCTAAGGAAATTTCAGAGGCACAAACTGAGGAACTGACAACTGAAAGCTTAGAGAAACCGTCTAAGACTCAATTGGAGAAACCCAAACCGATATAGGTTGAAGCACAGGTACAAACAGAGACAGTGCCACCCGGCCAAACTGAAAAGCCTAAACATTTATTTGTGGAAATGCAAACACAAACACACCTACCAGAGGTCAAACAAAGCAAGAAAATAACTACAACTGGTAGAATGGCTATTGTAAAATCTGTTGGACAAACATCTAGTACAGCTATGACAAAATTCAGACCTACTAGTGTAACTAAGGTCTTATTAGATTCAATAAAGAAGATCATAGAATGTAATGCACAAGCCTATAAGGCTATTGATGATACTATACCAATTCTTAAATTGATAGCACCAAAGTGCAGTGTTGAGAATAAAGATTCTTTAGGTCAACTAGACACATTGTCTAAGTTTATCATCGACAACCTAGTAACTGTTGATCAAATAAATGAGGATATATTTAAGGAGAGAATGATAAAAGAAAAAGAGAAATTATTTGAGGATATTGTAAAGAAAAACAAGGAAGAAATGGATACCCTTTTATCAGAACTTGGAGAAATAATCCATGACTTCAAGAAACTGTACAGGGATACTTGCAAAACAAATGTCTTCATAGAGGATCTTGACAAGGAGATCAGCAAAGCTCAAGAGAAGATAAATAATATTGCTAACAATTTGATTGGAACATCATATTCATTTTTGGAATTAGAAAAGAAAATTGTAGAGCAGGAAGAGAAAATCAAGAAATTAGAGAAAGACAAACAGGGAATAAAGGATAAGGCAAAGGACTTAAAATGCAGACTTAGTCCAAGGCTAGAGTATCTTATTTCTTTGAGAAAAGAAATATCTGAGGCTCTGGTTCTCAGACTAAAGACACTGGAATAGAAAATGCACATACTCACTAGTATAGTGCAGAGAACACAAAAGGCAATAAAAGACTGCAAAACATTCAACAATGGCATAAATTTAGTTTTGACAGATATCTTTCAGATTGTAATCCACTGGTTACAAGAATCCAGGTAGGACTCCATTGACAGTGAATGACAACCTTTGTCATTGATGTCAAGGGGGGAGTAGTGGGATGAGAAAAATGGTCAAAAGGAAGCAACTTCATCTACTCAGAGGGAGCATACAGTTTTGGTAAGACAATTTTGAGCAGACTATTTTTGGATATCATTTTGGACAACTTTTTTATTTTTCTCATGAGTGTTGTCATCAATGCCAAAGGGGGATATTGTTGGCAAATACACACTCCAATGAGAAATTGTAGTTGATTGAAGGTTTTTTCATTGATGGCAACCTTGCAATCATATGATACTGACAAGACAAAGAAACTGGCACCGACACCGACAAACAAACTCTACACCGGCACACAGGACACCGACACCTTGGCTAACCTCAATTTTGTTTGAAATGTATTTTGTAATTAATTGTAAAATCATTGTAAGCTAACATGGTGAGTTGTAATATGACTCATATATGTATGAGATCATTTTGTAATAGGAAATATATGTGATAGGATGCGAGATAAGCAGACCTAATATGCGAATTATAGGTTAAGGGTTTATGTATGTAGAAGAGCTTAAACTGGTACTAGATCTATCATAGCAGATGCTAATCTGAAGCAGTACAAGACATTGGATTAATATAATCCATTTTTCTAAGTCAGTGTGACTTATTTTGTAATTGAGTAGTGAGCTCTAGGCACTTGGCCTTCCTGCATGTGTAGGCCCCTATTGTAAGAGTAATATTCCCTTATTGGCCATTAAGCGAATATTATGGGTCACAAATCTCACCAAGGTTTTTCCCACACTGGGTTTCCTTGTTAAAATACTATGTTATGGTGTGCTTCTCATGTGGTTGTTGTTATTCTTGTTTACTACATTATTTCTAGTTTACCGGTACACAGTTTTAATATGCTTTTCATGTTTTAAGTCAAGTAAATTTATTAATTGATTAGATACTGATTCACCCCCCCCCCTCTCAATATCTTTGGGAATCCTAAAAAATACAAAATACAATAAATAAAATCTTGTCGGCCAGGGTGTCGGTGAACATCTTTGCCACTGCCGGTGTCAGTGTCTGTGCTTGTGTTAGTGCCATAGGATTGTAAGGTTTCCATCAATGAAAATACCTTCAATCACCTACAATTTCTCATTGGAGTGTGCATTTCCCAACAATATGGCCGTTTGTCATTGATGGCAACACTCATGAGAAAAATCCAAAAGTGTATCCAAAACTGTCTTACCACAACTATCAAAATTGTGTGCTCCCACTGAGTAGATGATCTCTTCTCATCCTCGTTCCTTTTTCTCATCCTCTACTACTCCCCCTTTGGCATCAATGACAAAGGATGTCATTCAATGTCAATTGAGTGTAGCTCCCATCTTGATCCTTGTAACCGGTTGGTTACAATCTGATAAAGTTCCGCTAAAGCAACATTCAGACTATTGTAGAATCTTTCACTGTCCTTCAGTTCTACTTCAGTCCTCTAAATTGTACTAGTGAGAAAGTGCATTTTCTTTTTCGGCATCTTAAGTCCTAGAATAAGAGCCTCATAAATCTCTTTTCTCAAAGAGATGAGGATATCCAGTTTAGGACCTAGTCTACACTTAAGTTCTTTTGCCTTAAACTTTATCCTTTCCTTGTCTTTCTCAAGTTTTTCTATTTTCTCTTGAAATCCTGCAATTTCTTGTTCTATTACCAATATTGAATCCGATGAACCTATCAAGTTGTTAGCAATATCATTGATTTCCTTTTGAGCTATGTTGATCTCTTTATCTATATCTTTTGTCAAAATGTTTGTTTTGCATGTATCTCTATATGAAGTCCAAAATTATCTTGCCTAGTACTGGTAATAAGGTATCCATATGTTCCTTTTTCTTCTTGACTATCTCCTCAAAGAATTTTTCCTTTTCTTTTTTCATTTTCTCTTTGAATGTCTCCTCATTGATTTGATCAATTGTCAGAAGATTGATGGTTATATACTTAGACAATGTGTCTAATTGACCTAAAGAATCTTTATTCTGTAAATTATACTTAGTTGCAATCATCTTCAAAATTGGTAATGTATCATAAATAGCCTTATATGCTAGTGCATTACACTCTATTATTTTCCTGATTGAATCTAGCAATACCTCTGTCACATTAGTAGGTTTGAATTCAGACATAGAGGTTCTAGATGATTGTCCATCTACCTTCACAATATGTACTCCACTAGTGGTGGTAATAGCTTTGTTTTCCTCTTTTTCTGGAGGTTCATTTTGTGTCTCCATTTCCACTGACAAAGGTTTAGGTTTTTCTGTTGAAGCTGGTGGCACTGTCTCTGAATGTACCAGTGAATCTTGTTGCTCTACCCATTTCTCTATATTTGTCTCTACTAGTTTCTTTGTGCTCTCTACTGATGGTTTCTCTGATTGTTCCTCTGATTATTTTATAGTAGTATCCACTACCAGTTTTTTTGTTTGCACCTCACAAATGTCTATAGCCGGTATATCAACAGATTTTTTATTGCTATCAATTGTCGGTTGCTTAGTAGATACATCAGTATGTGTACCATTGGTATCTACAATTCCTATATCTGGGGAATCAATTGCCTGTTCAGTTTGTTGTTCAGTCGCAATCTCAAGGTTTCCAACTATATCCTCAATGTTTGTCTCAATTGTTGTGTCTTCTACCAGTGGCTCAGTTGCCACATTTCTCTTCTCACTTGATTCCTTATCAACCACAATGTTCACTTCCTGTGTGTCGATATTCATTGTGTACAACACCTCTGAATTAGGATTTGTGTCCTCATGTGTTGTCTCCATACTCTCTGTTGCCAGTGGAGTATCAACAGTTTGTGCCGATGGAGTATCTGAGGAAGGTGGGGGTAAGTTATCTGTCACCTTTATGCTTGGAGTTCCACCTACCTTACCTTTCCCCTTATCATTTTCTTTTTGATAGACTTTAAAGGTCTTTGGTCTCTTAAGCTCTTCTTGTTTCTCCTTTTCAACAAAGAATATATCCCACTTGTCTGTAGTTTCCTTTGATATCTCATTAACTCTTCCTTCCATTAGTGCTACATGCCAGAGACCGGTTGAAAATACTGTCTGGTTAGCCTCACTTATTAATTCATCTATCTCTTGTGTTAAGTTCACTGGGTGAACTGCAAGTAGTTTTTCTATTTTGATCTTTTTATCTGATTCCACAATTGCTACTCTTCTTGCTTCTAACCTTCTATACAAGTCATTGGGTATATCATCTACAACTTCCATCAAAACTTTCTTATAAATATCAAGATGTAAAATAACATTATTTTCTATACTTTCATTTTCATCATCTGAAAGTGTGTTATACAAGTTGCTAATATTTGTCAATTTTCCATGTTCAGTTATCTCATCCAAAAGTTTGTCCAGAGGAGGGACAATTTGTTTTTCCTTCCTTTTCTTTGGTGTTAACTTCTTTGTCAGAGGCCTAACTGCCTGTTGTTTCTGTCTTGTTCTTTTAGGTGTAGGAGTGGGTAACTGTGAAGGTTTCCTTTTCCTGACTACCCTTTTAAACTATGCTAGTATTTCACTGTCAGAGGAGGTAGAAACCGGTGAAAGATGTGTTTCTGGTTGTAGTCCTTCTAAGACACTCTCCTTGATACCAGTTTTATTTAATACATCTTCCTTGATTGCTTTTGCCTGCCTTTTTCCTTTCCTAACTATCTGCTCAGTTTTCTTTATTCTTTTCTAAGATTGAATTTTGCTTTCTATTCTTTTCGTATTTCCAAATATTTCTTCAGTTGGTTCTTTAGGGGCTTCTAAGAGAGCTTTTGCATAGGTTTCAATTATGTTCTCATCAGCCTCATATCCCATTTCAGTAACCCAAATAGTCCTTGGGACCACTGCCTCCATCCAGATTTCATCTTTCTTTATTACAAAGCATATCCCCTTTTGATATTTGTCAACAATAGCTTGAGATAGCCTTATCCTAGTTTTCATTCTAGCCTTTAATGCCTAAAAGTATTCATTTATGTTCTTTTCTCTATTATCTCCCATGTTGTTTAGAATGTCCAGTAGTTGTTTTCCTACCGGGATGTCAAAGCCAAAATCCTTTCTACCAATACCAGGAACTTGCTTGGTTATATACAGCATTAAACATACAAGTAGGTTGCCAAATCTGAAAGTCCCTTTCTTGTCTCCTTTGATTTTCTTCAGATTATCTATCAGTTCATCCTTCAACCATTCACATATGTCAATCATTGCATTGTTGTTTACCAAGTCATAGACACTTTTGATACATAAGCTAGAAACAAAGTTTAATCTATTGGCATGAGTAGCTTTGTATCCAAGTATCATGCTAATCAACCTTACATTGATATCCTTTACATCATTTACTCTCAAGGATCTCTTATCAAAAGTTGTGTCAGTTAGGGTCATTACAGTGTGATTAAGAACCTTTTTCCCTTTCTCAGGTCTGCTATCGATGGAAGGTAAGCTTGTCACTGCCCTAACTGCTTCTTTAGTTATCTTGTGAATTGATTCCAACCAAAAGAACTCTCCATGTACTCTACTTAGCACAATCCTTATAACATCCTTCAGAAAATCAGGGATACTAAGAATTTCCACAAAACCTAGGGTTTCAACTATCTTGTGTTCTGGTTTAACATTTCCATTTTCATCACATATAGCAGTTTTGTACATGTTCTTAATTTCATCATCTCCTAGTTCATTTATATGACATTGTATGTAGATTCTAGGATCCTCAGCATAAGCAACTCCATTGGGTATTTTTGAGAATGCTCCTAGGGTATCATCTTTCTTCGCAATTTTGGGAATAATTTTAAATACGGGCCTAGGATGCTTAACAACTTCAACTATAGTAGGGTTTGCAATGAATTTAGGTGCAGAGGAGGAAGCCATTGTTATAAATACCTTAATCTGCCTTCAGGTATGAGTGCTTGAATGATTTGCTTCACTTCTCGCTATGGATGCCTTCGCTCGAGATTTTTGCGCTCTTAGGAAGTTTGAATGCTCTGTGAAGGGAAAAAAGAGCCAAAACACTTGCTTTATAATGTCATTTCCTTCAACTACCATATTTAATGCCTGCCAGTTAAGTCAAACTTAACACATCTGTCGGTAAACAAGTGATTTAACTTCTCACCACCGATTGAGGATAAATAAACATGTTTTGCAATAGTTGCCATACCCCTAAGGGATTATTTCTCAATTAGATGAAGAATCTCCTACCGATGGAGTGATGCTCTATTCTACCGGTGAAGGAATAGCTTCATTAACATTCATATCTGACTTTCTGATCCATTTCTTTACTTCTTCAACCTTTTCTTTACCTTTCAAACTGGGTCCTTTTTTATTTGTCGGTGATGCCTTACTTCTACAAAATTTTGCAACATGTCCAATTTTGTTACAAGCATAACAAGTCACATTGTTTTTCTGAATAGCTTTTCTATATCCTATGTTGGTATGTGTTCTGCATTGATTAGATAAGTGTCCAAATCTTCCACAAACATAACATCTTACATTCATTCTGCAATTTTCTGAATTATGTCCAATTTTGTTGCATTTAGAACATTGACCGGTGGGTGCATTGGTGTTCTAATAGTTTCTAGATCTACACTGATTTTCTCTATGACCATACTTGTTACAGTTAAATAATTTTCCATTAAATTTATAAGCATTAGGTTGTCTTACCAGTTTGTTGTGATCATGTTTGTTTGCAATGCCAGAGCTTTCACCAACTTCAAAGCCAAGACCATTAGTATCTCCATTAGGTTTCTGATTTTTTAGCATGTCATCAAGTTCTTCTTAACTTTTCTTGAATTTCTCCTTGTGTTTATTTGTAGTAGCCAACTCATTTTCCAAGAAATCCTTCTGTCTCATGAGTTCAGTTTTATCATGCTCCAAGTGAATCATATATGTTTTTAACATATCATTCTCATGACTGAGTCTTAGATTTTCATTTGCAGCATCATTGATTCTCCTAGCTAGGTCATCTTCATTCTTCTTTCAGTCTTCAATGTCTTTACAAAACATCATAGTCATATCTTGCATTTCATTCTTCAAGGCCATGTTATCCTGCTTCAACTTGCTTACAAGATCATTAAGAGTCTCTTTTTCATCATCATCACTTTGTAGTTTCTCATGAAGTTCTCTTCTTTTGTTCCTAGCAATAGTGAGATTTTCTTGAAGTCCCTAAATAATTTCCTATGCAGCCTTCAAATCATCTTCAAGTTTTATACTCTTCAAATTTTCACCATCATAATCTGTAAGAGATGTTTCCAATTGCTTTCTCATATTACCCATCTATACCAATGTCAAAATATTCCTCAAGCTATTAGGATTTTGAAAATAGAGGACCAAGCTCTGATACCAATTGTTAGGATTCCCAAAGATACTGAGAGGGGGGGATGAATCAGTATCTTGCCGGTGAGTGGATTTTCTTGACTTATTAAATGAATTGCATCTGAAAACAGTATACTAGTAAATAAGAACAATAACCACAACATAGAAAGCACACCATAACACAATATTTTTAATGAGTAAACCCAGTGTGGGAAAAACCTCGGTGGGATTTGTGACCCACAATATTCGTTCACTGGCCAATAAGTGAATATTACTGATACAATAGGGGCCTGCACATGTAGGAAGGCCAACTGCCTAAATCTCACTACTTAAGTACAAAAAGAGAAGTCTCACTGACTTACAAAAGTGGATTATGAAAATCCAATGTCATGTACTGCTTTGGATCACCATCTGCTATGCCAGGTTTAGTACTGGTTTTAAGCTCATACAACTTCCAAAACCTTATTCCAAACTCTATCTTAATATTCGCATCTTAGTTCTGCAATAATCTAACCATATCCACATATTCTAAATTATTTACAAGAACTCATACTTATATGAGTCATATTACAACTCGCCTTGTCGACTTACAAAAAGATTTTACAATTAAATACAAAATACAATAAATAAAATCTTGTCGACTAGGGTGCTGGTGAACATCTTTGTCACTACAGCTGCCGGTGTCTATGCCTGTGCCGGTGCCATAGGATTGTAAGGTTGCCATCAATGATAATACCTCCAATCACCTACAATATCTCATTGGAGTGTGCATTTTCCAATAGTTTTACTTATTATGGATGTTGTTATATCATTTTGGATTACATGCATATTGTTTAACAAACTTGTTAAGTATATCTATCGGTCAGTGTTTCAAGTAGTATTGTTTTTGGTGTCACTAATTCACCCCCCCTCTTAGTGCTTTACAAGTCCATCAATTGGTATCAGAGCCCAACTTATTTAAAGCATAATTTCTTGGAAGGAAACCCTAAAGCTACAATGGGGGATATGAGCTACTTTGAGATGGCTCGAGATCTTGAGGCTAGTATAAATGAGCTTGAAACCCTAAGGGTCAAACTAAAAGCTCCTCAAGTCAAAAGGAGAGAGCTAATTGAACAATTGTTAGAAATCTCTAATAATAGTTCTTCAAATGAGGCCAATATTGATGCTTTAGCTGAGAAAGTTGAAAAACTAAACTGTTAAAAGATAAATCTGAGGAGAGAGCTAGAAGGTCTTACTATCCGCATGAGTCAGAAACTAGAAGCCAAGAGAATTGTTGAAGATCTCATCAAGGGAAGAGATCATGAGATTGCCAAGATCAAGTGAGAGAATGCTACTTTTCATGAGCATTTGAATGTAGAGAAAGAATAAAAAGAGAACTTACAGCTAGATCTTGAATTAGCATCATCTCTGAGAGAGAACCTGTCAAAAATAATGAAGATCTCACCAAATAGCTCACTGAAGCAAATGGGAAATTGGAAAAGTTCAACAAAAGTTTTACCTTGATAGAAGAACAAATTCAATCACAAAGGATGAATGGTGATACCTTTGGACTTGGTTTTCACACATCTGAAAAAGGAGAATCCTCTGGTACCAAGAGCAACACTCATAAGAACAAATCTTCTCCTAAGGCTAAAAAGCCTACTGGTAAGAAGGTCTTTAAACCTAGTCACACTGTAAATGTTTGTAGAAACAAACCTAATGGAAATGCAAGCTATAATACAAATTCTAGGTATGTATCCAAGAAATTTGAAGGTCATTGCTTCACATGAAAAATGGATGGACATAGATCAATTGAATGTAGATATGGAGCAAATAATCATGTACCGCATATACATCCAAGACCAAATGGCATCTGGATGAGAAACTATGATAACTGGGGTAACATAAACTGGCAAAGACCCTACGATAACTGGTTTAGTCCATTTGAGATGGAAAAGGTAACAAATGTCATTTGCACCATCTGTAACAACTTTGGTCATGTGGATATGAATTGTAGAAGAAGAACTGAGAGAGGTAATGTAGGACCATGGAGATCATCTGGAATGGCCTGCTATCATTGTCATAAACTAGGACACATGGAAAATTTTTGTAGATCCAGAAAGAGAAAATCGGTCAATCCTTCTAAAGCTTAGAAAGGCAAGCAGAAGGTCAATATTGAAGAAACCGGAGAAGAAATGAATCAAATATGGAAGAAGATGTTGGTATTATGGATGACTTTGTCATGTGTTGCATTGGTTTTGTCATTGATGTCAACACTTATCCTTCTAGAGGTCTATATTGTTGATTTGGCACTCTGGTTATATTGGTTTATTGTTGAATTGGCACATTGTGGTCCCGACACGGATATTGACTTATGCACAGTCACCAGTATATGTTTCACCGGCAGGATATATGGTTCACCGATAGTGATGATGACTTGTTATCATTTGGAGATCATTTGGTTATGTCGAACACATGGATTGGATATTTGGATTTGGTGTTTTTCTTATTGGTCTAATCAATTTCACATATTTGCCTTTACCGAAAGATAAGTCAAGGTTATGGACCGGTACAAGATATCATGTTCTAGATCAGCATGCCATGTTTTTGATTGGATAATGTGTAAATGTATTGAGCTGATATATTGTATCGCATCAAGACTTATTTGTAATTAATTTAAATGTAATATCTTTAGTGAGTTGACCTTATGATGAGGTCTTAGGTTTTGTATAAATAAATATAAGATCTTATTGAAGATCATATTATGAGTGTGTGTGAATATTGAAGATCTTTGTAGAGCGAAAATAACTAGATCCTTGTGCGAATCATGTAGATATTATCTGAAGATTGAAGGAAAGGTTATGAAGGTATTTGGCACTCATGGTCAGAGCTTAAATCGATACTGAATCTAGCATTGCAAATGCTATATTGAAGCAATACATTGTTATTGGATTTAACCATCCAAGTCAGTGTGACTCCCATTTTCTGATTGAGCAGTGAGCTCTAGGTAGTTGGCCTTTCTGCATGTGCAGACCCCATTATTGTACTCACTTACTATCTGTAGTAGTATCATTTGATTGTGGGTAAGGTTTCCCACCATTGTTTTTCCCCTTACAGGGTTTCCACATCAAAATATCTGTGTTATGTGTTGTGGATGTTGTTTCTCTTTTTGTTTTATGCATTAAGTTATACCGGTACTGCTATAACTATTAATTTGTTTTACCAGCATTAAGTTTTTTTATTGACACTAAGTTTCAAGTTGGATTAATTGGTTTTGAGTTGTAATTTATTGACAATTGATTCACCCACCCCCTCTCAGTTGTCCTTCCCAGTTCCTAACAATTAGTATCAGAGCTTAGTCCTCTTTTTGTAGAAGCCTAATAGCTTGAGGAGATCCTATGGCAGCAAATATTTTCAGGAAGGACAGTCCTAAACTTGATGGAACTAACTTTGGTGTATAGAAGATTAAAATAGAAACACATCTGAACTACATTGGAAGAGATATATGGGATGTTACAAATAATGGTTATGTTGGTCCTACTCTTAATATCCCTCATCCACCGACATTGGCTAAAGACTTGGAGAATGATTGCAAAGCAAGAGAAGCACTTTCAGGCACATTATCAGATCAGTAAATCATGGGATTATCAGACAGATCTACTGCAAAAGCTATTTGGGATAAACTGAAAATATTGAATGAAGGAGATACCACTATCAAGATTGCAAAACTAGAATGTTACCAGGTCATGTGGGAAAATTTAAAAATGGAAGAAGATGAAAGAATTTTTGCATTTATGGAAAGAGTTAATGAAATTATTTTAGGAATACAATGTTGTGGAGGATCTTTAAGTTAAGATGAAATTGTTTCTAAAATTTTAAGATCTTTGATGAATAATGATGAACAACAAATACCCTAATTGGTACTAAGAGGTGGGGGGGAATCAGTACATACAAAAACTTCTCTACAACTTATCAAGTTAAAACAATGCTAATCAGTTGTCTTCATTACTGAACTTAACCATGGCAATACCGGTTAAATACAATAAGACTTCAGACAACATAAACCGATAAACTGAACACTTCAAAGACATTCAATACTTGATAACTACTTCACCCATAAACACATGCATGTGGTGTATCAGCAATACCATAACCATTAGCTTTGCATGCATAACAAAGAACGCTTAATTGTCACATGAAAAATGCACAACTCATGACACATAAATTTTTCACGTGGAAACCCAAATGGGAAAAACCACGGTGCGGATGAATACCCACAAGCTTGTTTTAAACTCCTTTGAAGCTCGCTCTATTAGGATCCTAGTCTGGTTAAAGACTTTACAATAAGGTTCTGCTAGGAACCGATCCTGTTAAGGATCACCCGGTTAAGGGATGGCTATATACCCTGTTAAAGGTTGAAACCCTGTTAAAGGTTACCTTGCTAGAGAATTTAAAGAACTCAATGAACTTGAGTCACCTGGTTAGAGGATTTACAATAAGCTTGTTAAATCTACCCGGCAAAGGGATTTTCCTTCTATTGAAATGGCTAGAATACAACAGGTAAAACTCTGATCTGATAACAACACTATATGCTAAGGCAGATTCTTTTTAGTTCCACTACTCTGCAATCACACTGCAGTTTTTACTCACTGGTCTGGCAAGTATCTCATCACTCGGATACATACACAACTTTTGCCAACAACTTACAATAACAAACATCATTGACCTTATAGACAACAATTAGGTCAGTAACATAAACCCTAAACCCTAAGCATCTTAGGTTTACAATTACTAGCGGTCCAATCCTGACCATCCAATCACAATTCATAGAATGAAACAATCTCAAATAGATCACAAGTCATTCTACATTGTCCATTCTTCACCGCACATAGAAACTAGTAACCCATCACACTTTCTTCTCATACCACTAAGAAGAATGTGCATTCCCGAGGTAGACATTTAATGCAGTCGATCTTCACATGCAAGATCCTCAAGGAAATCCTTCATGTGCACAAAGATTATGTGGTATCTCAATCTCATCCTTATTTCTTAGCTAACTTATCACATAATATCATTGGTTGCATCACACAAGATAGATTGCCAAACCAAAACCCCTAAAGGTGAGACTACCAATCGGTAGTCACACTTAGTGAAACCCTGACACCGGTTCACTACATCTCTTCATATCGGCTCTCCAACTTGATCATCACTAACAACTTCCCAATCTTCATACAGGTTGACCTGTACTTATTGACATCAATGATAACATATATTATCATCATATAATCATATCATCATATACCAACAATTTATCATATCATCATATGCAAACAATCTCCCCCTTTGGCATTGATGTCAATACTTAGTGTAGCATTGCAATTATAAACATCATAGACCAGTATATCTAAAATATCTTCATCATATATCTTCTCCCCCTTTGACAACAGTTCCAAAGTGGAGGCACAAGCTTCCATACTCCACTATGTTGCTCCCCCTATGGAGTAGCATCCTTCAACACATCAATCCTAAAATATTTGTCACTGTAATACTTGACTTATGTGGAGCACACATCTTTAGTTTACTTAATGAAGGGGCAAAACCCCTAATTCACCTCTTAAATAAGTAAATATAGTCTTCGGTAAGGGCTTATTGAATATGATTGTTAGCTGCTCCTTACTCGAGACATGTTGTAATACGACCTCTCTATTTTGAACCTTCTCTCTCAAGAAATGATACTTGAGCTCAATGTGCTTAGTTCTAGAATGCAATACCAGATTCTTGGAAATATTGATTGCACTAGTATTGTCACAAAATATACTCACCGGTTCAGATATAGGTACTTTGAAACCATCCAATACATTTTTCATCTAGATTGACTGAGTGCAGTTCATAAATGTTGCCACATATTCTGCTTCAGCTATAGATTGAGAAATACAACTCTTCTTTTTACTTGTCTAGGAGACTAGTCTTCCACCAAGAAAGAACGCTCCACCGGTTGCGCTCTTCTGGTCGTCCACATTACCTGCCCAATTTGCATTGATAAACACTTTGAGATTAAAATCATCATTGTATGGATACCACAATCCATAGTCAACAATCCCTTCAAGATCTAAGAATCCTCTTGATTGCTACCAAGTGGGATTCTCTTGGACTTTTTTGAAAATGAGCTACTATGCCCACTACATGAGCAATATCTGGTCTACTATGCACCACATAGTGCAGCTTACCAATCATTGACCAATACTCCTTCTCATTCACCAACGTTGAATCATCTTCCTTAGTCAGTTTATAGCTGGTCACCATTGGTGTACCAACCGGTTTTCTCTCCTCCATGGCAAAGGTCTTCAACACCTCTTTGACATACTTGGATTGGGTAATAAAGATACCCTCTTTCATTTGCTAAATCTATAAACCAATGAAGAACTTTATCTCTCCAATCAGAGACATCTCAAACTCTTTCTTCATTTCATTTGCAAAAGCATGACTCATTTCATCATCTCCTCCAAAGATAAATGTTATCTACAGATACTTCACAGATTAGAATTTGATCACCTTCAGATTTTAGGTATATGTTATTGTCCTCATTTGTTCTCGAAAATCCTATTTTCACAAGATGAGAGTGTAACCATTCATACCATGCCCATGGTGCTTGTTTCAATCCATACAAGGCCTTGTGTAATCTACACACCATGTTATTGTCTTCTAATAAGGCAAACCCATCTGGTTGGTCAATATACACTTCCTCTTCTAGGATTCCATATAAGAACGCATACTTCACATCCATTTAGTATACCTTAAATCCCTTGAATTCTATAAATTCAAGTAGCATTTGGACACCTTCTAGTCTAGCCACAAGAGCAAGGGTTTCTCCATAGTCTTCTCCCTCTTCCTGAGCATATCCCTTGCATACAAGTCTTGACTAAAGACCCATTTGGTACCTATGACATTCTTGTGTTTTGGTCTAGGTACCAAGCACCATGTTGCATTCTTTTCTATCTGGTCTAGCTCCTCTTCCATTTCCTTAATCCAGTCTTCATCTGTAAGTTCTTCTCTGGAAGTCTTGGGCTCCAATTCAGATCATGCAAGAGTTTTCTTTCACCTTTCTTCTTGTGAGTATCCTTTCATCTTTATCTCCTATGATCTGCTTTAGATCATGATGTAATTTCACATATCTAGGAATGACTCTAGATGGTTTCACTTGCTTCTCCTCTTCTTCTTCACTTCTTCTATAGCTTCTACCAGTATAGGAACACTAAGGTCTTTACTTGTTTCTTTCTTAACCGGTTCTTAGAAGGCTATACCCAGTTCATCTTCCACTTTCTCATTGCAGGTTTCCTCAGGCTCCTCAGGGGATTCATCAACCCTGACATTGATACTCTCAACAATTTTCTATGTTCTATTTTTGTAGCATTTGAGAGCTTTTATCTTAGTGGAATATCCCAGAAATATTCCTTCATCACATTTAGCATCAAACTTGCTCAGACGCTCACCTCTCTTTATGTAACACTTACTACCAAATAATTTAAAATAACTCATAGTCGGGGTCTTCTCGGTCCAATACTCATAAGGGGTTTTATTTTTACCTTTCTTGATGAGTACCCAGTTCATAGTATAGATTGCAATGCTCACCGCTTCTCTCCAAATAGTGTGAGCAACCTTTCTTTGGATCAGCATTGTTCTAGCCACTTCAACTACAATCATGTTATTCCTTTCTACTATGCCATTCTATTGTAGTGTCCTTAGGGCAGACAACTGCCTCTTGATACCGCTATCTTCATAGTATTTGTTGAATTCATCAGAAGTGAATTCACCTCCTTGATCAGTTCTTAGGCATTTTATCTTTTGACCACTTTCCTTCTCTACTAATGCTCTGAAGGCTTTAAATTTTCCAAACGCCTCAGACTTGTCTTTCAAGAATGTGACCCACATCATTCTTGAGCAGTCATCAGTAAGAATCATGAAATACCTATCTCCCTAAAAACTTCTAGTTTTCATAGGACCACACAAATCGGTATGCATAAGATCAAGTAAGTATTCTTCTGAAAAAGACTTACCTTTGAAGGTTGAGGAAGACATCTTCCCAAGTTGACATTCTCTGCATAAAGCATTCTCTGGTTTGTTCAGCAAAGGCAATCCTCTTGCTACCTTGATCTTACTAGCCTTTACAATATTATCAAAGTTCATATGACAAAGTCTCATATGCCATATCCAACTGTCATCAAACTTTGCCATCAGACACCTACTAATCTTGGCATTCAGCTGAAACAAGTTATCTCTGGTCTACTTACTGGTGGCAATAAGTTCACCACTCTTTCCAATTATACTATAGACTCCACCTTTGAACTCGAGAACGAGTCCTTTATCATTTAGCTAAGCAACACTCAACAGGTTATGCTTAAGACCTTCTACCCAGTAGACATCATCTGCACTACTCTTTCCATTCAGTGAAATGGATCCTTTTTCTTTTACCAAGCATGGTGCATCATTGCCAAATCTAACAACACCTCCATCATATTCTTATTGAGACAAAAGCTTTCCCCGATCACCAATCATGTGGTGAGAACAACCACTATCAATAATCAACTCATTAGAGTTGTCAATGCAAGAGACAAGTACTTTCTTGTCAGACACTTCTTCCTTTACAGCTACAAACACTATGTCCTCATTCTCTTCATTCTCAGATTCTTCATCAGTAACACCTTCATCCACTGCAACAAGACAACTTCTTCTATTTCCTCCTTTAAACTTTCTAAACCTCTCCGGTTTATCCTTATTGTCATTGTTAAGATAGTTAATAGCTATATGTCCTATCTTATTGCAGGAAAAGAATTTTAAAGGAAGCTTACCTTTGTATTTTCTAGTGCCTTTAGGAAGTCTCTTGGAAAGAACAGCTTCAAACTCCATCAAAATTTCTTCATCATTCATACCTCTACTTTGCATGGATTCATAACTGGTACTTCTTTTCCTTTTTTGGTTGGTGCAATAGATGCTATAAAAGCTGTCTCGGTCTTCTGAACACTGTCATCATAGCTATTCAACTCATATGCAATGATAGAGTCTAAGGATACCTTGGTTTTGTCAATAGACCTTAGTTCCTGAATAGCAACAACTTTGATTGCATAGACCGGTTACAATGATCTCAAAACTTTACTGACAACGGTGGCATCTTCAATTGTTCCACCAGTGCTCCTGATATCTCCAACAACAATCTTGATCCTTATGCCATATTGCTGAATGGTCTCACCTTCAACCATCCTCATGTCTTCAAGTTTTCCTCTAAGGCTCTCTTCCTTAGCTTGCTTGACATTCTCATCACCGCCATAAATAGTTTCCAGTGTGTCCCATACATCTTTAGGAGTGTCCTTATCTTGTACATCAATGAACTCAATATCAAACAAACTGCTAATAAGGGCTTCCATAACTTGCACATTTTCTTGAATCTCTCTTTTTTGATCATTGGTTAAAGTGCCAACAGGGATTACATAGAGATTCTCAACATAGATCCAGTGTTGAGAACCCAAAATCTTGATATAGATCTTTATTCTATCCTTCCATAATTTGAAGTTATCTCTATTGAACTTAGGACCTTCCCTCTTCACCATTACGGTAGGATCTTTTACCTCAAGCGGTTAAGCTTATATCACCGAGGACCTGGAGCCGCACTGATACCAATTGATGAATAATGATGAACAAAAAATACCCTAACTGGTACTTAGAGTGCGGGGTGAATCAGTACATACAAAAAATTCTTTGCAACTTATCAAGTTAAAACAATGCTAACAGGTTGTCTTCATTACTGAACTTAACCATGGCAATACTGGTTAAATACAATAAGACTTCAGACAACATAAACCGGTAAAACTGAACACTTCAAATACATTCAATACTTGATAACTACTTCACCCATAAACATAGGCATGTGGTGTATCAACAATACCATAACCATTAGCTCTACATGCATAATTACTCAAACAAAGAATGCTTAATCATCACATGAAAAATGCACAACTCATGACACACAAATTTTCATGTGGAAACCCAAATGGGAAAAACCACGGTGGGGATGAATACCCACAAGCTTGTTTTGAACTCTTTTGAATCTCGCTCTGTTATGAGCCTAGTCTAGTTAAATACTTTACAATAGGGTTCTGTGAGAAACCGATCCTGTTAAACCTGATTAAGGGATGGCTATATACCCTGTTAAAGCTTGAAACCCTATTAAGGGCTACCTTGCTAGAGGATTTAAAGAACTCAATGAACTTGAGTCACCTGGTTAGAGGATTTACAATAAGCCTATTAAAGCTACCCGACAAAGGGATTTTCCTTCTGTTGAAATGGTTAGGAGACAACAGGTAAAACTTTGATCCGATAACAACATTATATGCTAAGGCAGATCCTTTTCAGTTCCTCTACTTTGCAATCACACTGCAGTTTTCACTCACTGGTCTGGCAAGTATCTCATCACTCAGATACATACATAACTTTTTCCAACAACTTACAATAACAAACATCATCAACCTGATAGACAACAATTAGGTCGGTAACATAAACCCTAAACCCTAAGCATCTTAGGTTTACAATTACAAGTGGTCCAATCCTGAACATCCAAACATAATTCATAGAATGAAACAATCTCAAACAGATCACAAGTCATTCTGCATCGTCCATTCTTCACCACACATAAAAATCAGTAACCCATCACACTTTCTTCTCATACCTCTAAGAAGAATGTGCATTCTCAAGGTAGACATTTAATGCAGTCAATCTTCACATGCAATATCCTCAAGGAAATCCTTCACGTGCACAAAATGTTAGGGGTCCCACAGATACTAAGAGGGGGGGGTGAAGCATGGTTAATGAATTTAAATCAAATAAAGATAAAACCATAGCTAAGCGATCTATCACCTCTTAGTAAATGCGAGTATGAATTTTGCTCTCAGATCTTGGTATGCAAACTACAATGACTTGACTACACTTAAATAGAGGATTGAAATGATTAAGATGCATGATATAGCAATGATAGCATGATTAAGCTACATGATTTCATGATAGCTTGATGCCTATAGTAATAATTCTTGAATGCAAATGAGATGAATCAATTGGAATGCAAAAATGATATGAAATTGGAACCCTTTGTGCTCCAAAATGAGGTCTATTTATAGGATTTCTAAGGCTAAGGGTGAGGTGGCAGGAATCAATGGTCGAGATTTGATCTGAAGATATCAATGGTTAAATTGGAGGTGGTTGGCAAAGGGGTTGGATTAAAGGGAACATCTTTCATCTCTATGGTGGCAAGTCTCAAGAGGCTTCTAGAAGAGGTTAGATGAAAGGGAACACTTAGTGACAAGTGTCACAAGGTTTTGCTCATGAGAGGGCAAAGTGTTCAAGGAAAGGGTACATGGGTAAATGGAATGGGTTAGGTTTAGAAGAGGTTAGGTTAGGTGGTTAAAAGTTAGGAGAATTTGAATTTTAAAAATTCAAATAATAGGAAAAGGCTAATTAATCTCAACAACTCATGAATTGATTTGTTTTAATTAATTAAATGATTTAGAAGAAATGAATTTGGATGGAGGGAATTAATTAATTTGAATTAATTAATTAAAGGGGATTATTGGAATGAACCTATTAAATAAATGCTTAGATTTATTAATAAGTAGATGAAAAGGGAAATTTAATCAAATTGCTTAGTGAATTAAATTAAATTGGGGAGGGAGATTAATTAAATAATTGCTTATTTAATTAATTATCTTCAAACCATTTTTAGGTGTATACATTTGGCCCCACTTTGAAGCGAGGTGTGATGATGCATTGATTCAAAGAATAATCTCATTTTGACGATGATATTGGTTTGATAGGATGCCCCAGCTCTTGATTGCTAAATTCTGGTACGATGATGCCCCCTGGGGAGATCAATTGAGATAACTGATCTTTGGAGTTTTTGCAAAATTGATATCTCGATAGATTTGATTTTATTTCTGCAACTGTGGTTTGATGAAAGTGTGAGTTCTTCGATTAGCTTGATTGCTTAGATTGATAAGATTGAAAAATCTTGATTGATTAGATTGATAAGATCAAAATTCAGTCTAGTTTCAGGAAGGATTCATCCTGTATAAGACAACGATGATCAAAGTGTCTGGTTTCAGGAAGGATTCATTCTATATAAGACATGATCAGAATGTCTGGTTTCAGGAAGGATACATCCTGTATAAGACATGACTCAGAATTGATTAGGTTTGATTGATTGATTTGATTTGATAAGGTTGATTAGATAAAGAATTGACAGTTTGTTGATATCAAGCTGCAGAAATTTTTGGATATGCTGATGTTGATTCTGTTGAGAGAGTAGGATAAGATTTTCACTGGGTCAAAAATATCATGGGAGAGATGAGTTCATCATTCTGATTGCGTATACACTTGTGATGATACTTTGATGATTCCTGCGATAGATTTAACCTTGGATAAAAGGAGCATGTAGGGTCCCATGCAATAATAAAATGCAAGCCAAATGCAAATGAAAATGCAAAGCTATGACTGGACTAGTCACTGGATTATTTTTTTTTGTCATCATTGAGCTTTTTAAATGTGGGAAGTGAGTGCAAAAATCGATGGTATAATTAAACCAT
The DNA here is from genome assembly GCF_030272615.1 of Cryptomeria japonica. Lineage (NCBI taxonomy): Eukaryota > Viridiplantae > Streptophyta > Pinopsida > Cupressales > Cupressaceae > Cryptomeria > Cryptomeria japonica. The sequence continues at coordinate 459,124,497 of NC_081411.1, forward strand.
GATGAACTAAGCACTATTTTTCTAGATTTTGATATAGCAAGTTAGCACAAGCATCGAGGTATAATTGAACCGAGATGACCTGGGTGTTACTTGGGTAAAATAGGTAGTATTAATCATTTCAATACGCAAATTGGAAATGTCTTTAATGATATTCTAATGATCATGTCACAAGACAAATTTGCACATATTAATGATTAATTTTCAGATAGCAGACAAGAAAAATATCATGTTTCTTCCTTGTTCCTCTAGTCAATGACATCCTGGAATCACTCAGAAATCATGATAGCGAAAATCAATATAGAAAAGTTAAACAATCATGTTAAAATCATTATCCAAAGATATATCATCCACGGAAAAGTGTGTGAAGTGCTTAGATTGATTTTGTGATAGTTTGATAGTTGATAGTTTGATCCCATGTTCAATGTTGGATATGTCTCAGTTTTCGCTTGATAAGAGTTGTCTAACTGTTTGTTCTACCTGTTTGATTAAGCTCAAAATGATCAAGAGTTTTGCCCCCAGCTAGGTGTAGAGTTTTTCCCCAAGTCTAAACAAAGTCATTATGATATATCCAATGATCCAAACCATGGTGACAGAGCAGTTGCGATGCCTGAGTATGTACAAATGCTTTATGATGCATAAGGATAACGTTGATGGAAAAATGAATGCATGCAAGCGAAAAAATGCATGAACTAATAGATGAAAGACCTAGCCGACAAATAGCACCTGTTTGCCAGGTTTTCACCATCTATTTTTTATTGCACTTTTTCTCAAATTTTATTTTTTTATTTTTTTTTCACTGTTCTTTATTTTTTTGATTTTTCACTGTTTTTGCTTTTTTTGATTTTTCACTGTTTTTTTTTTTTTTTGATTTTTCAATTTTTTTTAATTTTTTCTAACTTTTTTAGACATAAAACTTTTTCAAATGCATGCTATTGATAGGTTCCTTGAGCTGATCCCTATCTTGTGTTGATAGTTGATATGCTTATGATCTAAATACTGTTGTGACCACAAATGGACCTAACCAATTTGGTCCAAACTTTCCTTTCTTTTCTCAATCTGCCTGGTTGTGTGGATTTTCCTTTAGCACTAGTTCTCCAACTTGCAAGATTCATGGTTTAACCTTATGATTATAGCTCCTGCACATTCTTTGTTGATATACCTTTAGATGATCAAAGACATTTTGTCTTTGTTCATGGATCAATTCTAACTCTTGCAATCTAGATACTTGTTGTTCTTCATCTGGGATAAGTCCTTTTAGTGATACATGTAGAGAGGGTATCTCTACTTTGATTGACAATATGGCTTCTGATCCATATACAAGAGAGAAAGGTGTGGCACCTATCGATGTGCGAATACTGGTGCGCTTGGCCCAGAGAGAAGGATTCAATTGAATATGCCAATCTTTCCTAGCATCGTTCACTATCTTTTTGAGGATTTTTAGAATAGTAAAGTTAGATGCTTCTGCCTGCCCATTTCCTTGTGGATAATATGGTGTGGAGAATCTATGCTGGATTTTGCATTTATCACATAGCTCTTGTACATCCTGGTTCTTGAATAGTCGCCCATTATCAGTGATAATGGTCATTGGTATTCCATAGCAACAGATGATGTAATTCAAGATAAATGCAATAATTTGTTTTCCTATGATATTAATGAGAGGTACTGCCTCAATCCATTTTGTAAAATATTCTGTAGCTACAAGGATGAATTTGTGACCATTAGATGAAGAAGGATTTATCTTTCCTACTAGATCAAGACCCCATTGGCAAAAAGGCCAAGATGTTGCTAAATCATGAAGTTCTTGTGTTGGTGCATGAATCAAATTCCCATGGATCTGACATTGTTTGCATGTTCTAGCTATCTGAAAAGAATCTCGTTCCATAGTCGGCCAATAATAGCCCAAGCATATGAGTTTTTTTGAAAGGGTAAGACCACTTGAATGAGTGCCACAAATGTTGTTATGGACTTCATGTAAGGCCTTCTTAGATTCTTCTTGTTCGAGACATCTTAAGAGAGTATCATCTAGACCTCGTTTAAATAGGGTATTCGCGACGAGAGTAAAATGGGAGAATTGGTGAATAAAGTTTCTCTTTTGGTTCTTCGATAAATCAGGAGGTAAGGTGTTATCTTTCAGGTATGTGTAAGTTTGGCCATTGCGGGAGGAATCATGTCCAATAAGTTGATAGATGGTTCGAGAATCTGGACAGTTATGAGAAGGGTAAAACAATTCTTCAACCAAGAATTCATAACGCTGTTGATTTTCCTGTGTCTGCAATAGACAAGCAAGTGTAGCCATGGCATCTGCTTCTTTATTATCATTTCTTGGAATTTGTTCAAAAATGATGTTTACAAAGTATTTCTTGATATCCTCAACCATCTTTTTGTAAGGCATTAGTTTGCCATCTTCTATTTGATAGTCATCATTGATTTGATTAATGACAAGTTGAGAGTCTCCAAAAACTTGAATTTGTGTTTATATTCCATTCTATAGCCATTTTGATACCTGTTACCAATGCTTCATACTCTGCTATATTGTTTATGCATGGAAAGCTTAATTTGTATGCTTTTGGGATTGTGTGACCTTGTGGTGTGATGAATAGAATTCCTGCTCCTGATCCATGTTGTGTTCCTCTATTGATGCTTGCTCCTAGACTAATATTTGGGTGATGTATTGTAAGATATGGATCGAACCTTGGAATGTCTGTATATGACTAGGTAAAATTGATTTGCCACCTTTTGAATGGTTTCAAGTATTTTTGTCTTGCTAGTTCTAATAGAGATATTGTTTGATGTATATCAGTTGTGCCAATGATAACTGCCTCTGCTGGTTCTATCAAAATGGATGACTTTTCTTGATAAAATTTAGGTAAGGTATCAAATATCCCATCTTCCAGTGCCTCAAGGAGGTTTTCACCATTATATTCGTCCTTTCTTTTTCCTTTTTCTTGGTCTAATGTTGCCAATAAATGGTTTTCAGCATTAGACCTGATATTGTTTTCTTGATTTTCACTTTTGCGACTAGGAGATTTAACACCCACTTGAATGAAAGCTACGTTAGTGGAATCCCTAGTGAAAGTTGTTGTGGGTTTGATTTCATTGAGATATAAGGACATGGCATGGTCATTTGGAAAGTTATAAATGGTGGTATGTCCTTCATTTTCCCAGTCCATAGGTTCAGGATAGCTTAAGGGTAAAGGATCCTCATGTTCAATAGTTTCAAAGATATTGGGGGTCATGATAGAGATGTCAAGGCTTTTAGTATGTATTTCCATGTCTAGAATGGTATTCTCGTCAGAATGACCTTATACAAGAAAATATTGATCCTCCTCGATTAAATCCATGTCAGTCGAATGTGATTCTGATTCAAGTAGGCTAGTTCCTAATGTTTGTTCTACATACGTGTGAACTATATCGACTTCTACATCTTCTTCTTCCCTTTCAATTTCAAGTTTCTCTAGTTTGTTTTTCCATGATAGCAAATATTCTCCGGTCCCTTGATCTCTTAATTGTATTTGTTTTTCCATGTTTGACAAAATTGATGCAAATGATTGTTCCTTGAATGTGTGCTTGAAGCTGCTACCTCTCTATTATGTGAAATAATGACCTCTTGAGCCAATTTCATATTATTACCACACTACACTGAATTTGAGTCTACTGATATTGTGATTTCTTGTCCATTATAAGGAAATTTTAAGCACTGATGACATGTTGATGGAATAGCTTGTATGTCCTGTATCCATGGTCCTCCCAAGAGTATGTTATATGGTAATTCTATGTCTAGAACTTGGCATGGTGTATCTTTCTGCAAAGGTCCCACGCTAATGGGTAACATCACAATTCCTTTAGACGAATGCTCTTCTTCATTATGTGCTTTGAATGTGATCTTTTTCCGGGAATCAACTGCATCTTCTGCATAACCTAGAGCACAAACAAGACTCAAAGAGAAAAATGTTCAAGCCAACTCCCCCATCTATTAGGAAATGTTTAACAAGTGTTCTATGAATAAGGACTTCAATTTGCAACAAAGCATTATGGGGATGCTGCAATGAATGCTTGGATATGAAGGAGATGAGCTTTGAATAGGATCCTCTAAAATAGGTTTGATGGCAATCATGGATATCCCTTGGGGAGCTTCATCTTTGAATGTATTCTTTGTTGATGATGCTATGGAAGGTTTTTTCAAGCTTTCAGGAGGTGTAATAATAGATGCCTTTGGAGAATCAATTTGTTTATAGGGGGATGAGCCATTGCTAGACATAGGTGCGTGATCTTCATCTTTCTCAGCCAAATCTTTTAGAGATCTCTTTAAGAGGTGCATAAAAGAACCACTTTTCTTTGGAGATGTATTTGAATCCTTGTGAGGTTTTAACATAGTTTGATTTTGAACTTGTTTGATTTCTCTTATATGTTGGTTTGTCATGTTTTCTTCTTGTGTTTTGCTTTGGTATGTCATGTTGATATGATTTTCAACTATTGCAAATATTTATGTTTCTGTTTCAGGGGTTCGATTGTCTAAATCTTGTTTTGATAAGTGATCAACTGTCAATGTAGATACACTAGAATGATAGGAAATGCAAAGATAATTCAAGTGTTTAAAAGTTTGCAAGTTTTTCGATCTTTGATTTAGGAGTGCAATGATGATGATTTGATAAGAACCAAGTCCAGTAGGAATGATATATCCTACGATGTGGAAAAAGATTATCGTGACCAAATGTTTTAGTTTCATGATAAAAGGATGATTGATCCCGATGAGAAACTATGTTTGAGTGATCACTTTACCAAATAGGGTGATAATGCAATTTGAGATGTTTAGATCTTGAATTTGTTAAGGTTGAGAACTTGAAAATCTTAAAGTGTTTATCTTCTAGAGTCTAATTTTGATGGATGATAACTTGACCAAGAAAACCAAGAAGACAATTTAAGCACAAATTGACAGATAACAGGTGTTTATGTTTAGTGAAAATTGATAAGGCAAAAATGACAAATCTCAAATAGGCATGCAGGACACAGCTCTGGACTGACAAATGCAAAGTTTCATATGACAGGATATGCAGCTTAGAATGACAAAGCTTACAAGACCATATGACAAATCAGAAATTTCATGTAAAAAGCAGTATTTCGTACGACACATAATGATGTTTAGTATGGTGCATAATTTTGTGTAGTACTACATAAGATGCTACATAGTATGACAAAATATTCTGTGTAGTACTACACAAGATGTTGTGTAGTACATCAACAGATTTTGTGTAGTACTACAAAAGATTCTGTGTAGTACGACAAAAGATTTTGTGTCATATGACAAAAGATTATGTATAGTACAGCACAAAATGTTGTGTAGTATGACAAAAGATTTTATGTAAACATGTTTGTATGACAGAGAACCTAACTCGTACGACAGATAACAAGACAAAGATAAAAAAATGTTTGTTTGGTTGAATTTTTGATAACTGAAGTTTAATGTTTTGCTTATGTCTTCCAATTTTTGGATGTCTGATTTGTCAATTTAGGGATGAATACACAGCAAACACATGATATGATAAGTGACTCCAAGCATGCTAAACCCTAAGGAAGTTGGCTAAGAATGAAAACCTTTGCTTGCTGACTTAAGTACACACCCAATAGCTAATCAGAATACGGCTGCTGAGTCTCACGCAATGGATTCTCAAAGCTGTATTATCCGACTCCAAATGCTAATGGGGGCACGATATGGAAAGTGTCTTGGGAGAGTTACTATCTCTCTTACACAAAGATTATCACTCTTTCGAAGGTGAATCAGGTAGCTTCTATTTTAATCAGAACTAGTAAGGGATCCGTTTGGCGCTTTGGGGTATAAACTCAATTAAGAGGTCTCCCAGCCTTGAAAACCAAGGTTTGATATACCCGAAGGTACGAAGGAGAGCTATTCCTAAGCACTGTCGTTGCTTTGATTTTCATCAAAAACCCATTTATTTTATAGTGGGTTGGATTACTTGGCGTTAGCCGTTCCCACTTAGGTCGTTCCCCTCTCACTTCTTCCCAATCTTCATATTGGTTGACCTATACTTATTGACATCAATGACAACATATATTATCATCATATTATCATATCATCATATGCCAACAAGCTTTGCCACTGGCTTACAAAATTAAAGTGACAACTATTAATGAGTTGAGAACAATGCCTAATACATTAGGTTCTAGAGATACTTTGGTTGGAAAACTTTCAGCATTTGAGCTTGAAGAGTTTGGTCCTATTGCTACAGTCAAAATTGATATAGCTTTCAAAGTGTCATCATCAGCATCATCATTATCATCTGACAAATATGATTGGAAACCACTTTATGCAAAAGAACTTGAAGATATCAGGAGAGAAAATGAAGAACTTGAAGAACTTGAAGCACTATTTGCAGGGAAGATGCCTAAAGGTCCAACAGGAAGTAACTATGAAGGTAAAGCACCTTTCAAATGTTTTAATTGCAATAAAGTTGGTCATATGGCGTCTAAGTGTCCTGATAGACATGCAAGACTAAGAGAGGAAGCAAAAAGAACATATAAACCTAACCCTGAATATCAGAGATAAGTCATGTTATTATGTAGATGAAGGTGTTACAAATGACTCAAATGAAGGTCCAGTAGAGAGTGGATGGGCATTTGTTGCATTAAAAGAAGATCTACCAATACCTATTGTCAAACTGGTAGAGTAGGCATTAGCAACAGAAATTGAAGAAAATGATGAATGGATCATTGATAGTGGATGCTCACATCATATGACTGGTGATAAAAAAAAATTCTTATCTTTATAGGAAATTCATGGAGATCTAGTAAGATTTTGAGATGACAAATCTTGTTGAATCAAAGGAAGAGGAACTATATCTTTGGATGGTAAGCATAATACTACCATTGTTTATTATGTTGAAGGTTTAAAGCATAATCTTTTGAGTGTTGGTCAATTAGTGGAAAAAGGATTTCAATTACAATTCAAGAATGGAAAATGCAAAATCATGAACAAAACTGGATTGGAGATTGCAACTGGTAATTAGAATAAAGATAATATCTTTCACTTTAATACCAGCACTAACACATGTTTGATTGCACACATTGATGAAAGTTGGTTATGGCATAAAAGACTTTGTTATGTGAATTTTGATTGCATTGTAAAGATCAGTTCAACTAAGGTAGTAAGGGATTTACCTAAGATTGTGAAACCTCATAATTTGGTTTGTAAGGAATGTCAAATGGGAAAGTAAGTTAGAACACCATTTAAGAGCATTTCTGAGAAATCCAATAATATTATTGATTTAATTCATACTGATTTATGTGGTCTATCAAGAACAAGAATTGTTCAAGGTGATAGATACTTTATGCTAATAATTGATGATTATTCTAGAATGTGTTGGGTTAATCTTCTTAGGGAGAAATCAAAAGCTTTTGGAAGATTCAAGATATACAAGGCAATGGTAGAGAATGAAACTGACAAGAAAATCAAATGTTGGAGATCTGATCAAGGAGGAGAATTTACATCTAGGGAATTCAATGCATCCTGTGAGGAGAATGGAATCAAAAGACAACTATCAACACCCCAGACACCCCAGCAGAATGGAGTTGTGGAATGGAAGAACATAACTATACTGTATGCAGCAAGAAGCATGATGATGGAAGAAAATATACCTCATGTGTACTGGAGAGAAGCAGTGAATATAGCGGTTTATACTTTCAACAAAGTTCACATCAAAATTGAAACCGGTAAGACCCCTTATGAACTATGGTTCGATCATACTCCTACTCTTAAATACTTTAGAATATTTGGAAGCAAATTCTATATTAGGAGAGATTAGTCTATTGGCAAATTTGATCCTAGAAGTGATGAAGGAATATTTTTTGGTTATTCAACTAGAAGTAAGGCATATAGATGTTATAATTAAAGATTGCAGAAAATCATTGAGAGTACTAATATGAAGATAGATGAACATTTTAGAGGAGATTCAAGATCTGTAGAACCGATAGTAGAAATGATTATAAATGAACCAACATAGATTGCACTGGTATAGAATGAAGAACCAGTCACACCAGCATCATTAGAAAACTCAATTGTGACTGAAGAACAGTAGCCTGTAAGAGGAAATCAGAATAAACCCAAGTATGTAAGATTGAATCATTCAGAAAATCAGATAATTGGAAATAAAAATCAAGGTGTTATGAAAAGAGGAAGATTGTCAAATGAAGAGGTATGTTTAATTTATCAAGTTGAACCAGCATTAGTTGTTGAAGCATGTGAAGATAAACATTGGATAAAAGAAATGGAAGAAGAATTAGATCATATTGAAAAGAATAATACTAGGACATTAGTTCCTTGACTTAAAGACAAAAATGTAATTGGAACTAAATGGGTATTTAGAAATAAACTTAATGAGGATGGTGAAGTAATCAAAAACAAAGTAAGATTAGTTTGTAAAGGTTACTTAGAAAGAAGGAATTGATTATAATGAAACCTTTGCACCGATAGCCAAAATTGAAGTAGTAAGACTATTTCTTGCATTTGCAACTCACAAGAACTATAAAGTTTATCAGATGGATGTAAAATATGCATTTTTGAATGGAGATCTTGAAGAGGAAGTATACATTGAACAACCTAATGGATTTTCATTAATAGATGATAAGGATATGGTTTTTAGGTCAAGGAAAGCTTTATATGGATTGAAGCAAGCTCCCTAAGGTTGGTATGCTAGATTGGATAAATATCTTTTAAAGCTTGGTTACACAAAAGGTAATATTGGTAGCAATTTGTATTAAAAAATCACCAATGATGATATTTTGGTTATTGAAGTATTTGTGGATGATATCATTTTTGTAGGTGAAGAAGACCTATGTAAAGACTTTGCTAACAAGATGCAGGAAGAGTTTAAAATGTCTATTATTGGAGAGATAAAAAAAGTTTCTAGGTTTGCAAATTTCTCAAACAGATAGAGGTATATTCATATGTCAAAAAAAATACTTGAAGGAACTTTTGAAGAAATTTGGTATGGAAAACTCCAAACCGTTAAGCACTCCTATGACTACAACAGATAAATTGGCATTAAAGGATGATTCAGCTCCTATAAATCCGAAAAGGTACAAATCTATGATTGGAGGATTACTATATTTGACACAAACCATACCTGATATAATGAATGCAGTGTGTATTGTTTTTTATATTTCAAAGAAATCCTAAACAAAATCATGAATCAACAGTAAAAAGGATTTTCTGGTACCTACAAGGCACAACAAATCTTGGTTTATGGTATCCTAAGGATGAAAATTTTGAGTTATGTGCATATACAGATGCAAATTAGGAGGAGATGTAGATGACAGAAAGAGTAACACTGACGGTGCATTCTTTCTTGGCAGAAGGTTAATTTCATGGATCAACAAGAAGCAGACTTGTACATCATTATCTACAACAGAAGTAGAATATGTTGCAGCAGCAACTAATTGCACTTAGGTATTATGGATCAAGAAAATGTTGAAGGATATCAAGGTAAAATGCAAAGAACTGATACTTATTCATTGTGATAATTCAGCAATAATAGATATATCAAAGAATCCGGTATTTCACTCTAAAACAGAGCATGTTTCTATTAAGTACAATTTTTTGAAAGAGAATACTGAAGCAAATGAAGTGAGATTGGTATATGTGAATACTAAAGAGAAAATTGCAAATATTTTTACAAAGCCTTTGCCTAATGAAACATTTGAATATCTTAGAGAGGTAATTTCCCCACCAGCAAAGACTTGAATGATGAAGATTGGCATCAAACTAGTAGGGAATAACAAAAAAATCTTTTTCCGGTCTTGATGAAGGAGAGCTACTACTCAGGGGGAGTAGTTAGCTGTATGTTATGTTTTGATTCTTAACTACTTTTTCATTTGATGTCAAAGGGGGAGAGATATCTATGGAAAAACATTGTACTTGGGGAGAGATGTATTTTTGGTTTTGATTCTATTGTTTTTGTTTTTGATACAAAACTTTGTATTGATCTATTTTGGGAGATTGTTGGTATTTGGCATTGTGTTTTTGGCACTTAGATGTTTTTCCATCTAGTGTTGCCATCAATGCCAAAGGGGGAGATTGTTGGTATTATGGATGACTTCATCATGTGTTGCATTTGGTTTTGTCATTGATGTCAACACTTATCCTTTTGGAGGTCTACATTGTTGATTTTCCACTCCGGTTATATTGGTTTATTGTTGAACCAACACATTGTGGTCTTGGCATGGATATTGGCTTATGCACAGTCATTGATATATGCTTCACCAGTAGGATATATGGTTCACCAGCAGTGATGATGACTTGTTATCATCCGAAGATCATTTGGTTATGTTGAAGATATGGATTGGATGTTTGGATTTGGTGTTTTGCTTATTGGTCTAATTGAGTTCACATATTTGCCTTTATTGGAAAATAAGTCTAGGTTATGGACTAGTACAAGATATCATGTTCTAGATCAGAACAACACGTTTTTTATTAGATAATGTGTAAATCTATTGAGCTGACATATTGTATTGCATCAAGACTTATTTGTAATTAATTTAAATGTAATATCTTTAGTGATCTGACCTTATGATGAGGTCTTAGGTTTTATATAAATAAATGTAAGATCTTATCGAAGATCATTATAGAGCGAAGATAAGTAGATCCTTGTGCAAATCACACAAATATTATATGAAGGTTGAAGGAAAGGTTATGAAGGTATTTGGTACTCATGGTCAGAGCTTAAACCGGTACTGAATCCAACATTGCAGATGCTATATTGAAGCAATACATTGTTATTGGATTTAACCATCCAATTCTAGTCAGTGTGACTCCCATTTTGTGATTGAGCAGTGAGCTCTAGGCGGTTGGACTTTCTACATGTGTAGACCCCATTATTGTACTCACTTACTATCTATAGTAGTATCATCTGATTGTAGATAAGATTTCCCACTGTAGTTTTTCCCCTTATAGGGTTTCCATGTCAAAGTATTTGTGTCATGTGTTGTGGATGTTTTTCTCGTTCTGTTTCATGCATTAAGTTATATCAGTACTGCTATAATTGTTAATCTATTTTACCGGCATTAAGTTTGTTTTATTGGCACTAAGTTTCAAGTTGGATTAATTGGTTTTGAGTTGTAATTTATTGACAATTGTTTCACCCCTCCCCCTCTCAGTCCTCCTTACTGGTTCCTAACAGAAGAAGAGTGATGATTCACCTGGAGAAGAAACTAATCCTTCACCCAGTGTGGAGAATCCTGTACCGCTAAACTAAGCCTTTTGAATATGGCTAAGGGGAGCATATCGGTAAATCCACTTCTGGACCCTTGAGATGAATGAGTGGTAAGGGAATTTGAATGCATGAAATTTTGATAACTTTTTGTCAATCGTTTATCAATCAGTTTTACATTTGTCAATGCTATATGTATCATTAAGCGATGTAATTAGGGTTTGTAACTGTAATAGACGAGCATTTAATGAAGTAAGTAAAAAGGATAAAAGCGAGTTTCACTTTGTTATTTTTACCCTAATGCTTTTGAGAAAGAATTTTTGAGTGCTTGCAAAGATAAGAAAAGATTGTTAGCTGAATTTAGTCAAGGTTGTATTGTAATTTGAGTGGTCAAGATGATTTGAAGGTTTGTGAAGACTAAACTGGTGTGCACTTGAGTAGTCAACCAGTAAATGAGGTAACGCACATAAAATAAGGAATTTCTTTGAAAAATCCTGCTTCGAATCTAGTTTATCTGAAATGGCATCATCTTCTAAACTAGTAGAGAAATTGATGATCACATCTGAACCTATGGAAGTTGTAAAGGCGGAATGAATTGTGTCTTATAATGCTTTATCACAAGTTCCTAGTGGTGTTGTAGTGAAAGGAGATTTGTCCAGCTACATTGATTGCAAGATTGAGGATTTAGGATCATTGTCGATATATTCTCAGTTGAAATCCCTTTGCGATGAAAATGGAAAGATTCAACTAGAATATCTTAGGGTTTATGAGAAAGGTTTTCATAATGCAACTTATTTTCTTGAAGATTTTGAAGAGGAACATATCTGAATTATTCTGAGTCGTGTTCATGGGGAAAACATGTATTTAGAAAGGACTCATACTATAACCAAGGAATATATTCAAGTTGTAACTAGTTTTTACTCAACTGGTGAAGTACCTAAGCTGAGGCAAATTTCAAAAGAGACAGTAAACACTCTAACCAGATCAACCTCTGATGGGCATGCTTTTTATGTTAATAACATCAACAACCCAGTAGTTAAGTTGGCAGCTATGGTTATAGGCTACCGAATATTTTGTTCTAGTAGATTGAATAGTGTTCCATCTACAATGGTACATATTGCTTATAAGATGATAGCTGAAAATGCTAATTATGACCTATGTGAGGCCATAAGGAGCCAATTATTGTTGAATCTTCAGTCTATCAAGAAGGACAATAGTTAAAAGTTTAAATTTGGATAGTTGTTGATCGCTTTATTCTTTTATTTTTCAGAATTTCCTACCGGGAATTGGTGTTTTTTGAATTTAAGGATCTACCAGTATCTACCTAGATTAAGAACAACATCAAGGTTGTGAGGAATACCTTCTCTGCTGCAATGAAAAAAATATTTCAATGAATTTTAGAAGAAAATGAGTATGAGAGTAAGATTGACTGAGGATGTGGTAAAATACTTCACTAAGGATATTATTTACACAGTTACCACTGATTTCTATTTGATGGAGGCTATTGAGCCTAGAGAAGAAGAAATGGAAGACATGAGCTATGAGGTCAACTATGAATTATTGATTGATTATACCAATAACCTATTGGCATCTCCAACGAACAAAAATAAGGCAAAATTAGATACAGTTGAAGTTCAAACTGCAAAAGATGAAACTAGTAGTGTTCCATCCATAAGTGGTAAAGGTAAGAAGAAGAAGGCTGAGCAAGAACCTCCAGTAATAAAAAGTAAAAGAGTAAGATGAAGTGTCCAAACCAAAAAGGAACCGGTACCTAAAGTGTATGCAAAGAAAGAGACAGCATCAAAGAAAAGAAGTCGAAAACTAATTCTCCAAGTAGAATCTGAAGGTACTGATACTGAGGAAGAACCCAAGAAAATGAAAGCAACTAGTAAAACAACCAAACAAGTGAAGGAAGTTCCAAAGGCATTTGAAACTTTTGATATCTTAACTTACAAGCCTGAGACTACCTTTGAGAGAACAGTGAAGACATTAGGAAGAAACAAATTTGATAATGTCAAAGATCATTTTGATTCATTCAATGAAGATGAAAAGGAACAAATTACTGAAAAAGTAATCAATTATTTGTGCCATTATAATAGATTACCTCATGATCTTGAAATAGATATCTCTAATTCCTTATATACTATTCTTTTGAATAAGTGGGAGGAAGCAATAAAGAAAGAAAAAGAAATCATAGATGATGTATTTGTATAATATTTTTCTGATTTGTCAAAGGATGAGTTGAATGAATTGGTTGACAAGTACAAAGTTCATTTTTCTTACAAAATAAGAAGATTGAAGCTAATTAGTGGAAAGGTGCAACCTATTAAGACTAAGACTCATCAGATTGCTCGTCATATCCAACGGGTGGAAGAACTTATACATTCATCTAAGGATGAGCAAGATACTACTAATCGACCTGAAATGGATGAGGAAGAAATTATGCAAGCTGATGTTATCTATCCTGTCAAGAAGAAGGATGACACTATTTTCCAACATGTCATACTTGTTGATGATATTGAGGATGCAATAGATATATCTGGAGACATTACTGCACCAGATATGCAGCCACTGACAATTTCAGATTCACAGGTTACTAAAGTTGAGAAACCGACAACTCAAGCAGGAGTGGATATTCCACCTGCCAAGGATCAACCAGTGAAACCCCAACTCCCACCGGTTTCATAGGCCACTTAGAAGGAATCTGATGAAAAATTTGATACATGGATTTCTAAATAGGAAACAGAGAAAGAACAAGAGAAAGAAGAGATTGTTAAGGTAACATCTTCTAAACCAGTAACATCATTATTTTTACAACAGACTAATGAAGATGATGATGACTCATTAGGCATCTTAGGTCCTATAATTGTTGATAATATGAGTGCATCTGAAATGATGAAGATTGAAATTTTCGTGCAATCTAGGGCACACAAGAAGAGACTTAAAGAACAAAGAATGGAAGCAGAAACCATTTAGAATGTTGTGGATATTCTAACCAATCTACTACCAGAAACTGCTACAGGGAATTTGACAACACCTATTAGCAAACTGGGTCAATTGGTTGCTGATGCATCTGAACAAATTAAGTCCCTAGAAGAAGCAACACAAACTTATGCTGAGAAGAGTTACAAGAAGAAGTGTGGAGAGCAACTTATGAAAGAGATTGATATAGGAAAAATTGCTCTATCTCTTAATAAATATTTATTAAGAAAAGCTATTGAAACAGGAGGGAAATTCCTTGCATCTACTTCTAATGTTTCATTCTTTTATTCTGATATCAATAATAGGCGAGCTGAAATAGAGAAAGAGCTAGAGAAGATATGCAATGCACATGTACCATTTCAAGATTCTATTTTTTCTTATAGCAAATTTGTGGATGATTTGCAAAGCATTCTAGATGCCTATGATCTTGAAAAAGCAAAAAGACGTTGATCCTTGAAGGAATTGAAGAGTCTACTCACATCCCAAGTGGACATACTTCATAGAGCCTACAAGAGTGCAAAAGCTATTTTGGCTACTCCAGAGACATGTACACTTGATTCCATGGAAGAGTTCCATACTCAGATTATGTCTACACTTGAGTTCACTGAGAACTTGATCGAGACATGGGAACATGCTTTATCTCAGTTGAAGAGAAACTTTAATGCCATTTTTATGAGGCTATCAATGCATGAATCTTGATTCAGTTTTTCAAGTTTTTGTATATGTAAAACATTTTGATACAAACTTTTCTAGATATATATATATGTATTTTTCTTTTCAATTTGGCATTTTTGTCAAAGGGGGAGTAGAAATATGTATGTAGTAAGGGGGAGTATATGTATATGTGTATAAATTTTTTTTGTAAGCACACTTAGCAATATTACTGTAAAATATTCTAAGTGTTGCCATCAATTCCAAAGGGGCAGATTGTTGGCTTGATGATGATTGTAATGAATAACTTCATCATATGTTGTCATTGATGAAACACATACACACACATATGTTCATATTGTCTACCTGTGTGACTTCAAAGTTGTTTATATTACAACCAGTATACTAGAGGTTTATATCTAACCAGTACATGGTGACAACCAGTATATGCATGGAGACAACTAGTGGTTATACATAACTCAACATCAACTTGAAGATCTAGTGGAGATTATCACAGGAGCATCAAAGGATAAACGGTTTATATGTTTAACTCCAACTGGTATTCATTTATTATGTGATGACTTATCACTAGTCATGATGAGTTATCCTTACTAACATTTTTTGGCAGTATTTTTGTGATGCATTATGATTGTTTGACTAGATACAGTGCACCTAGGAAATTATGATATGATTTCTAGAGGCCGACATGAAATCTAAATGTCTATATATTGACATCACAATGAATTATTTTGTATGAGTGAAGGAGATATGTTATGCGTGAAGGCATCAGCATTAAGTTACAGAGTATGATGGTAATGAAGTGTTGAGTGCACAGAAGAGGATCTATACAAGCAAGTTGTGCTACTAGTAGATCACACCACCTATTGTTTTCTAACAATTACAGAAAAATTGAAATCCCCTAACCCGGTAAGCTCTAACAAGCTTCATTGTACAAATCCTGTAACAAGGTGATCCATTAGTTTGGATTCAAAAATCCTCCATCAAGGTTACTCCTTATGGGGTACTACCTTTTATAGGGTATAGCTTTCAACTAAGCTTTGGGATCTTTAACAAGATTCGCTCCTAGTAGAGCACTTTGTAGACCTTAACCGGTTAGTTATCTATTACTGTAGATAGTTAAATTGTGAGTCCCATCTCACCATGGTTTTTACCTATTTGGGTTTTCCACGTATAAACACTTGTGTTATGGTGGATGTTTTACTTATTTTGGATGTTGTTATATCATTTTGGATTACATGCATATTGTTTAACAAACTTGTTAAGCATATCTATCGGCCAGTGTTTAAATTAATATTGTTTTTGGTGTCACTGATTCACCCCCCCTCTCAGTGCTTTACAAGTCCATCATATATATATACATATATATCTATAGACACACAAATATATATATGTACATGTATATGTATATATATGTATATATGTATGTATATATATGTATAGTTATATATATATATACATATGTATATATATACATATGTATATATACATATGTATATATATACTTATGTATATATACATATGTATATATATATATATACATATATACATATGTATATATGTATATATATATACATATATATATGTATATGTATATACATATATACATATGTATATATATATACATATACATATCTATATATATACATATATATACATATGTATATATATACATCTATATATATAGATATATAGATATATATACATATGTATATACATATATATGTAAATATATATACATATATATGTAAATATATATAGATATATATATAGATATACTCTTATGCACATTTATTTATCTAAACTAACCCTTAAGGCTAGCCTTGGAAATCACTATCCGCAAAACAATGGTGTAATAATTAATGAACACTTCAAATGACTCTGGCTTAATTATGACGGAGCCACCTCACTAGTAATCATGTGAATTGATGGTTCTCTATGATTAGTACTTGAACTTTTTCTCTATATACATTGTTATGTAGGATGTAGTTTTCCAAGGAAGGCTTTAAGATTTAGTGTTGAGTACTCTAGCAATGGATTCGAATATCAAACTGGTATCTGCTAGCGATAACAGGCTCATGGATTTCCATGGTGAAATTAAGGAAGAGAGATGGTATAGTGTCTGGAAGTATGTTGAAAACTTCACCCTCATGGCAATTCAAGTAATCATGGGGGAAGAGCACTTTAGTCGAGAATTTTGCTATAGGGTAAATTGCGACATCCGTGCAGAATTCTCAGCCATCTTGCTACGAGCAAGCACTCGTAAAAGTGAGGTAATTCTCCTTAGAGTAATGCTTTTTAAGAAGGACTTTTTAGGTCTCTTTGAGATTGCTATTGGTAGCATAGAAGAAAGGATTTTGATCCCCTTTCCAGAGGATTATGGCAAGAAGGAGGACTATATCACCAAGAGGCCAGTGTTAATGGTGAGCGATGAAGCCAAGTTTAATGAATGTATGCCTACCATCTATATAAATATGGATTTCATGCTAAAATGGATTCACATTAACGGGGCCCCTTACCCTAATTGGTGGATTGACTATTGTAATGTTGGGAAAATTGCAAATGATAGATCAAGAAGGAAACTACCTTTTCCCTCAAAGATAGATGAGAGTTTCACTATTGATTATCCTTAAAACATTTTTCTCCATGTTACATTGGGAAGAGGAGAGGATAATTCACTAGATTCAATCTCTCCACACGATGATTGTAGATTGAATTTTGAGTAAAATGGGAAGGATAAGTTGATCCCCTCTTCCTTGTCTAAAATAAAAAGGAATTGATTGAATTATGTAGTGCAAAAGTGACAAAGAATTGATTATAACTTGAGATTGGAATATGGGATGAATCTGTGCACCTGGATCTGGTAGTAATATGTCAAGATGAAGTCTCCCTACGAATTTGAGGAAAAGTTGTCTAGACCGTGGTAGGAATGTACACAGTCCTCTGAAAAATCCATGAAATGAAAAGGGTTTTTCCGCCTCTGCAAAAGAAGTTCGAATCCAAAAGTACGATTGCACACCTACAACCTACACATATAAAAGAGAGGAAAATGGGTTGGGATTGGGGGTTTTCCTGTAGGTAGACACTAGTTTTGGAATTAACCAAGTAATGAAATAAAGTACTTGCAAGTAGATGTAAATGAAAGACTAGATAGTAAATCACCTCAAGGGAGGTTGTATTAGCAATGTTGATAGAAATGCTTGTGTGGAATTGAATGTTGGAATCAATCTCCTCTTCAATGGTTGAATCCTTGAATTGAATGCAACACCTAGCCTTGAAGGGAGACTTGAGAATTCTCAATGCTAGAAAAGAATGCTTGAATGCTCTTGAATGCTTGCTCTCAGGTAAACTTCCCACTTATCCAACTTATTGAACTTTCACTTTTGCAAATGAGAGGATGAATGCCCCTTAAATACATGTTAGTGGATATGATTTATGAAAATTCATTTGATAAATGTTTGTCCACATCAACATACTCATAGTCACTATCAGAAGCATTAGGAGTTGTATTGCCATTACGAATAATATTTTCATGAATTTTTTCATCAAAGTTTAGAGAAAGAGGAGCAAGAACATGAATAGGAGTAAAACCATCACATGTTTTATGCAACTTATGATTTGGAGATGTAGGTTGAACATCTTGCTTAGGAGAAAAGGGAATCATGTCAACTTTCAGAGTCTGAGGAGATTGAGTATTTTGAGGGATAACTTCATGAGCTTGAACATGGCATCTTCGTCAGTGTTCTCTTGCATAATGATTGTGTTGAGTCTTAGTGGAAAGCTGAGAAGGAGGAGGAGCACTTGGAAAAGTAGGAATGTTTCTCTCCTTGATAGTTGAAGGTTTAGGTTGAGGTCTTTTTGGTTGAACAATAGGAGAAGAAGGCCTCTTCTCTCGATAAGAGGAAGGAGGTGGAACTACGCCATAGAAAGGAGGAATATTAAGTGTAGGAAGGAGACCAGGTCCATCATGAGGAGGAGGTATAGGTCTAACCTTAGGAACAATATTGTTGTTCTCCTTAAGAGAAGGTAAAGTCACATCCATAGGGATAGGTGGAAGATCTTCCTTAGGAGGGAAATTAGTTCTATCCATGAGGAGAAGAACCTCATCTTGAAGAATAATAGGAATGTCAAGTGTTGGAGATCTAGGTTGACTTAAGGATAAGTTCATATCATTCTTCCATTTTTTATAAGATTAAAAAAGAGAATCGCTCCTTGATGAAAGAGATTGAAATTGTTTAGGCCAAAAGAGATCAATAGGAACACCAGGGCTTCTTTCGGATGGGAAAAATAAGCTATGGTTCATGGTTATGATTTATCCATTGTGAGGAAATTTAAGACACTTGTGAATTGGAGAAACAATAGCCTTTGTGGAAGATAGCCAAGGATAGCCCAACTTCACACGAAATTGCTCAGAACAAGGTATGATAACAAAGTCAACATCCATGGATTTAGCATGAAATTAAATAGGAAGGGTTATAGAGCCAATGGTAGGACAAGAGAAGCCATCAAATAAATTCACAACCACATTAGAAGCATAGTATATTGGTTTATGCAATCGTAAAGTGAAGAGATACTTTTTAGTTATGACATTAATCATGCAAGAGGGATCAATAAGGGTACCATGGCAAGGGATATCCTTGACCTTCACAACTATGTATAAAGGGCCATCGGGTTCTCTAATGGTCTCGTTAGGATCTAATGTAATACAAGGATCCTTAGGCATATCATTTGTCTCTACCATATTAACCAAGTTTGGAGCCATAGAGGTGAATCATTTAGAAGAGAGAGAATTATGCACAATCTCAATAATGTTAGAGGTATAAGATGGCAAGTGATCCATGAAAATATTAAGGTTTTGATTGGGAGGAGCTACTGATTTATTCCCTTTATTATTCACACTTATCACAAATATAGTATTATTATCAATCAAGTCTTGAATCTTATTTTTCAATGCAAAACATTTCTCAGTATCATGGCCAGGATTGACGATGATATTGACAAAAGGAATTGTTATCAAAATAAGGAGATGCAAGTTTGGAAGGATCAATTTCTTTTATAGGAGGAAGTTTGATAACATTTTTGTGCAACAACTAAGACATAATACTATGTGGAGATTCATTCAAGGAAGTAAATTGTCTTTCTCTTTGGAAAAATTTAGAAATGGAAAGCACACCTGTTGTAGCATTCACATGATTGTTGTTGATTGGATCATTGAAGTTGATGAAACTTTTTGTTGGTTTAAACTTTGCAAATGGTTGTTGAATACTCTCCCCCTTATCACTCAGAGCCATAGGAGTAGATTGCTCCATTTGACTCACAACCAGTTGATAATTGTGGAGTGTTGCACACAACTACAGAACAGAAGTAAAGTTAGACAAAAGAATCTTTTCCCTGATATCTTTTTGCAAATTAGAAATGAAAATTCTTTGAATATCATTACTAGGCATATGAAAATAAATTTGAACACACAAATACTTATATCTACCAATGAAATCAATCACTTTTTCTTTAACACCATGTTTACAATGCATTAAATCAGTCAAACTGATTTTAGGACCAATGTTGTTTTGAAATTATTGTATGAAATTATTTGCTAGTTGTTGAAAAGAAGTGATGGAATAAGAAGGCAAAGAGAAATACCATTGTAAAGCCCTATCTCTTAGTGTTCTTGTAAACAGTTTTGCAAGCAATCTTTGATCATAAGGAAAATCAGTACACAAGGTTTGAAATGTTTTGACATGTGTAAGAGGATCACCTTTTCCATTATAGATTTCCAATTAAGGGATCTCAACATGTTTAGGTGGCACAACTATAAAAATATCAAGAGAAAGTGGGATCGCAACATCAAAGGTGGGCACACTAAACTTGGATTGACTCATGGAAGCAATTTGTTGTTGTAAGGAGGATGCGGTTTGAGCAAGATTGTTAATTGTCATTTTGGTAGAAGAATTGATGTTAGACATAAGTGATTGAGAAGGTGGTGTGATGTTATTGAAACAAAGCATGGATTGAGAATAAGGTGGTGGGACATTATGATAAGTAGGCATTGGTGATGACTGAGTAGGGAAAGGGACACTGAAAGGAGGAATAAAGTTGTTGAAGGAATTGCCCCCTTGTGTCACACTAATTGGTTGAGGAATAATAGGAACACTCATGGAAGACATAGGTAAAGATGGAGGATTAAATGAAGAAGAGGGATTTCCCCCATGACCAAATGTTGTAGGGATGACATTTTGAGTTGAAGTAGCCATGATGTTGGAGGTGAAAGTAGGAATACTAGTCATAGGAGTAGTCAAAGAAATTGAAGGATTGACTTGGGTTGAAGGTTGTGAGTAACCTAGGGTTTTGGCACAACTCTTGATAGGAATGACATTAGAATCAACAATATGTGCAATTCCATGCAATATATCAATTACATTCTTATCACTTTGAAGCATGCATTTAAGACCTTCAATTAATGGAAGAGCTTCACTATTAGGGTATTCTTGGGACATCCATTGTTGAAAGCTATCAAATTGATTGTCCAATGTGGAAAGTTGATCTATAGAGACCCTATTTAAAAATTCTTCTTCATCGCGAGATCCATTAGTGGGGTAAATAGGTACATGATTAGGATGGGAAGAATTAGCATGATCCTCATTAAAGAAGTGAGCCAAATTAGGCTTCATCTCCTCAGTAATTAAACCTTGGGAAACCTTAATTCTAATGTTTCGTCTAATAGGGATAGGATAGGTAGGACTAATAGTGGTAAAACTCATGCACTAGAGGGAAAATTTGAATTTTGAATTGTGGAACAAAGATTACAAAATTGGTTAATGCAAAATTTAAGGAAATAATGATTACACAATTTGAACTTTGTTGGAAGAAGGGAATGACACAATTTCCAAAAATGAAAGGAAATTGGATTTTTAAAATTAGGGCCAAGGGAAGACCACCTAATTTTAAAATTAGAATTTTTAAAATCTAGTAGACTATAATTAACCTCTTAATTTTAAAAAAATTCTTGAAATTTGAAACGTTGTATTGTGAAGGTATTTCCAATTCCAGAGGGATCAAAAATCTATAAAATCAGCCAATCTTCTGGATTTAGGATATTAAATACAGTCATAACAGTCTCCCAAAATTTTAGGAAAAAAGTCGAGGACCGTGGCGAGAATGCACATGGTCCGACCAAGTTTTTTCAAAAATTTTCAGGAATGGATAGTAAGATGATTTTAAAGCTAACCCCCAAAAATTGGCAAATTTAATGATTTCTAGGTGGGCGAAATGAAGGCGCAAATGTGAAAATAGGACCCTATTAGGGTTTTGAAGAAAAAGAGGAAATGAATTGTAATTTTGAAAAGGGTCAAACCTAATGGATAGGGACACCTTGGAAAATGTTTAGAATTCTGAATGTAAAAGAAATTGAATTGAAATTCACACAAAATCCAATTAATTTAAAAATTAGGGTTTGATGACATAACCACTTAATTCTGAAATTTGAATTTTGGGAGAAAGGGGGGATATTAAAAATTTAAATTTGTAGAAGTACAGACAAATCTGAGAACAATCAAAAATCTGAAAAATTAAATGGAAATCCAACTTTTGCACAATGTTCAAGATGTTTTTTTAAAAATTAGGGTTTTATCAAGTAACCTCTTAATTTTGTAAATTTTAATTGCAAATTGAACAAGACAATGAGGAAATTGAATTTTACAATCAAAACAATTTTTAGATCTAAGATAACCACAAGCAATTTTTATAAATTACAAGTTCAATTTTAATAAAAAACTAGAGTTTTTAATGATTTAACCACTAAGTTTGCAAAAATTTGAAACTTGTAAATGAAAAATATGCAATTTTGTTCCAAGGAAAGCATGCAAGACATTGGGTTCACCAAAATATAATGTTGGGAAAATTGTGAATGATAGATTAAGAAGGAAACTACCCTTTCCTTCAAAGAGAGATGAGGGTTTCACTATTGATTATCCTTCAAACACTTTTCACTATGTTACATTAGGAAGAGGAGAGGATAATTCACTAGATTCAATCTCTCCACATGAAGATGGTAGATTGAATTCTAGATAAAATGGGAATGATAAGTTGATCCCCTCTTCCTTGTTTGAAATGCAAAGGAATTGAGTGAATTATGTAGTGTAAAAGTGACAAAGAATTGATTATAACTTGAGATTGAAATATGGGATGAAGCTATGAACCTAGATTTGGCAGTAATATGTCGAGATGAAGTCACCCTGGGAATTTGAGGAAAAGTTGTCTGGACCGTGGCAGGAATGTACACGGTCCTCTGAAAAATCCATGAAACGGAAAGGATTTTTCTGCCTTTGCAAATGAAGCTCTAATTTGAAAGTACAATTGCGCACCTGCAACCTACACACACAAAAAGAGAGGAAAATGGGTTGGGATTGGGGGTTTGCCTTTAGGTCAAACCTCATTTTTGGGATTAACCAAGTAATGAAAGAAAGTACTTGCAAGTAGATGTAAATGAAAGACTGAATTCTAAATCACCTCAAGAGAGGTTGTAGCAACCATGTTGATAGAAATGCTTGTGTGGAATTGAATGTTGGAATACATATCCTCTTCAATGGTTGAATCTTTAACTTGAATGCAACACCTAGCCTTGAAGGGAGACTTCAGAATGCTCAATACTAGAAAAGAATGCTTGAATGCTCTTGAATGCTTGATCTGATGTAAACTTCCCACTCATCCAACTTATTGAACTTTCACTTTTTCAAATGAGAGGATGAATGCCTCTTAAATACATGTTAGTGGATCTGATTTTCATCATGGGCCAACATCGGGAGAGTTTCCCACCCAATGCACAACCAACAATGCAACCCTAGAAAGGGTCCTACCCCAAAATAGTGTAGGGATAGGGGTGCCACACCCTTGTCCTGGGAGGACAAGGGAACAATACCCCTATCTTAGGGGTGATAGTGGTGCCATGCCCCTGTCCTACCCCTTTCTCTAGGGCAGAGTGTGGATGAGGTGATGCAGAGGCCAAGAAAGAAGCTATTTCTGAAGGCTGAGCAATATTCGGTCTCTGAATAGGCTAGAGGATTTGAACTCATATGAGTGAGGACCCTAATGCAGTAAAAAATTTCTAGGATCACAATTTTATGACACTACAACTATCTTAAGGAAGAAAGGTATGAAACCCCTGCACTCACATATGATATCCCTTTGGATAAAATTCAACTCCTTCCACCGGTAATTATCAAAGCTGTGTGGGTGAAAGGCATGAACAAAAATGATATGGGGGCCTCTTGTAGCCATGTAAAACTAAGTCGAACTGGGAAAAGGACCCTTCATTCAGCTACAAAGGATGTTGTGGACCCGTCAAACATGGAAGAGGATTAGATAAGGTTCTCTAATAGGGATAGGGTAGTATCATTTCTACATATTTATAGGAAGAGGCCAGATACTATAAGATTATCTTCTGAGGAACTTAATCTCTTTTTGCAATAATAGACTCTTTTAGTATACTTTAAATAGACCCTTGTATAATATGAGGCTGAAATATTTATACTCTTAAGATTGTTAAGGATATATGTTACTCTGATCTATAAATGCATGGTTATTACTAACTCGAATGTATTTGCAAGACTTTAGCTATCTCTTGGTGCTCTTGCATGATTTTTAAGTGAACAAAAAGGACGATTAAATTTCTTCTCAGTTAGGCTGAATTAACATGTATTAGATTAAGCTACATAGTAGTATATCTTGTTGTAGCTTTAGTGATGTTAAGAATGGAATGATTCAGTGGAAAGGACATATACATATACATATATGTACATATACATACATATACATATACATATACATATACATATACATATACACATACACATACATATACATATACATATACATATACATATACATATACATATACATATACATATACACATACACATACATATACATATACATATACATATATAGATATATATATACATTTACATATACATATATAGATATACATATACACATATATATAGATATATACTTATACATACACACGCGCACACACACACACACACACACACATATATATTGAGTCTGTTATGAATTTTGTAATATATAAAAGCATACATTTATAAGGAATTGATTCCTAAACATTAGAAGGGTTGTGAACTGTGTGATTTTTTCATTTCTCTACTTCACTAAGATCTCTGGTCAGGTTAATGGTGGACCTTTAGTGCTACTCTTTACTTTGACTAAAGCTTTGTAGATTTGGTCTCCTTTGTTAGGCTCAAAGCTAAAATAGCCTAGAAATTGACCTTTATTCTAATATTAATTTGTGATGTTTGTGATATGCTCTGTCCTTCTAGGTCCTAGCATTCATACAAAAAAATAGTTATGGAGGAGGACTAGGATGTCTTTTTTCTATTAATACACTAGATTTAATATCTGATGTGGAGGCAATAGACTAGAATGACAACCTTGAACCAACCAACCTCTAAGGCTCACAAACTCAACCTAAAACCTAATACCATAGGGTCCTTACACAACACCGAGTCAAGAAATGGTTCAAAAACACTAAAAAATACTTTGGGAGACTCAAAGGCCCCTATATGTCCACTTACAAATGACTAACACTCTCAAGTCTTGTGTGACTACACATACCCTTACATACATGAGTGGGCTACTACTAGGCTTTAGGGTTTGAATGGTCCACTTGACCAATTCAATACAACAACCCTTGGAGGGGTGTTCTCACAACACCTTAGCAAAAATGAAATAGGATTTCATGGTTTAGACCAACTAGAACATCAATTTTGACTCACTTTCCCACAAACAGAACTGGTTGCAATTAGGCCTCTATTTGAAGAAATCGGGTGATAACTTTTGACACCCTGAGGATCTAGGAAAAAATATATATTTTCAGATACCCTTCTGGGAGTTATCAACAATATCTCAATTTCCCATACCAGACCAACTTGCAGATATCCCAACCAATACTACACTAACAGACCTAATAGGGCTATTAGACCTATTTGACCGGATGCCTTCCACAAATTGGTTTGGTTCTCCTAATTGGTGACCATCACTAACCATGAAATGTTATGTAAACCTCCAAAGTTCTCTTCTACCATATTCAAATCCCTTTCCAGTGATCTACCACTCAATTCTTATGCACTGCACTCATCAAATTGGTCTATCACATAGAGATGCTAGACCTAGGGTTAGTTCTCCATCCTCCTCACCATGTTGTGTCCTCTTAATGGCTTTATAAAATGACATATGATATAGTGTCCTATCATCTCCTATAACGACAATGTTCACTTAAGGATTGATAGGCCAAAATCCATTATCATAGTCAAACCCTAGGAGTTTGAGGGTTTTAGGCTATCCAGTAGAGATTTGCTTGTGGAATGGGGCAGCGATAACTTCAAGGCTTCACACCAAATGAAAAATAAAGGCAAAACAATCTAGTTTTAGGATCTATGTGTTGATCATTCTTTCCAATGTACCTTTAGTATGCAATCAACAAAATTAGACGGTTTCCTGCATTTCCAACAGTTTTTATGCTTCAATTTCCTTCTCAAAACAATAAAATCAACTCTCTTACATATTTAGGTGTTTGGAGTGCTTAAAGGTGTCACCCCAAATTAACACAACCTCCTCCAACCATTTTTCAAACTGAATTGACCGTTGGAGAATCATGACTTACAAAAAGTGCAAAATTGTCATGACAACAAATTGACAATATGACAATTTTTGCATTATTCAACCAACTTAGACTCCAAACTATCATAGTCCCCCAAAATTATTACATTTAATTCTAAAACATCAAAAATGACTCAAATAAACCTTTATTCACTTGATCCCTCAATTTAGACCATTGTGACCCTTATTGACTCAATTTTCTCTACAAAACCCTAGGTGACAATTTGACCCATACATGGACAAACTTGTCACACTCCTAGGATAGTGAAATACAAAAAGGACCCATAGGGTCTTATTACAATCATCCTATAAAATCAACTTGTCTTTGGGTCATTCCTTCATATGTAGGTTCTCCTGCACCATACTCCTCGGGTGAAATTTGTCTCAAGTCCTCTTAGAGACCAACTTCTGCAAATCACCACCCCGTTTTTTGATATCTTCCTCGAACATCCATGTAGCTTTTGAGTCAGGAAGTCCTTGCCATTTAACCAAGTGCTCAAAATAAGTCTTGTGCCTTGTATTCTTGGCTTCCCTGCTATCCAAAATTCACTCCATCTTAGATGGTTCCTTAGGTGGTAAGTGTTTTATCCATTCCTCACTTTCTTGAAGAGATTCACATGCACTTTCTCCTATAGTAGGACTCCTATACAATGTTAGATCAAAAACATTAAATATAGGTGAAATAGAAATATCATCAGGGATGTGAGGCCCTACCCCGACCCATCCTATCCTTTCAGTTATTTTCATTTTGGAACTATTTTGGATGCTAGTTTTGACACACTATGGATATAGAACTTTTCATGATTCCGCGATTTTGGTAACATTGATATATGTGGATGCTTCATTTCTATGCCTTGTGGATTATAGAATATTATATGATTCTAGATTAGGGTAATATTGTGATGATGCAGGTTATTATCTGAATTTCAGGATTTGATATAATGTTTGGAAAATGTTTGCATATATTGTAGATGGATCAAATTTTGAGGATTATGAGGAAATTGCTTTGAATTGTGACAAATTATATTTCATAATGTCAAGTCTTTGTAGAATGAATGTATTGTATTCTGATTATGTGATTTTATATATATTATATGAGGCTATTTGGGAAGTACTAATGTTTAAATTGAGATGTGCAGGAAAATATCCATGTGACCATGGAAATATTAGGGAGAATCAAGCCTAGGCCAATGTGCGTTAGTAAAACTAGGGGTTGTCTATTTGGAGAGACAACACCCCGTATGTACTGTATTTTATTCGTAAATGTAAAATGTTGCATGAGTGTAATTTGTATTTATTTGATTGATTAAATTGTTTAAGGGACAATTGCCATGTGGTTATTGTGATGTGGAATTATTTTGTAGTGTCACTTGACACCTATGTAGTATGTTGTGTTGGCAATTGTCATGTCACCTTTTTGAAAGTTTTATTTTTGTTAATGGTTATATCCCCTAATTATCCTTGAAGGAACCAAGAAATCTAGGTTAGAGAGCCACAAGGAAGGTCAACTCAGAGTTGACCCGTAGGTTAACTTCAGGTGGACTTTCTGAAGGTCAAATCAACTCCTAGAGTCAATTTTAGAGCTTTTCTATTAGGCCTCATGGGGTACCTATGGGTGAAGGCCAAAATTGGCCATGTGTCTTTCCCTTAGGACTTGTTTAACCACCCAAAAAAGTGGTTTTCCCAAGATGGACGAATTCCATCTATAGGAGTGCCATCCTTGGAAGGAGAACCTTCTTGGAGATGGTAATCCCTCTTCCCCATTCCATTTCCCTTCTCTAGGCACCTAGGTTAGGGAGTGTGTAAGACCTAGGGAAGACCAACCCAATGGGAGATCACTCACTCTATCCAAGAGGTTGGAAGGAGTGAGAGAGGCCTTCTTAGGCTAAGAATGGAAGCTTAGTGAGCTAATCACCCACTCTCCACTTTTGGAGATTTTTGGAAAAATTTGAAAAGAAAAACCAGTTTTAGAAAATTTAGAGGAATTTTGGTGGCCAAGGATTGCAGAAAGTTGTGTGGATTGGGCAGCTCATCTCCAACTAAATTTAGCATACCTATTGGCAGAATAAGGTTGGTTGTTATCTCCTCTTGTTTATGTTGTTTATGTTAGTTATGTTGTTTTGTTGAAGGAAAGATTTGCTTGCGAAGAAAGTGTGTATGTAAATTGTTGTTGAAGAAAATAATGTGTAGTTTTATTTCTATGTTTTTCTGTTTTGTGTTTTTGTTTTGGGAGTGTCCAAGATCTCCTACTCTTGGGAGAGTAGGATGATCTTGGGGTGGAAGAAGCATGACAGCCTTGGGTGAGAGGCTCTCCTTAAGGAGAGTGATCTCAAGGGTGTCCTTTGTGACCCTTGTTGCATAGCCTTGTGTATGCATTTGGGGGTCATAAGGGGAGAGAAATGGCTTTGAGCCTTTGGGGGGGCATAAGGTGGTTGGGATGAATTCTGATTGAGTATTTTGTGTTGCCATGAGGTGGCTTGTGATATATTTTTTTTTGGCTGCAGTCTCCCCAATGGTACTTGGTCCACTTCCACCCATAGATTGATCTCCACAAATGTGGTGATAGTGTAGCTTGGGATGGGAAAGTGTATGTGTTGTGTGTTTTCCCTATTGCTATGTTGTATTGCTTGGTTGTAACCCGTCTAGGTCTTGATTCTCCTAGCTCGGGGGTGGCTTCTGGTAAGCCTAGGCTGGGAGGTGAGCATCCCATGGTCACAGTCCTAAAACTTTACTTGCAGGTGGCTTTGGGAAAAAGACTAGGAGTTGCAGATTTTGTGTTGCAGACTTCTATTTCAGATTTCTGATTTTTATTTAAATGCAGAAAAGAAGAAAGAAATGTAACCTTATGATTTGTAGCAAAAAGAAAAAGGAAGAGAAAGTGCATATGTAAATATAGGGCTTAAAATGATTCTGTTTCTATTTAAATAAATGTAATTTTTATTTTCTGTGTAAAAATTAGAGAAAGATGACTGTTTAGATTTCCTACCCATTTTCTTATTTGGGTTATTGTAACTATCATTCTGGAAAAACAATGTAAATTTCATTTTATGTTTTGATGTCTATAGTGTTTGCTGTAGTCTACATCTTAAATCTAGTCTATACTCTTGTTATTTACTGCAATATTAAAGGAAAGAAACAGAAAAAAGAAAAATGCACTAGAATTCTTTATTTACTATTCACTAGTTTATTTACTGCATTAGTAAGGAAAAAAAAAAGGAAATGCAGTAGGGTTATTATTTACTTGCATAGTGTAAATTCTGTAATTTTATGACTGTTTTAAAAAGAAAAGAGAGAACTAGTATTGTTTTTATTTCTCACTATTAATTTGCACAATTTAGATTTCTGTTATTTTATGACTGAAAAAAAAAGGGGGTAAACAGAATTTGTTTTATTTCTGTAGAAAATTTTAAATAAAAGGAAGAAGAAGAAAATAGATCTATTCTAAATGCTGTTAGAAAACAAAAAAAAAACAGAATGTAGATGTTTAAAATCTCAAAACGATATAAGGGTTTTTAACCCTATTACTTCAACATTTAGTCATATATATATTTCTATATGTATATAAGTATATATATTGAAAATATATACCTATATATATAGAAAATATATATATATAAGATATCCTGTATATGTATACCCCTGTAACAACGAAATTAAAAAGAAACAAAAACATGTATTCTGAATCCTGTGCATCTCTGTTACAAATCATATAAAATATAATGCAGAATAAACCCTTTTATCCTATATATATAAATATATATATATATATATATATATATATATTCTGCAATCTAAAGTCATGCTCTGTGGGTGCCTGTAGAAGAAAATATCTTCATATTCATAACTTATATTGTACATATATATATAAAATACACATTGATATTCAAAAATAAACACATCACATAAGCTATGCCCCACGAAATGTTTAAATGAAAAACAAAAATATAGTAATAATAATGACGGCCGAACCACTGTGTGTAAACACAGTGGACGGCTCACGGGCCGCGCCACTGTGTTTACCCACAGTGGACGGCACGGCAGCCGAGCCACTGTGTGTAAACATAGTGGGCGGTGCTCGGGCCGTGCCACTGTGCTTACCCACAGTGGACGGCACGGAGGGTGCCGCCACTGTGTGTATGCACAGTGGACGGTCCACGGCCGCCACTGTGCTTATACACAGTGGACGGCAACCGCCGTCACTGTGTATAAACACAGTGGCGACCGGGAGAGGCCCGCGCCGCCTCCTCTCTGCGAAACCCTCCGCCGTGCCCTAGCTTTGCCGTACCTGCAACCTCCAAAACCACAAAAAAAGGGGACACTCAATAAAATATAGACGTTTAATAAACCCTAACCCATTTCAGGTTAGGGTATAAAAGGATGAAAAATAAAATAGGTCAAGTGTAAATTATAAAAATGCAACCCTAACCCAATTTCGGGTTAGGGTTAGCATTATAAGAATTATATATATATATATACAAATAAATGTATTTATATATATATATATATATATACAAATAAATGTATTTATATATATATATATATATATATATACAAATAAATGTATTTATATATATATATATATAAGTAAGAGAATTAAATTAGAGCATCATAATTGATTTTTAAATTATAATGAGGGTTAGTATTTAAATATATATATATATATATAAGGAATTTAAATGGGGATTTTTAAACATTGATTTTAATATATATATATTTTGGGGGCAATTCAATAATGGGATTTTTTTTTATATATGACCATTTAGATTGGAGTTTTAAACTTGGTTTTAATATATGAAATGGGGTTAATTAATGATAGAATTATTATACGTCCATTTACTCCTTAGGAGATTTGAAATTTTAAAATAGTAAAATTTTAAAAAGGGATTTAAGAATGAAGGGGTTATCAAAATTGGAAACACCATACATTAACTCGATTAATTTAATTAATTAATCAATAGACTTCCCTCATTATATTTGGGGTATTAGGAAAATTTAAAAAGGGAATTTGTAGAACCAATTTTATGGACCATAAACCCTTGGGGGTAAGCTTGGGCCAAATTTAATTTAATCGACAAATTAAGAAGTTAGGGAAAATTAGAATTGGCCTTAGCTTATTGTCGGTTTTAGTGGGCAAACGACATTGTAGAAATTCGAACCCTCATCAGTTGGATGTATATAATAATTTCGCAGGTGTATCAATTAATCAATAGCATTATCCTTATATGGATTGGGAATGATTTAATACCTTAAGGTAACCAATTATTCCTTGATTTAATTAGCGACAACTTGTCTTAGGTAATTGAGCTAGCTAACTAATCGGCAATGCAAATTAATCTTCACCAATCAAGTCACTCGCTCGAGTTGGTTATTTAACTTAACCTTAGTAAGTAAGTTAATTACATCCTAGATAAGACAAAACTTTAAATACAGTCGTTATGTATTAGGATTTATAGCGAGTTCATGACGTCAAAAAAAAAATTTGTTGTTCCATTTTTGTGCCCTAAAGTTTGGGCACGACAAGGGAGTTCAACTTTGTAAGAATTAGGACCATATTTATCCAAAATTTTACAAGGTCCAATCCTTCTCATCATTAACTTGATATGGCTTCCCTTGGGCAACCTATCCTTGCTAAGATGAACCATGACCATGTCACCCACTTGGTACTGAACATCTCTCCTTCTCTGATCCACTCTTTCTTTAACCTTTTGATTATTTTGTTGTAAGGTATCTCTAACTTGTTGGTGCATCTCTTTCATAGCCTTTGCAAATTCATCAGCATGTCCACTCCTCTTGTCCAACCCTTGAACATCTCTTATTTCAAAAACTCCTCTAGGATGACTACCATACACAATCTCAAAAGGACTCAGACCAGTACTTTTGTTTGTTGAATCATTATAGGCATCCTCTTCCTGAGCTATCACCACATCCCAACTACTTACATGCTCTTTTGTCAAACATCTAAGAAGATTTTCCAAGGACCTATTCACAACCTTAGTTTGGCCATCACTCTGAGGGTGATAGGCTAAACTAAAGGAAAAATTTGTCCCCAATATCTTCCACAAGGTTCTCCAAAAATTCCCTACAAATTTTTTGTCCCTATTAGACACAATACTCAAAGGCAATCCATGAATTCTAACAATCTCTCTGAAGAACAGTCCTACAATATAGCTAGCATCATTGGTGGTTTTACAAGGAATAAAGTGAGTCATCTTGCTGAACTTGTCTACCACAACAAACACATTGTCATGACTTGTCTTTGTCTTGGGTAATCCCATCACAAAGTCCATACTCAAACTTTACCAAAGTATACTTGGTATAGGCAAAGGTTGGTACAACCCTTCATTGGTTGAGACCCCCTTTGCTCGCTGACACATAGTACAACTCTCCACAAACTTTTTGATATCAATTTGCTTCTTTGGCTAAAAGTAAAATCTCCTAACTAGGTCCAAAGTCTTATTGATCCCAAAATGACCTCCTAAACCACCACTATATTTATCCTTCACTACATTATCCCTCATTCAACACCTAGGAATACATATTTGACACCCCTTAAACAAAAGACCATCCTGCAAGGTGTAGTCATAAAATTCTCCATGAAAATCATTTGCAAACTCACAACATACCTTATATATTTCCTTGAAATCTTGGTCCTCTCCATACAATCCTTTGAGTGACTCAACACCCTTACTCTACAACTATACTTCTTGTACTATTAACACCCTCCTACTTAGAGCATCTGCAACCTTATTGGCCACCCCTTTCTTGTGCTTGATGATGAAGGTGTATGATTGAAGACTTTCAACCCATTTCATATGCTTATGACTGAGCTTCTTCTATCCATTTAAAAAATGAAGAGCATGATTGTTAGTATATACAATAAATTCCTTAGGAAGCAAGTAATGCCTTCACTTTTTTAGAGCTTGTACCATGACATACAAATCTAAATCATATGAGGAATACTTCCTCTTTGCTTCATTTAGTTTTTCACTAAAAAAGGCCACCGGTCTCCCCTCTTGTCTCAATACTGCTCCTATAGCCAACCCACTTGCATCAAATTCAATGGTAAAGACCTTACCAAAATCAGGCAATACTAGTACTGGATACTTGGCAACTTTCTATTTTAAACACTCAAAACTCTTATCTTCTTCTTTGGTCCACACAAACTTCACCTTACCACTATCTTTGATGGTTTCTAACATAGGTGCACAAATATCACTGTAATTCCTAATGAAGTTTCTATAAAAAGTTTCCAAACCATGAAAACTTCTTACCTCTCACATTGTCTTAGGTGTAGGCTAGTTCAAAATAGCCTCTACCTTGGAAGAATCCATCTTCAAGTCACCCTTAGAGATGACAAAGCCTAAGTACACCACCTCCTTCTTCATGAAGTCACACTTTTCTAAATTTATCATCAACTTCTGCTCCTGCACCCGCTTCAAGACTACCTCCAAGTGTTTTAAGTGCTCCTCCTTTCCCTTACTAAACACCAATATTTCATCAAGGTAGACTACCACAAACTTCCCTATAAACTCCTGCAACACTTCATTCATTAGTCTCATAAAGGTGCTAGGGTCATTTGAAATACCAAAAGGCATCACAAGCCACTCATAAAACCTTTAATTGGTTTTAAATGCATTCTTCCACTCACCCCCCTCTCTTATCCTTATCTGATGGTACCCACTCTTTAGGTCAATCTTGGAGAAATAGGTAGCTCCCCCCAAATAATCCATTATATCCTCTATCCTAGGAATAGGAAACCTATACTTGATGGTTATCCTATTGATAGCCCTAGAATCAGTACAAAGCCTCCATTTCCCATCCTTCTTTGGGGCTAAAACAATAGGTATTGCACATGGACTAAGGCTCTTCCTCACCAACCCTTTATCTAGGAGCTCTATAATTTGCCTTGTTATCTCTTCATTCTGTTGTGGGGTCATTTTATATGCTGCCTTGTTAGGGAGTACCGCTATTGGTATGAGGTTAATCTAATGACTAATATCTCTGATAGGTGGTAGGGAATTAGGTATGTCTTTAGAAACCACTCCTTTGTACCTCTCCATCAGTTCCCTAACCTCCTTAGGTCCTACCTCACTCACACCCTTCTTCCTTTCTTCCTTAGACTTCACAATCAAAGCAAAACCTACTCCACCTTCCTCCTTTAGTGTATCTAGGAACTCTTTTTTCCTCGCCATCATCACACTAGATCCTACATGATGTGGGTCCCCTTCTACCACTGACTATATCCTAAAAGTCACACCTTCCTTTTGGAAAGAGTAAGAATTATTTTCTCCATCATGATGAGCCTTTCTATCAAACTGCCATGTTCTACCAAGAAAAGGATGGCAAGCATCCATTGGAAGAATGTCACACAAAATTTTATCCTTATACCCCCCAATACTGAACTCTACCAATGCTTGTTCATTAATGAGAATGTGTTATCCCTTGTTCAACCAACTGACCCTATATGGACAAAAATGGGGTATCCTCTCCAAGTTCAACTTGTTTATTGCTTCCAAAGATACAATTTTATCAATAGACCCTAAATCTATGACAACTTTAAGAAACTTTACCTTGAATCTTGCAGTTGACTCTAAACAAAGCATTTCTTTAGGGTGGCTCAGACTTCACTAGTTCCTTGAGTAGTGTCCTCTTGATCATCAGGTTCTCTCCCATATCTAATGTCAAATTCACTTTAGGAGATGTCAAACTCCTTGCATCTTCTTGAGTCAAAGTAGTTCTCCTCTCACCACCATGACAAGTTGAGGCCTTCTCTGGACACTTGTAGGTCGGGTGCCCCATCTAATTATAGTTATAGCGCCTCATACTAGAGAACTTGGATCTTCTCCCTAATCCATTTGTCCCACCTCTTCCATTAGGTCTTCTCCCATGGTAGCCTCCTATGCTACTTGAGTCCCCAACTTTCTCTCCTTGGCTAGACTCACCACTAGACCTTTGGTTAGGACTTTTTCCTCCTGAACTGCCTCTGCCTCTAAAACTTCTCCTATTAGGCCCAATATGGAAAGCTAATGTACTAAGAGGGGAGGGGTGAATCAATACTTCAAAAAATTTCTTCAATAAGAACTTAACTGTTATGCTTAAACCGAATAGTGCAGTAACATAATATAAAGCTAAAACAAATAGATAACAATCATACATGATTCACTCCATAACACATATATTTTGGTTACACAGACACTCTTCGTTAGAGAGAAAAATTGTGGTGGGGATGGCACCCACAACTTCACTACTGAAATAATAAAGAGTGCTCAGTTAGAGCTACATGTTTAGCTATTTCCGATAGCTTACCCTATTAGGAGTAACAAGATCTATTGGATCTACCTTGCTAAAGGATTTTACAACACTTAATCTAAATGATGCACCTAGTTAGAGGCTTTACAATTTATAGACTTGATTAGAGTCTTTTACCCTGTCAAAGGTTTCTCTTACAACTTCAAAATATTACAATAAAATCATTACAAATATCTACAACTTTACATTTGGAATGTTATAGCAGATTCTATGTGCTCAGAATATGATTACCTTGCTTATAGCATACCTCAGTAACCCATATAGTAACTCGGTAAACCCTTCTGTTTACTCTGTTCTTTGACTGTTCTCTGAAATCCTTCTCAGTGACCTTTGTGTCTCTGTAACAGTCTTCTTACACTCATGCACACACGTTTAATTCTTAACTTATGTTGTATAAATAGATTTCTTATATCGGTGATCCATTCATTGCTTCGATCTTACAAATATGATTTATCGAATGAATAACCATGCAAGATATTTCATTGGTTAGATGACCTCAAAATAATACACAATCTTTAAGTGCAATTTCCAATGTGATAATGGTTAGATGTTCCTCGATCTTGTAACACGTTTTCATATGTATGTCCAGGTTCAATGAATATAGTAACATGTTTCACTCAGTGTATATCAACTCGGTGTGTAATCTTTGTTGCTCGGTAGACATGGAATGATACTCGGTAGATAGCTCGGTGTATACTACGTTTTGAGACTACTTTCTTCTGTAACCGACTAGACTGTGCATACCGACTGAATATCTCGGTAGTAGTAACCGACTAGAGTATATAGTATAACTTTGACATAAAACTAATGGCAACTTGATAAGTAGTAACAATATACCCTTTTGACATTAGTTGAGATGTTTGAGAAAAAACTACTTTCAAAGTTATAACTCAAAATCTATATACTTGCAAAATTTGACTATACTGACAGTATGTACAATAGTCAACAAAATAATATATCCAGATATACTCCCCTTATCGATATACTGTACAAAACTCTGATTTTGCATGCTCGGTGATCTATTCTTGTTCTTTGCTTACTATTTTGTACACTGCTCGGTTCACTTCTCTTGGATACTCTTCTTACTCTGCTCGATATACTCCCCCTGTATACTATACTCCTTTTGTTTGATACTTTGAATACTATATCACTCTCCCAATATAAATATTACTCCCCCTTTTGACAAACATAAAAACTTAATTACCATTCGGGGGTGGTAACTAATCAAAAATGGATTTGTACTTGGTCCATGCTTCGGTCAGAGCGACAGAGAGTGCATTCTTTACACTGTCCATTAAAGAATTTTGTGCTTGAATATCAACCAATAATGATATTAAGCCATCTAGAGTGCTACCCTCTTGTGTAGTAGATAAGGAGGTGGATCGGTTGATCTGTTTTTGGATGGATGAAAGATGATGAAGGAATAATGTCTGTAGTGTCATTATATCCATCCTGATCTTGTTTTCTTCATTTCTTAGGTCCAATTGTTGAGCCATGAGTTGTTGTAGCTTTGTATAAAAATTTTGAACTGAATTTGGCTTTGTGGTCAACTTATTTGAGAGATCGGTGATCTTTTCCTCAATTGCCTCTATTTTATTTTTAATGTCTTTAATGAATAAAGAAAATGTGTAGAGTTTCTGAAATAAATAAAGAATGTGCTTGAGTTGAGGAGTCAACTCAGCAATAAATTTGACAAGTTTAACTTTGTCAATAGCTATAGCTTTCTGTACCTCTTCTATAATTTTTGCAGTGAGCTCTTTGTCTTTTAGTTTGCTCAAATACTCCAATGCATCGACTCCTGATGTCTCTAGTTTTGTTAGGAATTCATCTAGTTGAATGTGGATGGCTACATCAGTTGATACTATAGCTTCAGGTAGAATGTCTATTAGGAGTGCTTTCACCTTCTGAAGTACCTTATTTTTCTTTTGAATGGCCATTTGCTTCTCTTGTTCGGCCTTTGCTTTGCATAGTTCACCAAAATCAATGAGTGCTTTCCCCTTTAATTTTGATATGTCTACATTGGGCAACACTACTGGTTTTGACAAATCAACTTTAAAACTATGCTTTTTCATCTTCTTTTCTTTACCTTTCACCAATGGAACTAAGACAATGGCTTGTGAGGCTTGATGACCCTCGGTAGGTTGCTTGATAGAGGCAACATTTTGATTGGTTTCTTTAGCCTCTTTAGAGTCCTTTGGTGTCTCGGTACTCAGTGTCTCAAATGCAACATTCTCAGTGCTAGAAGGTGCTTGAGATGTCTATTCTTGAGTAGTACCTTCTCCTGTTGTAGGCTTGTGACCTTCGGTGCCTTGCTCCCTATCCTGAGGGATTTTGGTTGAGACAGGTTCCTTGACCGGTGGATAGGGCTAAACTTGTTCCAAGACTGATTCACTAGATACAAGTTTTGCACATGCATTGCCTTCTATCATTTCCTATTTCGGTGCCTTTGTATCCATTACATCTTCATCTATTTGAATGGTGTCAGCAGGGTCTTTCTCGGTAACATCAGGATCTTGCTCGGTGACATCAACAATTTCAATTTCAGCTTGCTCACCGGCATCCTTGATTTTAAAGATTTCCTGCCACTTTGCTTTTGTCTCATTTTCAACTTCAATGTATAGCCCATTCATTAGTTTTAAGGCTCTCTGTTTGACAAGAAACTTTGAGTTGTAGGTTGTCAGATGTTCTTTTATTTTAGCTATTGACATGTCAAGAAATAGATGAACTAGACTTCTTTCTCTGATCCATTTCTCTGATTCCATTGCATACTTCCACCTATTATCAATATCCAAGTAAAGTTCATTTGGAAGTGACTTTTCTAGTTCCAATGGAGCTAACTGGAATTTTAGAAGTGTGCAGATGACAGCTTCTTCAATTTGTCTCTTCTCATCATTATTTATGGTTTCATACTTTACATATCTAAATGAACCAAATCCTCCATATTCTTTCAGATTAGCACAAAAGTTTTCAACACTATGTACATTTACCTTCTTGCTTTTGACAATCTGAAATTTGCTTGCATCCTCTGATTCGGTATCACTAGACTCTTTTGCCAAAATGAGTCTCCAAGTAGATTTCTTGTAGGTCTTTGTTACCTTGGGAGCAGTAACACTTTTTGTTTTCTTACTCGGTGAAGCTGTAGACGCTCTAGTGTTAGGTCGCTTTAGAGGTGGAGTCGGTGAGGCCTTTGATGTGTCATGTTTCTTTCTCTTCAACACTTTTCCCTTAGGCAATTCAGTGCTTAGTGTTATTGTTGCCTCTTGGGCTTCAGATTCCTCTCCGGTAATGGCAATGGTGCCTTTGACAGGTGTAGAGGAAGAGTCTTCTCTAAATTTCTCCAACAATGCCTTTATCATCTTTGTTACCTTTCTTGTAGCATTGGGTACTACAATGCTCATCTTTACCTTTTCCTTTACTTCCTCATAGGTTCCATACCTTAGCTCAGTAGCATGCCTCGGTAATGTAAGAAATGCATCAATTTGCTATTGTGTGATGTCAAGATCAATCTCATAACCCATAGGTGACAAAGATTGAGTTCTCGGTTCCACAACATTCACATAACAGTAATCAGTGTCAACTTCAAAACATATGTCATTTTTGTATTTCTCCACTAGCTGGGGTGGAATCTGGTACCTGTTATGCATTTTCTCTTGAAATTTACTGAAGTAGTCATCCATGATATCATTGAAATTATCACCTAACTTCTTGATGAAGTCATTAATCTGATGAGTAATTGGTCGGTGTAGTTCCCAAACAACTTTATCAACTGATGGAAAGAATTTTTCAAAATAGAAAAACATGCATACAAGTAATGATCCAAACTTTAGTGTATTAGCTGAGTTGTTTTTCTTTGGTTTCCTGATGGTGTTCAGATTCTCAAACAAGTTCTTCAACAACACCTCACATAGATCATTTTTCATTCCCTTTTTCACAATTTTGTATGCTAGGTCTACTGCTACACAGGGTACATTGTTTTCCCTTGCTGATTGGAAGAAACAGTAACCCATTACTCTTATGGCAAATTTTAGTTCTTCATTAGTGACAATATTCAGTTTTAATCCTCTACAATCTGATTCCACTCCGGTTAAACTGATCAATTCCTTCTGTGATATCATCTTTTGGGCTCGGGCATGATCATAAATGAGGTAACCGGTAATCAGATGAATGATCTCCTTGGTAATCTTAAATGATTGCTATTCTAGCCACATGAAATCATCATGAACTCTTCTTAGGACAAACTTAACCCACTAGGGTTTGAACACATGGGGATAGGTTAGGGCTTCAGTTAATCCCTTGATCTTGATGGGTTCATACTTGCTATTCAATTTACCATCTGTGCACAACTCATCATAGGTGTCTTTAATTTCAACATGACCGAGTTCTTCAACATGACATTTGGTGAAGAATCTCACATCTTTGACTAACAACACTCTATCCGAAATGAGTGAAAAAGTGGTTTTGTCATCCGGTTCCGATGCAACTTTGGGAGTCAAAGAGTATTTTAGTGAGGGCTTCTCTACATTCTTGACAACAATGGAATCTTGGATTTTAGGTACCATTTTAGATTTCAGATGAAACTTGACAAAGGATCCTTAGGGTTTCAGGATTTCAAATGACCGACGCTTCACACTTAGCAAATAATGGCAACTAGATAAGATCAGTAAATCAGCTTAACAATGCATTGAGATTGATGTAAATACCTTGAATTTTCTTTGTAGGAGGTTTTGATCGCCTTAGATTCTCTTTGCTCTGCTCTCTCAAAAACTTGGTAAGTGAAAATGATCGCGAAAATGCTTTTAAGTACACAATATGCCTTATCAGGCTCCATGCAGGTTAGGTCAAAAACATTAAATGCTCTCGGTTCACTTTAACTTTCTTTCCTTTTTCCGCTTTAACCGAGTAACCAAACTTCCTTCATTCACTGACTAGACAGGTTTCCTGTATTCACCGACTTGACAGTTTTCTTGTATAGTGCTTTAAAAGAATTTGATAGAATTTCAAACTTACTATTACATCTTAATTATGCAGATTTTGAATTAAGTACATAATAAAATAGGAACTATTAAGATTTAGCCTTGTGAGAATGTAGTCCCTTCATACCTTTACTGATTAATTTGGAATAGGTGCACCTAACTCGGTAGGTAAGGTGCTTTCTTCATTTGACACAATTTCCTTCTTTTTCGAAATCATCTTTAATTTTTCTTTTATTTCCTTAGTGTCTTTTCTAGGTTGGTCTCTGCAATCTCCAGCTAAGTGTCCAACTTTGTGACAATGAAAACATGCCATACCAAGATTTCTCCATGATCTTCGATTGTTCATTCCAAACCTTATAGAGCAGTTGGCACTTATATGTCCATATCTTCCACAACATTCACACCATATCCTTGTATTGTAATCCCATGGTACTGCAGAATACTATCGGTAAGAATGTGTGTGAGTTTGGTAACCTCTAGCATTTGCTCAGTGTGCATACCACATATAGTTCTTTTGCTTAAACCAACAGTTCTCGGTACTATGTACATATCTACTATAGTTTTTATAAAACCCTTTGAATTTTTCCTTCTGATCATTGTTCACAGACTTTGTCCTACATTGATTAGATGTGTGACCATATTTATTACAATTGTGACAATAACCATTGGACTTAGTGACATTCAGTTGCTTACCTTTTCTGATTTGGCACATGTTGGCAGTGTGACCTTGATTTTCACTGTAGTTGCAAATAGGCTTCTTTCTTTTGATGTTATTCTTGAATCCAGCTTGCTTTGATGATTCTCCTTTCTTGGTAGTATGAATTCCCTTCTCGGTAGAGTCTTTTCCTTTGTAATCGAGTCCTGCATCCTTGCTGGGTCTTCTTGTATTCAGTTGCTCATCCAACATCCTTGATGCTGCATAGCTCTTCTTCAGTGTTTCTTTGGATTTATTCTCTATTTCAAGTTCATCGGTCAACCTTGACACTTCAAGATTCAATGCTTGATTCTCATCATCCTTCAGAATTTCTTAATGATGTGCATAACCTAGTTGATCTGAGAGATTTTGTTGAATTCCAGTCATCCTTGTGATTTCATCATTCTTATCAGATACTAAAGCTTCAAGTTATTATTTCTCGCTTTCTAGATCTCTTACTTTGTCCTTGGTTGTCCTTAATGCATCAAGATTTTCAGTCATCTGTGTGCTGAAATGTTCATGTTCTCTTTTCATTTCTTTTAGTTGATCAGCCAATGTTTTGTTCTTTTCTCTCAATACTCCAATCATTTCTTCAGTTTCTTCAGATATACTGTTCTCAGATGATGTCTCAATTTGTTCCACTAACTCTTGAGAGTACTGTAAATCATCAAATAATCTTCTTCTCACTTTCAGAGATTTTTGCATTTGCCTTTGCATGTCTACAATCACTTGATTAGCATGATCCAGTTCTTCTTGCATATACACAATCCTCTGAGATTGTTTGTAGCCTTCCATTGATAAGATCTTTCTCTTTAGGTAGTTAAACCCTTTTCCAAGATTGAAGATCTGATACCAATTGTTAGGCCCAATATGGAAAGCTAATGTACTAAGAGGGGAGGGGTGAATCAGTACTTCAAAACTTTTCTTCAATAAGAACTTAATTGTTATGCTTAAACCAAACAGTGCAGTAACATAATATAAAGCTAAAACAAATAGATAAAAATCATACATGATTCACTCCATAACACATATATTTTGGTTACGCAGAAACTCTTGGTTAGAGAGAAAAATTATGGTGGGGATGGCACCCACAACTTCACTACTGCAATAATAAAGAGTGCTTGGTTAGAGCTACATGTTTAGCTATTTCTGATACCTTACCCTGTTAGGAGTAACAAGATTTGTTGGATCTACCTTGCTAAAGGATTTTACAACACTTAATCTAAATGTTGCACCTGGTTAGAGGCTTTACAATTTATAGACTTGATTAGAGTCTTTTACCCTATTAAAGGTTTCTCTTACAACTTCAAAATATTACAATAAAATCATTACAAATATCTGCAACTTTACATCTGGAATGTTATAGTAGATTCTATGTGCTTAGAATATGATTACCTTGCTTATAGCATACCTCGGTAACCCATATAGTAACTCGGTAAACCCTTCTGTTTACTCTGTTCTTTGACTGTTCTCTGAAATCCTTCTCGATGACCTCTGTGTCTTTGTAACAGTCTTCTTACACTCATGCACACACCTTTAATTCTTAACTTATGTTGTAT
This sequence comes from Cryptomeria japonica, assembly GCF_030272615.1. NCBI lineage: Eukaryota > Viridiplantae > Streptophyta > Pinopsida > Cupressales > Cupressaceae > Cryptomeria > Cryptomeria japonica. Next base: position 459,167,572 of record NC_081411.1, read on the forward strand.
AAATAGATTTCTTATGTCGGTGATCCATTCATTGCTTCAATCTTACAAATATGATTTATCGAATGAATAAACATGCAAGATATTTCATTGGTTAGATGACCTCAAAATCATACACAATCTTTAAGTGCAATTTCCAATGTGATAACAGTTAGATGTTCCTCGATCTTGTAGCACATTTTCATATGTATGTCCAGGTTCAATGAATCTGGTAACACATTTCACTCGGTGTTTATCAACTCGGTGTGTCATATTTGCTGCTTGGTAGAAATGGAATGATACTCAGTAGACAGCTCAGTGTATACTACATTTTGAGACTACCTTCTTCTGTAACAGACTAGACTGTGCATACCGACTGAATATCTTGGTAGTAGTAACCGACTAGAGTATATAGTATAACTTTGACATAAAACTAATGGCAACTTGATAAGTAGTAACATCTCCCTCCTTTACCTTTGTTACCCTAATCACTTCTTCTCTTTAGTTTCTCTTCTGCCCTTAAGGCCAATTGAAAATACTTGTTCACTATCTTCAGTGCCAAGATGTTGATCTCATCTTGGATGTTCATTCTTAGGCTATTCGAGTACCTGGACACTTTCTCTAACTCCTCTTCTTGTCTCTTTGATTTGAGACTGAGTTTATGAAACTCCTTTGTATATGCATTCACATCAAGGTCTCTCTGTCTGAGGTTCTGCAACTTTTTATACATCTCCACTTCATAGTAAATGGGTATGAATTGTGCCTGACTTTAACTTTCATCCTTTCCCAGGAGGTTATCATACTCTTTCCCTCCTTAACTCTCTTCCCTTGTACATAGTTCCACCATGTAAGAGTAGACCCCTTCAACCTCGCCTTTTCCAACTTAACTCTCCTATCTTCAGGAATTTCTTTGCACTCAAAATGATTGGTCCATGCCTCAACCCATTCTATCACCTCTTCTGCTTCCATACTTCCACTATATATAGGCAACCCATCAATGGTGTCCCTATTGATTGACCTCAAGGAATCTACAAATGTCCTCTAATATGCAGGTATCTCCTCTACCCTCTTAGAGGATTCCCCATCTTATTTATCCCCTTCTTCATTAGTGTCACTTCAATCTTCCTTATCCTTAGTCTTTTTCAATTCTTCAAGCTTGGACTCAAGCATCTATTCAATCAACTTCTTCACCGCATCTTGTGACACACTCTAAGGAGGCATTTTGTCAGCCCCTATTTAAATTTCTTCATCTTACATAAACTAAGACCACACCACCCAAGTGATCTTCAAAATCTTGCTCTAATACCAATATGAAGAGGAGGCAACAAACTAGAATGACAACCTTGAACCAACCAACCTCTAAAGCTCACAAACTCAACCCGAACCCTACTACCATAAGGTCCTTACACAACACCAAGTCAAGCAATGGCTCAAAAACAATAATAAATTCCTTGGGAGACTCAAAGGATCCAATAAGTCCACTTACAAACAACTAACACTCTCAAGTCTTGTGTGACTACACACACCCTTACATACATGAGTGGGCTACTACTAGGCTTTAGGGTTTGAATGGCCCACTTGACCAATTCAATATAACAACCCTTGGATGGGTGTTCTTACAACACCTTAGCACAAATGAAACAAGATTCATGGTTTAGACCCACGAGAACATCAATTTTGACTCACTTGCCCACAAATGAAACCGGTTGCAATTAGGCCTCCATTTGAAGGAAATAGGTGATAAATTTTGAGATCACGAGGATCTAGGCAAATAAATTATATTTTTAGATACCCTTTTGGGAGTTCTCAACAATTTCTTAGTTTTCAGTACCAGACCAACTTGAAGATAACCCAATCAATACTGCACTAACAGGCCTAATAGGGCTATTAGACCTATTTGTCTGAACACCTTCCACAAACTGGTTGGGTTCTCCTAATTGGTTATGATCACTTACCATGAAATGTTATGTAAACTTGTAAAGTGCTCTTCTACCACATTCAAACCCCTTTCCAGTGCACTACCACTCAATTCTTACGCATTGCACTCATTAAACTGGTCTATCACATAGAGATGTCATACCTAGGGTTAGTTCTCCATCCTCCTCACTCGATTGTGTCCTCTTAATGGCTTTATAAAATGACATATGATATAGTGGCCTATCTTCTCCTATAATGGCAGAGTGTTCAGTTAAGGATTGATAGGCCAAAATCCATTATCACAGTCAAACCCTAGGGGTTTGAGGGTTTTAGGCTACCCTATAGAGATTTTCTTGTGGAATGGGGAAGCGATAACTTCAAGGATTCAAACCAAATGAAAAACAAAGGTAAAAAAATCTAGTTTCAGGATCTATCTGTTGATCATTCTTGCCAATCTACCTTCAGTATGCAATCAACAAAAATTAGACAGTTTCTTGCATTTCCAATAGTTTTGATGCTTCAATTTCCTTCTCAAAACAATCAAATCAACTCTCTTACATCTTTTGGTATTTGGGGTCCCTGAAGGTGGCAGCCCAAATGAACACAACCTCCTCCAACCATTTCTCAAAATGAACTGACTGTTGGAGAATCATGACTTACAAAAAGTGCAAAATTGTCATGACAACAAATTGATAATATGATAATTTTTGCATTACAACTTAGACTCCAGACTATCATAGTCCCCCAAAATGATTACATTTGATTTTAAAACATAAAAAATGACTCAAATAAACCTTTAGCCACTTGTTCCCTCAATTTAGACCATTGTGACCCTTATTGACTCAATTTGCTCTACAAGACCCTAAGTGACAATTTGACCCATACATGGACAAACTTGTCACACTCCTAGGATACTGAAATACAAAAAGGACCCATAGGGTCTTATTACATTAATATTATAAAATCATCTTGTCTTTGGCTCATTCATTCATAGGTAGGTTCTCATGCACCAATATCATAATCTATGCAAGCAAAATAAAGGTTCGATGGCATATAGGCTCAGATGGAAAGGAATAAGATGTCATTGATACTTGTTCTCATAGTATAATCATGATGTCTTTAGCTTTGAATTTTATGTACTCTGAAATATCTAGTTATTCCACCTTTCCTTCAGGTTATTGTAGCCTTGGTAATCTCTTATATTGATATTAAAACAACAGTGGTGTATGGTCCCAAAATAAGAGATAAATCAAGGTACAATACCCTTTATGGGAGTGTGATTTCAACTACTAATAATGGAAGATTAAATTTAATTATTGATATTGTATTGATAAGAAAGGATTTTTAGTGCTACTAACAATGGTCTTGGTTGTAAGGTGTGTTAAGGTGCTCTATTTTGCAGAATTAAGGAACTTGGTTTCTTCTAAATGAGCTAGAAGGAGCAATAGGGCTCAAGTGCTAGTTTAATCTTGGTCTCTATGATTCATATGGTAGGGTATACCTTAGCAAGGAAATATAAAGAGGTTTGATCCTCAATGTATAAAGGATGGTCTTAAGAAATTTCCATTATCCCAAAAATATATGTAACTAGGAATGTATGTTTCTTGGAGAATAAACATTAGTTAGGTAAAATATCAATTTGATTTTTCTAATCCAATAAAGGATCTGGGCTAGACTGGAGGTTTTCTTCCCTCCATTCATTCCTACCAATGCCCACACAGAATGGAGGTGTATTATTCATTATTCATTTTTATAATAAAATTTCGGCTTCGACCTTTTACCGATCAAAAAACTTAAAAATAAGAACATAATAAATTAATTATTATTATATTATTGTAATTGTAATATTATAATTATTATTTTTAGCATTGTATATTATTATTAATTAAATATATTTCAAAATGATAAGTATATGCAGAAGGCACACATAGTTATCACTATCATACGCAGAAACATTCCATTTCTGTTTGATTTTTTTCTTGAATTATACATGCACATATTCTAATTTTTCATGTATTTCGCAACTACTTTTTATCTTAATATGATATATTTAGAATTTGATGCAATTTGCATGGTCATGTCGACACATTTGTCACAAAAAGATGACTTTCCCATTACCCATGACCAATTGCTTGTAGGAAAAAATCATTTAAAGTGGTCAAAGGAATCATTGGCATGTGCAAGAATCCCCATTTTACTCATAGATCATCTATCTCCAATACTTCATCAACTACTCTTAATTAGTTGGTATCAGTCAAAAAATTAATGTTAGATTTTTAGGGTCAGAGAGGATTTTATTAGAGTTCAATTAGTTTAGGGTTACAATTATGGTTATAGAATAAAGATTGGGGTAGGTTTAGGGCAAGGGTTAAAAAATAAGTTATTTTTTTATTTTACCACCAATTAAGATTCAAATCCACCTAAGATGTCATATAAGACATGTGGTCAAGGTTATGACTTAAATGACTTCAGCAAAATAGTCACCCATTAGTTCTTGGCTCTTAGTGAAAAATGTATTAGTTTGATTTTATTCTCTTGATATAAATAAGCTACAAAATTTATTTTTTTGGATTCACATAAAACCCTCTAGAAAATATATAAAACTTATACTTAAAACTCTTAACTCTAATTGAACTCTTACTCTAATTATTAAACTCAAACTTTAACCATAACTAGAACCTAATCATAAGCATAATTGAACATTGATCAAAATTGAATTCTAGCCCTAACCCTAGTTGAAACATACCCTAACCTTAATCCTCATTGAACATTGATTGAATTATAACTCCATTTGTAACTATGACTATAATCACAACCCTAACCCTAAAACTAACACTAATGGTAACTCTAACTCTAACCCTAATCATAATTCTAGCTTAACACTCACTTATAATATTAATATTATTATTAGCCAACATCTTTAGTGTTGCTTCATTTCAACATTTATGTAAATGATATTTAAAATAATATTTTGGGTTATGCTAAATAAAATGTTTGATCATAGTTGCATTTCAAAAAAGGTTAGGTTTCAATTATAGAAATCTCTTGACATAGTATACATATGTTTTTCTAAAGATAGGTATATTAGTTAATAATTAAGTTTAATATATTTTATTATTATAATTATAATTATATAGACTTTTTATTAAATTAATATTATGCTCTTAAGAAAAATATATATTTTTACTATAATATTTTATTTTTTATTGATAATATGCCGAGGCCTTAAAAAAATTTATTATTGTTAAAATGATAATTTTAACACCTCCATTCAATGTAGGAACCCATAGGAAAGAATGGAGGAAAGAAAACCTTTGATCTTTCCCAAATCCCATTAAGGGATCAAAAAACCAATCCTTTATTTACATTTTACATTTGAGCCTGCATGCTACACATTCGCAATTCAGTGTCGTTATTTGTTTATCAATACAATGCAATGTATAGTATATATGTACACAAGATATTTGTCATTGGTATATGTAGATTCTGAGTCCATTTTAATTCCTAATATTTCTTCTTTAAGGCATTGTTTCATACATAATCCTTGCCCTGGTAAGACCTTTCAATACTGTTGGTCCCTGTCAATTCTCTTAATAAGCCCTTCATCTGACCTTAATCCATAATCCAACTTGCATCATTCTTCTCATATTTTCAACTAAGATCTTTGTTAGTAGACCAAATAAGTGGTTATCAACAAATTGTAATTTTGAAAATGTATATGTCATTATTAGTTGAGAGGAGGAGTAACAAGAAAGTGGGGTGTAGCAGATGGAGAAAGAGAAAATATAAGCCTAATAAAGAAAAAATAACATATAAAAGAAAAGATTTACCAACCCTTAATTATCAACATATGGAAACCAACCACCCCCTTAAGTTATTGTAACCTTATCCATCTCTTATCTTGGGGTCAACATGGATTATCTACAATTTATGTGTGTTGATTACAAGATAAGAGATTACCAAGGTTGCAATAACATAAGGGGAGATGAAATCAGTCATCTCCTTAGGTACTAATAATCAAATTCTAAATTATAATCCATACTTAGTACTAATAACTAATTTCCAAATTTTAAATTATAATTTCATTTTCAGTTATCTTCATAAGCATGTATCATTAAATATATTTTGTTATATATATATATATATATATATATATGCTAATGGAACTATTTATTAAGAAATTTTGATGATTCCTCAAGTCTGATAAGCAAAATCAAATTATCATTCTCAATAGAAGCCATATAAAATCAACTACTAAAATCATCCTAAGCCTCTACCTTTGTCTCTGATATAGGGCATATGAGATAAAGTTCATTCAAATCATATGTCACCTAAACGTAGTGATAACAAAATAAGACTCAAGATGTCAATACATATACGAGCTCCATCATATTCCTGAATATATAGAGAAGGATATCACAACCAAATAATAAGAGGGTAGAAAAAGAAAATAAAAACTGTTACGATGGACATGAGGCAATTAGCCCAAAGAGACACATAAACCTCTCATGGAAATCAATCAGCGGACAAATGAAAGTTAGCCAATTCCCTATTATGGTATATATTCTGATATGTGGTAGGTCTAATAAATGACTATAATTTTCTTATCTGATAGTACAGAGTTTATTAGTTAATACATTGATATTCTCTTTCTGAAATTGTTTGGAGATTTATATTAGTGTAGTACCCCTGCCCTAATCAAATTTTAAAACCCGGTTTGACCTTGGTTGACTTTTTAAGTGGCCTTCTTGGATGGATGATTTACTATGTTGTAATGTTATAGTCAGGTATTATGCTTAATGTGTGTACCTATAAATGTTGATTTTGCATTGATTCTTATGTAAGATTAGTTGTTCTTTTGATTCGTGTTATTAACCTCGGTCTAACACTTGCATTGAATATATATATGTATGCATGTGTGGTTCATTGTTGCAGGAGAAAGCAGGTACAATACCGTGTAGGTATGAGGTTCATCTCCACCTGGCTTCACAGGTTTGAGTGTACCTTATTGGTCCATAGGAAGTGGATTAGGTAGTCATAAGACCCTATGTTTTACCCTAGTCATGCTCAAGTGAGCATCATCAGTTGTCCATCAGTTTCCCCTTTGGTTGGGTATGCGAGTCATGTATTTGTTTAGTTTTCTTGAGTTGGGTGTTGTGCGTGTGGTAAAAATTGATTATTAAATCCTAAGAATTTAATTAGATTAATTATGTTTTATGCATTCATAAATTAAAGGGACTAAATTGAATAGGACCCCTTTGTGTGATTATTCAATAATCAGATTGCTAAATTCATGTTTGTAGCAAGTTTGATTAAATGGTTATTTTTAAATGATGAATTAATTAAGTATATGCATTTTGAAAGGAAAGGTTAAATAGTATTTGAAAATAGAAATATCTTACCCTCTTTGGCATTTTGAAATAGAAATGTTAGTTTTAATTCAATTGAGAAAATCAATTTTGGAAGAAAAGCAATTCTTTTTGCATATTGAATTGTTTGGAAATGATTTTATTTGGGGAAAAATATTTTCAACCAAAAAAATGGACTTTTGGTCAAAATTTACTTTTTAACCTAGGTTTTAAAAAATATTGAAAAGAGTTGTTTTGGGAATGGAAAAATTTGGGGTATTTGTGGGAGAAGAAATTCTTGAGCTTGGAGGTTGGGCTCTTCATCAAATCATTTCCAGGATCGCTGATAGAGGTTGGATTTTGTTTATCTCCTTGGTTTTTGTTTAAAAGAGATTGATTTGATTTAGAAGAAATATGGTTGTGCTTGTTTGAAAATCTCATAAATTTGTGGAATAAGGAAGAGTTGTAGTTAAATCTTGAATTTGAATCCTCCTTGCTTTCATTTTCAACCTCCAGATCAATTCTTGGTTGTTCAAATTGATTTTTATACTGAAAATAGGTGTGTAGGTTTTGGTTACGAAATTTCATTTTAAATCTCTTATTTTGGTTCATAAATTATGGAGTTAGTTTGTGTTTGCCAAAATTAGTTGGATGAATGTGTGTAAATTGATTCCATTTGCCGAAATGTGGAATTTGGTTGGAGAAATTTCCCCAGTTTTAGCTTTCTGGGACTGGTTATTCAAAAAGAAATAATAATAATATTTGGAAATAATGGTTATTTTGGTAATTTATTTTTATTTTGTCTCAGTCTAAGACTGTGTTGTATTGGGAGTGTTTTAATTTTTTATTTAAAAAAAAAAATTATAAACAAAAAATAGAGAGATAGCGTGTATTTTTCTAGGTGTGGGGAGCCATGGCTCTACCGACGACCCACCGTGGATACCACAGACTGTGGATACCATAGTCTATGGCTCCACGGCTGTGGAAACCACAAACCGTGGATACCACAATTTGTGGCTCCATGACTATGGAAGCCACAACCCGTGGTTTTCCATGACTATGGTAACCACAGCCCGTGGTAACCACAGATGTAGGGGCCACCATTTGTGGCTTAAAAAACAAATAAATAATTTTTTTTTATATTTAATTTTAATTTTAAATATATTCAAATTTATATTAAATTTGTATTTCTTTAAACATAAGTTCGTTAAGTAAATTAATATATGTTATGGGTAAATTTTAGAAGTCAAATAACATATGTTTTTCTGGTAATTCTTGCTGGTGAAATTCATATATATTATTTGGAAATCTTGGAAAAAGAAATGTAACATTAATTGTTAATTCTTGGAAATTAAACAATATATATTAGTTGGAAATTTTTAAAATTAAATAATATAGTATTTGAAAAGTGGAAAAATAAATATTATATTATTTGTTAAATTTTGGAAATTAAACAATATATTAGTTGAAATTTTTTGAGATTAAATAATATGTCATTTGGAAATTCGAAGATGGATAGATAGACTTAGAAAATTGATGACATTTTCTCCTAATGAAATGTGGATATTAGATGAGAAAAAACATTTAATAATATTTGGTTTTCATGTATTGGTTTATAGGCACGATCATACGATTGCAATTTTGGTATTGAAATTATTATGTAATGGTGATTTTGTCTAGAACTGTATTTGGAAATTTAGATCAATTAGAAAACTTGATCGATCTGTATTTTTAAACAATATGGAAAAAGACTGTCATTTCAGATTTATGTCAATGTGTGTTTCATTTTTTGTATTCACATTTGATTTAAAAATGGCAAGTCCTTGATTGTGAGTGTTGGATATTGTCATATGGTTATTTTGGTATCCGCTTATGTCCTTAATCTCAAGTATTGACTGTTTTCATGTGATGGTTTTGTATCTGGTCATGTCCTTTATGCGAGTGTTGGATGTTGGTATGAGGTTTACTGTAGTTGGTCATGTCTCTAAGTCAGGGAATCGTCAGTCAGTGCACCTCATGTGAGGACTTGTTTGGCCAAAAGGGAATTCCTATCATATTGAACTTCATAAACTAGTCCCTTTGTATACCTTGGTTTTAGGAGTTTCGTTTGATTATGGTCTTGTGTCATATGGGAGAGTGGCTTTCAAGTGGGGGCTGCACCCAAAGTGGTTGCAGGGTAACCCATCAAAAGTATGTCTAAATAAGTGATAACTTAATAGTTTATTTGAGAGTTTAATAGATAAAAACACTAAGATAATTGTGCCTCACGCATGGGATGAGTGATAGTATCGACTCAGAATGCAATGACAAGGCCTGAAATGACAAACCAACAACCTTGTCTTCACGAAAGGATGTGTTGGGTTCACATGAGACTTGGATGGGTTGGAGGTTTGGTAAAGGTTACCAGGATAACCCAGTAGATGGGTCTGAGACCTATGGAGACCTACCAGGGTAACCATACCAAGCTATATCATGACACTTGTCCCTTATGTTCACTAGTGTACAGTTGGTGTTTTCTTTGCTAGGAGTACTATTGTGGAGTCATATTTGGTCATTTATATCCTTGTGAGTACCTGATATTCATGTTAGACCATGGGTTACTTATGATGGGTTGAGAGGACTTAGTTTCACGGGTGCTCTAGTTGTTATTTTGTAATTGCTTCTTATCATGTTTTAGATGGATCCTTTTCCTACTCCTAGGGTCATTCATCTATCTTTTGACCGGTGTGGTCATATGTATTATTTGTTTATGTACACCTTATTGGTAGGTTGTCATGGATGTGAACCTTATGTATTCTTCACTCAATTATTTATTAGAGGGGTCTTGTAGTTGAGCAGACCCGGAGATGTATCCCACTAGGGGTGAACTCCGATATCAATTTGGTGGTATGTGGTGTTTGTGTTCATATGTTATCCTTTTTATTTAACATGTATGGATGGCATTATGGTTAAAATGTATATTGTGGATTAGATGATATTAAAATCTTAAATGCATGTATGTAGTTATCTTAGTAAATGTAGTAATATGAATCATGAAGAATGTGGGTTGGTATAATGCAAAGTATTCATTAGTTATTAATGCAATTAAAATATGTAAGGAAATTTAGATGCATGACATATGTTTTATTGTAAGAGTGAACGTAATGTATGGTTAAATTGTAGTGGATGAACTTAATCATGTTATCTATATTTTTAACCTACTGAACAAATTTATCCTTTGTTTAAAGTATTATCATGTCATTAAGTTAATCAACTTGATTGGATTAATTAGCGTAAGTTGAGTCAAGTGTTGAATCAAGTAATCACGTTGGGAAACTCTGTCGGTGTTAGTTAAGTCTTTCATTGTGTAATTTGAACTTAATGATAATTCAATGTATCATTATTCCATTTTAACTTAAAAAAAAAAAAATTTGCACTCTAATATTGTGTTTTAGATTTATCCCTTCGGGGTTTCCTGGCGGGGCATTATAATTAGTACTGAATATGCTATCCAGGGGATAATTTCTCATCATAATCCCCTGACCAAACAGAGTAGAATTCCCTAAATCCTTGTGGTAAATATGTTTCATTACTTAGAGCTGGGATTGGGCAAGCTTTTTACAAGACTACGTACATATATAACTCTATATATATATATATGCATATATACATATAGACATATCAACAGGTGCATCCACATATATATACATATATGTATGTATATACACACACACAGATATATATGTGTGTGTGTCTGTATACATATACATATATAAACATATATATTTGTATATATATGTATATGTATATATGTATATATGTGTGTGTATATATATATGTAGATCAGGAAATTGAAAATCATCAAAGCAATAGCAATTAGGACAACCACAAAACCTAAAGCTGCTATGAAATCAATCCTAATCCAATCAATGAAGACATAAAGACAAGATATTCAAATCAAATGCAATCAAAGAAAACCAACGCAGATATCTCCTTCATGTGGCTCCATTGTTCTTCTTTCATCTTCAAATTTGATGTGGATCTCACCTACAAGTGCAAAATGCAAGTGGAAAGCAAGTTTTTGATGAAATTTGCAGTATAAGGTTACTCGAAAATGTGATTGATCTATCCTTTCATTGAAGAAAATCATCCAATTTATAGACAAATTGGAGAGAGGACAAGATTAGCATGAAGAGATTTGAAAGGGAATTCAAATCAAGAATGGCAAAATTATGACAAATGTATGACAATTTGCTATGCAAGGTGTATAACAAATTATGACAAATTATGACAAGATTGAAATTCCATTCCCATGACAAAAGGGAAGAGAGAAAATAGCTTCCATGATTGCAACAAATGGAAGCATAAACATAGGAGAAAAATGAGGGAATGAATTTAGAGGAAATATTAGAAAAAAAAAAAGCAAATAGGAGAAATAGAAATTAGGTGAATTAATTAATAGGTTTTCATCCATTAATTAATTCATGAAAGAGACCTAGGACTAAATAAATAGATTTATTTAACCCACAAAGAAGAAGAAAAGGATTAAATGAACAAATCATAAAACCCTAGAAATAAGAGGACAAGGAATTAGGTCAAGACAATAAGAAATTAATGTAGGTTCGATTATGATTTTGATTGACAAAGGACCAATGTTGACAAATGATTGAGATTGGTTGACAAAAATCAATGACAAATTGACCAAGATTGACAAGGAGATCAAATTGATAGGTGCCAATTGATGAGGAACAATGACTAATCGATCCAAATTGACATGATTGAAAAGGACAAGGATCCATGACAAATCAATCACAAATTGACAAGATTGACAAGGACAAGGATCGATGACGAATCGATCGCAAAATGATGAGATTGACAAGAGGACAAAACCCTAATTCTATCATCGATTAGGATTGATGATGTCCAAAATGATGATAAATGAGCATGCACCATGATGCGACAAGATAAGATCGACCAAAATCATGACTGAAGATTGCTATCCACAAGACCTAATTCGAAAGCGATAAAAATGAGGAATGCAGAAGAAGGACTTGATGCACGCAAATGATAAAGACCAAGTGCACAACATAGAAGAAATGTTAATGCGATGCAAGAACCCTAAAATAAGGCAATGCACAAATGTTAAAGTATGACTCCACAAGCATTGACCATTTTTAGACGTCTACATTTTGCCCCTCTTTGAGATAGTGTGATTCTAAGCGTTGTTTCAAAGATCAATAATGAAAATGCCCTAGACAATAACAATGACATATGCATGCCCCCTCGAGGAATTGGCTGAAAAAATCCAGAAAAGAGGCCAAGTGATCGATAAGAATGACAGAAGATGATAGGTTCGAACGGATTGCCAAGACTGATGGAAGAAATGTTAGTAAGAAGAAATTAGACAGAGGATAGTTAGAGATGAAGGAAAACTTGCTTTCACAAATGCACATAAGTAGGTGAGAACCTTTATTTATTGTAGCAAAGTGGATGCAGAGCATCATGGCATTGAAGGCCAGAGCTGGAACGCAACCCCTTTTGCAAAAGGCAGACACATCACACACAAGGAATGAGTGAAGCATCCTAGGATGCATACATCAAGGGTTGAGGTCTGTGCGGCATTCACAAAGCGACCATACTTATCACAGACACCCAATGATATAGTTGCCCCATTTTGTGACAAACATTCCATAAACAACAAACACAACAAAAAAAGAAAGGGACCATGAACCATCCCGGTCACTCTAAATCACTCTGTGAAATCATCGAGCAACATAGGAACATGATCGAAGCCAAAGATAAATCAGTAAAAAGATAAAATGCATAAATTCAAATAAGTCAAACAAACAGTCTGATCGTCATTGGCAAAAGTGGAAAATAAGAATGATCACGATGTTTGGTTTCAGGGAATGCGGTACCCCGTTGAAGACAGGACACAGTCTGGTTTCGAGAATACCACCCCCTGTATAAGACCCATGATAATATTGACAAGGACCATTGGTAATGTTGATGCTATTTTGATTGATGTGACAACTGTGATCAGGTTGAATGCTTGCTTGGTCGAACAGTTCATCTGTTAATGCGTGATTTCATTAAAGCACAATGTTTGATTGATTGTCATTGAATGTATGCTCAGTGATCTGTCTATGCACAAAGGGGACCATTTATTGACAAAATGCAAAATGCCAAAGAAATTGTTTTTGGATTTTGATGTTTTTCACTTTGTAGGAATTTTGAGTTTTTTACAATTTTTTTTGTTTGTTTTTCAGGACTTTATTTGACTTTTTAAGGATTTTTTCGGGACATTATTTGATTTTTAGAGATTTTTTCAGGACATTATATGATTTTTAGGGATTTTTTCAGGACATTATATGATTTTTAGGGATTTTTTCAGGACATTATATGATAAGAAAGCTCCAGTCTGCACGCAGCAATAACTTTAGTAATTGATCATGACAAGGGGTGTGCACCCAATGAAAATTTGAAAGACATATATAGCGACCAGGACCAAAACATATGCACAAGGACTAGAAACCTGAGTATGCAAGACAATGATGTTGACCAATCACAGGCCTGGAATAGAACATTGGGTCAGGGCAAGGATAATCGTGATAAACCTGCGGGGGGGGGGGGAAGTACAACTAAGAGTCATGATAGATAATGGAGCAATAGTCTTTTACACATGGTGCCTGTTTGCCAGGTTTTCACCATGGTACTTGCCCAAAGCGCCTGTTTGCCATGTTTTCACTAGAGGGCAAATTATTTTTCTTTACTCTTTTTTTTTTTTTCCATTTTTATGACTTTTTTTTATTTTTTTGTATTTTGGAGCTTTTGATTTTTTTTTGTATTTTTTCAGGATCATATTGAAGAACTGGTGATAGAAAAACTATGCCCAGTACTTTCAAAGGTGCATGCTATTTACAGGATCTGACAGAGGTTCACCATCTGGGGTTGCAAGCTAATATGCCCCCGAACCATAGGCTGCAGTAACTATGAAAGGCCCGACCCAATTAGGCTTAAATTTTCCTTTGATGATGTCAATAGATTGTGTATTCTTCGGGTTCGCCTTTAGGACCAAGTCTCCCACTTCGAAGTGTCGCCCTTTGACCTTCTTATTATAAGAGCGACGGAGACGGTTTTGATATGCTTGCAAATGTGTCAGGGCTGTTTGACATTTCTCGTCTAACATCTCAAGCTGATGCAACCTAGAGACTCTGTGCGTCTCATCATCAATCAAATATTGCAGGGAAACACACAAAGAGGGAATTTCCACTTCCAAGGGTAAAATGGCTTCCGCACCATACAGCAAGGAATAAGGTGTTGCGCCAGTAGGTGTGCAGATGGAAGTGCGATAAGCCCATAGTGCTGGATTCAACTGTACATGCCAATCTCGACCAGTGTCATTGACAACCTTTTTCAAGATCTTAATGATGGTTTTATTTGATGCTTCATCTTGACCATTACCTTGTGGATAGTAAGGACTGGAGAAACAGTGTTGGATGCGAAAATTTTCACAGAGTTCCTTGACATCTTTATTTTTGAATGGATGGTCATTATCTGTGACTATTGCAAGGGGAACCCCATATCTGCATATGATATAATTCAGTAGAAATTTTGAAATTTGAACACCAGTGATATAGGTCATAGGGATAGCCTCGATCCATTTTGTAAAGTATTTTGTGCCTGTGATGATGAATTTGTGTCCATTTGCAGATGTTGGGTGAATCTTGCCAATAAGATCCAATCCCCATTGAGAAAAGGGCCATGGAGATATGACATAGTGAAGTTCTTGAGCTGGTGCATGAATGTAATTTTTGTGTATTTGACATTTGTAGCATTTCTTGACAAAATCATGAGCATCCTTTTCCATGGTGGGCCAATAATATCCAAAACGAACCAACTTTTTAGCTAGACTCAAACCATTGAAATGGCCTCCACATATACCATCATGAACCTCGCGTAAAGTTGTTTGTGCCTCATCAGAATCCAAACACTTGAGGAGGGTGTGGTCAAAGGAACAACGGTAAAGGGTGTCTACGATGATGACATATTTGGCAGTTTGGTGTATGAAGACTCGAAGTTGGTTAGAGGAAAGGTTAGGTGGTAAGGTTTGGGATTTCAAATACCAATAGATGTCATTGTACCATGGGGAATTAGGACCAACAAGAACACACATCACATCTGCTGTCAAAATTTCAAAAGAAGGCACCAGCAACTGTTCGACCAAAAATTCACATCTGTCCCTATTGTGGGGCATATTTAACATGGAAGCAATAGTTGCCATAGCATCTGCTGACTTGTTTTGGATTCTTGGAACTTGACTGAAATGGATATCAGTAAATTTTGCTTTAAAAAAATCCACCATATGCTTGTAGGGAAGAAGCTTTTCATCTTTTGTTGCATAGTCATCATTCACTTGACGGATGACTAACTAGGAATCTCCATAGACTTGCAAATGTGTAATGTTCCATTGGATTGCTATTCTGAGTCCTATGACCAAAGCTTTGTATTCTGCAATATTATTGGTGCAATGAAAAGTGATCCTATATGACTTTGGGATAGCATCTCCTTGAGGGGTGACAAACAATATACCTGCTCCTGAGCCATACTTTGTGTGAGATCCATCAAATTATAATTGCCATTCCTTAGAAGAAGTAAGAGCAAATACTGATTCATCAGGGAAATATGTCAACATTGGATGATCATCATGAATAGGTGCCTCTGCAAGTTGATCTACTATAATTTGTCCTTTTATTGCCTTTCTCTCAATGTACTCAATATCAAACTCACTGAGGATCATAACCCACTTTGCCAGGCGACCTGTCAAAGCTGCCCTGCTAAGCAAGTATTTCAAGGGATCAATTTTTGCCACTAGCAATGTCTGATGATTTAACATATAGTGTCAAAGCTTCTATGTGGCAAATACCACTGCTAAACATGCTCGTTCAATAGTTGAATAATTCAGTTCATAGCCCACTAGTGTCTGACTGATATAATAAATAGCTTGTTCTTTGCCTTTCTCATCTTGTTGGGCTAAGAGAGCTCCCAGTGCCGTTTCAATTGCAGAGATATACAATATGAATGGATTCCCTGCTATAGGAGGCATTAGAATAGGTGGCAACATCAGATAATCCTTGAGAGTTTGAAATGTGGATTGACATTGCTTAGTCCATTTAAAAGTGACACCTTTATGCAATAAATGTTGGAAGGGATGACATTTGTCTGCCAAGTGAGCTATAAACTGGCAGATTGACTATAACTTCCCTTGTAGACTTCTTAGTTGACAGAGATTGGAAGGAGGAGGCATATCCATTATTGCTTTAACTTTTTCTGGGTCTACTTCTATGCCTCTGTGAGAAACAATGTACCCTAATAATTTGTCGGCTGCGACACCAAAGACACATTTCTTTGGGTTGAGTCTGGTCTTGTAGGTTTCCATTCGATCAAAGATTGGGCCAAGGATGGCTAGATGACTATCTCTTGTGACGGACTTGCATAATAAGTCATCAACATAGTCTTCCATCAAAGTATGCATAAAATCATGGAAAATTGTTGTCATAGCTCTTTGATATGTTGCTCCAGCATTTTTAAGGCCAAAGGGCATCACATTCCAGTAGTAGGTACCCCAAGCACATGTGAATGCAGTCTTATGTTGATCTTCAGGAGCAATGCAAATTTGATTATATCCAGAAAAACCATCCATCAATGATAGCATCTCATATCTGGCAGTCATGTCAACTATGATGTCTATATTCGGCAGTGGAAAGTCATCTTTAGGGCATGCTTTATTGAGATCCCTAAAATCCATATAGATTCTGATGCCCCTAGTTACTTTTCTAACTGGTACCAAATTTGAAATCCAGTCCGCATAATCAATTGGTCTGATAAAGCCCACATCTAATAATTTTTTGAGTTCTACTTTGACTAAGAGAGGCACCTGGGGATGCATCTTTCTGAGTTTTTGTTTGATAGGCTTGGCATCTAGTTTTAATGGCAAGTGATGAAGGACTAATTTTGGATAAAGGTTGGGCATATTTGCATAAGACCATGCAAAACTAATCTTCTCCTCGAGAAAGAAATTGACAAAATCTATCTTTTCTTGTTTTGAAATGAATGACCTTAGGGTTGTTAGGTGTACCCAAATTTATCTCTTCGGTCATTTCCACAAGCAATGTTGATTTATCCTGACTTGACAAAGGTATGTCCAATCTTCCACCTTTGGGCGCCTCAGAGAGGTTTTCACCCATAGGTACGTCTTTTATTTTTACTTTTTCATGATCAGAGAGTGCCTTACGGTTTTCACTCAAAGACCCATTCTTTTGATTTTTTACTTTTTCTTTTTCTTTTTCATTTTTATGACTAGAAGATGGAGTTGACTCCCCAAAATATGCTATGGAATCTAAATCAATAGCAAATCCTTCCTTATGATCGCCTCGTGGTATGCCTTCCCATAGTCCAAGGAATTCTGCAATGGCTTCATCATTTTGAAAACAATCCAATTTGAGTGGTTCTTGTTGGTCATGTTGGATAAGTTGTGGATAGACAAGGGGCATGTCATCATTGGTTTCAAGGAGAGTTGGGGCCTAGATGGTAAGGATAAGAATGTCTATGGTATCACTGTCTGAATTGCTCATATTTGATTTAGAGCTTGTGTCCCAGAATGACTCTATCCAAGAATTAGGACACGTTTTGGGAGGGGGAGTTATTTCATGTTTGTCTTCCATGGGCAAATCATCAGGGTCAAGGAAAAGATTTTCAAGGGCATAGGAGCTAGAAGAAAAGGAACTCCACTCCCATTCATTGGAATTAGTTTCAGGTTGGATATCCTCAGGTGTTGTTTCATCATCAGAGTCACACCCCTTTCCACACGTGGTCACTTTGGTAGACGAGGTTCCAATTCGTAATGGTACAAAACCTAACCCTAAAGTTGGATGTCGCATCTTAGGTATAATAGGTTCTGGTATTCCTTTCTTGTCAGGGCCCAAACCACTACAGCCATCATATCCCTTTTTCTACATTATAGTAAACCCTTTTCCATACCGATCCACTAGAAATTTGACAGGTGGTGTATCAATTTGATCCTTATAAAGCCAATCTGTTACATCATCATCCAAAGTTTCCTTGTTAAGTTCACCCCATTTTGTAAATGTAGTGGGGGGCTGATATTGAATGACTGTCTTAGGTTCCTTTTTTAACAAATGTGGTTTGCCATGTGATTTTGGAGATATTGGTAAATTCCCAATGAGGAATGTTTGAGCCATTAAATACTCTTCGCATCCTTGGTCTTGTATCTTCAATTTTCCTTTGACAGCATCTAACAACTTATTAGGATCCACATAATTATGTGAGTGGGCCTCTCTATTGTCTGGGACTTGTTGCTATAGGGAATCTTTTAGATTAGCACAAAATTGAAATGGATTACGATCTCCTGCAATTATTATCTCAGTCCCATTGTAAGGATATTTTAAACACTGATGATAAGTAGATGGAACTACTTTCATTGCGTGGATCCACAGATGGCCAAGAATCATATTGTAAGGGAGATCGAGGTCTAGGACCTGCAGGAAAGTGTTTTCTGTTACTGGACCTACTCTAATAGGCAATGAAATTACCCCTTTAGATGGGCGCTCAGCATCATCATATGCTTTGATTGTTATTCTTCTAGAAGAACCAATGTCATTTTCTATATAACCAAGACCAATAACTACTCTCAAGGTACATATGTTAAGACCTACTCCGCCATCTATCAAGACTCGTCGGATCTTGCAATTATGGACAAAGACTTCAAGATGTAAAGGATCATTATGAGGGAGCTTATCAGGGGAAATATCGTTATCAGAAAAGGCAACGTGTTGGGAAACAACAAGATGTCCAATTCGGGCTTGAAACTGGTCAACATCAATGTCTATCGAGATGGTGGACTCAGTTAAAGCTTTATCTAGAACTGCGCGAAGCATAGGGGACATTTTCAACAACTCAAGAATTGATATTTGTGCAAGTGTCTTTCCCAGATGATCTAGGAGATTATACTGACTCGTAGGAGTTGATTTGGGAGGAATTGCAGGAGCTCCTTTCAGGACTATTTTGGATCGATGAGTGGTGACTGCGCAAAAAGGACCTTGTCCCTTTATTCTTATGGTGGAAACATACTCATTTGACACTCGAAAACAATTGATGACATTGTTATTACCAGTATTTGCATAATTAAGATTCATTGTTTGGGTAGAGTTTGAAGAAGATGCTTTGCCCTTGTCATGATCAAGCAAAGGAGTTTTGAAAATTGTATGATCAATGTTAGAGGTCACGTTGGGTGGGTCTACCTATATTACCCCTTGATCTAACAAGTCTTGAATCATATGTTTCAATTGAAAACACGATGTGGTTTTATGTCCTTTTGACCGATGGTATTCACAATATGCATTATCATTCCACCATACGGCTTTACCAATGGTTCTTCCTTGACATCTGGTAACTTGATAAAATTTGCTTGTATCAATTGTTTCATTACTGATTCGATAGGCTCTCCCAATGGCATAAACTATCGAGGAGGCCCATCCCTTGATCTGAAAGGTTTTCGTTGCTAGTTTTGTTGCTGACCTTGTTATTGACTATACTGTTGGTATTGCGGCTGTTGAATAACATTGCTTGTTTGTGTCTGATTTTGTTGCATAGCCGACATATTAGGAGCACTCAATTTCTTTATTGTGAACTTGGGTTGATTTTCATTCACTGCTCTTGCATCGACAACTCCATCATTAGTGACATTCTTGTTTTTGTACCAAAATCTATTTTTGTCCCCTAAATTGTTTGTGTTGTCACTGTCTTTGTTGAGCTTAATGAGTCCGTTACCTACAAGAGCATTTTCAATGTTTATCCCTTTCTTAATGAGCTTCTCAATGGTACTAGGACTTTTCAGTTTGAGCTCATACATCATTTCTGGGACCAAATTTTGAATAAATAATTTCACTTGTTGTTCTTCAGGTATATCTAGGGAAGAATGACTCTACAAGCTTCACCATCTTTGTAATAAAGTCACTAATGGTTCACCTTGCTTTTGCTTTGTGTTGCATAAATCTGACATGGTCACTTCATTGTCAATGTTGAATGCGAAGTGGGATATAAACTTTTGAGCCAATTCTGGCCATGTCTTTATGTTCCCTAGCAAATACGAATACCAATCCATGGCTTGTCCTATGAGACTTCGTGCGAATAAGCACATCAAATATGTTTCCTCATAGCTCACTTCAGTACATGCTGCAAAAAATACTCAAATATGGTCTTTTGGATTGTCATTCCCTTTATATTTCTCAAAATTAGGTGCCTCAAAATGCTTAGGAAAGGGAGGCATGTACAAGCTCTTGTCAAATGGATTAGGACATAAATCTTGATCTGTGTATAATTTCTTTGTCCCTTTGGTTTGCAATGTGTCGATTTGTCATTGTAACTTCTCAAGCTATTGTGCAACTGTGTCAGATAGTGAAGATTTTGGAAGTTCATCATTCATTGTTGGGTGTACTCTTTGTCGATACATCGTGCTATCCATTGCCTGTTAATGCTCTAAAATTGTTGTCTTTGGTGTCTCTGGCATATAAAGTTCTTGATATAGCTCTTGTTGTTGTGGTTGTGCCATGCCTTGACATTGACCCTTTTGTTGTGCTTCTTGTGATGGGATCACCATTTGTAGCCTTGGTTGATATTGCAATTGAGGGTGTTGTTGATATTGCATGGACATCAGTTGTGGTTGTGATGTATGATAACTTGTTTTTCCTGGCACATATTGAGGCACATGTTGTTGTTGATGCCGATGAATCAGAATTTGTTGACTTTGTGCCAATTGTTGTTGTCCTGATGTAAATCCCATCATTTGCAAAAAACTTTGTTTGGGAGCTTTCTGTTGTTTCTCCTTTAGATGGGGTATGGCACTTGCATTGACTTGTTGTGTTGTTTGTCCAATCCATTGTGGTGGTTGCAAGTTTGAATTGACTTGTAACGGTGTAGAAGACACTGTAACTTGTTGTTGAATGCAATATTGTTGTTGTTGTGCATTGCTTGTTTGCGCATTCGCTTGTGCCTTTTGTGCATTCCTCAATTGTTGCAACACTTATTGTTGGTGCACACCACTATTTGTGGCTCTTTGTGTTGCCATTATCGAAGGATCTGTCACAATATTTTGCATAATGCGTACTTGAGTATTTTCCAAACGTATTCAACTTGATGGGACATATGGACTTTGTTGCATTTTAGAATTGTTTTGAACATTCGTAAGATCAGGCATTCTAATCATAAAGCTTTCTTGCATCTTAGAGTTGGATCCACTTTTAGGTATTCAAGGAATCACTTCTTGTTGAGGGACACCTATCAACATTTGTGTGGCCATCATTTGATCTTGTGTTAAAGGTGTTGCATTAAACAATGGATTGTTTATTGTTTCGAATGTTGACTTTTGTGGAATAGTCACTGTCAAAGTTTGTGAAGCACGCTTACTCAACAACGTGTGTTGAGGTTCTTGTTGCACATTTTCTTCATTTGGATGTGGAGAGAAACTTAACAGATCACTGCCTTGTTGTTTTTGCACATTAGTTTGCTCATTTGAGGAGGTCACATTACTCATCATATCAAGATATTTTTGTGGAAACATCTTAAAGACTTTGTTCAAGAATTTATCCATCTTTTTTGTCAACTTCGGATCTTTAAGGAGCATATCAACATCATTGGAAGCATCAGAATCTGATGAAGAATCTGGTAAAACATTTGGATTTATTTCTTGTTGAATGCCTTGATCTGAACCAAATCCTTGTGAAAGAGTTTGTTCCTCATGTAATGTTTGAGTTTGAATTTCATGTTGTAGGTTCAATTGATTCCAGTCAAAAGGTGCATTTTCCCTTGGTGTTGGTGGAACACTCCCATATCCCAGTTTCATGGATACAAACACTGGCTCATATAATGGAGGTGGTCCAAGCTAAACTATTCCATATTGTGGTAATGATGTGTTTGACGAACCTTCAATTTGTAATGTTTGACTAGGTTGAAACTGTGAGTTTGATACATTGTCAATGGGTTGATATGTTGGTTCACCCATCTTCTTAGATTTTGACCTTGTTTCAATAGGCATGTCACTATGCAAATGCAATATCTTTGGGAATTTTTTTATTTTAAAAGGATGATGTATGATATTAAACTAAGTGCAACCTAAATAGATGAAAATGCAATCTATGGCAAGAATGCAACCTATGTTTTTGTTGTTTTTCAAGATTTGGACAAACTTTTTGGAATGCAAACCTAAAGACTCATCCTTGGGAAGTTGAAATGAAGCCAAGACCTTAAAGGACAAAGAACCAAATGACAATAGGACAAATTGACAATGTCTCACCTATACGCTTGGATACTAAGCTAGGTTTGACAAAAATGATATTAATAAAAGGACAAATTTTAGACAAGGTCAAGACTCCTTAACAACTCAGGGTATCATCCAAAGTTTTGATTTTTCAAGTTTGACAAACCAAATTTTTGAGACTAAATGCAAGAAGGCAATGATTATGACAATGACTTAGGATATGACATGAAAATGATCTAAGGATATGATATGACAAGATGAAGCCAGGACAAGATGACAATACAATGATAAGGATATGCGAAGACCAATGACTTGGAATATGCAAAATGCAACCTATGCAAGACCTAATTTTAGCATGACAAAGATAATGCACGAATGCCACCTAAATAGAAATCTAGCTCGGATATGACAATGAAATGCAAACTTAGGGAAATGATTTTGAACCTAAGTGCAAAATGAGGACGCTTGCAATAAAAAGGACTAAAATGAAGGGAGATGACAATATGTCCTAGGACCTAAATTGGACTATGCAAAACCTAGCCTAAAGTGACATGAATTTTGAAACAAAGGTATTCAATGTTTTGAAAAGCTAGGTTCAAATGTTGGATGAATACTTGGACAAATTTGGACTTTTGTTTGGATTTTGTTTTTAATTGAAGGTTGTTGATTTTGAAAACCAAAGTTGATTATGAGCACTTTTGAAAGGCTTTTTTTTTTATTTAACCTTTGACAATCACAGAAGACAAAATGTTTGTTTGACTTTGACTCAAGACAATCAAGCACATTCACAACAAATCCTATAGTTGGCAAGGGCAATATCTTTTGAAACCTCTAACCATAAAATACAACACTCAGTCGGATAGCTAGATGCTTGATAGCACTGGCTTCCCCTTACAATGCACTCACTTCTCGGGCATACCAAGCTTTGAGTTCAAGGGGCACCACCTCCCAAGAAATTGCTATCTCTAATTGAGGAGTACATGAGAGGTGTCTTCGGCATGCATGTATCACAAAGCCTGAGCCAATAGATAGAAGGATTTTGGCATCTAAAAACAAGAGATTCTAGTAAGGGCATCTGTTTGGGTGGGTATTGATCCGGAGAATAAATCGTCGTAATACCATTCCAGCACCTGTTGTCTATAACTTTCATTGCATCCACAATTATTTAAAGTGGTTCGGAAGAGCTTGGCTTAAGCCCATCACCACTTTGGGTCATTCCCTCTCACCAATGCATGTGCGAAGTGCTAGGAAAATTGGGAGGTAGGCCCAGTTCTAAGGGTTAAAACATGCAATCAAATTAAAAACAGACAAAGCATGCATGGTGTTCATTAACCTTTAAGAAATGAAATGTGCAACTACTTTAAAAATCACAAGCAAGATGTTTTAATGAGAGTCTTTGACCGCATCGTGCATAAGATTCGTTAGTAGTTGCATTTTTAGTCTTCGTCACACGTAACGCCAAGATGCTGCACAGAGAATTAGCACCAAAGGAAAACCAAAATGCAAGAAACGGAATGAAAACAAACAAATTTGCAAGTAAAAACAACTAATTTCACCTCAATTTCTGGCCTTGCACAGGCACAAAATGCCTCAACATAGGCATAGAACCCATCAACATAGGCACAAAAGTATTAACACAGGTGCACAATGGCTCAACACAGGTGCAAAACCCATCAACACAGGCACAAAAGTGCCCAGAGAGCTCCGAGTCGCCCTGTTTCTTGAGTTTTTCACCTGTAAATAGCTAAAAAGCACTCAAAACATGGTTAAGGGGTTAGTTCACATCAGGTTGACCAAAAATGTAGATCAAGAAATTGAAAATCATCAAAGCAATAGCAATTAGGACAACCACAAAACCTAAAGCTGCTATGAAAGCAATCCTAATCCAATCAATGAAGACATAAAGACAAGATATTCAAATCAAATGAAATCAAAGCAAACCAATACAGATATCTCCTTCATGTGGCTCCATTGTTCTTCTTTCACCTTCAAATTTGATGTGGATCTCACCTACAAGTGCAAAATGCAAGTGGAAAGCAAGTTGTTGATGAAATTTGCAGTATAAGGTTACTCAAAAATGTGATTGATCTATCCTTTCATTGAAGAAAATCATCCAATTTATAGACAAATTGGAGAGAGGACAAGATTAGCATGAAGAGATTTGAAAGGGAATTCAAATCAAGAATGGCAAAATTATGACAAATGTATGACAATTTGCTATGCAAGGTGTATAACAAATTATGACAAATTATGACAAGATTGAAATGCCATTCCCATGACAAAAGGGAAGAGAGAAAATAGCTTCCATGATTGCAACAAATGGAAGCATAAACATAGGAGAAAAATGAGGGAATGAATTTAGAGGAAATATTAGAAAAAAAAAGAAAATAGGAGAAATAGAAATTAGGTGAATTAATTAATAGGTTTTCATCCATTAATTAATTCATGAAAGAGACCTAGGACTAAATAAATAGATTTATTTAACCCAAAAAGAAGAAGAAAAGGATTAAATGAACAAATCATAAAACCCTAGAAATAAGAGGACAAGGAATTAGGTCAAGACAATAAGAAATTAATGTAGGTTCGATCATGATTCTGATTGACAAAGGACCAATGTTGATAAATGATTGAGATTGGTTGGCAAAAATTAATGACAAATTGACCAAGATTGACAAGGAGATCAAATTGATAGGCGCCAATTGACGAGGAACAATGACTAATCGATCCAAATTGACATGATTGAAAAGGAAAAGGATCGATGCCGAATCGATCACAAAATGACAAGATTGACAAGGACAAGGATCGATGACGAATCGATCACAAAATGACAAGGCTGACAAAGACAAGGATCGATGATGAATCGATCGCAAAATGACGAGGCTGACAAAGAGAAGGATCTATGACAAATCGATTGCAAAATGATGAGATTGACAAGAGGACAAAACCCTAATTCTATCATCGATTAGGATTGACGATGTCCAAAATGATGATAAATGAGCACGCACCATGATGCGACAGGATAAGATCGACCAAAATCATGACTGAAGATTGCTATCGTTAAGACCTAATTTGAAAGCGATAAAAATGAGGAATGCAGAAGAAGGACTCGATGCTCACAAATGATAAAGAACAAGTGCGCAACATAGAAGAAATGTTAATGCGACGCAAGAACCCTAAAATAAGGCAATGCGCAAATGTTAAAGTATGACTCCACAAGCGTTGACCATTTTTAGACGTCTACAATATACATATATATACATATATATACATACATATACACACACACACATATACATATACATATATATGTATATGTATATGTATATGTATATGTATATGTATATATATATATGTATATATATATATCTATGTATATATATGTAAATGTAAATACACACACACACACATATATATCAATGTATAAATATATATATATACACATATTTATATATGTGTATATAAATATGTATATATGTATATCTATGTATATATGTATATACATGTATATATATACATATATATACATACATATATATATTCATGTATATATACATACATATATATACATGTATATACATATATATATATACATGTATATAAATGTATATATATATGTATGTATATATATAAAGCTTGTAGATCTTGTATCTTTGTTTAATTGTATGGCTATCTCCCAAAAGAAGAAAAAATATTCACATTGTGTTATATTAAATGATTGTAGTAGTTATGACAATATAAGAGAGGAAAATTTAGTGTGGTTTATTGGCGCTGTGGAGATGGAGGTTATGTCAAACATCACAACAACTAAGAAAGCCACCTTATAACATGTCATAGGTGCCAAAAAGGATTTATACATGTAAAATATTATCATGGATTGCTAAGGTTGATTTAGTATATAGGGTAACAAGTTGAGCTGGAGTGAAGCTTGTGCAATGTGATTGACCATAAGTTCTTTATGAATATAGAGGGGTAGAACAACCATATTAAGATCTTTCCCAAGTTATATTAATATAAGTTGTTGCCAACAGGGTATTAGAAGCATGTACTAGCATGGTGTAAGTTTTATTGCCCAAATTTCCTATAGACATATGAATGCAGGTATCATATTCCAAAATCTCATCATTAAGGTCTATGTTTCAATGATTATAGTCAAAATGTTGTAGAAATTATCCTAATATTTATCCAAGGATGGGAGGGCTAGAGAAAACTTGGAGAGATAGTGTATTTCTCAATACCATCAGCCCCATGTTGGCCAATGAGTCCTCTTTTTTATTACCTTCTCTATAGATATGGTTGAAGGTAGAATTAGGGAAATGATCTAATAAGGATAGGGCTCTAGCCAATAAGGAATTCAACTTCCAGTTAGCAGTATGTCACTGTCTTAAAGTGGTAATGATAATTGTCGAGTCTCCTTCAATATCCAGGCTATCAATGTTAAGTTTTTTTACAAAGCTTCAAGCCTTCAATCAGGGCCTAAATTTCAGCCATTTTTGTTAGTTGTATCCTTCACTGGGAGGGACAAAGAGGCTACCTCCTCTCCCATGCTATTTGTTGGCATTTTTTATGTTTATGTTGTGATTGTCATTGATGGACACATACTTGCATTGAGATCCCCTTTATATGTATGAGTTAGAGCACAACCGATATGTTGTATTATAGTCTTTAGACTATTGGTGTTTTGCAGAATGTGTTTCCTGGTCTGAAGCGACATATTGACCCACAGTGGTTCATGGATCCCAAGAGGTACAAGGGATTAAAGAGACATAACACATTTTTACCAGTCTTCATTTTTTTTCAAACTGGCAACTAACATTTTGTATGAATCGGTAATACTCTATGATGAGTTACCATCCACCGATTGTTTGATGGTGCCAATACTTTAACATTGCTTTTTGTGTCATGTTACCAAGTATGTCCAGGTTCATTGAACCTAGGAAATTGTAATGTAATCCTATTGGACCAACATGAAATCAGATTCCTTTATAAGAACATCATGTCTAGGGTTTTAGGTTGTTGCTAGGGTTTAAGGTGGTTGAGGAGTTGGAGAGAATTTGAATGTGTAGAAGACTGAAGTAATGCTAGAGTGCATTAAGAATGAGCTATCAAGGATCCAACCAAGCAGTTTGTGCTACTAGCTAGATCAAACACTTATTGATTACTCACATCTTTGACAAGTCTGTAGCCCTTAACTAGGTAGGCCCAAAAGCCTTTTGTAAATCCTCTAACAAGGTGATTCACATATGTGGATCTAAAATCCTCTAGCAAGGTAGTCTTTAATCAGACTTATCTCCTAACAGAGATTGAGATTCCTAACAGGATCTGTTCTGGTAAAGAACATTGTAAGACTTTAACCGGTCTAGTTCCTATTCTACAGATAGTTACTTGTGAGTTCCATCTCACCATGGTTTTTCCCATCTGGGTTTTCATGTCAAAATTTCATGTGTTATGGTGTTTGTGCTTTTGTGGGTGAATGCATTATTTGCTATTTGGTTTGCATGTGTGCTAACTGGTTTGTCTGCTAAACTGTTTTACCGGTTTACTGTTAGTCTTATAAAGTGTTTAAGTGCAAAGATTTTTGGCATACTAATTCACCCCCCCCTCTTAGTATTCATCAATTGGTATCAGAGCCAACCTTTCTATAAGTTTAACTACTTGGAAAGAGATATGGGGGAATACTCTATAAGGGAACGTACTCATTGGCTCACTCAGTCTGAGCAAGCCTATGATGATCTTATGGTTAAATACAAGGCATCTCAAGCAAAAAGGAGAGAACATGCATAAAAGCTGATGGAGCTATCTAAAAATAGTTCTTCAAATGAAGCAGACATGGAAGCCCTGATTGCAGAAGTAAATAAGTTGAATGAATCAAACTCCAAACTAAGAAAGGAATTGGAAGAACTAAATATCCGGATGTGTCAAGAGCTTGAGAACCGGAGGAAAGCTGAAGATCTGGTGAAAGAAAGAGATAATGAGATCTCCAAGCTGAAACAAGAGATCAGTGCCCTAACTGCTCAACTCCATGCAAGCAAAGTGGAAAAGGAAGACATGCAAGGAGAACTAAACATTTACATCTCTGAGAATGAAAAACTAGTGGAAACAAATGCTGCTATTTCCAAAGAACTCTCTAAGTCAAAGGAAATACTTGCTAAGTTCAACAAGAGTACTGTCAAGCTAGAGCAAAAGCTTGAATCTACCAAACCGGTAAAGAATACCAATGGACTTGGTTATTTTGGTCATGAAGAAGGTGAGACCTCTGGTACAAATGCTGGAACATCAAAGAAACAACCGACATCAAAGGATAAAGGTAAGCAAAAGTTTAAACCTATTTACTTTAACTATCTTAAAGAAGGACATACTACAAATGTGTGTAGGAGTAAGGCTTACAACAATTTTCCTTATTTCCTAAATGATAAGCCTAGATCCTATAGATTCAATGGTAACTATTATGCATGCAACAAGTATGGGCATAGAGCATCTGAATGCAGGTTAGTTATGAACAACATTGATAGATATCCTCAGAGGACCCAAGGAGCTAGTCCTAAACCTTTTGTGAACCGGAATCACAATAGGTTTCATGCCTTCAATCATTAGCAAAGAAGCGGTGGCTATCAAGTAGAACTAGATGGAGAGAAAACTATATGGTCTGTCATGGTCATGGTCACACTGTTGTAACATGCAGAAGGAAGAATGGAAACATGAACAATGGACCTTGGAGAGCACCTGGATTGGTCTACTATCACTGCAACAAACCGGGTCACATTGCCAGATTCTGTAGATCAAGAAAGGACATATCTAATGATATACCGGTCACTCTAGAAGGAAACATTGATGTTGACACTATTCAAGTGGACATGAACAGAACCTAGAAGAAGAAACCAGCAGTGTTGCAAGAGGAACCAGTTTCTGCACCTAGTGTGGAAATCACGTAACTGGCAAACTAAGCTTCAGAAAAGCTTAGGGGGAGCAAACGGCAAAATGTTTCGAACCCCCGGTTTACATCGATAAAAGACCTTAACCAGTATGTGATACCTATCATTTGGTAGAAGATCAGAAATGATGAAAAGGCAAATTAGGGTTTATGCCCTAATGGAGGAGAATTAATTGCAGTAGGTGAGAAACATACTTTCCAGGAGTAGGAGATGTCCAGTGGTCTACTGACCAACCAGTGACCAAGCAAATAAAGGAAAGCATTGAAGCAATTGGAACCGGTTACCTTGATGTTCTGAAAAAGTATTTTGATGAGTTCAGATGAAAAATGAGGCAAAGAATGAGGATATTAGGTGACATCGTCAAGAAATATGAAGACGATATTTGTTTCACCATCCAAGTGGATAAATGCATAATGGAGGCTGTTGAGCCCAGACAGGAAGAAGTGGAGCCAATGGGCTATGAGGTGATGTACAATATTCTGGAAGGGTATGCCTCTACCCTTATTGCCTCACCTCTTGATCCTAAGGTAAAGAGGACCGAAACATATTTGGAAAGGGTTACACCGGTTGAGGAACCTCTGCAAAGAAAGGAAAAGAACCTGTAGTGAAGAAGGCAAAGGTAGTGCCTGTAGCATCAGCACCGGTTACTAATGCAACTCCAAAAGTGACCAAGCGGTCACCAACCAATAAGAAACCAGAAGCGGCACCGGCTAAAGTGTTCAAGAGAAAGAGGAAGACAAGGAATACCTCTCTAGACTCAAAAGAAACTATGTCTGAGGAAAAACCAAAGAAAACATGTCAAGCAAAGAGAAAGACAAAGAATGAACTGACATCATCTGCACCAGTAAATATAGATATCTCTTCCTATAAACCTTTGACACATTGTCAAAGAACAATATATAATATTAGGAGAAAAGTGCTACATGACTTAATTGAGTGTTTTGATGACTTTAATGATGATGAAAAGGAAGCGGTTGAAAAGGAAATAATTTAGTATTTATGTGTTAATGACCATTTGCCCTCAGAGATTAAACCTTAGACATTGGATTCTTTATATAAGTCATTAGATAATAGATGGTGCATTGCCATAGAGAAGGAACAGGAAGTTAGGGAGAAAGTTTTTGCATAGTACTTTCCCGACCTGTCAAATTTTGAATTATTTGATGTTATTGGCCAAAATAAAGGACTCTTCTTCACTAGAAGAAGAAGACTCTGGCTGATAGAAGGTAGAGTTGATGATGTCAAAAAAGACACTCATTAGTATATGAGAACCACTATCCAGTCTCACAAAGCACATCTAGCCAATAGGCAAGCTGAAAAAGAACCAGTTATATCAAAATCGGATGAAGTATTTGATGATGAAGGAAATCCGATTGTTGAACTGATCGACACCATTGATGTCGATGCATTGGATGTAGAGGATGTTACTCAGGAAACACCATCTCAAGCAACAGGACAGGAGCAACAGGCTAAACAGGTTGATAAGCAAGCCAAGGATAGATAGGAAGTGGCAAAGGAAGAGGCCGAGAAGAGGAAAAAGGATGAAGAGAAGCAGAAAAAGGTTGAAGAAGAGAAGTGGAAAAAGGGTGAAGAAGAGAAGAAGAAGAAAGATGAAGAAGAGAAGAAGAAGAAAGATGAAGAGGAGAAGAAGAAGGATGAAGAAGCAAAAAAGAAGCAAGAAGATGAAAAGAAAAAGAAAGAAGAGGAAGATAAGGAACATGAGAAGAAGAAAGAAGCAGAGAGAAAGAAGAAGGAAGAGGAAGTTAAGGAACAGGAGAAGAAGAAGGAAGCAGACAAGAAAAAGGCTAAGGAAGACAAAGTAGAGGAGAAGAGGAGAGAAGCAAAGAATAAAAAAGCAGAGGAGGATAAGGAAGTGGAGAAGAGGAGAGAAGAAGAGAAGGAGAAAGTGAAAGAGGACAAGGCAGGAGAAGCAGAGAAGAGCACCCAGATGGAGACTCCGAAGGCAACTGGGAGCCAAGCCAAACCAGCTGATCTCACCAGTCCTATCGATCTCTAGTTTGCAAGTGAAACATAGCTAATGCAGAGCATCAAGGTTGCTCAAGAGCGCCTGGAAATTATTCAAAGGAAGAAGGAGCAGGATGTCAATCAAGCAGTTGTGGACACTCTTACCAGTTTGATACTCGGTACAAATCTTCCCAACACTGATTCATCACTAGCTAAACTTAAGATCCTATGCACAGTAGTGGATGATCAGGTGCAGAGCCTAGAAGAGCCAGCAAAGGCAAATGTCAAGAAGGAGCATCAAAAAGCTCTTAATATAGCTCTGGTGAAGAAGTTGAATGAGCTCCAGTCTGAACTGAAGAAAGAACAAAAGGATATAAGGGACACTCTGGATGAGGGGAATCTGATACTCAACAAGATCTGCCAACCCCATCTGTTCTATGATGATGTGCTAGCTCAGAAGCAAAAGCTTTAAATGGACTTGAACTCCTACATGAGCACATTCAAGCCACCTTATGATTCCTTTACAACTTATGGGAAAACCGTTCACCGGTTTCACATCCAGTTAGCAAAAATGGAGCAAGAGATCAACACCCGGTCTAGATATTTGTAGGAGCTACAACTGGTTCTACTCCCACAATTGCAAATTCTTCAAAAGTGCTATCTAAACCTAGATGCCTTAATAGTTACACAGGAGATGAGCACAATTGATGTCATGGAAGAACAAGTCTCCCAGATGCAGATAGAGAAAGAAGTAGCCACCTCCCTACTTGAGTCCTGGTCTTTGTCGATGAAACAATTCTTGCAGGACTTTAAATCTATTTTTGACAAGTATTATTCCTTATTGTCATAAAATTTTATTTTAATATCAAATGAAAATAGGGTTGTTCAGCTGTACTTTGTCATTGTTGGCAAAGGGGGAGAAGAATTCTATTTGAGAGAAGTATCTGGTAATCAAAATTTTGATATATGCTCTAAATATCTCAATGTATATGCTCTTTATGCAAAATTGTTATACATTGTATTGACAAAGGGATAGTGTATATGCTTAGGGGGAGCAATTTTTCTAATGGCATGATTTTGTTGTAAAACACTTAGATGTCAAAATTTTATTTTCCTAAGTGTTGCCATCAATGCCAAAGGGGGAGATTGTTGGCATTTTTTATTTTTATGTTGTGATTGTCATTGATGGACACACACTTGCATTGAGATCCCCTTTATATGTATGAGTTAGAGCACAACTGGTATTTGTTCCAACCAATATGTTGTATTATAGTCTTTAGACTATTGGTGTTTTGTAGAATGTGTTTCCCAGTCTGAAGTGGCATATTGACCCCAAGTGGTATGAGGGATTAAAGTAGCATAACACATTTTTACTAGTCTTCATTTTTGTCAAACCGGCAACCGACATTTGTATGAACCGGTAATACTCTGTGATGAGTTACCAACCAGCATTCTGTGATGAGTTACCATCCACAGATTGTTTGACAGTGTCGACACTTTAATGGTGCTTTTTGTGTCATGTTAACAAGTATGTCCAGGTTCATTGAACCTAGGAAATTGTAATATAATCCTATTGGACCAACATGAAATCAGATTCCTTTATAAGGACATCATGTCTAGGGTTTTAGGTTGTTGATATGGATATAGTGAAAGTTTATGTTGTTGCTAGGGTTTAAGGTGGTTGAGGAGTTGGAGAGAATATGAATGTGTAGAAGACTGAAGTAATGCTAGAGTGCATTAAGAATGGGCTATCAAGGATCTAACTGAGCAGTCTGTGCTACTAGCTAGATCAAACACTTGTTGATTACTCACATCTTTGACAAGTCTGTAGCCCTTAACCAGGTAGGCCCAAAAGCCTTTTGTAAATCCTCTAACAAGGTGGTTCACATCTGTGGATCTAAAATCCTTTAGCAAGGTAGTCTTTAATCAGACTTATCTCCTAACAGAGATTGAGATTCCTAACAGGATCTATTCTGGTAAAGAACATTGTAAGACCTTAACCAGTCTGACCTTAATTGGTCTGGTTCCTATTCTACAGATAGATACTTATGAGCTCCATCTCACCGTTGTTTTTCCCATCTGGGTTTCCACATCAAAATATCATGTGTTATGGTGTTTTTGCTTTTTTGGGTGAATGCATTATTTGCTATTTGGTTTGCATGTGTGCTAACCAGTTTGTCTGCTAAACTATTTTACTGGTTTACTATCAGTCTTGTAAAGTGTTTAAGTGCAAAGATTTTTGGCATACTAATTCACCCCCACCTCTTATTATTCATCACTATTATGAATGATGCACCCCAGATCGACCTTGCTTGGGTTGCCCCTAGATGCACCATTGAAGTTCAATTTGAACCTGCCATCTAGAGGGGGCCACCATACACAATCTTGCCTAACCCTGGAAGAGGCCAGGTTATCCGATCCAATGAAAGAGGGGAGACTCAATACTTCCCACTAATTCCTCATTTTCCCATCCCACCAAGACATTGTGGCATTATAACTTCAGTGGAAATGAATCCTACTATTCATGGTCGCAATGATGCTAGCATGAATTTTGTTGATTAATTACTCTTGAGACATCTGTTTATCTTTGAATAACTTGTTCCTTTCTTTCCATAGTTCCCAAATCAAGATAGAGGGATTGATTGTCCATAGACTACTAAAAATGCTTGATTTATTTAAGTAAGGCCAGCTTTGAAATAGACTAAGGATATTATTAGGAAGGGAAATGATCCATCTATTACTACTTATCAAATTGCCATTAGTTTTATATACAAAGTCATTCTATATACTCTAGTCGGTTACCACTACCGAAATATATACTCGGTATGAATAGCCTAGTTGGTTACAGAAGGAAAATAGTCTCAAAGCCCAGTTTACACCGAGCTGTCTACCGAGTGTTATGTCATGACTATCGAGCAGTAAAGATAATACACCAAGTTGATATACACTGAGTGAAATGTGTTACCAGATTCATTGAACCTAGACACACATATGAAAATATGTTACAAGATCGAGGCACACAGAACCGTTGTCACATTTGAAATTGCACATACATATTTTGTATAATTTTGAGGTCATCTAACCAATGAAATATTTTGCATGGTTATTTATTCGAGAAATCATGTTTGTAAGATCGAAGCAATGAATCAGATCACCGACATAAGAAGTCTATTTATATAGCATGAATTTAGGGTTAGAAATATATGTGAATGTGAAAAATGTGTTTGCATATGTGTATGAAGCAAGACTTATGTGATACATGAGAAATCACAGAATATTATGACTATTACAGAGACACAAAGGTCACCGAAAAGGTTATCAAAGAATAGTCAAGGAATAGAGTAAACAGAAGGGTTTATCGAGTTACTTTATGAGTTACCGAGGTATGCTATAGGCAAGGTAATCTTATTTTGAGCACATAGAATCTGCTACAACATTTTAGATGTAAAGTTGCAGATATTTGTAAAGTCTTATTGTAATATTTTGAAGTTGTAAGAGAAACCTTTAACAGGGTAAAAGACTCTAATCAAGTCTATAAATTGTAAATCCACTAACCAGGTGTAGCATATATATAGTGTTGTAAAATCCTTTAGCAAGGTAGATCTAATAGATCTTGTTACTCCTAATAGGGTAAGCTATCAGAAATAACTAAATATGTAGCTCTAACCGAGCACTCTTTATTATTGCAGTAGTGAAGTTGTGGGTGCCATCCCCACCGCATTTTTTCTCTCTAACCAAGAGTTTCTGCATAACCAAAATATGTGTTATGGAGTGAATCATGTATGATTGTTACCCACTTGTTTTAGCTTTATGTTATGTTACAATAGTTTTTGGTTTATGGATAACAATAAAGATATTGTTGAGAAAAGGATTTGAAGTATTGATTCACCCCTCCCCTCTTAGTACATTAGCTTTCCATATTGGGCCTAACAATTGGTATCAGAGCTTGAATCTTGGAAAAGGGTTTAACTACCCAAAGAGAAAGATCTTATCAATGGAAGGCTATAAACAATCTCAGAGGATTGTGTATCTACAAGAAGAGCTGGATAATGCAAATCAAGTGATTGCAGACATGCAAAGGCAAATGCAAAAATCTTTGAAAGTAAGGAGAAGATTATCTGATGACTTGCAGGATTCTCAAGAGTTAGTGGAACAAATCGAGACATCATCTGAGAATAGTATATTTGAAGAAACTGAAGAAATTATTGGAATGTTGAAAGAAAAGAACAAAGCATTGGCTGATCAACTAAAAGCAATGAAAAGAGAACATGAACATTTCAGTACACAGATGACTGAAAAACTAGATGCATTAACGATAGCCGAGGATAAAGCAAGAGATCTACAAAGAGAGAAACAACAACTTGAAGTCTTAATATCTGATAAGAATGATGAAATCATAAGGCTAACTGGTATTCAACAAAATCTGATAGATCAACTAGGTTATACACATCATGAAGCAAATCTGAAAGATGATGAGAATCAAGCATTTAAACTTGAAGTATCAAGGTTGAGCAATGAACTTGAAACAGAGAAGAAATCCAAGGAAACACTGAAGAAGAGTTATGAAGCATCAAAGATGTTGGATGAGCAACTAAACACAAGACGACCCTACAAAGAAGGAGGACTCGGTTATAAAGGAAAAGACTCTACCGAGAAGGGAATCTGCACTACCGAGAGAGGAGAATCATCAAAACAAGCTGTAAAAAGGAATAACATCAAAAGGAAGAAGCCTATTTGCTACTACTGTGGAAATCAAGGTCATACTACCAATATGTGTCAAATCAAAAAAGGTAAGCAACTGAATACCACTAAGACCAATGGTTATTGTTATAATTGCAATAAATATGGTCACACATCTAATCAATGTAGGACAAAGTCTATTAACAATTATCAGAAGGCAAAATTCAAAGGGTTTTGTAAAAACTACAATAGATATGGACATAGTACCGAGAAGTGTTGGTTTAAGCAAAAGAACCACATGTGGTCTGCACACCGAGCAAATACTAGAGGTTATCGAACTCACATAGATCCTTACCAACAATATTCTGTAGTACCATGGGATTAAAATACAAGGATATGGTGTGAATGTTGTGGAAGATATGGACATATAATTTCCAACTAATTTATAAGGTTTGGAATGAATAACCAAAGATCATGGAGAAATCCTAGTATGGCATGTTTTCATTGTCACAAAGTTGGACACTTGGCTGGAGATTGTAGAGATCAACCTAGAGAAGACACTGAGGAAATAAAAGAGAAATTAAAGATGATTTAGAGAAAGAAGGAAATTGTGTCAAATAAAGAAAGCACCTTACCTACCGAGTTAGGTGCTCCCACTCCAAATTAATCGGTAAAGGTATGAAGGGACTACATTCTCACAAGGTTAAATCTTAAACAGTCCCTATTTTAGTATGTACTGAATTCAAAA
The DNA here is from genome assembly GCF_030272615.1 of Cryptomeria japonica. Lineage (NCBI taxonomy): Eukaryota > Viridiplantae > Streptophyta > Pinopsida > Cupressales > Cupressaceae > Cryptomeria > Cryptomeria japonica. The sequence continues at coordinate 459,204,448 of NC_081411.1, forward strand.
TTTGCAGAGTAAGATGTAGTAGTAAGTTTGAAATTCTATCAAAGTCTTTTGGAGCACTTTATAGGAAAATTGTTAAGTCGGTGAATTCAGGAAGCCTGTCAAGTCGGTATATGAAGGAAATCTGGTTACTCAGTTAAAGTGCAAAAAAAAGGGAAAGAAATTTAAGTGAACCGAGTGCATTTAGTGTTTTAGACCTAACTTGCATGGAGCCCGATAAGGTATTTTTGAGTACTTAAAAGGTTTTTTGCGGTCATTTTCATTCACTAAGTTTTCGAGAAGTAGAGCAGAGTGAATCAAGGTGATCAAACCATCTTCAAAGCAAAATCTAAGGTATTTACATCGAATCTCATCGCATTGCTAAGCTGGTTTACCGAACTCATTAAGTTGTTATTATCTGCTGAGTGTGAAGCGTCTGCCGTTTGTTAAGTTCTCAAACCCTAAGGTTCCTGTGTCAATTTTTATCTTAAATCAAAATGGCATCTAAGATCCAAGATCCCATTGTTGTCACAAATGTAGAAAAGCCCTCACTAAAATACTCATTGACTCCCAAAATTGCATCTGAACCGGATGACAAAACTACTTTTTCACTCATCCCGGATTGAGTCTTGTTAGTCGAGGATGTGAGATTCTTCACAAAATGTCGTATTGAAGAACTCGGTCATGTTGAGATCAAAGATGCATATGATGAATTGTGCACAGATGGTAAAATGGATAGCAAGTATGAGCATATCAAAATCAAGGGATTGACTGAAGCCCTAACCTATCCCCATGTGTTCAAACCCCAGTGGGTCAAGTTTGTACTAAGCCGAGTGCATGATGATTTCATGTGGCTACAAGAGCAACCATTTAAGATCACTAAAGAAATCATTCATCTGATCACCGATTATCCTATCTATGATCATGCCCAAGCACAGAAAATGATATCACAGAAGGAATTGATCGGTTTGACTGGAGTTGAATCGAATTACAGAGGTTTGAAGTTGAACAATGTCACTGATCCTGAACTCAAATTTGCCATTAGAGTAATTAGTTACTGTTTCTTCCAATCAGCAAGGGAAAACAATGTACCCTGTGCAGTAGTGGACTTGCATACAAAATTGTTAAGAAAGGCATGAAAATTGACTTGTGTGAAGTATTGCTGAAGAACTTGTTTGAAAATCTGAACACAATCAGGAAGCTGAAGAAGAACAACACAACAAATACTCTAAAATTTGGATCACTACTTGTATGTATGTTTTTCTACTTTGAGAAGTTTTTTCCAACAGTCGGTAAAGTTGTTTGGGAACTACACCGACCAATCACCCATCAGATCAATGACTTCATCAAGAAGTTAGGTGATAACTTTAATGATATAATGGATGATTACTTTAGCAAGTTCCAAGAGAAAATGCATAACAGGTACCAGATTCCACCACAGCTAGTAGAAAAATACAAAGATGAAATATGTTTTGAGGTTGACACTGATTACTGTTATGTGAATGTTGTGGAACCGAGGACTCAATCTTTGTCACCTATGGGTTACGAGATTGATTTTGATATCACACAACAACAAATTGATGCCTATCTATCATTGCCAAGGCATACTACTGAGCTGAGGTATGGAACCTATGAAGAGGTGAAGGAAAAAGTAAAAATGAGCATTGTAGTACCTAAGGCTACAAGAAAAACTACAAAGATGATTAAGGCATTAACTGAGAAATTTGGAGAAGAGTCTTCCTCCACACCTATCAAAGAAGTTCTAGCCATCACCGAAGAGGAGACAGAAGCCCAAGAAGCAGCCATAACACTTAGTACCAAATTCCCTAAGGGAAAAGTGTTGAAGAGAAAGAAACAGGACACTTCAATGGCCCTACCAACCCCTCCAACAAAGAGACCTAACACAAGGGCATCTGTTGCATCACCGAGTAAGAAACAAAAGATTGTTGTCATTCCTAAGGTAACTAGAACTTACAAGAAATCTACTTGGAGACTCATTTTGCCAAAAGAGTCGAGTGATACTGAATTTGAAGATGTAAATAAATTTCAGATTGTGAAAAGCAAGAAGGTAGATGTACATAGTGTAGAAATTTTCTGTAATAATCTAAAGGAATATGGTGGATTTGGTGGATTCAGATTTGTCAAATATGAATCCAGATCTGCTGATGAAAAGAGGCAAATTGAAGAAGTTGTCATTTGCACAATTCTCAAATTCTGAGTGGTCCCATTAGAAGTATGTAATTCTATTCCTAAGGAATTATATGCACATATTGAAACTAGATGGCAATATGCCCTAGACTCAGAGAAACAAATCAGAGAAAGAAGTTTGGTACATCTCTTCCCTGATATGTCAGTTGATGAAATAAAAGAACATCTGACAAACAACCAAACTCAATTTACAGTAAAACAAAAGGCCTTGAAATTGATGAATGGCCTGTATATAGAAGTGGAGAAGGAAACAAAAGAGAAATGGAAGACCATCTTTCGAAGAAAGAATGCTGGTGAACAATCTACAGTGGAAATAGTCGATGTAACCGACCAAGAGCCTGGTGTCACCGAGCAAGACCCTGCTGACACCATTCAAATAGATGAATATATCATGGATGCAGAGGCACCTGAACAAGAAATGATAGAAGGCAATGCTTATGCAAAACTTGTCTCCAGTGAATCTATTTTGGAACAAGTTTAGCCTTACCCACCAATCAATCAACTTGCTACAACTGAAGCTCCTCAGGCTACAGGTGAAGGCACCGAAGGTCAAAAGTATACAACAGAAGGTACTTCACAAGAACAAACCTCTCAAGCACCTTCTAGCACGAAAAATGTTACAGCTAGGACACCAAGCACCGAGACACTGAAGGACACTACCAAGGCTAAAGAAACCGACAAAAGTGTTGTCTCTACTGAGCAACCTACCAAGGGTTCTCAAGCCCCTCAAGCTATTGTAGTGGTTCACCCAGTGAAAGGTAAAGAAAAGAAGTTGAAAAAGCATAGTTTCAAAATTGATTTATCAAAACCGATAGTGTTACCCAATGTAGACATCTCCAAATTGAAAGGGCAAGCACTCACTGAATTCGGTGAACTGTGCAAAGCAAAGGACAAACAAGAGAAGCAATTGGCCATACAAAAGAAGAATAAAGTACTTCAGAAGGTAAAGACCTTACTATCAGATATGCTACCTTCAACTACAGTATCAACCGATGCAGCCATCCATATTCAATTGGATGAACTCCTAAATCAGATTGAGACATCTAGAGTAGATGCATCCGAATACTTGAGCAAACTAAAAGACAAGGAGCTAACAGCTAAAATGATAGAGGAAGTACACAAATCCATTGTTGTTGGCAAGGTAAAACTTGTCAAATTTATTGTTGAGTTGTCCCCTCAACTCAAGCACATTCTTTCATTATTTCAAAAACTCTACACATTTTCTTTATTTCTTAAGGACATTAAGAATAAAATAGAAGCAATTGAGAAAGAGATCACCGATCTCTCAAATAAGTTGACCCCCAAGCCCAATTCAGTTCAAAATTTTTATACTAAGCTACAACAGCTCATGGCTCAACAATTGGAACTGAGGAATGAAGAACACAATATTGGGATGGACATAATGACACTTCAAACATTATTCCTTCCTCATCTTTCATCCGTTCAAGAACAGCTAAACCGAGCCACTTATCTCTCTACTACATAAGAGGGAAGCACTTTAGATGGCTTAATTTCATTATTGGCTGATATTAATGCACAAAATTCTTTAATGGACAGTGTAAAGGATGCACTCTCTGTTGCTCTCACTAAAGCCAAGACAAAGTACAAATCCATTTTTGATCAGTTGCCACCTCCCAATGGTAACTAAATTTTGATGTTTGTCAAAAAGGGGGAGTATATCACAGTATATCATCAAGAGTATAAATAGCATCAAAGTACACAGGGGGAGTGTATAGTATTCAAAGTATCAAACAACCGGAGTGTAGTATATAGGGGGAGTATACCGAGCAGAGAATGAGTAGAATATGTAGAGTATCCAAGAGCAGTGAATCGAGCAATGAACAGAGGAAAGAACAGTGATTACAAAGTTTTGTACAGCATATTGATAAGGGGAGTATATTTGATTATACTATTTCAATGACTAATGTATATACTGCATGTTTAGTCAAATTTTGTAAAGTATACAGATTTTTGAGTAATGACTTTGAAAGTAGTTTTGTCAAACATCTCAACTAATGTCAGAAGGGGAGATTGTTACTACTTATCAAATTGCCATTAGTTTTATATACAAAGTCATTCTATATACTCTAGTCGGTTACCACTATCAAAATATTTAGTCGGTATGAACAACCTAGTCGGTTACAGAAGGAAAACAGTCACAAAGCCCAGTTTACACTGAGTTGTCTACCGAGTGTTATGTCATGACTACCGAGCAGTAAAGATAATACACCGAGTTGATATACACTGAGTGAAACGTGTTACCAGATTCATTGAACCTGGACACACATATGAAAACGTGTTACAAGATCAAGGCACACATAACCGTTATCACATTGGAAATTGCACATACAGATTCTGTATAATTTTGAGGTCATCTAACCAATGAAATATTTTGCATGGTTATTTATTTGAGAAATCATGTTTGTAAGATTGAAGCAATGAATCAGATCACTGACATAAGAAGTCTATTTATACAACATGAATTTAGGGTTAGAAATATATGTGAATGTGAAAAATGTGTGTGCATATGTGTATGAAGCAAGACTTATGTGATACATGAGAAATCACAGAATATTATGACTGTTACAGAGACACAAAGGTCAGGTCACCGAGAAGGTTATCAGAGAACAGTCGAGGAACAGAGTAAACAGAAGGGTTTACCGAGTTACTTTATGAGTTACCGAGGTATGCTATAGGCAAGGTAATCTTATTTTGAGCACATAGAATCTGCTACAACATTTCAAATGTAAAGTTGCAGATATTTGTAAAGTCTTATTGTAATATTTTGAAGTTGTAAGAGAAACCTTTAACAGGGTAAAAGACTCTAATCAAGTCTATAAATTGTAAATCCTCTAACCAGGTGCAACATATATATAGTGTTGTAAAATCCTTTAGCAAGGTAGATCTAACAGTTCTTGTTACTCCTAACAGGGTAAGCTATCAGAAATAGCTAAATATGTAGCTCTAACTGAGCACTCTTTATTATTGCAGTAGTGAAGTTGTAGGTGCCATCCCCACTGCAGTTTTTCTCTCTAACCAAGAGTTTCTGCATAACCAAAATATATGTGTTATGGAGTGAATCATGTATGATTGTTACTCACTTGTTTTAGCTTTATGTTATGTTAGAGTATTTTTTGGTTTATGCATAACAGTAAAGATATTGTTGAGAAAAGGATTTGAAGTACTGCTTCACCCCTCCCCTCTCAGTACATTAACTTTCCATATTGGGCCTAACACCATCCCATCTTACCGCATAACCACTGCCAACAAAAGTTAGAATATTCATAATTTAGAAGGATGTGATCAGCAGATTCTTGATCTTTTTCGCATAATGGATACCTGCTCGGGCCTTCATACCTAGTTTTGGTGAATCTGTTAGCTGTGAGAATCTTTTTTTGGAGGGCCATCCATGCAAAAAGGCCTTCTTTAGGAAGCTAGTTTTTATCCCAACAAAGATGCAATGGGAGGTCAATCTTAGGTCTGAGTTGCTTATGCATTAAAATGGTGTACCCCTCTTTGGTGTTCTAAACAACCGAATTAGACCCCATCTAAATCAACCTAATAGACACAAACTTCTACTATTTAGAATCTCTTTAAGTTTTTCTTTTTCTACTAGGGGAATGCCAACTCCTTCTAGGTCTTTCCATTTCTATTCTAAGAAAGGATTAGAATTGGGGAGGTAAATGTAGTCTTTATTGCATTTTCCCCATTGGGACTCCATAATTTGTTTTGAGGTTTCAAATTCACCAAGCTTAGATATTTTATCATATCCACCCCAAGAATCATCCCAGGAAAGAGCATCTTTGCCATCACCCAAATTCCAAGTAAGGTGATTGCCTATGAGATCTTTACATTCCATCATAAAGTTCTAGATTCTTGAGCCTTTTAGGAGGGTTAGCCAACCGAAACGGGAATTTAGGATCATTTCCCTACAAATATTTATTTCTAAGAATCTTAACCCATTTTAAGTTTGGGTTATTACACATTCCCCAAACCAGTTTAGCCCCTAGTTCTTTACCTTGTTATTTGATATTTTTTAATCCTAGACCTCCTACCTCTTTAGGTCTACAAATATTGTCCCACACTATCAAGGCCATATTTTTCTTATCTTTCGACCCCTGCTAGAAGAAGGTTCAACATATTTTATTGATTACCTCTCTTTTAATCACCGACATGTGTATACAGAAGAGTTGATATATGGGGATAGAGGCTAAAACAAATTTGAGCAAAGTGGCTTTGCTAGTAAAAGATAACCATTTATCCTTCCAAGATTCAGTTCTATGTTTGATTCTTTTTATCATCTTATCCCATAGACTAGTGGATCTGGTGCCAAAATCAAGTGGAAGGCGTAAGTATTTACTTGGAAGGGTACCGACCTTAGAGTTTAAGAAATTACAAATTTCACTTTCCAATCTCTTATTAGTATTGAAGAAGAATATCTCTGATTTAGAGTTGTTAATTTCTTGTCCTGAGGCCTAGGTGTAGGTATCTAGGATCTATTTGAAGTTACTTACCTCCTCAACTGAGCTGCTACCATATAACATGGTATCATCAACAAACTGCTGGTGTGTGGTGGGGTCAATGTTTCTAGTGATTTTAATCCCTTGTAAAAGTCTTGAATCCTTGGCATTTTTAATTGTTCTACCTAAGGCTTCAGCCATAATGATAAATAGAAAAGGGGAGAGTGGATCCCCTTGTCTAATACCTCTCGACGAGGAGAAGAAGCCTTCAAGTGTGTCATTGATTAAGATAGAAAATTTGGGAGTAGAGATAAATTAAAAGATAAGGTTCACCCATTGTTTCAAGAAACCAAAGGATTCCAGGACTTTACATAGGAACCTCCAGTCTACTTTATCATATGCCTTGCTTATGTCAAGTTTAATCATCATGCTCAGGATATTACTATGTTGAATGGAGTGAATAGCTTCTTGGGCTATAATGACCCCATCATAGATCGATCTACTAGGTACAAAGCCTGTTTGTTCCTCACTAATAATAAAGGGTAGGATTTTTTGTAACCTATTGGCTAATTTTTTAGTGAGGAGTTTGTAAATAGGATTACAGAGAGAGATTGGTCTTAAGTCCTGAAAATTATCCATTTTTTCTTTCTTAGGGAAAGGGTTAGAAAGGTGTTATTAATCTCTTTTAAGAGCTTTCCTGAGTTTCTTATCCCTTCAAGGGAATCAAGCACCAACATTTATAGAGGAATATGGAAAAAACCCATCAAGACTAGGAGCTTTGTCTGGGTGCATTTGTTTTAATGCGGCTTCCACTTCCGCATTGGTGAATTTTGCACTGAGAATTTTGTTATAATCATGGGAAACAATTCTTGCGATATTACTTAGTATCTGATTTTGATGGAAGAGGTCAGAACCTTTCGTGTTATTAAGAAGTGCTTCAAAGTTCTTAATAGCTAAATCAGCAATAGACCTAGGATCATCAATAAGGTTTCCATTAAAGTCTTTAATGGTAGAGATTTTGTTAATGTTTCTATGTATCCTAGTATTGTTATGAAAGAATTTGGTATTTTTATCTCCTGCATCTAGCCATGTTTCCCTGGGCACCAAAAAATTTCCTCTTTAGCTAAAACTTCTTCATATTCTAACTTCAACTTTTTTTCTTTAAGATATAGTTCCTCATCCATCTCGTTGTTCAATACTTGAACATTAAGGACCTCAATGTCACCTTCGAGAGTTTTTTTAGTGTCAAAAATATTCCCAAAAACATTTTTATTCTATATATGAAGATTATTTTTTATTTCCTTCATTTTAGTATTCAAGCAAAACATTTTGGAGCCCTTGACATTGACCTCAACCACCCACCATTTTATTAACAAGAGAAGGTTCTTATCCATAAGCCACATATGCTCAAACTTTAAGGGGCATTTATTCGAAGGAGTGTCTTCCATAATGGTTAATTGAATGGGATAATGGTCCAACCTAGAATAAGGAATGGTTTACATCATTAGATTAAAAGGGAAGACAACCCAATTACCTTTAATAAAAAAATATCAAGTTTCTTAGCTATGTGGCTGAAGCCCTATCGTTTGTTAATCTAGGTGAATTTGTTTGACTTAGAATTAATCTCGATGAGTTGGTTTTTATTTACCCATGCATTGAAATCTATATTTGTTGTGGATACTTTCTTAGAGCCCCCCCTCTTTATTGGGGGGTCCAAGACTGCATTAAAGTCACCCCCCATAATGAAATTTTAATCATTGAGAGTCTCAAGGAGAGCCCAAATTTCAGACCATACTGTTCTTTTGTCTATATTATGTATTGGGCCATAGACATTAATGAGTGAGAATTGTAGATTGAATCTTATACTCCCGACCCTACCACATAGTCAATTCCTATTATTGTTGATTGGGGTAAAATAAATCCATCTCTGATCCCAAGCAACAGCAAGGCCCTTGAAGGTGCCCACAATAGAAACCCTAGATAGATACCATAAACCCCATCTCTTCTTTATCATATTTAACTCGTCTGAGTTTAGTTTAGTTTCTTGATGTTGGTATTTTGGATATGTTGATATGGTTTTGTCATTGATGTCAACACTTATCAGCACTTGGAGATCATTGGTTATGTTCACTGGCAAGTTAGTGACTTATGCACAGTCACCGGTATTTGGTTCACCAGCAGGTTATATTGTTCACTCGTACTTGGAATGACTTGAAGACTACTTGGTTATGTTGAAGACATTATTTGATCACTTGGTTTTGGTGATTTGGTTATTGATCTATTCGGGTTTGCATATTTGTTGTTACCGGCAAATAGGTCCAGGTTATGCACCGGCAAGCATATCTATTCCAGATCATCACAACACGTTATAGAGATGATTTGTTATTATTGTAAATGCATTGAGCTGACATGATGCATCGCTGATTGATTCATTTGTAATTGATTTTATTGTAATATTCTTAGTGAGCCGATCTATTCAATTGGTCTTAGGCTATGGTATAAATGTAAGATCTCATTTATGAGATTTATAGGTGATTGGAAAAAGGATTGTAATAAGGTATATGCAAAAATAAGCAGAGCTATACATGCAGACATCATTTGAAGATTGAAGGAAGGTATTTGAAGAAGGCATATCAGAGATAAACTAGTACTGAATCCAGCATATGAAGATGCTATTTTGTGCAGTACATTATCATTGGATTTAACCATCTAATTGTAGTCAGTGTGACTCCCATTTTGTAATTGAGTAGTGAGCTCTAGGCACCTGGCCTTTCTCCATGTGCAAACTCCATATTGTACACACATACTATCTGCAGTAGTATCATTGATTGTGGGTAAGGCTTCCCACCATGGTTTTTCCCCTTAAAGGGTTTCCACATACAAATATTTGTGTTATGTGTTGTGGATGCTATTGTCTTTTTGTTTCATGCATTAATCTTTACTAGTACTACAATTAACTAATAAAACTGTCTACCAGCATAAAGTTTGGTTTACCGGCATTAAGCATTAAGTTTTGGTTGAATTTATTGGACAACTGATTCACCCCCCCCTCTCAGTTGTCTCTGGGACCTAACAATTGGTATCAGAGCTTAGTCCTCTTTTTGCAGAAATTTAACAGCTTGAGGAGATCCAATGTCTTCTAACTATTTCAGGTTGGACAATCCGAAACTTGATGGAACCAACTATGGCATATGGAAGATCAGGATGGAGACACATTTGAATTGCATTTAGAAAGGACATATGGGATGTTACATAGAATGGTTATACTGCTCCTACTCAAGGTCAACCTAATCCACCAAACTTGGCTAAAGATGAGGAAAATGATTACAAAGCAAGAGAAGCACTTTTGAGTGCATTATTAGATCAGCAAGTCATGGGATTATCAGATTGATCTACTGCTAAAGCTATTTTTGACAGATTAGAAACATTGAATTAAGGAGATTCCATAGTCAAAATTGCAAAACTTGAATGCTTCTGGGTCAGGTATGAAAATCTAAAAATGGAAGAAGATGAAAGGATTTATGCTTTTATGGAAAGAGTAAATGAAATTGTTTTGGGTATACAATGTTGTGGAGGAACCTTAAGTGAAGATGAGATTGTTTCTAAAGTTTTCAGAGCATTTCCATCAACATATAAAATGAAAGTTACTGCTATAAATGAATTAAGAACAATGCCTAATGCATCAGTATCTAGAGACACTTTCATTGGAAAACTTTCAGCTTTTGAACTTGAGGAATTTGGTCATGTTGCTACTATTAAGATAGATCTATCTTTCAAAGCATCATCATCATCATCTAAGAAATCTAATTGGAGAGCCTTTTAAGCAATAGAACTTGAAGAAATCAGGAAAGAGAATGAAGAACTGGAAGACCTTGAAGCAGTATTTGCAAGGAAAATGCCTAAAGGTCCTATTGGAAGTAAGTATGAAGGTAAAGCACCATTTAAATGTTTTAACTGCAATAAAATTGGTCATATGGCTTATAGGTGTCATGATAGACATGCAAGATTGAAAGAAGAAGATAAAAGAACATATAAGCCTAACCCAGATTATCAGAGATACAAATTCAAGAAGTATAGAGACAAATCTTGTTATTATGCTAATGAAGGAGTTATTGATGATTCTGATGAGGATCCGATAGACAATGGATGGCCTTTTGTTTCTATAATAGAATATCAACTGACACCTATTGTTCAATCAGTAGAGAAGGTTGTGGCAGCTAAAGTTGAAGATAAGGATGAATGGATTATTGATTCAGGATGCTCATATCACATGACTGGTGATAAGAGTAAATTCTTAGCCTTTCAGGATTACAATGGAGGTCTAGTGAGATTTGGAGATGATAAAGCTTGTATGATAAAAGGAAAAGGAACTATATCTTTTGATGGTAAGCACAATACTGATAATGTTTACTATGTTGAGGATTTGAAGCATATCTTTTGAGTGTTGGTCAATTAGTTGAAAAGAGATTTCAGTTACAATTCAAGAATGGTAAATGCAAAATCTTAAATAGAACTGGTTTGGAAATTGCAACCGGTAATCAAACTAGAGGTAATATCTTTCATTTGAATAACAATGAGAAAGCATGTTTCATTGCACATATTGATGAAAGTCGGTTATGGCATAAGAGACTTTGTCATGTAAATTTTGATTGCATTGTGAAAATCAGTACAACTAAAGTAGTAAGAGATTTACCTAGGATTGTTAAACCTCACAATCCGGTATGTAAGGAATGTCAATTTGGAAAGCAAGTTATAGCAACTTTGAAGAGTATTCTAGAGAAATCTAACAATGTTCTTGATTTAATTCATACTGATTTATGTGGTCCAGCAAGAACTAGAAGTATGCAAGGAGATAGGTATTTTATGCTAATCATTGATGACTATTCTAGAATGTGTTGCGTTACTTTTCTCAGGGAGAAATTTGAAGCATTTGGGAAATTCAAACTATTCAAAGTGATGGTAGAGAATGAATCCGGCAAGAAAATAAAATGTTTGAGATCAGATCAAGGAGGTGAATTCACATCTAAGGAATTTAATACATTATGTGAAGTGAATGGGATAAGAAGAAAGTTATCAACACCCGGGACACCCCAACAGAATAGAGTTGTAGAAAGGAAGAACATAACTATTTTGGATGTAGCTAGAAGTATGATATCAAAAGAAAATCTACCTCATATATATTGGAGAGAAGCAGTGAATACAATAGTTTATACATTCAACAGAGTTCACATCAAAGGTGAAACCAGTAAGACCCCTCATGAACTATGGTTTGGAAATACTCCTACTCTTAAATATTTTAGAATATTTGGAAGTAAATGCTATATTAGAAGAGATGAGTATATTGGAAAATTTGATCCTAGAAGCGATGAAGGAATATTTCTTGGTTATTCATCTAAGAGCAAGGCATATAGATGTTTTAACAAGAGATTGCAGAAAATTGTTGAGAGTGCAAATGTGAAGATTGATGAATAGTTTAGAGTTAATTCAAGGTCAATGGACTCTAAATCGGCAATAGAGATAATAACAAATGAACCTACTATGAGTACACTGGTACACAATGTTGATCGAGTTACACTGGAATCATCCAAGGATTCAACAGTCACTGAAGAACAGCAGCAAGCAAAAACAACCAGGTATGTAAGATTAAATCACTCTGAAAGTCAGATAATTGGAAATAAATATCAAGGAGTTATGACTAGAGGAAGATTGGCAAATGAAGAGGTATGTCTTATTTCTCAAATTGAACCTACATCAATTAATGAGGCATGTGAAGATAAATATTTGATTAAAGCTATGGAAGATGAATTGGAACAAATTGAAAGGAATAACACTTGGTCATTAGTTGCCCGACCTAAAGACAAAAATGTAATTGGAACTAAATGGGTTTTCAGAAATAAACTTAATGAAGATGGAAAGGTAATAAAAAAAAAAGAAAGACTAGTGTGTAAGGGATATTCATAGAAAGAAGGAATTGATTACAATGAAACCTTTGCACCAGTAGCTAGAATTGAGGCAGTCAGACTTTTATTGGCTTTTGTAGCACACAAGAACTATAAATTATATCGAATGGATGTTGAATGTGCATTTTTGAATGGAGATCTTGAAGAAGAAGTTTATATTGAACAACCTAATGGATTTTCTTTGATAGATAACAAAGATATGGTTTGCAGGTTAAGGAAAGCTTTATATGGACTAAAACAAGTTCCTAGAGCTTGCTATGATAGATTGGACAAATATCTTTTGAAGCTTGGATACACTAAAGGTAATGCTGACAACAATTTATACTACAAAGTGACTAATGATGACATCTTGGTTATTGAAGTTTTTGTTGATGATATAATCTTTGGAGGAGAAGATGGATTGTGTAAAGACTTTTCTAACAAAATGCAACAAGAATTTGAAATGTCTATGATTAAGGAGATAAAATTCTTTTTAGAATTGCAGATTTCATAGACTGATAAAGGTATATTCCTATGTCAATCTAAGTACTTGAAGGAATTACTAAAGAAATTTGGCATGGAAAACTCTAAGCCGGTAAGCACACCTATGACTAATAAATTATCTCTGAAGGATGAATCAACACCTGTTAATCCAACTAGATACAAGTCTATGATAGGAGGTTTACTGTATTTGACACAAACAAGACCTAATATTATAAATGCAATATGTATTGTTTCAAGATTTCAGAGTAATCCTAAAGAAATTCATGAATCAACAGTGAAAAGGATTTTCCAGTACCTACAAGGCACTACAAATTTTGGTTTATGGTATCCTAGAGATGAAAAATTTGATTTATGTGGATACACAGATGCTAATTGGGCAGGAAATGTAGATGACAGAAAAAGCACCACCAATGGAGCATTTTTTCTTGGTAGCAGACTAATTTCATGGTTGACCAAGAAACAAAGTTGTACATCACTATCAATAGCAGAATCAGAATATGTTGCAGTAGCAACAAATTGTACATAGGTATTATGGATCAAGCAAATGTTGAAGGACATAAAGGTAAAAAGAAAGGAACCTATAACTATTTACTGTGATAATATGGCAGCAATTGATATACCAAAGAACCCGATATTTCATTTAAAGACTAAACATGTTTCTATCAAATTCAATTTTCTAAAAGAGATTTTTGAAGCAAAAGAAGTGAAATTGGTTTATGTGAACACTAAAGAGCAGATTACAAATATTTTTACAAAGCCTTTTCCTAAGGAGACTTTTGAATATCTTAGAGAGTAGCTTGGAGTCCTACCCCCACCGGTAGAGACCTAGACAGTTGATGTTTGTCATCAACTGGCAGAAATTAACAAATAAATTTTATTTCGGCTTTGATGAGGAGAGCTACTTCTCAGGGGGAGTAGTTGGATAAATTGGTTAATTGGTATTTTGTAATAAGTTCTATGAACTATTTTGTATTTGGTTTTGTATTTCTTTGGCATTTGATGTCAAAGGGGGAGAGATATTATGGAAAAACATTTTGGGGAGAGAAATTATGTATTTTGATTTCTAGTTAATGATCTCTTTGGGAGATTGTTGGTTTTCGGTTTTTGGCATTTTTGTTTTGGCACTTTGATGGTTTTTCCATCTTGTGTTGCCATCAATGCCAAAGGAGGAGATTGTTGGTATTTTGGATATGTTGATATGGTTTTTTCATTGATGTCAACACTTATCAGCACTTGGAGATCTATGGTTATGTTCACCGACAAGTCAGTGACTTATGCACAGTCACCGGTATCTGGTTCACCGATAGGTTATATTGTTCACCAGCACTTGGAATGACTTGGAGACTACTTGGTTATGTCAAAGACATTATTTGATCACTTGGTTTTGGAAATTTGGTTATTGATCTATTTAGGTTTGCATATTTGCTATTACCAGCAAATAGGTCCAGGTTATGCATCAACAAGCATATCTATTTCAGATCAGCACGACACGTTATAGAGATGATTTGTTATTATTGTAAATGGATTGAGCCGACATGATGCATCGCTTATTGATTCATTTATAATTGATTTTATTGTAATATTCTTAGTGAGCCGGCCTATTCAATTGGTCTTAGGTTATGGTATAAATGTAAGATCTCATTTATGAGATTTATAGGTGATTGGAAAAAGGTTTGTAATAAGGTATCTGCGAAAATAAGCAGAGCTATACAAGCAGACATCATTTGAAGACTAAAGGAAGGTATTTGAAGAAGGCATATCAGAGCTAAATTGGTACTGAATCTAGCATATGAAGATGTTATTTTGTGCAGTACATTATCATTGGATTTAAGCATCCAATTATAGTCAGTGTGACTCCTATTTTGTGATTGAGCAGTGAGCTCTAGGCAGTTGGCCTTTCTGCATGTGTAGACTCCATATTGTACACACATACTATCTGCAGTAGTATCATTTGATTGTGGGTAAGGCTTCCCACCATGGATTTTCCCCTTACAGGGTTTCCACGTACAAATATTTGTGTTGTGTTGTGGATGTTATTGTCTTTTTGTTTCATGCATTAATCTTTACCGATACTGCAATTAACTGATAAAACTGTCTATCGGCATAAAGTTTGGTTTACTAGCATTAAGCATTAAGTTTTGGTTAAATTTATTGGACAAATGATTCACCCCCCCCCCCCTCTCAGTTTTCTTTGGGACCTAACACTTGAATCAATAATATTTCTAGTTTATGTTTAGAAATGCAACATTTAAGAATACACTGCTTGTTAGGGGCATTGAGGCCCCAAACATTCCATGATATGATATTCATGGATCCAAGGGAAGGAATTGAACCTTCCCAAAATTCAATAAATTAGTGATTTTGAGTTGATTCTCAACCAACCTGTCCTTTTCTCTTACTTCTTTGAGGGATTTCCTACCTTGTTTCCTAGATGATTTTTCACAGTCAGATGTGATTTTTTCTATGTTAGTGATAGCAAGCCCACAAGAATGAGTAGAACCCTCCATTTATGCAAGTTCAACTATCTCCTTGGCCAAGACCTCCTGGACCTACTCAACACTATCTAATTCCAAGATTTTGTTCATTAGGAATTGTTTCTCTTTGTTGATAGATTCCATATTTATTAGGGCAGCCACACTCTCATTAATGTTTTCCTCAATGAAGTTTTTGCTTACCTCATTGGCAATTTGGTCTTTAGTTGGGTTAACTAAAGTTTCATCCATGTCTTCAGGTGTTGGGAAACAATTATAGGCTACACTATTTTGGATAAGAGGGCGAGGGATAATCATTTCCTGTGATCCAGTGATTTCCCCTACTGCATTGTTTACATTTTCAAAATCATCTTTACTATTAGGGCCATGCTAAAATTCTTTGTTATTTTCTAGTTTTGCATTTCCTTCTATTGGGAAGGAATTAGGGTCCGAGGTTGTGGAGTTCTTATTTTTCTCAGTGATTCTATCAACCCTGGCAATGTCATCAATAAAGTTCTCAACCACAGTGTTAAGAATTTCTTTGCTAATTGTCTCCAAACCAACTGATGTGCTCTCTTTATCAATCCCGATTTTCCTTAATAGGTCAACTTTGTCGAATTCCTCCAGAGAGGTGCATTTCTAAGGCAAGGTAGCCTTAAATCTAACTAGATCAGCATCCTCCCTTATATTGTTAATAGTATCAACATCTTTTAGAGGGTCAAAGAGGTTGTTTCGGATTACATCATTGGTCTTGGAGAAGTTTGCATAGGTATCTTTAGAAGGGGTTGAGGACCTATAATTATCACATATGGTGAAGCCCTCAATATTGGGGTTGAGGCTAATAGAAATGTCACCAATTTGGACATTAGGGCAGGGACAAACTTTATCAGGATTAATGGCGATCAACTTGTGTGCCATAAAAGAAAAAATTCAAGGGCATTCATGTGCACCTTACAATCGAATAACAACTAGAACGAATGAAGAGCAACTAAAGGAAAACAAATGCATCCCCCAAGAGTCTAGAGCAATCAAATTGTGCTTCTAAAAATCGATAAGTTGATTTGAAGCCATCCCTCTACATTTTGAAGAAAGGTTGTGATTGCGTGTGGGGTTTCAGGAAGAAACATTGTGTTTCTTGCCCTAGTAGTGTGGGAAGGGGTTTGTTTCTATGAATTTATTACATCTGTTTATTTGAAAAGTATTATAATAACATCCCCTTTTGAGAATACTCCATCCTCATCCACTACAAAAGCTCACGAACTGGGGACAACCTCTTCCATACCCAAAATCACCCATGCTACCCCACTGACTGCAATCCATCCCATCCTTGAGCTTTAAAATGTGTCTACTATTGTATCTAAACCTACAACTACTCCTCATGCATCCTTAGAGGCCACGCCAAGTGTTCCACCAAGAAAGACCCCCTCTCAACCCAAAAGAAAGAGGGCATTAAATAAAGAAACTATTGTTTCGACAAACAACAATCATTTGATAACCCTTGCCCTTCCCCAAAATCTAGAAATCCAACTTAGAAGAGAACGGGGGTTGCTTCTAAAACCTTTTCTAAAAAAAAGTCTACAAAGGCCTCCCTTGTAGATAATCCGCAAGTTGAGGGTTGAGACCCATAAGAAGAGGCCCCAGAGCCCAAGAAAAGAAAGAATCCTCCCAAAAGGGTCATGCCTAGGGCTGCTAAGAAAACCAAGAAGAATTATACAGAAGAGAAATAAGCTTCTACTCAATCTGAGCAACCCACACCGGCCTCAACCCCACTTGCCCCATTAAAAGAAAACATAGGAAATTTTCAAAGAAGTGAAGGAGATAGAAGAAATGGAGTAGAGGAAGAAGAGGGAAGTGAGGGGTCTCCATCAGGATCTCCTTGAACTATTCCAAGGTTAAAATATGAAGGAGAACCTTAATAATACATTCAATGACCATGAGTCTAGATGCAGATATGCCTATACAAATGACTAAGGGTGGGACATATTCTACTACTTCTATGGAAATAGAGTTGAACCAGTCCCTGTGTCAAACTCATGGAGGCTTAATATGGAAAAAATTGGTGGTCCCAAACATATTCTTATAGCCATTATTGATCAAAGGGCTCAGTAAAAGGTATCACCCACAGAGCATGATTGTTAAAATAACAAGTGGTCACGTCTTACTCAATATAATGAAAAAGGTCATAATTGAATATCTTGACTTGGATAGGAGTGCCCTTAGAGGCATTGATAGAAACAAGTTGATAAGAGAGTACTACGCCAAAAAGGATTTTTAAATGAAGATATTGCCTCTTTTCTTGAAGAAGTTGTATCAAGGAGGGAAGAGTTACCTTTTAGAATCAGAGAAGGAAACTTTCAATTTGACCCTCTTTGAGTATTATTTTGCAAAAACATATTATGCTTTGTTTCAAATTTTGGGTGAAGATTGTGTATTGACAATAATGCCTATGGAATTCATGATGATGGCCATAAAGATCCAACATTCAGACACTAATGAGCTATATGACTTTACCATGACCATTCAAGAAAAACTGCATAAGGGGCTAATGAAAGTAAAGAACCCTGATGAGGGATTAAATTTCAAACTCTATTCTTTTCTATGTCATTTAATTCTTTACCAAATTAAAACTGGATGGGAAGAATATTTGAAGGTAAATATTTTTTATCCAAGGACTCATGCAGGATGGCCTATATGGTTGGTGTAAAGATGGGCCCAAGTATGGTACAGGGGGTCCAAATATTCAGATTGTAAAGTATTCTTTGATTGTTTAGTCATGAGGGCCTAATGATGATGGGGGTTACATTGCCTAGGCTTCCAAAATACATAATAAAATTCTTGAGGATCAGGAGTGCTAAAGCAAATAATGTTGTGTACCCTAAGGGAGCATTCTCCCACAATTTTGGGGACTTCTTCTTCTATTCCAATTGTATATTGATTAGAGTGTATGGGTATTATCAGGAACCTCACATGCTACCCATCATAGTTTCTCCAAGGCTTGCATTCATTGAATCTATATGGAAGTTATTATGGACAAAGAAAGAGTATATAAGAATAAAAAAGAAAGGGCAACATCTTCCCCGAGTGACAAAGTTCAATGAATTCACTGTGGGTTGTGACACCCTTGATAAGTTTCAATATTTTCTTGTAAGTAATTATAGACTCAAGGTCATCCAAGCAAGGCATTTTGATCTATAGGGTTACATAAATGATGTGAGGGTAAATAAATTGAGGGTGAGGGGTTTCACCCATAACTTGATGAAAGAGAAGATTTAATTAGAAATTCCTACCCATCTGAAGCCCTACAAAGAAGAAAAAAGTGGGATTATTTGAATAAATTGGAAAGGGAAAGAAGAGAAGAAGACCTTGAATTCTAGGGATTTTTGGCAAACATTCATAATGATTGTGTAGGGGGAAAAGTGAGACTAAGTATGGAAACCCTAATCCCACTCTCATACACACTCATGGAATAAGAAAGAGCCTAGGGGGGTAATGCACATCGGCTACTTCTTATGAAGCTGCGGATTACATCTTTAGGTTTTCTATTCCTTTGTTGTAAATGAGAGAGAGGAATGATGCAAAATGCAATCTAACCTAGAAAGAAAGTAAGCAAAAAAACCCTAATCTGAAAAATGTAGATCAAAGAACAATTGACACACTGCTACAAAGTATAGATCAGAAGGAAAAATCAGAGGTGCACCTATGTCTGAAATCTGAGCAGAAATATCCAGGACCAAGGTGCCACGCCAGTGTCCTGATTCTACAATTATGGAGCTCCAAGTGACAGGAGGGATTTTGAGATCTACAAAGTGTTGTTCTGCCAAGTCCTACTGATAGAGGGTAGGACCATGGCGCCATGCCACTATCCTGGGTAGGACCAAGTGGTACACCCCTATCCTTGCAGTTTCTACCAAGATATGCAACCCAGAGCTAACCTTGTGTTCTCTTTTGATCCCAAAACTTCTAGCGACGCTCGGATCCGAACCTATACCTGAAGCTGAAAAAGAAGGTTTGGGGCAGCTATATAGGGTTGTGCAAGAACCTTGTGTGTGTGCAAGATCCTAAGAATGAAAGTAAACAACCTAGAGAAACCCTAAAAAGTAAACCCTAATTGCTTATAATTGACAAATTAAATGCTCTAAATCCACAATGCAAAGTGATCTAAAGAATGAATGTGAATAAAAATGAAGCTTATGCAAAGACATGAAAATAAAATGAAACCATACCCAACCCCAAGGGAGAGGTACAAGCCAATTGTCATTCAATGATCTTCTATTATTCTTCTACATCTTCAAAATCCCCCAATTTATAAAATGATGTTTGATGATTTTTTTATGGATGAATGTTGAATTCTGTTGAACTTCAAAGATCTACTCTTTCACTACAAACAAGGCTCTAATACTCCAAAAACCTGCTCTTAGATTCTTAGAAGAAGACCCCTTAAATGAAGAAAGAGAGCTCTTAAGTATGAAACCCTATATCTTAATTTCATGTTTAGGCTGACCTAGGATTTGAATTTCCTGTTGATATTTTGGGGTTAAGCATTATTATATCATAGCATTGTGCTCCTGAAATTTCGGGGAAAAAGTCACGGACCATGTGCATTCCTCCCACGGTCTGACCAACTTTTCACCAAATTTTTGGGGTCATTAGATATAATGATATTAGAGCACATCCCAAAGTTACAGCTGATTTCGAGATGTTTTGATATGTGAAATCGGGCCTAAACGGTTAAAATAAGACATAATTAGGGTTTATGATTAAATGATTCATTGGAGGAATAATATGAAAAGGGGCACACTTAGGGTAAATGGACCAACTTTATAATATGTAAAATGATGAGAAATGACCTTAGATTTAATTAAATTAATTAATTAAATGCTTAAAGGGAAATGAGAAATGCAAGATGCAAGACACACTAAGGTGGGTGCTAACCTAAGTGTGAAATTGTACCACCCTAGCAAGGGTGTACAATTTATTATACTAAATTTAGACTCCACTTTAGTGGTCATATGACACTACATGTATATGCAAGCTTAAGTACAGAAAAGTAAACATTATTTGAAAAAAAGATATATCCATAAGTTGTCGAACGAAGCCCCCAATAGTATCTGCAGTACACAGTTATGAACCATACCCTACAAAACCACATGTTAGATCACAAAATCACTTAATAATTACTAAGGAAGGTGATGAAATTCATTGGTAGCTATATGCCCCCCTGTTTTGACTTGCTTATTAGTGTGGTGAAATAGGGTATCATGTTTTCCATAGCGAATGATAAAGATTTTGATGAAGCAAGTTCACAACAAGGCTTGATTACTCGTCCAATAACATTATGGAATTCATGCGGAGTGAGAGGGAGAACTCACAATTCCAATACCACCAATGGTGTGAGAATCAAATCTTCCTAGCTCAAGATATGATAGATTGAAGAAAAAGTGTAGAAATTAGGGTTTTAACTTAAAAACATAAAGTCAAAAAGTGCATAACACATAAATATGAAAGTGACACCTTCATTTGTCATTTTATAACTTTTTGGAACTATTCATTGCAGAGGAGCCCACATACAAGCCATCATGCCTCAATGCCGACCTGAGAGACCTACGAGGATGGAGATCCTTTGCCAATCCATACTCATCAGCCGGCCACTCGACGAGGTGATTTCACCATCCATTGACTCCATTTGAATTTTTCATGTTTTCATAGTTTTTAGAAGTGATGATGTCATCGCCTAGTCTGGGCTCGGGCCCTCCCTTTGGACACCTAGGGGTCCTAGGGTGCCTTGGTCCCAAGGGGGCACCATGGTCCCCTCTGGGCACCATGGTCCCTTTTGGGTGCTATGGTCCCAGTAGGTTGCCATGGTCCTAGTAGGGCGCCTGGTCCACTCAGGGCACCCTGGTCCCTATTCAAGGTGACCAACGGTGACACAGAATCAAGCGATGAATGCTAGAACTAATAGGATGATTGCATTGATTATATGATGATAGATGTTTGATCAATTACTGATGATGGATTGCTTTGCATTTTGCAGACACTACGGTACATCCGTGAGCATACCGCTGGTCACACCTTTCGGAGCCTTCGGGAGCAGATCTCGAGGTTGACAGTGGGAGATAAGTATTTGCTACATGCAATGGGCTTGTGCGATGCGATGACCATGTCAGACATCTGATTCCATTATGTGATGCCAATGGCACTGATGAAGAGGTGGGATGCAGACACCTCATCATTCTCACTACCTATGGGGGAGATGACAGTCACCCTTGAGGATGTATACCGCATTCTGCACCTTCCCATTAGAGGAGAGACTGTGAGATACCAATCTGACCGAATAGAGAAGGATTAAAGGAGAGAAGGTATATTCTATGGGGTGAGTGATACATAGCAAGAGGAGGGGTTGCATCATGGTCAGCTAGCTCCTACACCTTACTAGCAAGGTTCCATTAGTGAGGTGACTCATGATTGTGACCCTTGCATTAGATGTGTGCCCTAATGGGCATGGAAAACATATGCATGGAGGAATCATCTATGCCATATGAGATATGGAGAGACACAAGAGAGTATACTATTGGGGTCAGAGCATGCTTGCGCATCTCTATCATGACCTTGGGGAGTATGTGTTCGGACAGGGATGCATCTTGACGACATGCACACTACTATAGGTGTGGATGTTTGAGCATATTACCTACACTAGGCCTGGTGGAGCCCCCATAGAGCTAGTCCTAGAGTAGCCTAGGGTTGATAGACTTATAAAGTACTGAGAGGGGGGGTGAATTAGTGATAGCAAAAATAATACCACTTGAAACACAGACCGGTAAAGATACTTAACCAGTTTACTTAATATTATGCATACAATCCAAAATGATATTAAAGCATCCACAACAAGTAGAACATCCACCAATACACAACTGTTTATACATGGGAAATCCAACTGGGAAAAACCACGGTGATATGGGACTCACAAGTTAACTATATACAGTAATAGGTAACTGACCGGTTAAGGTCTACAAAAGTACTTTGCCAGGAGTGAATCCTGTTAATGATCCCAAAGCTTTGTTAGGAACTATACCCTATTAAAGGTAGTACCCTATTAGGAGTAACCTCAGTAGAGGATTTCAAACCCAAACTAATGGATCACCTTGTTAAAGGATTTGTACATTAAAGCTTGTTAGAGCTTACCCGGTTAGGGGATTTGACTGTTGTAGTGATCAGAAAACAATAGGTGGTGTGATCTAGAAGTAGCACAACTTGCTTGAATAGATCCTCTTCTGCTCACTCAAAACTGCATGACTGACATACTCTGCTATGCCTTCAATAAATCACAACAAATTAACACTTCTATCTTGCATCATAAAAATAGTTCATCATAATGTCATTATATAGACATTAGATTTCATGTCAGCTCAGGAATCATATCACAATTTCCTAGGTGGAGTGTATCTAGACAATCTAACATAACTCATCACAGATTGCCACCAAATTTGTCAGTTAGGGATAACTTATCATGACTGGTGATAACTCATCACACAATCAATGAATACCGGTTGGAACACCGATACCGGTTAAGAGTTAACCTCTTCAAACTTATAGACCGATTGTTCTCCATTTGCTTCTTTGATGGTCTTCATTGAATCTCCAAGCTAGTGTCAAGCCACTCTTGTATATATCGGTTGTCTACTTATACCGGTTAGACATCCTCAAAATTGTTTGGACTTTAGTATACATATAATACCGGTTTTGCAATACAAAGACTTAGGACTAATACTAGGTTTTCTTAACTAAGATGACTAAAACAATGTGAACATATGTGTGTGTATACATGTGCCATCAATGACAACACATGAAGTCATCCATTACAATCATCATCAAGCCAACAATATCCCCCTTTGGCATTGATGGCAACACTTAAATTTTTTTACAACTTTACAACTAAGTGTGCTTACAAAAATTGTACCAACATATTTCTACTCCCCCTTAACAATACATACAAAATTTTCACAACACATACATATTTCTACTCCCCTTTTTACAACAATGCCAAATTGAAAAGTAAAATACATATATATTATAGAAAAATTTGCATCAAAATTTACATATACAACAATGTAAGTCTTTATCAAGGAGTGTTCATTGCAATTTGTAAGAAAATGTCACTGAAAGTTATCTTCATTTGAGAAAAATCATTCTCCCATGTTTCCAATAAGGTTTCAATGATCTCAATGGTTGGTATAACCTGTGTAGTAAATTCTTCAATCGCATCCACTGTGCTCATCTTTGGAGTATCCAAAACCGCTTATGCATCCTTGTATGC
The DNA here is from genome assembly GCF_030272615.1 of Cryptomeria japonica. NCBI lineage: Eukaryota > Viridiplantae > Streptophyta > Pinopsida > Cupressales > Cupressaceae > Cryptomeria > Cryptomeria japonica. Next base: position 459,228,317 of record NC_081411.1, read on the forward strand.
CCATTGTAAGATGTCCACTTTGGGTCTCAACTGGTTCTTTATCTCTTTTAAGGATCAGAGTCTCTTTGCTTGTTCATAATCATAGACATCTAACCGATTTTGAAAATCATCAACTGATTTGCGAAATGCTAAGGTTCAATCTTGTAAAGGTATGTACGCAGTGCATATCCTTTCCAGTTCATGTTTTCTCTCTTCTCACTTCTTAATCAAATCAATATAGAAAAATGAAACATTAGATGTATGTACTAGTATTCTTCCTCCAGTTTCAATAGTAGTTCTCAAAATATCTTTATTCATGGATAAAGCAATCTTCCTTGTATCAATATCTTTCATTATTTGCTCTCCTCTTTTATTTCTGTAATTCTTCTCAGCTAAAGTTTGAGCAGATTCTTGAAGGGACTTGAGTTGGTTAGAAGCATCGTCAACCAACTGGACAAGCTTTCCAATAGAATTTGACAAGTTTCCAATATTAGTCTCCAGTAGAAGACTGGACAAAATCTCAATGACAATTTGAATTATTTCTCCTTCCTTCCTCTTCTCTTTCAATCTTCTCTTCTAAGCTCTAGATTGCATCACTATTGAAATCTCCATGAGTTCATATGCACTCATATTATCTACATCTATAGGCCCTTTGATGCCTATTGAGTCATCCTCATCATCAATGTGTTGCTTAACCATTTCTTTTTCCTTTTTAGCTGGTATCTTCTCCTTTGTTTTCTCTCTCTTCCTCCTTTTTCTGTTCAGATGCCTTCACTTCAACCCCTTTCTCAGGTTTCTCTTTCTCTTGTTTAGCCTTTGTTTGTTCCTCCTGAGTAGCCATTGTAACCGGTGGTAATTGAGGTTCTACTTGGTGTTCTTTTTCTGGCGGAGGTTGAATATCCACACTAGGTTGAATTACCGGTGCTTCAACTGCTTTTTCCTATGCAACAGTAATGTTCCGTCACTGTAATGGTTGCATAACTGGTTCAATGATATTACCAGATAAATCAATGGTGTCTTGAATATCATCTACAAAGATAACCGATAGAGAAGTAGTCTCATCCTTATGCTTAATAGGATAGACAATATCTAGTGCAGTAATTTCTTCTTCATCTAACTCCAATTGTGCTCCAATATCTGTTTGATCAGTTTTATGAGAATTCATTTGCTCATGCATCCTTTGAATATTTCTATCTATCTGTTGAGTTTCAACTTCAACTTATTGCACCTTTCCATTCATTAACATCAATCTTCTTGCCTTAAAATGAAACTATCCTTTGAAATTATTAAGCAATGCTAATAATTCATCTCTAGACAATTCCGGAAAATATTGAATGAAAATACTATCAATTATTTCTTGATCTTGTTAAACAACCACTTCCCACTTATTTACAAGAATAGAATCCAAAGAATCAGAAATATCATCTTTAAGATCCTGAGGAAATCGATTGTATTGACATAAGTAGTTGATTACCTTCTGAACAATTTGTTCTTTCTGATCTTCATCAAATGAATCAAAACATTCTTTCACATTATCAAATCTATTCCTCCCTAATGTTTTTATAGTTCTCTCAAAATTAGTCATAGGTTTGTAAGATAAGGCATTAATAGGAATACCCTATTGTGAGATGTCTTCTAGTGGTTTGGCTTTATTACTAGTTGCTTTCATTTTCTTTGGCTCCTCTTCAATATCAGTATCATCAGATTCTGCTTGAAGAATAAATTGCCTACCTCTCTTCTTTGTTGCAGTCTACTTTTTAGCATATAATTTGTTGGGATCCAAGAACACTAAGAGGGGGGGTGAGTAAGTGTTATGCTGGTAAAATATGATTTTACCCTTTTATAACATACACATATAAACCAGTAAATGAAGAAACATATAACTTGAAGCAAATAAACCATCCACATAAATGAATGTACCATAACACACAAAATTTATACATGGAAAACCTCAAAGAGGAAAAACCATGGTGGGATTTGTGACCCACAATATCAGTTCACTAGCCATATGAAAGATATTACATAAAATGGGGGCCTGCACATGCAAGAAGGCACATTGCTCATCACAAAAGAGTCTCACTAACTACAAGCTTCTGCTGAAATAAAACAGTAATAATGAAATCACAAAATGCATTTGCTATGCCAAAAAGAGTTCTAATTATAGTTCTACTCTGTACCGGTTCATAAACCCTGAACACTTCTACTGATATCTCCTCTCCTCCAATAATTCATTCCAAACTATATACAGATCATTGCATGATATAAAACTCGCATATAAATGATCTACATACATATACTCCGTATTGCACAATCTCCTAGATCCTTATTACAATCTATCACCTCACTTTTATAATGACCTTAACAAACTAACCTATATACCCTTCACAAGAAATATGCCTTATGTATCCCTATTTGAAATCAAACTAATCATGTTGCTGAGGCTATGGCAGCTTATCATGGGATGGTGCTAGCAAAGGAAGCCAATTGCACCAGAGTTTGGTGTGAAGGTGACTCTTTGAATATCATAAACTATTTGAATAAGGTGTTCCTACCTTCTTGGTCAATAAACAATGCAATTAAAGAAGTGAAAAAAATAAGTCACACCTTTGATATGTGCATTTTCACACATGTGTACAGGGAAGCTAACTCGTGTGCTGACTGGGCAGCCAACCTGGCCTGCCAAACTAAGGAAATCATTACTATTAATGGAGAGAGAAAACTTGCGTGTGAGGCGAAATCCTTGTTCGATCTGGACCATATCTAGATGAGGCAACGTGGCATCATCAATCATAATTCCTAATTATTTCCAACTTTTTTCGATGAAGGCTTACAATGGTGGTGATGAGCATTTATTTAATTGTCTTATCATATTAACTGGGCATGGATTTAGGGTTGTTTTTCAGAGTAATAATAGAAACCAGAGAAGAAAAATCAGAGCAGAGATTAGGAATTCTAGTGATTGTGAAGGAAAAATGGGAGGGAATAAAAAAAGGTTTGAACCAACCTCATGTTCAGATTGGAAGAAGAACATAGAGGTTTGGGAGATTCTACAGGAGGGGGGCTTAAGTGTGTTCACAGAGAGGCTTTGTGGTAAAGACCCAACAGTCACCAAGCACTTTATAAAGAATTGGAAGAATGACAAAGTTTTGGTGGGCACCTAGATAATGACGGTGGATGAAGATACTATTGAAGAAGCCACGGGGATGGTGACAGAGGGCATTAGGTTCTATAGAGATTGTAGCATCTCTGATAAGGCAGCAGACAGATTTCCTGTCATGGATGGTGAAAAGAAGAAAATGGTGAAGGTGGATAACTCCTATCACTCCCCAAAATGCATCTGTAGGCCATGGAGGTTCGTGTTGTTTTCTACCATAACCTACATTACATTGGATGGGAGATTTATGAGAGCTTACAAGCACCATTTTGTGTTACTCAACCACTTTTGCCGTGGTGAAAAGTTAAGCTTGCCCTATTATCTTGCTTGTTCTATGGATCACACAATTAAATAAATGTAGAAAGACCCTCAGGGCGACCATGCTCTTCATCAGGGTCTTATGGTTTTAGTGTATAAATTTTTGAAAGGGAAATGCATTGAGAAACCAATTAGAGGTAAAAATACCAGGGATGAAGAAACGGAAAGTGATGATAGTGGTTTCAACTTTGACTCGGAAAGTGAAGGTGAGTCGGAGGAGCTTAGCAAAAAGGGGAGGAATAAGGGGAAGATAAAGAGGATTGTGGTTGATTCTGATATCTTAGACTCTGAGGATGAGTCCTTTGAGGAAAAATTCATTTAAAGAAAGAAAGATAAAGGAACAAGAAAACAAACCCAGAGGAAGAAGAATAGTAGCAGGGGAGTTAACAAAGATAAAAAAATAGATTTTGATAGCTTTTGATGAGGATGCAGAGGGGGAAAAAAATGACAATGTGCAGGGTAACGAGGGGGATGAGATCCTGGATGTGGGTCGTGATGAGGATTTGAATACTCAAGGATTGCAAAATGATGGCGAGGAGAATAAAAGGGGAAATCCTAGTGATTGTCTTAGGGATACTGATAGTATTAAGGGATTTTGTGATACTATCAGCAGAATTGTGAAAGATATCGACAACCTGAAGAATGATATGAATGTTATCAAAAATGCCACGATAGGCGACAAACCTCTTTCTGAAAATGTTAAAGAATTGGCGATGGCAATCAACAATGCCGAAGCTATTGAAAACATGGTTGGTAAAATTCATGAAACTGAAAAGAAGGTTAAGGAAATGGAAGGGAATAGAGAGGTGAATGGGCTGGAAATTACCATGAATAATCTGGGCAATAGAGTTGACAAGATGGAACTAACTGTGAAGAGGATAGCTGAATAGAATTTCCAGATTCTTAAAGCCTCTGTGGACAATATGAACATTCTGATTAACAGATTTGATAACATTAAAGATAAAGAGGGTGACAAGGACCAGTTGGAGAAAAAAGGTCATGAGAAGAGGACTAGAGCCAACACCAGGAATCAGGGTGACATCAAGGGACAAGAGCTAGATGATTTGAAGACTTCTACGAACAACATGGAGCAGATGGTGGTTCAAGCAGAAGATATTATGAAAAATATCTAGTTGTCTCGGTCTCTGTCTTTGTCTTTGTGATGTCCTTTTGCTATATTTTTGTTGTCTTTGTGTGGCTCTATGTGTTTTGTGATCCCTTTTTGGTTTGGGTGGGATCATTTTTTTTTGTTGGGGTGATCAGGCATGGATCTTTTATGCTCTAATGCTTTTTCTATTTCTTGATATGTAAAAGGTTCGGGTTCCTTTCAAAAACCTTTTTTTACTTAATCAAAACAATATGCCTTATGTCGGCTTACAATGCATTACAAAAGATATACAAGGTCGATCTTATACAATAATTACAAAATCATTTTACAAATAAAACTTCCTTCGGGTCCAAGACTGATGTCGACTTCACTGAAGTGCTGGATGCCGGTGCCGGTGTAACACTGGATACTCCAATTCTGGTGAATGCCTCCTAATGATGGTATATGCCAGTGTATGCTTCCTTATGAATCTTGTTGCCAAGTTAGCATGTTGCCATGTTGCCATCAATGACAACAAATGAATCCAATAAGTGTCAATTACCAAAAATCTCCCCCTTTGGCATTGATGGCAACACTCATGTGAAAAATGGATTCCCTATTGATTCAACCTGAAGTATGCTCCCCCTAATAAATACACTCCTTTCTGATATCATTCCCATATTTTTCTATCTGCTATTTTTCACATTATATACACTCCCCCTTTGGCATCAATGTCAAAGACCAGTGAAAGAATTGAAAAAATTTGGTGCAAAAAAAGAATGAATAAATATAGATTACTTTATCAGAGCTTGACCAATTTAAAAATTTTGGGGTAAGCCTTGTCTAGCAACTGTAAATATGTATCCCAACTAGTTTTGAAGGTTTCAAATATGGATACAAGTCCACTCAGTAAGTGTGCAAGTGTTTCCTTCTCTTTAACTTCTGTCGGTGTGGGCTTAGCAATCATATCCATACATTCCCTCTTATGTACACCGAGTGAATCCAATCTTGGACTCACCAATCTCTAAGACTCCTTGCTCTCTGAATGATCTTATCTCTTTCCTTTTCAAAGGTAAAAATTTGGTTCTCCAAAGACAAAATTTGTCCATCAACAAATGTTGTTAGTGAGGTTAATCCATCAAAAGAATTTGCAATATTAGCAACCTTATCATGTAACTCCTTTAATATGCTATCTAAATTTGATGTAAGATTTTCTATGTTACAACAGACCTTGTAGATATTTGTACACTGTTTCAAACAATTCTCAATAAGAATCAATTTTCCTTCAATTTTCTTCTTCTTTATTATAATAATCTAATCAAAAGCGGCTCTCTTAGCCATAGTAAATATCTCAAGTGCCTGTCGGTCTGAAATTTTCTGCAAAGATTGAAAGTTGTTAGATATATGCTCAGTTAATGCCTTAAGCTTGCTGAAAGGGCTTGCTTGATTTTCAATCTTACAATCAGGAATTAGTCTATGCAAAATTGTGATTGAGTGATCTATTATTCTTTTATTTGTCGATCCCTCCTTTATTAGTTTCTGAGTAGCCATTATCATTAACTCAATGGGACTCATCTCAGTGATTGATTTCTTCTCAACTTGAGAAGTGTCAATTTCCAAAACCTTTGCCAGGGAATTGATATTAACTGTCGGTATAGTCTCAGTTCCCTTTACCTTATCCTCCTTAGCACCCGTGGCTTTGCCACTTGGTGTAGTATCAATTACTATTGGTGGAGTATTATCCACAATATTGTCAGTTACCTATACATTGCCTTGTTCAAAAGTTGTCTCTGTCGGTATTGACTGTACACTCTCCTTTACTTTCGGTGGTGTCTATATACTTATAGTTACTACCGGTTTATTCAAAATTGGAGCTGAACTACCCAAAGTACCTTTCCCTTTAGATCTGTCTGGGATGGTGGAAGTTGCTGCTTTTACAAATTCTTCTTGGGAGGTGAGAAAATCAGGATTCTTTTGGAATAATTTGGTCCAACCATCTCTGGTCTCATTTACTACCTCATTTACCCTCCCCATCATTAGGCTTATTTGTCGGGGTTTGCTACTAAAAACTATTATGTTTGCAGCATCAATGCATCATTTCAATTCCTCATTGTTTATTGAACCACACATACTCAAAAGTTCTACTTCCTTAATTTCTCTATCCCTCTTTGACTGCATCAAGTCTTCTAGCATCTAGTTTATTGTACAATGGTAGAGGAATTTCCTTCAAAATTTATACTAAGGCTTTCTTATATATATATCTATGTGTAACAAAATTGCCTCTTCAATCTCATTCTTCTCATTATTCTCTAAATCTTCATAATAAATGGATACATTCTTCAAAATTCCATCCTGGGTTATTTCATAAATCAATTCAGGTCATTGTAGCCTTACCAGATTCAGTAGCATCATCACTCTTTTTCTACTTGCTGGGGGTTGTGAGAGTGGATGTGACTGGTTTCCTCTTCTGAATAGGTTTCCTTGTCGGAGGTGGGGGTGCAGTAGGTTTTGTTACTTTTCTCATAAGTTTCCTCCTTGGCTCCACCTTCTTCTCCTCTATCAGAGGCTGGTCAGCTTTCTTTCTTTGTACCCTTCTAAATGTTAGAGGTTCGTTATCCTCTGGATCAAAGTCACAAGTAACAGAAGAAATAAAAAATTTAGGCCTTTTTGCCTTAGGAGCACTAACCATTGCTGGCTCCTTTGCCCATTTGGATCCAGAACCCAGTTCAGTGTCTATCTTATGGATTACATTCTGTACAAATGCAGACATCTTATCGATTTTCTTCTCTCTTCTTTTCCCATCAAAGCCAATCTTGACTTCAAGAGCCTTTTCCTCAACAGTACCAAAGTGCTCTGTCTTATCATCCAATGGAGCTTCAAGAAGCATTTTTGCATAAAGTTCAAAAATGCTAACATCCACTTCATATACAATCTTAGTGGCCCATATGGTTCTAGGTTCTACTACCTCCATAAGAGTTTCATCAGTCTTCACCATAAAACAAATATCAGTGGAGTACTTCTCCACAATGTGCTTTGATATTCTTTCCCTCTATCTCATATTTTCCTAAAATGTTTTGAAATAGCCCCAAAGCTTTTCATCCCTACTGGTACCAAGACCGGTAATTGCTTCCTTGATTTGCATACCTACTGGTATATCATGAGACCAATGCTTATTTCCTAGACCGGGTAGCTCATTTATGAAGTAAAGCATTAAACAAACAATGAGATTTCCAAACCTAAAAGTTCCTTTCTTAACACTCTTAATCTTTCCAAGATTCAACATTAGTTCACTTCTCAACCATTCACATAAGTCAAATTTTGTTGGCATTCTACACTCAATGAGAATGGTTGATTTTTTCATTGATGGCAACCAACCAATAACAAGTTTCTACAGGTTCATCGGTAACACAAACATCATTCACAGGAACTGGTAGACACATTCATCGAAATCCAGATTACACCAGCAATGAAGTATACTGACACTCAGGCCAACATGAGACAAAGTTTTGTTTATGTGAATTGTATTGTAAATATAATTAATTATTTTTAATCCGACATGATGTATTGTAAATACTCATATATGTATGAGATCTAATAAGTCTTTTTTGTAATAGCATGGAATAGAAGAATATTATGTAAAAGATAGCAAAAGGATTTTGTAATAAGGCAGATAGGTTATGTAAGTGAATATCACTCACCAGAAAGGTTTTTGGTTAAGGTTTCTCATAGAGCTTAAACCGGTACTAAATCAAGCATTGCAGATGCTATTTTGAGTAGTACATTGTATTAGATTTAATTATCCATTTTGTAGTCAGTGAGACTCTTCTATTAGCAGTGAGCTCTAGGTTGTTGGCCTTCCTGCATGTGCAGGCCCCTGCTGTAAGTAATATTTATTCATATTGGCTAGTGAGTAAATATTGTGGGTCACAAATCCCACCGAGGTTTTTCCCACACCAGGTTTCCTCACCAGAACATCATGTGTTATGGTGTGCATTTATGTTGTCTCTATTATTTCTATTTGCGACATTATTATTTGTTTACCGGTAGATTAATTTGAGTTGAAAAGTTATAAATAAGTTCAAATATTCCATTAACCGATTAGACATTGATTCACCCCCCCTCTCAGTGTCTTTGGGACTGTCATTGCATCTAACATATTTTCCATTATTCCTTAGAATTTGGTGTGCAACATGAATGCAGGAACTGGCAACAGAGTTCAGTCGACTAGATTGAGTTACCTTATAATCGATGATCATGCTGATAAACTTCACATCTATGTCCTTGATCAGTGAAAACTTTAGTGGCTAATATTCGCCAATTGGCTATTTTTTTAAATTTGGGAATCAAATTTGGCTAATAATGTTGGCTAATAATTTCAACTTTTAAGGTGACCCAAATTGCCACATTTTTACAAATTTTTATTTTCATGTTATTTAAATCGTTGGAGAATTTATTTTATTAATTTTTTTAACTTAAAGATTCACCACAATATTTGATACATGATTGGATCAGATTCACCAACATTTAATAATTTATTGTAGAAATCCAAATTAATTCACCAATAATATATCATAATTATTAGTTACTTTAAGGTTATATCAACAATCTTTTGTTTCCACCATTGATTTAAAATATAATTTAATGACCTTCATTGTATTCCATGAGGTAAAATGTACCTCCGAGTTGTAATGCTCGTGGGGTTTGAAATTACTTTTGAATTGTTGACTTCAATGAAAACCAATGGCCTAAAAGCAAATTTTGGCCCCATGAGTATTACAAATTGTTTGTAAATTTTATCTCACAAAATAGAAAGAGGGCTATTAGAATATTTTTAGTTAATGGTAGAAACCAAATAAAGTATAGTCTAACCCTTAAACTCATTAGTGATTTCAACCTTCATGCCTTTACTTTTTTATAAAAGATTATTTTTAAATGAAAGGAAATGCAATAGTAATTAATGCATACAATGATTATTTTCCAAGATTCGCCAATATTTTCTACCAAAAAAAATTGATATAAACAAATTCACCAATAAAATTAATTTTTTTTACTAAAAGGAAATATTCGCCAATAAAAGTTATTATTATTTTAGAAAAAAATAAATATTCACCAAGATTTTATACAATTATTTGAGGGGGGGTTTCTTAAAGTTATCATTGTTCGTGATTGTGCTGATCCTCATTGATCTTTCATCATGGGTTGCATCGGCAAGCTTCTCAACCCCTATGTTGGAAATATTCTTGCTAGGTTCTTGTCCGACTTTGGGTAAGCCGGTGACTGCTTGAGTTGCTTCCTTTGTGATCATGTAGGGTCTATCCAGCCAGATGAACTCATTGTGAACCCTACTCAAAACATATCTAATCACCTCATCTTTGAATTCCAGTATGTATAGGATACCGGTTAACCCTAGATCTTTGATGATCTTATATTTTGGCTTGATTGTTCTGGAGCTTCCGAGTATTATAGATTGATACATGCCCTTTATCTCTTCTGTACCTAGATCCTCCAAGGTGCAGCGAATATATGCCTTATATCTTCAACATACATCATGTCGTCGGGAACCCTAGTGGTGTAGGAGCACCTCATCAATAATATATTCATGACCCTAAGGATGAAGACTACGATCATTAGGGTGTCTTAGTGTGTCTTGTGTTTCATGTATGCAATAAACCCTACCATGTAAGCACATGTCACCAATTAGGTAATTTGAGAAGCCAAATGGGATAATGTGGTAAAAGGGGGTTATAGATGGTCTATATTTGTGTTTGATAAGTTTTAGACATGTTTTATGTTTGTTTGGTTGGTTCATGTATATGGATCCCAACCTTAGAGAGTATGACAACTTTTTGTGCAAAATTGCAAAAATGCAACTTTTGAGTGCAAAAGTTCAACTTTTTGTATATCGATTAGGGAAAGCCTTTCAATGACTCCAACCTACTCCAAATTTGGTGGGAAACCATTGGAGAGTTTTATAAGCCTTGTGGGAATGATTCCCAAGGTTTTTGATGTTGGAGTTTGAGTTTTGAGAAGTAATAATACACAAAATACTATAGTTTTCCCAGGAAAATCTTGAGTTTGTAGGAGTTGCACGTGCCTGTACAGATTGATTTGAATCCCACCATCCATGGAGTAGATAGAGAGATGAAATATATTTCTTTTGGTGGAGGTATGAGGTCTTGACTATTTTGAAGTAGAGAGAACCCTCCATTCTTCTGACTATAACCCAGAAATTGAGGGTTTGGAGAGGGTTTTGAACAAAAATGGCCTTATCTTGCACTCCAGTCTATTAGAAGACTCTTCCTTTAGGGATATGCAGGATAAGCCACTATACTTTAGTTTTTTCATGGTTTTGTGTAGGGGAAATGTTTTTGTGTGGAGTAAGGAACAAGATTAGGTAGGCATCTCTATGTGACTACCTAGGACACAATTTAGGACAGTCATCACAAGTTGTCGTAACGGTGGATTATAGGCATGCAACCCTAAAATTAGAGGTTTCTCACTATCTCCCACATTCTCATAAAGTGTTTTTTTTCATTTGGTGTACCGGTAAAGGTAGTTGCTTTGGAAAATAGGGCTAATTGTCCCTATTTGGTATCTTATCCTCTGAAGGGAACATACCTTGTATTTGTAGATCTAGCCAAACCATTTTGGGGATCAATATAACTTCCAAAAGGGTGTCTTAAATGGTATTTTTTTTGTATGGGTGTGTGGAACATTTTGAAGATAATATCCATTCTATCATCAAATAGGGCTACAAGCCGAGGGGGTAGGTTTACAAAGGAGGTATAAGGAATTGATTCTCTAAACCAAAACCAGTGTTTGAAAGAGTCCTTAGATGACATGTGTTGGCCAAATTCAAAATTCCAAGGAGTAGAGGTCACCAGTAAAGCATGTTTGAGGAGTTGAAGCCATTTACTCATCTTGAGTAGGCCTAAGCTTAGTGAATGTGTGTGTAGTTTCATCCAAGTTGTAGAGTCCTTCCTTGCAAGACCCTTGTGTGTAGTTAGGGGATCACTAGCCTAACCTTGTTTGGGCTTGTCATTAGGAGTTTGGGTAGGCCTCTGCATCAAGTGGTATCAGAGCAAAGGAGTGTCCTTTAGAAGAGAAGGAGAAGAAACGATGTCAAAAGAAGAAGGGTTCCATGAGGCACCTTCAAGAATGACCAATGCAGAGTTGAATGTCCTGGTGAAGAAGTAGATGGCAGAGAGAAGCGCAGTCAGAGATGAGAATCGGGCCTTGAGAAATGATATGGACCAGTTGAAGGACAGAGTGGAGAGGGGAGAGAGAGACTCTGGAGAAGAAGGGGATGAAGAGGAGATCCCTATGCAGTAAGAGATAAAGGTACCTATAGACCAGAGACCCCTGATGAGTGTCCTCAAGTCCATGGAAAGAAGAATAATGGATGTAAGGATGGATTTGCCAACATTTGTAGGCAAGATGGAGCCTGATATAATGATGGAGTGGATAGACTCCTTGGATAAATTTTTTGAGAGTGAAGACATACCAGACTACTAGAGGGTGAAGATGGCCCAATCCAAAATGAAAGGGGTTGCGCTAACTTAGTGGACTTTCATCTAGGATGAGAGGGTGAAAGAGGGAAAGAGAAGAGTAGCTACATGGAAGAAGATGATGGCTTTGGTGAAAGAAGTCTATGTCCCAATGGACTACAATATCCAATTGCATAGGAGGAGACAAAATTTGAAACAAAAGGAGATGGATGTGAGTTCCTATACTGAGGAGTTCATGAAGTTGTGTGTAAGGACCAAGGTGAAAGAGAGTGAAGATGAGAAGGTGGCAAGATATCTCAATGGGTTGAGGTTTACAATCCAAGAAAACTTGAATCTCCACAACCCAGAGACAGTCCAAAAGTGCTTTCAATTGGCACTCAAGGTGGAGGAGAAGTTGAAGAGAAGGCAGGACCAAAATGGCAGAGGTAAAGGGAGATAGAAAAGAGGAGGAAGAGGCCCTTTTAGAGGTAGAGGAAATGGTTTTGGATACTAGGGGGACTCTAACCAAGAAGGCAATAGAGGAGAGAGCAGTTACAACCAAGAAGGAGGCTACAATCCAAGAGGAAGATTTAGGGGTAGGAGACCACCCTCTAGAGGAAGATCCCAAGGTAGAGGACCTCCTAGATGTTACAGCTATAACCAAGAAGGGCACATGGAAATAGATGTCCAGATAAGGCTTCTAGCTCCATGGGAGAAAGGAGAAGCAATTTGGTGCAGGAATCTGATTGTCAAAGTGTGGCAAGTGTAAACTCTTATCAAAGTGTTAATGCTCCTGATAGATATGGCTATCCTAAAAGAAGAGAGGCTCTAATGATGAGGAGAGAAGTAACCACCATGAAGGTACCTGATAAGGAGCCTACACAAAGGAAATGTCTTTTCAAAACCACTTGCAAGGTAGGAGGAAAGGTATGCAAGGTTGTGATAAACTCTGGATCCACTGAAAAATTTTGTATCACTTGAAATGGTAGAAAAGCTTAAACTTAGGAAGTTTCCTCACCCTTACCCCTATAAGGTCTCATGGCTCACCCAAGGTCAACAAACAATGGTGGAAGAACAGGCTTAGGTGGAGTTTCAGATTGGATCTTACAAGGATAGATTTCTATTTGACATAGCCAAAATGGATGCATGTCATCTCTTGTCTGGGAGACCATGGAAATATGACTTGAAAGATCATCATGATGGGTTGAGAAACACCTACTCAATCACCAAAGATGGGAAGGTGATAGAACTCTTACCTCTGATAGAGGAAGAGATGTAATCAAAAGGGAAGGATACAAGAGTGTTGATAGTAGAAGGTAAACAATTCATGAAGGAGATTGCAGAGAAAGGTGTAGTTTGCTATGCCCTCATGCCTAGTTTCAAGGTGACAAGGAAAGAGCATTTTACAGAAGAGAAAGAAGGAGGACCAAAGCACATAGACCCAGCAATCAGACAGTTGCTTGATAAGAATCCAGGCATCATCTCAGATGGAATGCCAAGGTCCCTACCACTGATAAGGGACATCAGTCATTGCATAGATCTAATCCTTAGATCTACATTGCCAGACAAAGAAACCTACAAGATCACCAAAGAACAGAATGTAGAAATGGCAAGGCAGATTGAAAAGTTGCTTGAATCAGGATTGATTAGTAAAAAATCTAAGCCCATGTGTAGTACCAATAGTCCTTGCACCCAAGAAATAAGGAACTTGGAGACTTTGTACAAACTCAAGAGCCATCAACAAGATAACCGTAAGGTATAGGCTCTGAATCCCTAGAATAGAAGATTTACTTGATTGCTGAGGGAGTGCCAAGTATTTTACAAAAATGGATCTAAAAAGTGGATAGCATCAAATTAGAATAAGGCCAGGGGATGAATGGAAGATAGCTTTTAAAACTAATAAAGGGTTGTATGAATGGAAAGTCATGCCATTTGGGTTGCCCAATGCCCCTAGTACCTTTATGAGGTTAATGAATAAAGTCTTGGTGGAATTCATAGGAAAATTTGTCATAGTATACCTAGATGATATCTTGATCTTCAGTCACACAAGGGAAGAGCACCTCAAGCACATAGATATGGTTCTCAGGAGGTTACATGAAGAGAAACTAATGATCAATTTGGATAAGTGTTTGTTCATGCAGGAGGAGATCATCTACTTGGGTTTTGTAATCTCACAAGGTAAGTTGAAAATGGACCAAGAGAAGGTGAGTGCTATATTGTCTTGGCCTACACCTAGAACTATGAATGATGTCTGAAGTTTCCATGGGTTAGCAACTTTTTATAGGAATTTCATAAGAGGATTTAGTCATGTTTGTGCTCCCATGCTTGACATGATAAAGGGAGGACAAAAGTGCAAGTTCAATTGGACCAAAGAGGCAAATGATTCATTTAAGACATAGAAAAAGAAGGTTGTAGAACAACCATTCAATGCCTTACCAGACTTCAATAAGATATCAGGTGGAATGTGATGCAAGCCACATGGCTATTGGAGCAGTGCTCAGTCAAGAAGGGAGGCCTATTTCTTTTTTTAATGAAAAGATAAATGATGCTAAGAAAAGATACTCATCTTATGACTTGGAGATGTATTCTCTAGTATAGTCTTTGAAGAAGTGGAGGCACTATTTATTGCCTAAGGAGTTTATAGTCTTTACTAATAATCAAGCACTCATTTTAATAAATAGCCAAGAGAAGCTAAACCATAGGCATATGAAGTGGGTAGAGACCTTGCAAGCCTTCACATTCAACCTCAAACACAAGGGAGTCAAGAACAAAGTTGCAGATGCTTTGAGTAGGTTGGTCTTAACTGTCAACCAAATTAAGATGGAGAGTGTTGGTATTGATTCTTTGAAGAGTATGTATGTTGCTGATGAAGACTTTGGAGAGATCTACAAGGTATGTGAAACTTTTGGTGACCGGTATCATATTGAGTTTTCTGAGTTCCTGATACAAGATGGATTGTTGTTCAAAGGAGTGCAGTTGTGTATTCCTAAGTGTTCCATGAGGCTGAATATTATTAGGGAGAAGCATTATGGAGCTATGGCAGGTCATTTTGGCCTTGACAAGACCCTAGACCTTGTGAAGAGACATTACTTCTGGCCTAAATTGCATGCAGATGTAAGAAAGTTTGTGGAGACATGTGTTATATGTCAGAAAGCGAAGGGGAAATATACAAATGCAAGTTTGTATCAGCCCTTACCCATTCCTTCTAGGCCATGGAAGAGAATAAGTATGGACTTTGTGTTGGATCTTCCTAGGACAAGGAGAGGATTTGATAGTGTTTTTGTAGTGGTGGACAGGTTTAGTAAAATGGCTCATTTCTTGCCATGTAAGACTTCTTGTGATGCATCATATGTTGTAGACCTATTCTTCAAAGAGATAGTCTGGATACGTGGATTTCCCCTAAACATTATTTCAGACAGAGATGTGAAGTTCATAGGTCACTTTTGGAGGACTCTTTGGAAGAATTTGGGGACTAACCTAGCATTCTCATCAACCTAACATCCTCAAATGGATGGGTAGACTAAAGTTTTCAATAGGTCATTGGGAAACCTATTAAGGTGTTTGACAAGGCAACATGGAGAGAAGTGGGATAAAATTTTGTCACAGGCAGAGTTCTCTTACAATGAAACCATAAATAGGAGTACTGGTAAATCTCCTTTCCAGATTGTTTATGACATCCACCCAAGGGGAGTGTTGGAGTTAAGAGATTTACCCAAAGAAGAAGCCATTAGTGAAGATGGTGAAGCTTTTGCATTAGGCATCAAAGAGGTGCATGACCAAGTTAAGTCTCATCTCCAACAATCTACTATGAAGTATAAGGCTCATGGTGATAAGAAGAAGAGAGATGTACAGTTTAATGTTGGGGATTTGGTATGGGTACATTTGAAGAAGGAGAGACTCCCAAAAGGCAAATACACCAAACTCGTGCAGAGAAAGATTGGACCATGTTAGATATTGAAAAAGTGTGGACAAAATTCCTATGAGATCCAACTTCCTCATGATCTTGATTTATCACCCATTTTTAATGTGTTTGATATTACACTTTTTAAAGGTGATGGCAATGAAGAAGAAGAACCAATGCAAGCTGCAACAGACAATGGCATTCCAAGTAAGGAATCACCTAAGTTGAGAAAAGTGTTAGACACTAGAGTCACAAAGAAGACAAGGAAAAATGAGTACATGGAGTTCTTGGTGGCTTGGCAGGACAAACTAGACTCTGAGGTAGTTTGGATGACAAGTGAGCAAATATTTAATCATGGTGCAGATTTACAAACTCTGATCTCAAGTGGGCTTGAGATCTCTTCTCCCGGGGAGTATGGTGCAAGAGAACCTCATAAAAAAGCTATTAATGACCCTAAGGATGAATACTATGATCATTAGGGTGTCTTAGTGTGTCTTGTGTTTCATTTTTACAATAAACCCCACCATGTAAGCCCATGTCACAAATTACGCAATTTGAGAAGCCCACTGGGAAAATGTGGTACAAAGGGGTAATAGATGGTCTAGATTTGTGTTTGATAGGTTTTAGACATATTTTATGTGTGTTTGGTTGGTACATGTATGTGGATCCCAACCTTAGAGAGTATGACAACTTTTTGTGCAAAATTGCAAAAATGCAACTTTTGAGTGCAAAAGTGCAACTTTTTGTAAATCGGTTGGGGGAAGTCTTTCAATGGCTTCAAAATACTCCAAATTCGGTGGGAAACCATTGGAGAGTTGTATAAGCCTTGTGGGAATGATTCCCAATGTTTTTGATGTTGGAGTTGGAGTTTTGAGAAGCAATAATACACAAAATACTATAGTTTTCTCAGAAATCCTGAGTTTGTAGGAGTCGCATGTACCTGTGCGGATTGATTTGAATCCCACCATCCATGGAGTATATAGAGAGATGAAATATATGTATTTCAGTGGAGGTCTAATGTCTTAAATATTCTAGAGTAGAGATAACCCTCCATTCTTCTGATTGTAACCCAAAAATTGAGGGTTTGGAGAGGGTTTTGAACAAAAATGGCCTTATCTTTCACTCTAGTCCATTAGAAGACTCTTCCTTTGGGGCGATGCAAGATAAACCACTGTACTTTAGTGTTTTCATGATTTTCTATAGGGGAAACTTTGTTGTGTGGAGTAAGGAACAAGATTAGGTAGACATCTCTATGTGACTACCTAGGACACAATTTAGGACAATCATCACAAGTTGTCATAGTGGTGGATTCTAGGCATGCAGCCCTAAAATTAGAGGTTTCTCACTATCCTCCACATGCCCATAAAGTGTTTTTTTTCATTTGGTGTACCGGTAAAGGTAGTTGCTTTGGAAGATAGGGCTAATTGCCCCTATTTGGTCTCTTAGCCTCTTAAGGGAACATACCTTGTATTTGTAGATCTGGCCAAACCATTTTGGGGATCAATACAAATTCAAAAGGGTGTCTAAAATGGTAATTTGTTTGTATGTGTGTGTGGAATATTTTGAAGATAAGATCCATTCTATCATCAAATAGGGCTACAAGTTAAGGGGGTAGGTTTACAAAGGAGGTATAAGGAATTGATGCTCTAAACCAAAACCAATATTTGAAATAGTCCTTAGATGACATGTGTTGGCCAAATTCAAAATCCTGAGGAGTAGAGGTCACTGATAAAGCATGTTTGAGGAGTTGAATCCTTTTACTCATCTTGAGTAGGCCTAAGCTTACTGAATGTGTGTTTATTTTCATCCAAGGTGTAGAGTCCTTCCTTGCTGGACCCTTGTGTGTAGTTAGGGAGTCACTAGCCTAACCTTATTTGGGCTTGTCATTAGGAGTTTGGGTAGGCCTCTGCATCACCTAGAGAATGTACTCGCAAAGTCTTCTTTCTTAGCTATCTGGGGAGCTTCCTTGAAAATGGGTCTCAACCTTTCCTTAACTTGAACAATGGTGGGATTTTCAATGAAAGTAGGAGCAGATGATTCGGATGCCATTTCAAAAAGATACCTAAAAATGATCATCGATGTGAAGATTTGATTGCTTCTTAGATGATTGTTGGAAATCCTTTCAAAATTCCTTTTCTTTGCTCTGGATTTCTTGAATGTTGGGTGAGTGAAAATGAATTCGCTTTCCCTTTTTATAAGCAAGTAAATCCTAATCCTTCACTATCATAAATGCTTCGTGATGTACCCTGCCAGATGCTAGTTTCACAGTCTTATGTTGGGTAAACCTTCATCAATGATTAAGAGAACTCTCTAGATCTTTTTTAGATCTCCTCCAGGGAATATGTAAGATTTGCAATAAATTTGCCAACCCTTAAGGCATATGCCTCAGTTACCGGTGCAGGAATGCTTTGTTCTACTGGTGGAGTTATCGATGCAAATCCATCTCCACTTGCTTCTTTAGACTTTCTAACCCATCTCTTCATGTGATCTTGTTGTATTTTATCTACCTTCTGATTTCCTTTCTCATTTTCTTTATCATTGCTAACTAGTTGAGTCTTTCTTCTACAGTACTTAGCAATATGACCTATTTTGTTGCATGCATAACATGTAACATTATTCTTTTGAATTTCTTTAATATATCCAGTGTCATTCCTTGACGTACATTGATTAGCTAAATGACCAAACTTTCAACATGCATGACATTTGACATTCATTCTGCAATATTCTAATTTATGACCATATTTCTTGCAATTTGTGCATTGACCGAGAACAAAATTGTAGTTTTGATTTGCTCTATTTCTACATTGTTTAGCCATATGCCTAAATTTATTACAAACAAAGAATCTACCATTGAATTTATAAGCATTAGATTGCCTTACCGGTTTCCTCTGGTCAGATGAGTTCTGCATACCGGTTGTCTGATCTTCATTTGCAGTACAAGAGCTTTCACCTTGTACAAATCCAAGTCTTCTAGAATCATCATTCTGCCTTTGTCTTTTCAATAAGTCATCCAACTATGCGGCACTTATCCTGAATTTTTCTTTATACTCACTTGTAGTAGTCAAATTATCTCTCAGAGTAGTTATTTATCTTTCAAGCTCTTGTTCATTATTTCGGGAGTGTACCAAATCAGTTCTCAACAGATTATTCTCATGAGTCAATCTACCACATTCATCAAATTTGTTCTTCAGAGATATAACAAGATTTTCTTCCTTCTTCTTTCTATCCTTTATATATTTTTATAACCTCATAGTCAAGTCTTGCATTTCATTCTTCATGAGCATGTTTTCTTGAATCGGTTTGTGACATTCTTCCTTAAGTGCATTTTTCTTTTCATCATCCTAGTTTTGTAAAAGTTCCTTTCTCTTAGCTTGAGCTGATTATAACCTTTCTTGCAAGATAAGAGTGAATTCATTAGAAAAATTCAATTCATCTTGCAATTTTAAATTCTTCATCCTTTCAGCATCATAATCATCAAGAGCCATCTCAAGTTGCTTCTCCATAGCCATGTTCAATGATACCAATTTTAGGATCTTCCTTAAGTTGTTAAACTTCTTTCGAGGAACCAAACTCTGATATCAATTGTTGAGATCCAAGAACACTGAGAGGGGGTAGTGAATCAGTGTTCTACCGATAAAATATGATTTTACCCTTTTATAACATACACATATAAACTAGTAAATGAAGAAACATATAACTTGAAGAAAATAAATCATCCACATAAATGAACATCATAACACAAAATTTATACGTAGAAAACCTCAAAGAGGAAAAAACACGGTGGGATTTGTGACCCACAATATCAGTTCACTAGCCATATGAAAGATATTACATAAAATGGGGTCCTGCACATGCAAGAAGGCACACTGCCTAGAGCTCACTGCTCATCACAAAAGAGTCTCACTGACTACAAGCTTATGCTGAAATAAAACAGTAATAATGAACTCACAAAATGCATTGCTATGCCAAAAAGAGTTTTGGTAATAGTTTTTCTCTGTACAAGGTCATAAACCCTGAACACTTCTACCGATATCTCCTCTCCTCCAATAATTCTATCCAAACTATCTACAGATCATTGCATGATATAACATTCGCATACAAATGATCTACATACATATACTTCTTATTAGACAGTCTCCTATATCCTTATTATAATCTATCACCTCACTTTTATAATGACCTTAACAAACTGACCTATATACTATTCACAAACAATATGGCTTATGTCGTCTCACAATGCATTACAAAAGATATACAATGTTGGCCTTATACAATAATCACAAAATAATTTTATAAATAAAACTTCCTTCGGGTACAAGACTGATGTCGGCTTCACTTAAGTGTTGGATGTCAGTGTCGCTACCGGTGCTAGTGTAACCCTGGATACTCAAAAGCCAGTGTCTACCAGTGAATGCCTCCTAATGTCGGTGTATATCGATGTATTATTTCTTATGAATCTTGTTTCCAAGTTACCATTTTGCCATGTTGCCATCAATGACAACATATGAATCCAATGAGTGTTAATTTCCAACATAATTTTGGTGTCGATTCCTTCTTGAATTGTACACTTCTTGTTACTCTTGTACTAGTTGGCACTGAAGGTGCTTTCTTAACCTTCTTCTTCTTACCTTTAGCACTACTAGTTTGAGCAGATGCAGTTTGCTGCTCAAATGTTCCCAGTCTTTTCTTCTTTTTATCCACTAGAGATGCCAAGAGATTATTAGCATAACCAATTAACAAGTCATAATTAACTTCATAACTCATATCTTCCATTTCCTCTTCCCTAGGTTCAATGGCTTCCATGAGACAAAGTGTGTGGTGACTGAAACAAATGTGTTTTGCAAAGTTTTTCACCACATCTTTAGGTAGCCTCGCCCGCATGCTCATATTCTTTTGAAATTAATTAAAATATATATTCATTGCAGCAGAGAATGTGTTATTTGCAGCCTTAATGATGTTCTTGATTTGAGCAGTTACCAGTATGTCTTTTGACCATTGAATGTCACCAATTCCCGGTAGGAAATTCTGAAAATAAAAAAATAGACCAATCAATAATTGACCAAATTTGAACTTTCGTTTGCTGTCTTTCTTAATTGATTGCAAGTTCAACATCAATTGGCTCCTTATAGCCTCACATAAGTCATAATCTATGTTCTCGGCAATCATTTTGTAAGTTGTATGTGATAAGTCGATGCTTTGACATGTTTTTATCATGACTCTTAGGTTTTTTTGGTATCTTTTGGGTTGCATTGTGATAAGTAAGTATTGTGAATTAACTATATGTAATCCATGTTTTAAAACTGAAATTAAGAAATCATGTTTGAACTTTGTCTGTTAATTCCTGCAACCAAATGATTTGTCCCTGTGATATGCGGATTATTTAGGATAATGTCATATGTGAGTTAATGAATGTATTAATTGAGTAAGATACATATGCATGTCCTTGTATATTGTTTTTGTTTTAGTGCAGATAATAATTGATGCTGTGGTGAATTATTTTCTTTCGCGCCTAAGGACTGGAGAATCACGTTAACATAACTGGAGGTCAAACTGAAGGGGATTTGAGCAAGCGCAATGTATGGCATAATCAGAGCAATTATACTTCACCATGGGAGTTTTAACTTTGGTGCATATTGAATTCAAAAAATATCGCTTTGGCGTGCAAAGACTGTGGTTTGGTTTCAGATCCACAGTTCCTGCAGCCAAGCTCTTAGTTATCTCCTTCATCTGACAATTATCCGCCTCTTCTTCTAGGTGTAACTTGAGTTGTCCATTGTAGTTGATCTTTTCTTTATAATAAGCTCTTCCTTCTTTCTTAGAGTTAGACAAGATGAAAAGGAATTAAGCAGAATTTTGTCAAGCATTCTGAATTTTTCTCTTTTAGAATATGTAATCATTTTCAAGAAGAAATGAATAAGAATATGTTGTTCTGATCTGTTAATAGTACTTTGCTAGGAGTTTGATAGCACTCATCCAAGGGGGCCCACTTGGTGAGTGATCCTGTGTTTATGATCATTGAAGTTAGTTTTTACTTAGTTGCAGTAGAAGTTCATGACTGGACTTTCCTACAGCCACTGATATCTTGCATACCTTGTTGGTGCAGGAATTGTCTTATTCTCATTTTTATGATATAAATCAAATTGATCTTACTATCAAGATAGAGGTGGAATTGAATAAATATTTGAACATCACTAAGAATATAGCAGACACTCAAAAGGATAGCCTAGTAGACTTGTTGAAACTCCATAGAAATGCTTTTGCATGGGATTACAAGGATATGAATGGAATAGATCCAACAGTTTGTACTCATCACATTTACATAAAGGATGAGTGTTGCCCCCTCAGACAACCTCAAAGAAGAGTCAACCCTGCCTTGAAGGGGATAGTTAAAGAAGAATTGCAAAAATTGTTGAAAGTTGGGTTTCTATCCTATCTCTGACAGTCAATGGGTATCACCTTTGGTGATAGTTCCTAAAAAGGGAGGCAAATGGAGAGTATGTGTTGATTATAGGGCCTTGAACTTAGCCACAAGGAAGGATCATTTTCCACTGCCATTTGTGGATCAGGTATTAGATTTTCTTGCTAGTAAGAGATATTTTTCATTCCTGGATGGATTTAGTGGCTATAATCAGATACAAATAGCTCTTGAGGATCAGGAGAAAACAACTTGTACTTGTCCATGGGGCACTTATGCATATTCTATTCTTCCTTTTGGGTTGTGTATGCTCCAGCCACTTTTCAAAGGGCAGTGATCAGTATTTTTTCTGATATTTCTCAAGATATTATGGAAATTTACATGGATGACTTTATAACTTATGGGTCTGAATTTGATCAAGCATTAGGTAATTTGAAGAAATTTTTGCAGAGGTGTGAAGACTACAACTTGTCTCTAAATAGTGAGAAGTGTTTCATTATGATGGAAGAAGGAATAGTCCCTGGTCATCATATATCTGTACAAGGCATACAAGTGGATCCAACAAAGATTGAGGTTATTTAGCATATTAATGACCCTATGAAGTAGAAAGATGTGAGAAGTTTTCTTGGCCATGCTGGATACTACAGAAGGTTTATCAAAGATTTCAGCAAAATTGCAAGTCCCTTATATTCACTGCTTACTAAAGATGCAGAATTTAAATGGACCTCAGTATGCAATGAAGCTTTTTTAAAGCTTAAGCATGCTTTGACTCAAGCACCAGTTCTAAAAGGACCTAATTGGTCTCTACCATTCCAAATCCATATCGATGCATCTGATTATGCTGTAGGAGCAATGCTGGGACAAAAAGTTGACAAGTTGGAAAATGCAATATATTATATCAGCAAGAATTTGCAGGGACCTGAATTGAATTATACAGTTACTAAAAAGGATATGCTAGTTGTCATTTATGCCCTTAACAAGTTTATACACTATATTATAGGGTATCCCATATTTGTACATACATATCATACTGCAATTAGATATCTCATGAATAAGCCATCAATCATCGGTAGACTGGCTCGCTGGTTATTGTTGATGCAGGAATTTGATATCACAGTTGTTGATAAGCCAAGGAAGTCTAATGTTGTTGCAGATTATCTTTCACATCTTCAATTGCAGGAAGATTCTACAATGATAGATGACACTTTTCCAAATGAGCATTTGTTTCTGATACAGGCTCATACTCCATGGTATGTTGATATTGACAACTATTTAGCTGCAACTAAGATGCCAATTTATTTTTCTCCTAAGGAAAGAAGGTTGCTAGTTGAAAAAAGTTTTAACTTTTCATGGATTACTGATTGTCTATTTTATACTAGACCTGACCAAGTCATGCGAAGATGTGTTAGAGAAGATGAAACATATGACATCCTGCATGCATGTCATGATGAGCCATGTGGAGATCATTTCACTGCCAAAAGGACAACATTGAAAATACTCAATACCGGATACTATTGGCCTACATTACACAAAGATGTAGCTCAGTACACAAGGAAATGTGACAGATGTCAGTGAATGGGCAGGCCTACAAAGTCTGATGAGATGCCACTATATCCTCAAATATCTGTTATGCCATTTGACAAGTTGGGATTAGATTTTGTTGGCCCCATTGATCCACCTTCTAATGGCAAATCTTATATCTTGGTATGTACAGACTATGTGGCAAAATGGGTAGAAGCTAGAGCTATGCAACATGCAAGAGATAATAAGGTGGTTGATTTTCTCTATGAAGAAGTATTTACAAGGTATGCAGTACCAAAGGAAATTGTCTCAGATCAGGGACCTCAATTTACATCAACATTAAAAAAGCTTTGGTCAATGAATACAATATAAGACACAGGAAATCTACTCCATGTCATCCATAGTCTAATGGACAAGTAGAAGTTACCAATAGAGAGCTTGAGGATATTCTTACAAAAACATTGTCTATCCACAAGAAAGATTGGTCTCATCGACTTTCAGAGGCAATTTGGGCATATAGAACAACATGGAAAACACCAATTGGATTCACACCTTTTGAGATGGTTTATGAAAAAACAGCAATGATGCCTATTGAATTTGAGCATAAAACCTTGAGAACATCTCTACAACTGAATATGACATTGTCTGAAGCACAGAAGGAACACATTCAACAGTTAAATGCTATTGATGAATGGAGGAAGATAGTTGTTCAACAAAAAGAATTGATTTAAAACCAAAGAGCAAGATGGCATGATAAATATATCAGTGGTGATTGGGCACTCCTGTATGATTCCAGATATAAGGATGCTATGGGAAAACTCCAAACAAGGTGGTTAGGTCCTTATGAGGTAGAAGAAGTATTTCAGAATGGAGCAATCTATCTGTCCACAATAGATCCAGTTCGATTTAAACTCTTAGTGAATGGACACCGACTACGACTTTATCACAAGCCAACTACTAGAGAAGAGCTCCTGCAGTAGTTTGCTCCTCAAAATGAAATAAAACTTCCTGCAGCAGTTTGCTCCTCAAAATGAAATAAAAGTTCCTGCAGCAAATGGCAAGGTTCCTGCAGCAACTGCCAATGATTCAGTATCAATTGATGAGCTTCCTGTTGCACTTGAGCATTTTGATAAAGGTGATGTTCCTACAGCCTCTGCAGTGAACTTATTCACCGTATCATAATAAAATATTTCCATGGGAATATTGTTCTCCATACATAAAGTTCCATCCACTACATTCCATTCCATTTTCTTATGTGTCACTTCATTTCATTTCCCCATCATTTTCGCCCAATTGTAGGTACGTGTATATTGTACTTTATTTTAATTATGCATTTATTAGTTCATTATGATTTTTATCCTGTTTAAATCCGCTCCAAACCCGAAATCTCGTTAGCCTGTGTTGACACATGCTAGGTTAAGTTGGGGGGGGTACTTTATGGTCCTTTTTCCAATAAGATTTATTATCAGTTTTTTTTTATATCTCGAATTGATTTCCTAACTGACATTACTTATGATGATTATTATTTCACGCAAGTGAATAATAAGGTCTATCGCCAAAATTAAGTTATGTAGATTTTAGTTTTTTGTGAAACTGTCAAACATTTTGGTGAAGCTGCGGAAGTATCAGAGTAAAAGATGGGTGGTGATCTAATTCACCATGAGCCAATGATCCATGAAGGGTTGCTGCAGGAAGGAGATCTCTTTCTAGAATCAAAAGACGCAAGGAGTGCCAAGGCAAAGTTCAAAATTTCCACTGACAGACCCTTAATGGTGGACAGACAAGGGACTAGAAGGATTTCTTTACCAGCACATTGGCCTCAGGTAGCTCTGTATATTATGAAATATATTACATGTGAAGGACGGTATTCAAATCTGCATTCACCACATTTTAAGTTACTTAGTCATCTGCATCATGGCCGGCGAGTTAATGTCCCAAATTTCTTGTATCATCTCATTTCTATAAGTGCTAAGGAGACTAGAAAATATGGAAATCACTTTGTTATCCATCATGGACTGGTTAAGTTGCTTGTACAGCGGTCCTTGAGAGATGTTTCACAAATGGAATGGGGTGTGTTTGAGGATATTCTGCAATTTAGGGTTGATGAAGCCCCTATTGCAAATAATCCATCGGCTCAAGAAGAGATTGTTGCAGAAGATCTTTCTGGTGAAGATGAGGGTTTGCTGGTTGCTAAAGGAGCTACAATTATTATGGAAGGAAATATTGAAGCAAAGCCAATCGAAGAATGACCCTCTACTTCCCTTCAAAGAGATTCACCTATTTTGAAAAGGGAAGGAAAAGAATTGGAAAAGGATGAATCAGATGAAGAATTTGTTATCCGGCCGCAAAAAACTCATATTCCTCCTGCACCCAAGAGGCGTCGAACAAAAACAAAAACTCCTGCATCTGTTTCAAAAGTGTATGTAAGAAGAAAAAGAAGAAGGATACAAAAGACTCAACCTGTGAGTAATCCAGCAGAGGTTATTGCAGTAGAAACTTTGGAAGAAGAAGATGTTGCAGAGAAAGAAATGCAAGAAAACCCTGCAGAAGAATAAATTCAAGAAGAAGTTGTAATGGATAAGCTAGCAAATCTTCCTTCAGTGACATTCCAATGTGAATAGACTGTTGATGATGTTCTACAGCAACCTGAAGAAAATGTGGGAGATATGTCAACTTAGAATAAGGAGTTTATTGAAGAAATCCCACGGTCTAAGGTAGGACCTATTAGACCTCCTTCATCCCTAACTAGTTTATCAATTGCTTTAACATTTTTTAGGCAATGGGAAATAGAGAAGGATAGGATGCAGGGGATAATTAATAAGCAGCAAAAAGAGATTGAAAAGAAAGATAATAGAATTAAGGAATTAGAAGCTAAGGTAGAAGAGATTTATGGTATGGTTCCTGAGATGATGCAGTGTAGGGCACCCCTAAGAATTTATGCAGTACATTTGAAAGAGCAGTATCTAAATTTCATACTAAACTGCATTGTTAGGGACCTTAATCCATCCTTGGAAACACCTGAAGAATTCTATCATGCTTATCAAACCTCCCCACGTGCTGTAAGGAATTTGTTATGTGATTTATATTTACATAACTATGTTGTACCCCAAGATAGAGAATGGAATCCTTTACTATATATTGGGGATATCCATCTCAGAGCTTTAATGTCATGGATCCAAAATGAGATGATCATAGGACCACAAGCTAGGGAGTTTGAAAAATTGGAACTTGAGTGTCCATTGCCATTAAGGAGGGAATCAGAAGCACCCAGGGTTTTGTATTATGATTGGCAAAAGTTGCTAATAAGAGATGATGTTAGTAAGATAGTACTTCCAATGAGAGAGGAAGTCTATCAAGCGTATGAACATTTGGTTCAGACCCATAGGACAACAGCACTAGAAGGGCTAACTCAATGCTGGAATCATCTACCAGATCATTTAAAATTGGGAGAACCTTACTCATTACAGAATTTTCATGCAGCCATACAAAGAGCCTCCAAATACATACAGCTAGGCAGGGAGAAATCCAATAACTGGTTGCCATTAATCTTTCAACCTCCGATCCTTATGTGGCCACTTTTGGCATGCCAACCAACAAAACAAAATTATGATGCAGTTGTAGAAGAAACAGCTAGATGGTCTAGGTTGGAGAAAATGAAGGGATTTTATTGGAATTTGCCTTCCAAGGGAACCGGATAGAACACTGTTGGTGATTTCAGAGTTTCAGCAAAATCAGAAATTTTCCTTTTGCTACAGGAGTAGCAAACCCTTAAAGTTGGGGGGCATGATAAGTCGATGCTTTAACATGTTTTTATCATGACTCTTAGGGTTTTTTGGTATCTTTTGGGTTGCATTGTGATAAGTAAAGTATTGTGAATTGACTATATGTAATCCATGTTTTAAAACTAAACTTAAGAAATCATGTTTGAACTTTGTCTGTTAATTCCTGCAGCCAAATGATTTGTCCCTGTGATATGCAGATTATTTAGGATAATGTCATATGTGAGTTAATGAATGTATTAATTGAGTAAGATACATATGCATGTCCTTGTATGTTGTTTTTGTTTTAGTGCAGATAATAATTGATGCTGTGGTGGATGATTTTCTTTTGTGCCTAAGGACTGGAGAATCATGTTCAGATAACTAGAGGTCAAACTGAAGGGCATTTGAGCAAGCGCAATGTATGGCATAATCAGAGCAGTTATACTTCACCATGGGAGTTTTAACTCTAGTGCATATTGAATTCGCAAAATATCACTTTGGTGTGCAAAGACTATGGTTCGGTTTCAAATCCACGGTTCCTGCAGCCAAGCTCTCAGTTATCTCCTTCATCTGACAATTATCTACCTCTTTTTCTGGGTGTAACTTGAGCTGTCCATTGTAGTTGATCTTTTCTTTATAATAATCTCTTCCTTCTTTCTTAGAGTTAGACAAGATGAAAAGGAATTAAGCAGAGTTTTGTTAAGCATTCTGAATTTTTCTCTTTTAGAATATGTAATCATTTTCAGGAAGAAATGAATAAGAATATGTTGTTCTGATCTGTTAATAGTACTTTGCTGGGAGTTTGATATCACTCATCCAAGGGGGCCCACTTGGTGAGTGATCCTATGTTTATGATCATTGAAGTTAGTTTTTATTTAGTTGCAGTAGAAGTTCATGACTGGATTGTTCCTGCAACCACTGGAAATAGATCTGTTGACTGTTCCTACAACCAAGACTGAACGGTGTGATTTTTGTTATTTTCATTAGATCATTTCAGCAGTGTTTTGTGAAGCTTTCAAGTAGCCTTTTATGATTTCAATTCCTGCCTTTCCTTCCTGCATAATGTTAGTTACTGCAGTAATGCAGAATAATCATTTAAGGAGCTTAGTGCATATATATTGCAGACCCATTTCAAGTTTTACGTTCCTAGATTGATAACTAAATGAACACCAGCCATGAAAATAGTAAATTCTACCATATGAATGTCCAAACTTCAGATTGAGATTTCAATTAGAGGTATTATTATTATCATTATAGTTGGGGTAGATAGTATGCACAATAGCTGATGGTGCACTGGTCATTCTTCTAGAACAAAATAACCATAGTAGCCAATCTAACTGTTGGGTCCTTTATGTTAACTGAACATGCATGTTCGTCAGAAGTGGTCTGAGTTAATGCAGTCATGGTCCCTTTTGAAATCTTCCTTAGCTTAGGAACTTCACTAGTTTGTCAAAAACCAGTCACTACATGAATTACTTCCTTTGTGATTGTATTCAACCTTTCAAGATACATATTTTCACCATGCACACGACTAAGAATTATCCTAACATGTTCTTCAAAATCTTCAAGAAAATATGTTGCATTGTGAAAACCCTTTTCATAAACCCTAATGTACTCAAGTTTGATTTTGCTGCTTTTATCACACAACGATTTCAGTTGAGAATAAATTGATAATGATCCTAAATCCTCTATTTTACTATCAATGTAACTGGATAAATCACATTTTATCATGACACCTTAGGAACTTAAGACAAAGCATTATATGACACTATTTTGTTTGTTTCCATAGACTTCATAGGTTTAGCACCGATCATAAGTCTCTCTACTTTCTTAGACGGCGATACCATTCTAGATAAACTTGATTTGAGAGAGATTAACAAAAGAGTACCTTAATTCTTTCACCCTGGCAAGGTTTCTGGTTGATCTCTCAAATGTACACCTGTTTCACCTTTGCTAATCTTTGAATCCGATTGAATCTTTCAATCCGCAACTCAAATTCATCTTCAAAGAGATAGCATATCTCTTTATCGCTCTGTAGGTGCTCAAGAACTCTTCTTCGAATGAAATTAGGGTAAAAATAACATAGTAAAACTCACTTTTATAAACTTTCCTATTGCATGAAATACTCAACCGATAGGGTAACAAACACTAATATACTGCTTGATAAAACTTCCCAATGCTGACAAGTATATAACCGGTTGAGAATCTTTTGAGAAACCGATAGATAAAGATATCAAGAATTCTCACAAATCAACTCAAAATGCAAAACTCTCTTACCACACATTCTTCAAGGGGTTCGAAAGTAGATTTACCACTATGATCCCCTTAGGCCTATTGAAAAGCTTAGTTCTTCAGTGCACAATTCTCCACATTGGGTGAAGGGATAGATTCTTGTGCAGGCTTGGCCTCACTCTTCTTTTTCCAGATTTTGTTCATCTCCTCTCTGGTTTCCTCAATATTGATCTTCTACTTACCTTTCTGATCTTGAAAGTGGTTAACCAGTTTTTTCTTCCTGGTTCTACAAAACTTTGCTATGTGTACCGGTTTATGACAATGATAACAAGCTATTCTAGATGATCTCCAAGGTCCTACATTACCTCTTCCAGTTCTCCTTTTGCATTTCATAGCCACATGACCATAATTGTTACAAATGGTGCAAATAATATTAGTTACCTTTTCCATTTTGAATGAACTAAACTAGTTGACATAGGGTTTCTGCTAGTTTATATTTCCCCGGTTGTCATAGGTTCTCCTCCAGTCACCATTACGACTTGGTTTTATGTGCGGTGCCAGATTGTTTTCTCCATATCTGCATTTAACTGATCTATGTCCATACATGTTGCATGTAAAACAATGACCTTCAAATCTCCTAGATACATACCTAGCATTTGCATTATAGCATGTATTCTCATTAGGTCTTCTTCTACACACATTTGCAGTATGTCTAGGTTTGTGATAGATAAAGCAAACGGGTTTAAAAGCTTTCTTACCGGTAGGCTTGTTATCCTTAGGAGAATTTTTACCTTTGTGTATGTTTCTCTTTGTACCAGAAGATTCTTCTTTGTCATATGTATTAAAACCTAGTCCAGATGTGTCACCTTTCATTCTCTAAGATTGAATCTTCTTATCTAGCATAGAAGAACTCTTATTGAACTTTTCCCGATTTTCATTAGCCTTAGTGATTTCTCTGGTAAGATCTTCATTGTGTTTTGTCAGAGTCTCTCTTAGAGATGTTTCCATTTCTGCAAAGCCTCTCTCTTCTTTTTCTTTATGCCAATGCTCATGCAAAGTTGCATTCTCTTGTTTTATCTTAGCAATCTTATGATCTCTTTCTTTGATTAGGTCTTCAACTACCCTTCTTGCTTCAAGATCTTGGCTCATGCGGATAGTTAGGGCTTCTAAATCTCTTCTTAGATTTAGATTTTCACCATTCCATTTTTCAAATTCTTTAGTCAATGCATCAATGTTCGTCTGATCTGAAGAACTATTATCAGATATCTCCAATGCTTGTTCAGTCATCTCTTTCCTTTTGACTTGTGAAGCTTTAAATCTAACCCTTAGGGTTTCCAACTCTTCCTTGGTACCATCAAGCACTCTAGCCATATCTAAGTAACTCATATCCCCCATCATGGCGTTAGGGTTTCCTTCCAAGTGATTAAGTCTTAAGGAAGTTTGGCTTTGATACTAATTGATAGACTTATAAAGTATTGAGAGGGGGGGTGAATCAATGATAGCCAAAACAATACCACTTGAAACATAGACTGGTAAAGATACTTAACTAGTTTACTTAATACTATGCATACAATCCAAAATGATATTAAAGCATCCATAACAAGTAGAATATCCACCATAACAAAAGTGTTTATACATGGAAAACCCAACTGGGAAAAACCACAGTGAGATGGGACTCACAAGTTAACTATCTGCAGTAATAGGTAACTGGCTAGTTAAGGTCTACAAAAGTGCTCTGCCAGGAGAGAATCCTATTAAAGATCCCAAAGCTCTGTTAGGAGCCATACCCTATTAAAGGTAGTACTCTGTTAGGAGTAACCTCGGTAGAGGATTTCAAACCCAAACTAATGAATCACCTTGTTAAAGGATTTGTACATTGAAGCCTATTAGAGATTACTCATTTAGGGGATTTAACTATTTTAGTGATTAGAAAACAACAGGTGGTGTGATCTAGAAGTAGCACAACTTGCTTGAATAGATCCTCTTCTACTCACTCAAAACTACATCACTGACATACTCTTCTATGCCTTAAGTAAATCGCAACAACTTAACACTTCTATCTCGCATCATAAAAATAGTTCATCATAAGACATTAGATTTCATGTCGGCTCAGGAATCATATGACAATTTCCTAGGTGCAGTGTATTTGGACAATCTAACATAACTCATCACAGATTGCTGCCAAATCTATCGGTTAGGGATAACTCATCACTACTAGTGATAACTCATCATACAATCAATGAATATCGGTTGGAACATCGATACCGGTTAAGAGTTAACCTCTTCCAACTTATAGACCGATTGTCTTCCATTTGCTTCTTTGATGGTCTCTGTTGAATCTCCAAGCTAGTGTCAAGCCATTAAAGTATATATCAATTGTCTACTTATATTAGTTAGACACCTCAAAACCATTTGGATTTTACTATACATATAATACCAGTTTGTCTTAACTAAGATGACTAAGACAATGTGAACATATGTATGTGTATACATGTTCCATCAATGACAACACATGAAGTCATCCATTACAATCATCATCTAGACAACAAGGGTATATTCTTATTCTCTTACTCGTGAGTGGAGATTCGGTGCTCTCCTGTATTGGAGGTTGAGCTTAGATAGATTGACAATAGGTGGGGTCATATGGAGACCCTACCTTAGGATACACATGTGGGCAAGGATACACGGGTAGATGTTCAGCATGTAGACGAACCATCTACTAGAGGGGTGGTAAAACCACATAGTAGTTCCCTTCTAATTCGATCAAGTTTGGCAGTAGTTCGTGTTCGAGTAGTGTGTTCCTATAGATGTGCCTGTGTACATCTGAAACTCATGCATGATGCCAAGGCTAGGAGCCATTCCTAGGCATACCAATGATGAGATCGACATCAAAGATTTAGACAGGTCAGATCAAGACATAGCGACAGATTATAGAGATGATCCAGGCACGCACGAATGGTACATCACATGGTGGGGGAGGACATACCCCAGAGCCATTTTCCCAGTAAACTACCTTAGAGGGAACCTAGGACCATGGAGATAGTCAGGTGATAGAGAGGGATCTAATACATCTGAGGAGGGTTCATATGATCAGGCTAATGACACAAAGGAGTAGGAGGCAGGTGGAGACGGAGATGACCCTGATACTCGAGAGGGAGATCATGATGGAGATTATGAGGATGATGACGATGATGAGGACAATGATGATGAGGATGCCAAAGAGGAGGAGGATGAGGATGAGTTAGATGTAGCTCTTCATCACTCTGGGAAGGGTACCATAGCCCTAGATCCACTGAGTCTCCCACTACAAGCAAAGAGGGACCCCATAAGGGGTCTTGATCCTGGTCCCCATTGGCCCACAGCTACCATACAGAGAAAGTACAAGTGTGAAGAGCCTAGCGGGTCCTAGTCTTAGGCGGTTGTTGTCCACCATCCCTGATGCATGAGAGGGAGAGCAAGGTAAGGTACCCTATTATCGATTAACATATGTATCTTACTTGCTTTAGATTTGATGATATACAATGTTACTGATGAAAAATTTCTTTATCTTGCAGCTACCGTCTAGGAGTGGCATTCTCTGATTCAGAATAAAGTGACAGACCTTATCATGACTATGCGCATTCCTAGTTCCTCATAGATAGCACATATATCCCAGAGAAATGAAGGAGAAAATGAGGACCTTTTCTCCCCTATTCAAACGAAGGTGGAGATCCTACAAGAGAGATTACGCAGACAGAGCGTGACCTAGCAGCATCATAGACAGAGGCAGCCACATACTGAGGGATCATGATGGAGAGGGATCACATGAGCTCTTTTCAAAGTCACTTGTGGTCTGTATCATGACACACCCCATGGGGCCAACCCCATGCCTAGATTAGGAGGGGGCATCTAGCCACCATCCTCCAACTACTAGTCCTAGGAGATGATTTTGATCTATTGATATATATATGATGACACTCATAATTATGTTATTTTAATGCTTGAACAATATATGCATTGCTTAGATTAGAAATAACATGCTGAGTAATGAGCATGTATATCTGATTTTAATTTCCATGTGATTGATTTCTCAATGCTTCATGATTAATTCAATACATGTGTGATTTAATTAAATAACTAAGAATTTAATCAAATGCCACTTTGGTGATATAAAAGAAGAATGTATTAAGCCTGAGAAATATATAACTAATGTGATTTAATTAACTCTAATTAAACACAACATGATATAATTATACTTAACACAGAAGAAATTATATAACATGCTAGCACATATGAAATGTAAATTAATTATAATTTACATAAAATAATCCAAGACAAACAATAAAGTAATAAAACATGCTTGTCAAGAATGAAGTAATGTAGACCAAACAATATAACTTCATTTAATCCTACATACTTTAATGAAGACATGCTAACATATTACCCAATTTTGAAGAAAAAGATGTAGAGAGAGAATATAGAGTAGACTAGAGAGAGAGAGAGAGATAGGAATAGTATCTTTGAAGGTGCATAGCATTTATGGGTTCCTTGAGAGGCATACCTTCCATATATGTTATCTTGTAAGCACCTGATCTATAGACCACAACAATGTATGGTCCAAGCTAATTAGGACTGAATTTTCCCTTCTCTTTACGTAAGGCATTCAAATTGCGTTGATTATCGTAAAGAACTAAATCCCCTACCGAGAAGGAACGTTGAATAACCTTATCATTGTAGCTTTGTTGCAAAGTTTTATGATACAGAATATGCTCGAGGGCATTTATACATCGTTCATCGAGCATCTCAAGTTTTTGAAGTCTTTTCTCTCTATAGGAATCATCATCCACTATACCCCTATGAGAGACTCTCAAAGAAGGAATCTCTAACTCCAAAGGCATAGTTACATCACCACCATAAACAAGATTATAAGGAGTACAACCTGTATCAACACGTACACTCATGCAATAAGCCCACAAAGCATAGCTTAATTGAGTATGCCAATCCTTACCATGCTTGTTTACAACCTTTCAAAGATTTCTTTCAATTATCATATTAGAAGACTTAGCTTGACCATTTGATTGGGGATAATAAGGTATAGAAAATCTATGTTGAATGCGATATTTCTTAAGAAACCTCTTCACATCCTTATTTTTGAATGATGTTCCATTATCTAAAACTAAGGCGAAAGGTATCCCAAATTGAGAAATAAGGTTTTCCAAAATGAATTAACAAATTACTTTAGTGGTAGTGGATCGAAGAGGAACAACTTCCACCCACTTTGTAAAGTAATCAATGGCAATTATGATGAAAGTATGTCCTTGATATGAAGGAGGAGATATTTTACCAACAAGATCCAAACCCCATGTAGAAAAGGGCCAAGATGCTACTTATGATCGAAGCTCTTGGGTGGGGGCATGGATCAAATTGCTATGTTGCTGACACTAATGACATTTTTTAACAAACACAAAGGAATCCTTTTCCATGGTTTGCCAATAATATCCCATTCGGAGTAATCTTTGAACTAAAGATCTACTCCCAAAATGGCCCCCACAAGCACTTGAATGTGCTTCCTCAAGAGCAATAGGGATTTCAGCCTTGTTTAGGCATCGAAGGAGAAGACCATTATAACCCCTCCTATAAAGAACATTAGAAAGGATAATGTATCTAGTAGCTGATTTGCAAATCCTGGCCCTAGTATTCTTAGTCGCAGAGTTGAGAAAGGTACCATCACTCAAATATCTCACGATATGTGAGTACCACTCATCAGAATCTATAATACAACAATATGCCACATCACTAGGATTATCAGCAATAGCCAGGGTAGTAAGGTTGTGAATAGTGAATTAAAGATCTACCAAGGGATCCTCTAGAGACACAAGAGAGGCAACACATTCCATCACGTCAGCATGTTGATTATCTTTTTGAGGAACGGGCTCCATGGTATAAGAATAAATGTTTTGCAACAAGGATAAAGCTAGATCTTTATATTATGATAATTGTTGGCAAATGCACACTCCAATGAGAAATTGTAGGTGATTGAAGGTTTTGTCATTGATGGCAATCTTGCAATCATATGATACTGGCAATGGCAATGACAGACTCTATACCGGCACACAGGACACCGATAGACAAAGGAAGGATACCGGCACCCTGGCCGACAAGAATTTTGTTTATAATATATTTTGTAATTAATTGTAAAATCATTGTAAGCCGACATGGCGAGTTGTAATATGACTCATATATGTATGAGATCATTGTAGAATATTTTGTAATAATGTGATAGGCGAAATAAGGCAGACCTAGTATGTGAATTATAGGTTAAGGGTTTATGTATGCAGCAAAGCTAAAACCGGTACTGAATGTGGCATAGCAAATGCTATTTTGAAGTAGTACAAGACATTGGATTTGTATAATCCATTTTGTAAGTCAGTGTGACTTCTTATTTTGTAGTTGAGCAGTGAGCTCTAGGCACTTGGCCTTCCTACATGTGCAGGCCCCTATTGTAAGAGTAATAATCACTTATTGGCTAGTAAGAGAATATTGTGGGTCACAAATCCCACTGAGGTTTTTCCCACACCGGGTTTCCTCGTTAAACTACTGTGTTATGGTGTGCTTTTCATGTGGTTGTTGTTATCTTTGTTTATTGCATTATTTTTGGCTTACCGATATACTATATTGATATGTTTTACATGTTTTAAATCAAGTAAATGCTTCAATCAGTTAGATATTGATTCACCCCCCCCCCCCCCCCCTCTCAGTATCTTTGGGAATCCTAACAATTGGTATCAGAGCTTGGTCCTCTATTTTCAAAAGTATAACAACTTGAGGAAGATCTTGCAACCGGTAGAGATGGATAACTTGAAGAAACAATTGGAAATAGCTCTTTCAGACTATGATACAGAAAAATTGAAGAATATCAAACTTGAAGATGATCTAAAAGCTACTCAAGATATCATTCAAGCACTTCAAGAGAATTACACTATAGCAAGGAATAAAAGAAGAGAACTTTGTGAGAAGATGCAGAAAGAAGGAGATGAAAAGGAAACTCTTAATGATTTGGTAAACAAACTAAGACAAGAGATAAGTACAACACGGAATGAGATGCAGGATATGACTATGAGATTTTGCAAAGAAATTGAAGATAAGAAGAAAAATGAAGAAGATATGACTAGAAGACTGAATGATGTTGCAAATGAAAACACGAAACTTAGTTATGAAAATGATATGTTGAAGACAGATCTGATGCACACACAAAATGATTCAAATGAACTTATGAGACAGAAATAAATCTTGGAAAGAGAACTGGCTACTGCAAATCAGCACAAGGAAAAATTCAAGAAAAGCTCAGAAGAACTTGGTGACATGCTGAAGAATCAGAAACCTAATGGTGACACTAATGGCCTTGGCTTTGACACTGGTGAAAGCTCTAGTATTGCAAACACACATGATCATAGCAAATCGGTAAGACAACCAATTGCTTATAAATTTAATGGCAAATGCTTTAACTGTAACAAGTATGGTCATAGAGCAAATCAATGTAGATCTAGAAATTATCAGAACATCAATACACTCACCGGTCAGTGCTCTAAATGCAAAAAAGTTGGTCATAATTTAGATAATTGTAGAATGAATGTAAGATGTTATATTTGTGGAAGATTTGGACACTTGTCTAATCAATGTAGAACACACACCGACATAGGATATGGGAAAGCAATTCAGAAAAATAATGTGACTTGTTATGCCTGTAACAAGATTGGACACATTGCTAAATTTTGTAGAAGCAAGTCCTCACCGACAAATAACAAAGGTCCTAGTTTGAAAGGTAAAGAAAAGGTTGAAGAGGTAAAGAAAGAATTCTCAAAATAATGGATCAGAAAATTAGAACAAAATGTTGATGGGAATACTCCTCCACCGGCAGAATAGAGTAACACTCCACTGGCAGGAGACTTTTCATCTAATTGAAGGAAAATCCTTTTGAGGGTTTAGTAACTAAATGTAAAACATTCTATTATTCCCTCGGTTGATGGTGAGAAGTTGAGATTACTTCTTTACTGGCAGATAAGTTAAGTTTTGATTTAACCGGAAAGCATTAAATATGGCAGGTAAAGAAAAGAACATTATAAAATAAGTGTTTTGGCTCCATTTTCATTTCACCGATCATTCAAATCTTCTACAGTGCGAAAATCCTGAGAAAAGGCATTCCAAGCAAGGAAGTGAAGCAATCTATCAAATATTTCATCCCTAAGGTAGATTAAGGTATTTATAGCTATGGCATCCTCATCTACTCCTAAATTTATTGCAAACCCCACTATTGTTGAAGTTATTAAACACCCTAGACCCATATTCCAGCTAGTTCCCAAAATTGTGAAGAAAGATGATAGTTTAGGTACATTTTCTTAAATACCTAAAGGGGTAGTATATGCTGAAGACCCTAGAATGTATATACACTCTCATATTGATGAACTAGGTGATGACAAAATTAAGAATATGTATGAATCTATGATTTGTGATGAATCAGGAAATGTCAAACCTGGACATAAGATAATAGAAACCCTAGGTTTCACTGAAATTCTAAGTATCCCAGATTTCCCCAAGGATATCATAAGGATAGTATTAAGTAGAGTACATGGTGAATTTTTCTCGTTGGACTCCGTTCATAAAATCACTAAAGAACCAGTAAAGGCTGTGACAGGGTTACCCTCCACCGGCAACAAACCTGACAAAACTAAGAAGATCTCAAATGACATAGTGATAAACCTAACCGGTGCAACATTTGACAAAAGGTCTCTAAGGGTCAATGATGTAATGGATATCAATGCCAAATTTATTAGTATGATCCTAGGTTACAAGACTACACATGCAAACAGGTTAAACTCAGTTTCTAGCCTATGCATTAAAAGTGCCTATGATATGGTAAATGATAATGCATGGATAGACATATGTGAATGGCTTAAAGATGAACTGATTGATAATTTGGGAAAGATAAAGAAAGACAAGAAAGAAACATTCAGATTTGGAAACCTACTTGTTTGTCTGATGCTATATATAACCAAACAAGTACCCGGTATTGGCACCAAAGATTTTGGATATGATATACAGGTAGGAAAACAACTATCAATATTATTGAACAACATGGGAGAGAACAAGGAAAAGAACTTAAATGAGAATTTTCAAGCATTGAAAGCTCAAATGAAAACAAGAGTAAGGTTATCACAGGCTATTGAAGATAAGTACCAAAAGGAAATTTGTTTTCTAATAAAGAAAGATGAAATTTAGATGGAGGCAGTTGTTCTTAGAACCATCTGGGTCACTGAAATGGGTTATAAGACTGATGACAACATAATAGACACTTATGCAAAAGCCCTCCTAGAAGCTCCTAAGGAACCTGAAGAAGAAGTATTTGGCAATGTTGAAACTATAGAAAGTCAAATTCAATCAAAGAAAAGAATTAAAAAGGTTGAGGAAACTATTAGAAAAGGAACTCGGCAGGCAAAAGCTATTAAAGAAGATGTGTTAAAGCAAACCGGTATAACTGAAGATGAATTAGAAGCAATCCAACCGGAAACACATCTTTCACTGATGGGAACTTCCTTAGAAAGTGACATGCCTGTAGTATTCAAGAGAGTTGAGAGGAAGAGAAAACCTTCATCGGCACCTTCTCCTACACCAAAAAGATAGAAGTAACAGGCAGTAATGCCCCCAACAAAGAAATTAACTCCAAAGAAAAAGAAGTTGACTCCTAAGAAGAAGTCAAAACAAACTATAGCTCCTATTGATAAATTACTAGATGAAATTACTGAGGATGGCAAGTTGAAGAATATCAGCAAACTATATAACACACTATTCACTGATGACAAGGAGAAAGTAGAGAACAGTGTAATATTACACTTAGATATTTTCAATAAATTTTTGATGCAAGTTGTTTAAGAAATACCGACAGATCTATACAATAGACTAGAAGCTAGAAGAGTAGCTATTATTGAGCTTGATAAGAAAATAAAGATTGAAAAATTACTTGTTGTACATCTTGTTAACTCACCTGATGAGATAGATCAATTGATCTCTAAGGCTAACCGGTCAGTATTTTCAACTGCTCACCGGCATGTAGCACTAATGGCAGAGAGAGTGAATCAAATAACAGAGGAAACATCAGATGCATGGGATATATTCCTGGTAGAAAAAGAAAAGTAGGAATAGTATCAAAAACCTAAAACCTTTAAGGTATACCAAAAGGATAGGGACAAAGGAAAAGCCAAGGTTGGTGGACCTCCCAGTATAAAGATAATAGACAACTTACCCCCACCGCCTTTAGATACTCCACTAGTAGACACTACTGAAAATCAACCGGCAATAGAGAGTATGAAGACAACACATGAGAACACAAATCCTGATTATGAGGTATTGTACACAATGAATATCGAAACATAGGAAGTCAACATTGTGGTTGATAAGGAAACAAGTGAGAAAAGAATGTGGCAACTGAGCCACCGGTAGAAGATACAATAGCTGAGACAATTGTTGAAGATACAATTGGAGACATTGAAATTGGGAGTGAGCAACAAACTAAATAGACAACAGATACAAGAAAAACTGGTAGCATTGGTATTGAGCAACCAACTGAAAACATTTCAGGGGCAAGCACAAAGAAACCGGTAGAAAATACAGAGTCACAAGTAGAGAAACCGGTAGTGGATACCACTAAAAAAATCATCAGAGGCACCATCAAAGAAACCATCAGTAGACAGCACAAAGAAACAGGAAGAACAACAAGTTCATTCACAAGTACATTCAAAGATAGTTCCACCAGCTACAACTAAAAAACCTAAACCTTTGGTAGCTGAAACGGAGACTCAAACCGATCCTCTAGTTAAAGAGGAAAGCAATTCTATTATCATCACTGGTGGATTACAAATTGTGAAGTCAGTTGGACAGACATCCAGAACCTCCATGTCTGAATTCAGACCAACAAATGTGACAGAGGTACTACTAGATTCAATTAATAAAATAATAGATTGCAATGCACTAGCATATAAGGCTATTGATGACACCATACCAATTTTGAAGATGATAGCTCCAAAGTGTAACATAGACAACAAAGATTCTTTGAACCAATTAGACACATTGTCTAAGTATATAACTGATAATCTAATAATATTGGACAAAATAAATGAGGATACATTTAAGGAGAGATTGATAAAGGAAAAAGAAAAATTCTTTGAGGATATAGTTAAGAAGAACAAGGGAGAGATGGAAACTCTTTTATCGGAACTCAATGAAATCATTTTTGATTTCAAGAAACTATACAGGGATACATGCAAAACGGATGTATTAACAGAAGATCTTGACAAAGAAATTGGAAAGAAACAGGATAAGATTAACAATATTGCTGACAATCTAATTGGGACATCAGATTCATTTTTGGAATTAGAAAAGAAAATTGCAAAGCAAGAAGAGAAAATCAGGAAACTAGAAAATGAAAAACAAAGAATAAAGGACAAAGCAAAGGACTTAAAATGTCAACTTGGTCTAAGATTAGAGTATCTTATTTCTTTGAGAAAAGAAATATATGAGGCTTTGATTCCTAGACTAAAGACACCGGAAGAGCAAATGCACATACTCACTGGTACAGTGCAGAGAACCCATGAGGTTATAAAAGACAATAAAACGTTCAGCAATGACATAAATTCAATTTTGACAGATATTTTTCAGAGTGTAACCCACCAATTACAAGAAACCAAGTAGGACTCCACTGATAGGGAATGAAAACCTTTGTCATTGATGTCAAAGGGGGAGTAGAGGCTATGAGAAAAATGATCAGCAAATGGCTCATCACCTCAGGGGGAGCTCATATTTTTTTGGTAACACAATTTTGGCAGACTCATTTTTGGATGACACTTTTTGGATTTTTCTCATGAGTGTTGCCATCAATGCCAAAGGGGGAGATTGTTGGCAAATGCACACTCCAATGAGAAATTGTAGGTGGATTGAAGTTTTTGTCATTGATGGAAATCTTCCAATCATATGATACCGGCAAGACAATATACCGACACCAGCAACGATAGACTCTACACCAACACACAGGACACCGGCAGACAAAGGAAGGATACCAGCACCTTGGCCGATAGGAATTTTGTTTATAATATATTTTGTAATTAATTGTAAAATCATTGTAAGCCGACATGGCGAGTTGTAATATGACTCATATATGTATGAGATCATTGTAGAATATTTTGTAATAATGTGATAGGTGAAATAAGGCAGACCTAATATGCGAATTATAGGTTAAGGGTTTATTTATGCAGCAGAGCTAAAACCGGTACTGGATCTGGCATAGTAGA
This sequence comes from Cryptomeria japonica, assembly GCF_030272615.1. Lineage (NCBI taxonomy): Eukaryota > Viridiplantae > Streptophyta > Pinopsida > Cupressales > Cupressaceae > Cryptomeria > Cryptomeria japonica. The sequence continues at coordinate 459,270,489 of NC_081411.1, forward strand.
TGCTATTTTGAAGCAGTACAAGACATTGGATTTGTATAATCCATTTTGTAAGTCAATGTGACTTCTTATTTTTTAGTTGAGTAGTGAGCTCTAGGCACTTGGCCTTCTTGCATAAGTAGGCGCCTATTGTAAGAGTAATATTCACTTATTGGCCAGTAAGCAAATATTGTGGGTCACAAATCCCACTGAGGTTTTTCCCACACCGGGTTTCCTCGTTAAACTACTGTGTTATGGTGTTCTTTTCATGTAGTTGTTGTTATCTTTGTTTACTGCATTATTTTTGGCTTACCGGTATACTATATTGATATGTTTTACATGTTTTAAATCAAGTAAATGCTTCAACCGGTTAGATACTGATTCACCCCCCCCCCCCTCTCAGTATCTTTGGGAATCCTAACAATAATTTTTCTTTCTTAGCTTGATAAACTCTTGTCACTTGTCTTATGATTAGTTAAGAATCTCCATAAATATGTAGATGTTTCATACTCAATGCCAAGGCTGCTTTAATTCCAACTATAAGAGCTTCATATTCAGCAATGTTGTTGGTACATAAGAAATTGAGATTATATGATAAAGGAATAGGCTTCTTTTTAGGAGAGATTAAGACCATCCCTGTCCTTGATCTCTTACAACACTTAGAGCCATCAAATTACAGTTCCCAAGTCTCATCAACCTCCGTGGAAAGAATGTATTCATCAGGAAAAGACTTTGGATTAGGTAGGGAGAAGGGTGAAGGAGCATCAACTAAGTGATCAGTCAATGCTTGACCCTTTATTGCCCATTGTGAGACAAACTTAAGGTCAAACTTGATCAACGTCATAACCCACTTAGCTAAGCATCCCGAAAGATCAGTTTTGGAGAAAAGATGTTTAAGAGGATCAAATTTAATGATAACATGGATCTCAGCATTCAAGAGATAATGCCTCAACTTTTGAGTTGCAAAGACTAAAGAAAGGCACTATCTTTCTATCACAGAATATCAGACTTCGTAATCGAGTAGAGTGCAGCTTATTTAATAAACTGGACATTCTCTACCATCCTTATCACATTGTTCCAATAAGGTCGCAAGAGCTTGAGGGGAAGCAGTGGTGTATAGAAGGAAAGGCTTAGTAGGATCAGCAAGTTGAAGAATGGGAGGATTGGCCAAATATGTTTTTAAGTCTTTGAATGATTGATGATAATCCTCATTCCATTAGAAAGTGATATTATTTTTAAGTAATTGTGTGAAGGGAAAGGTACAATCCGCAAGTTGAGAGACAAACCTATGAATAGCTTGGATCTTTCCTTGCAATTTTTTTAGTTGAGAAACATTCTTAGGAGGTGGCATGTTGACAATAGCATCTATCTTCTTCTTATCCACCTCAACACCACAATGTGAAACTATGAATCCTAATAGTTTTCCACTATCCACACCAAAAATACATTTTTAGGGATTCAAACGCATGCTATACTTACGAATTTTCTCAAAGATTTGATGAAGGATCTTAACATGATCTATATGAAGAATGAATTTTTGCTAAGATACCATCAATGCAATCTTCTAAAGTCTTATGCATATAATAATGGAAGATGAGAGTCATAGCACGCTAATAGGTTGCACCTATGTTTTTCAATCCAAAAGGAATCACAATCCAACAAAATGTACCCCAAGGAGTGGTGAAAGAAGTTTTATATTGATCTTGGGGATTGATGAAGATTTGATTATATCCTGAGAAACCATCCATAAAGGATAGGAAAGCATGCCCTGCTACCGAATCCACGATCATATCGATATTCGGGAAATGAAAGTCATATTTTAAAGAGGCCTTGTTTAGATCTTGAAAATCCGTACACATCCTAATCTTGTTTTCATCTTTAGCCACAACCACAATGTTTGAAATCCATGGGAATAATTGATAGGACAAATTAATCCAGCATCCAACAATTTTTCAATCTCATCTTTGACAAGTAATGCCACTTTAGGGTGAATCTTACAAATCTTTTGCTTCACAGGTTTAGCATCAGGAATTAGGAGAATGTTATGAGTGACAATCTTAGGATTTACTATAGGCATGTAAGAATATATCCAAGCAAAGATCTCAGGGAATTTATGTAGCAACTCAGCATATTGTTTTTTCTCTTCTTCGTCAAGACATTTCCCTATCTTGATGATATTATCTTCAATACAAGGATCCATCTTGATATCAATGGTCATTTGTTAGGTGGTTGATTTGTTGAGGAGCATCTTTTAATTGAGGAAATTCTTTAACTATCTCATCATTATTTCTTTCTTTCCCAAAGTAAGCTTCCGCATTTAGACAATAGGGAAAACTGTGGTTATGGTGATAACAAGGAAGGTTGTCATAAGCTCCCATGAATTCAGCTAAGGAATCATCCATAGAAGAAACATTCAAAGCAAAGACACAAGAAGGGTCACAGTCAATATATTCTAGATATTTTAGTGAGAGAGAAGCATAAATGATATTAACACTAATAGATAGTATCTTAGAGGCTTTAGTATGCTTGAAAGGATCATAACCAAGACCAAATGTCATATCATGAAAGTTATTTTCTAAGGGAACTTTAATCCCTTGTTCCTGACCACCACATCCATTTCTATTATATCCACACCTAGCCAGGATGTGAAAACCAGGACCATAAAGGTTAGTCATTTCCGAAGAAGAGGGAGGATTTTCAAAAAGTGAAGGGTCAAAATCCTCCAGACTAGAAACTAAGGGAGATGAAATTTGAGAAGCTGCCACAAAGTTATTACTCAATGGCCTAGACAAAGTAGATTGCTTTTTAGGTTCTTCTTCTTTTTTCTTCTTTTCGACCTTAGGTTCTCTAGGGGGGATTTTGTATTCCCCTACAAAAATAGAATTGAAATCAAGGGAACCCCAATCATCTTCTGGAAGAATCCTTTTAGGAGAGAAAGTGCTCTCAATCACAGAATTGGGCTAAGAAGACTCTTCCTCAAGAACCTTAGGTCCACTTGAGGAAATATTAGGGATAGGTCCATATATAGGAGATAGGTTTGATGAACTGGTCACACTAATCAGAGTAGAAGCTTTAGAGGAATTTTCTAAGATAGTTCGGGAAGAATTTATTGAAGATGATTTAGAACTTGATGATTGTAAATAAGCCTGAAATCTTGTGTCACCCAGCAAGGTGTATATTGTGTTGTTGTGAATGAACTTGATTTGCCTTTGCAATGTAAAGGGAACAACTTGCATGCTATGAATCCAAGCTCTCCCTAGAAACAAGTTGTATGTCAACTCTCCAGACATGACATGGATAGGAGTAGGTAAAGTAACAAGACCTACCTTAACAGGCAAGGTGATAATACCTCATGAACATTTAGCAACATTATCAAAGCAACAGATAGTGATAGAGTCAGGCTTAATAAGAGATGTATCAACATTGATCTTATGCAACAAGTTAATTTTATAAACATTAAGGCCAGAGCCATTGTCCACTAATGTTCACTTTATCGCACTATCATTTATGATAACCACAATCATTAAGGGATCATATTGTTGTTCAATTTCACTAGAGGGCAACTCATCTTGTGTAAACACAATCTGAGACTTAGGTGTTGTAATAGAGTGAATCAAGGAAGTTTGAAGCAAATCCCAAAGGGATATCTTGGGAGGAGTAGCTTTAAGTAGTTCGACAAGATCATATTCCTTACCAAGGGTTTGTGAAATGTGAAGTGCTTGAGTAAGAATTAGTTGAGGATCAAGTAGAGGAGTCAGAAAAACCAGAGGAGAGTTATGTTGTCTATTGTTTCCCGTGTTATAGGTATGGACAACTGCATTATAAATCTCCTTAGTTAGTTGTCTAGCATAGCTATAAGGACTCTTAGTGGGATTCTTTCCTTGAACCGTAATAATAGGTTTGTTTGGAGTGATAAAGGAATTATGACTATATCCACCTTGAACTGTGAAAAGAGGTTGATTAGGAGAAGGTGAAGTTGGAGAAGGACAAGCACCTTGGACAAAAAAAATAGGTTTTCTATGTTCATTCACATTGATCATATTGATTAATATTTTAGATGCATTATTCTTGTTTGAAATTTTAGGCAAAGACATAAAGTCATCAAGGGCATCATCCAATAAAGCATGGTCATAGTGATTGAAAGACTTATCTTTGGACTTAAAAGGAGACATAACATCATAGAGGAAATGCACATGGGAATCAAGTGTGTTTCTAGATCTAGTGGAGGATTTGATAGGAATGTACCCATGAGAGGGATCATTCAACTTATCTTTCTCATCACCATGAAATGGCATAGTAACAAGGTTGATTAACTTTTGGAAAAATGAGGGTTTATAAGGCTTAGGGTTCAAAAACTCATCTAGAGCTTCATCTAATTCATCCTTACTAAACTCATAATCAACAAAATTGCATACATCATCAAAATAATGAACTTCTTGCAAATAGAAATCTGATATTTTTGAATGAAAATTGCATGAAACTTAAACACACAATGCAAGAAAAATGAAAGATTTTTTTTTTCTTTTTCTCTTTTTCTTTTTTGGTTTTGAAAGCAAATGAAACAAACTAGATCTAGATCTAACACTGCAATGCAATGCAAATGAAATTGGATTCACATCGAGTTCACCAAAGATGTGTAGGGGAAAAAGTGAGACTAAGTATGGAAACCCTAATCCCACTATCATACACACTCATGGAATATGAAAGAGCCTAGGGAGGTAATGCACGTCGGATAATTCTTATGAGAAAGAGAGAGTTGTTGATTACCTCTTTAAGTTTTCTATTCCTTTGTTGTAAATGAGAGAGAGGAATGATGCAAAATGCAATCTAACCTAGAAAGCAAGCAAGAAAGCAAACCCTAATCTCATAATGCAGATCAAAGAACAATTGATACACTGCTGCAAAGTACAGATCAAAAGGCAAAATAAAAGGTGCACCTATGTCTCAAATATGAGCAGAAATGTCTGGGACTAGGGTGCCACACCACTATCCTAATTCTGCAATTCTAGAGCTGCAATTGACAGGAGGGATTCTGAGACCTGCAAATTGATGTTATGCCAAGTTATACTAATAGAGGGCAGTACCATGGTACCACACCACTATCCTAGGTAGGACAAGGGTGTCATGCCCCTGTCCTTGGGATTTTTTCCAAGATCTGCAACCCAGAACTATCCCTTGTGCTCTTTTGGTCCTGAAACTTCCAGTGACTCTCAGATCTGAACTTGTACCTAAAGCTAAAAAAGAAGGTTTGGGATGGCTATATAGGGTTTTGCCTTAGTCAAACCCCCATTTTGGTGATTTCCACCTCCATGAATAGTCGATAATGTATTGAAAATGTGTGTGCAAGATCCTAAGAATGAAAGTAAACAACCTAGAGCAACCCTAATTGCTTATAATTGATAAAGTAAATGCTCTAAATCCATTATGCAAAGTGATCTAAAGAATGAATGTGAATCAAAATGAAGCTTATGCAAAGACATGAAAACAACATGAAACCATACCTAACCCCAAGGGAGAGGTACAAGACAATCGTCAATCGATGATCTCCTATTGTTCTTCTACATCTTCAAATGCCCCCAATTGATAAACTAATGTTTGATGAATGTTTGATGGATGAATGTTGAATGTTGTTGAAGACTTCAAATATCTACTCTTTCACTGCAAATAAGGCTCTAATACTCCAAAAACCTTCTCTTAGATTCTTATAAGAAGACCCCTTCAAATCAAGAAAGACAACTCTTAAGTATGAAACCCTAGATATTAATTTCATGTTTAGACCAACCTAGGATTTGAACTTCCCACTGATATTTGGAGGTTAAGCATTATTATATCATAGTGTGGTGCTCTCAAAATTTTGGGAAAAAAGTCGCGGACCATGTGCATTCTTGCCACGGTCCAACCAACTTTTCACAAAATTTTCGAGGCCATTAGATATCATGATATTAGAGCACATCCCAAAGTTACAGCTGATTTTGAGATGTTGTGATATGAAAAATTGGGCCTAAACGGTCAAAATAAGACATAATTAGGGTTTATGATTAAATGATTCATTGGAGGAATAAGATGAAAAGGGGCACACTTAGGGTAAAGGGCCCAACTTTATAATATGTAAAATGATGAGACGTGACCTTAGATTTAATTAAATTAATTAATTAAATGCTTAAAGGGGAATGAGAAATGCAAGATGCAAGACACACTAGGTGGGTGCTAACCTAAGTGTGAAATTGTACCACCCTAGCAAGGGTGTACAATTTACAACACTACAATGACTTTGCTAGAATATCATGCAAAGTTACAAATTTTGATGAATTTATTTCAAGTGAGCTAGCATGAAGGTAGGATAAGTGTCTTGACAGAGTACCTGAGGAGAGGCTTTCATTTAATCCCTCTATAAGATATAAAGGGAAGGAAGTTATAATGGAGGAACCTGTTGAGCACCAAATCTAAATTAAATAAAATCTCTTGATTTGTGAAATTAAATCATAAAATCACCCATTTCTAGAAGAAAAACCATCATTTTCCTACCAAAGTAAAGTATCCTATAAGTTGTCGAACAAGTGTGATGGCATCCTATCGAAAGATTCAAATTCAATTGGTATCGATGAGACCCAACAATGTCTCATCGATATAAAAGGACTATCGAAGAAAAAGGAATACCGATGAACTTAGAAGGGGACTCACCAAAAGCAATAATTCCATCAACAAAAGAATATCGAAGAAAGCATAAATGGTCTCATCAACGGGAAAAGGCTTTCAAGGAAAAAATGCTATCGGCTTAACACATAGAAGATTCACCGATAACAACAGTCTTATCAAAAGACTAATGTCGATCGAACGGAAGGAAGTTACATCGATAAAGGTTATCGATAGGATATGAGTTTCAAGGAGACTAAAACACAAGTCACCGATACATATTGTTTCACCGATGGGAATCTTATCGAAAGAAACTATTAATGAGTTCATCGACGAGAGATGTTAATGAAAGTAGGTCATCAAAGAAAGAAGGGCTTTGATGAAATGATATACTCTTTCACCAAAAGGGTATAATGGTATCGTTAAAAAATGTTTTTCGATGGAAAGCTAAAGGAAGTTATCAAAGCTTGAAGTTTCCTCGACATGGAAGCCAATTAATATAGGATGTGTATCGGTGAAAAGATGGATGCTCTCATCGAATACAATGTTTCGATAGAAAGAGGAAATACCTCATCGACATAATATTTGAAGCAAAAACATTTTCAATGGAAATAAAGGGATCAATGGATCAAAAAACTAGAGACCAAAAGACATGTTTTCATCGAAGTGATTATTAATTGCCACGAAGATCAGAATCAAATCTTGGCTAGATCACATCACCATTTAATTCAAACATGTATCTAAGTGACTGTTGTTGAACTTCCATTACTAACTGCTTAATGTGCCATAAGTGATAAATTGATAACGAAGGACATAGTATTGAGGAATCCATAGGCGACAAACCAGAAGTAGAAATCAGACGAGTTCACAGAGAAGGCCCACAGATTTCAATTAAGTTATCCATATACAGAGCCCCTTTTAAATTCAAATGGAGTCATCATCTAAAGCTAGTAAAACTAGAAAGGGAAAGGAACCTCTTGCCATAGAGGACAAACCCAAGAGACAGAAGAAGGAGGGGCGTTCCTTAGCCCAAGATTTGAATGATCAGTGGCCATCATCCAGTTTAAGGTCTAAAAAGATTAAGGCAGATGAGGAAGGTCTGGAGGATCAATTTGAGGATCTTGGAGACACATGGACCGAATTAAGGGGATATGAGTTGTTTGTGTATGGATACAACAGAAGAGTTTCCCCTCAACCTATAAATAATTTATGGTGATTAAACTTAGGCAAACTGGCTATGGCTAATGTCTTTGTAAATGTAGAACTCATGAAACCCTTAGCAAGCAACTATGACCCTAAAACCATAACCATATATAACTATATGGGTAAGCCAATTCTTTCAATTACAAGGGAGGTTATCGACACCGTGTTTGAGTTATATTGGGGGTTTGAGGAACCAATTGACCTTAGGAAATTGACAAATGAATACTTTAACCTAGAACACATTTACAAAACATGGAGGCTCCCCATACACAGGCCTAGAAATGTGGGGTCTTTAGTGCCATTAGGCCAAGATGACAAAGCCCCTTATGATGTCAACTCCTTCCACCCTTACTTCAAATACACCTATTACTATGTTTCTCAGGTTCTAGGGATAAAATCCCATCCTTTAATGGATATTGCAGCCATGGTTATTTGTGCTTATTTGCAGTCTAGAGACCCCCGCTTCTTTGATTTTACTGCTTACCTAGTTGAAGCCTTGAATCATGGGTTGGAGAAGTTGAAAAGGGATGTGATCAATGTGCACTTTAAGCATTATTCCCTTCTTATGCATATGCTTCTATATGTTGGCCAAGATGAAGGATTGTGGCTAGAAGAATTATGTGTTAGAGCCTATGACAAGGCTAGAGTGAGAAAACCGGTCAATTATGGGTTTCCTCATGGGACCAAAGATATGCCAATAATCAGTATTGACACTTTGAGGAGTTCTTTGTTAAAACATTGTACAGATTGTTGGGTTTTCCATGTGAGCATGCCCTTGCACCAGAGATTCAAAGATTCTTGAGTAAACATTATTTTAGTGGCGAATATTCACCAATGGTGAATTTTTCACGTCAGCAACCTGGGAAATGGTGAATATTTTTTACCAACTAGGGGTGGCCATGTCCCCAAAACATTATCAATTTCTGTCAAATTCACGGCCCGATCGTCATATGTTTTACGCAATTAAATGTTTCTATGCGATGATTTCGCCAATACAATATATGGTGGACACACGGTAAATTTAATTTTTTCACCTACACTCTCCGAGGTTGCCTTAATAGATGACCTTAATTTGCCTATAGGCATGTGAAGATTTGTTATCTAGGGGGACCCAATTTTCTCGACATCTTGTCGACATGTGTCTCCATTCACCCCAACTTTCGCCAACTATATTGTATTCGCCAATTATTTGGACGACCTATAATCGCCTCAAAAATTACATAAGTCATATTTGGACGACCTATAATCACCTCAAAAATTACATAAGTCATGTTAGAGTTACGTGGGATTCACCAAATATTTGTATACCATATAAAATTCCCATGGAATTTGCCATATAAGGATTGGTATAAATACATGCAAAGATCAGATCTATCTCAACACAATCTGGTGGGTTCTAGGCTCTGAATTCTGATCAATAGCGAAGTTTCAGACCAAGGAAAATCATTGTTGTTGACTGCATTGGCGACTGCTAGTGACCTAAAGCCTAAAGGTGAGCGATCATATTTTTGAAGTGGTATATTATACATTATAGTCTATTATTGCTTCTTCAACAAATTGATATTTTTTTGGCAACCTTTATTTCATTGGAGATGTCGAACAGGAAAATGGGTAGGAAACCTGAATGTGGGGAAGGCCAGGAGAGGCCAACAAAAATCAGAACATTGTCTTCGTACTTTGGCATTGGAAAACATTATGGTGAAAATCAGGAAGGTACATCATCACAAGTACAAGTACAAAATTCACCACCTACACTGCATGTTGAAGATGATGGTGAACCTGATATCTCAGATCAAGATGATCTTGAAGAAGATTTCTTGGTAGATACCCAAGTTAGCTGGAATGATATAATCGACTTGGGTGATAATGCCATTGATGATAATGCATGGAAGGGGAAAAGAAAAGCCATATCAAAAAAGGGTGAACCACAATCAAAAAAGGATCGAGAGTGGGATATGTCGGTGAGGAATTTTCAAATTAATTGGGCATCAAAGTATCCATTCATTGAACCAGAGGAGAATCCAATTGAAGGCGAGCCTCCAATAGAATGCAGGTGTAAGATTTGAACTTGGAAACATAATCAGGAAATTAGGTTGCAGCTAAAATTTGACACCATAGAAAATCATATGGGTAAAGTTTATGAAAAACAAATGATAGACAGGGTTGAAAAATTAGTGATAAGATGGAAAACAAAGGAGTAATGTAAGCGTGTGAGGAATGTCGAAGAGTATTATTTTCATGAGAAAATACAGACGAAGCCTGCTGAAGTTAAAGGTTCTATTGAAGCTATTTTTGGAAAATCAATGCAAATAGAACAACTGGAAAAAGTTGTTCAGTTAAGCATTGTTTTTTGTATTTTGAGCAGAGGGCGTGCTATGACAGATTTCCCATCAATTAGTGGTTTATTACACTTTTTGAAAGTTCCTAACTATCCTAATAGACACTAGTCATTAAAGAGTGGATGGGAATGGGCAAGTTGTCTTGCTGAGGTTGAAAAAGAATATGTAAAGGAAAAAATAAGAGAGTCAAACTTTATTGCAATTTCTTTAGACGAAGTTACGGCAGTAGACAATACTTCATGGGTATGCATGCATGTTTATACTGTAGAGAATCATACCCGCCAACCTCATCTACTATCTATTGCTAAAATAAAGGAGAGTGCGATAGCGGAAAATTTATTTCAACTAGTAAAGGGAAGTTTAAATGAATATGGAGGTATGGATGACATGACGGTAGCCAAAAAATTGGTTTGTGTTGGAGCAGATGGAGCTTCAGTAATGCAAGGTCACAGGAATGGTCTTTGTACAAAGATTGAAACTTCATTTGCATTGTACATTACTACAATTCACTGCATGGCTCACAAAATGAATCTAGCTTTTGGAATTGTGAGCAAGTTTGCTTCGGTTAAGAAAATTGAAATTTTAACCAGAGAGCTCTACTCACACTTATGTCAAATTCCCAAGTGATTTATGGAATTTCAACACTTTGCTGCTGGAATAATTGATGGGAATGAGCTTCTCAAGGATAATGATACCAAATGGATCTCTTTGGATGGTCTAGTGCATTGAGTGTTTTCAGAATACCATCCTTGATTGGACTATTTCACACAACTCGAGACGAATTAGATCAATCAAAATTTCCTGAACTTCTCTGCAGGTTAAGTAATTTAGAGACACTCTTAACTTTAGCAGCTCTTCTACCCATGCTAGAGGAAATGAGGAATATTATGAAGGCTGCCCCCAAAAGAGCTTTGTATATTGCAAAATATGCTATGCTGCATAAGATGACATGCATGGCCCTCGAAAATCTCTATTGAAATCAACCAACACTATCTGATGAAAAATTTGTTAAGTGGCGGACACTCACAGATTTGAACAATCCTGATAACTTTTTACAAATCGATGCAGACGGGGAGGTATGTGCTAATGTATGAGGAGTTAAGATACCAATGCACTTCTATGCCATGGTCGACCCCGAGGAACCAGGAAAGCACCCCAGGAAGCAACTAGCAAGAGTTACAAGGGAAGATTTCAATAAGATTGTTGAGACTATAACTACTTCTATGAAGAAAATTTCATATGATCTTTCCTTACAAATTAGAAGCAGATTCCCTCCTGACAACCTTGTCGAAGCCATGTCTATTGTGTTTCCTCATTATTGGACCCTCAACATTGCATCTGATTTTCGAAGTAAGCTACTGATTTTGATAAAATATTTTTGCACATCCAGAGAATTGAATGGAGTAACTATAAATGGAATATTAGACGAAACTCATCTTTGAGAGAAATCATCTCATTTTGCATACACTATGAGATAATAATATGCCAAAATGGAGAACCCTCGTGAAGAGGGATCAGTAACAAGGCTTTGGAAAACCATAGCTGAGAACAAAATGTTGCGTGATTCAATGCCAAAATGTGTGAAGCTTTCTGATTTATGTCTTACCATGATATTGGGTTCGGTGGAAGATGAGAGAGTTTTCATTTCTTTGGGGTTCCTAAAATCAAAGCTAAGAAACAAACTAGACAAAAATTTGGAAAATTGCTTGAGGCTCTATACATCTAGGTATGATGTCCACACTTTTCCTTACGATAGGGCACTGCAAATCTGGAGGTCCAAATGTGAAAGAAGAGGTTTGGGAAACACTTCAAACCAAAGTGCCGGTGAGACTATTGCCCCATGTACTGGACCTACTGGTAGCATTGAGATGTAGTTCGGCGAAGGTATGCAGACTCAGAGTGAAGAAACTCAAACCAGAGACAAGAATCAAGAAAGCTCTATATTTGATGAGGATGAATGGCAACTGTAAGAGAGTGGTATTTATTAATCTTATTACTATATCTCATCATTCATATTACAAAAGCATATTACTTTTTGCAATTAGAATTTAATATTGATTTGTAATTGTATTTTTCAACTTTCTATTTCCAGATTTAAAATAGCATAATAATAAAAAAAACACAATGTGTTTATTGATACAGAGATGTTTATTGTTTATTTATACATGTTTAAGTCTCAAATCTGTGTGATACATTTCAGAACCATATGATACAATTCATCCAATAGTAATACACATGTTGAGAACTTAGATTTTCATTAATTCTTTCAAAATATAGCCATATGATACAATTATTCAATAGTAATACACCAATCTATGTGATTCTCCATGCAAATTGCAAAAGTGAATACAAAGTTTTAGAACCCTTTGCAAATGACCCTGAATTCCCTTTTATAGAAACAAGAGAGAAACAATAGTTCCTATGTGATTCTCCAATGTCCATGCAAAAGTGAATACAAAGTTTCAGAACCCTTTGCAAATGACCCTTAATTCCCTTTTATAGAAACAGGGGAGCAAAAACAGCTTCAGGTCGAATTGCAAGTTTGCAACATGTGAAGACTGAACATAAAAATAAAAAACTCAGCACGGATTTATATGGCCATCACATGCCGTATTAGCAATTTAACATCTGCTACATGTTTGATGTCTCCTGTTCAAAAAATAGAGTTCAAAATTAAATATTAATTCACGCCATGACAAATTAAACATAGATAATAGCAGTGCCTAAAACCTACTAATCATAAATAGAGAAATGCATAAATGTTAAAGCAAGGGAGAATTTGAGAATACAAATTTACTGGCTGAAGTTTTGCACTATGCATCATAGATTCATAGGCTGGATTAGCAAAATAGCAATAGCGAGTGCTAATTTTTTCCTATTCATAAAATAGATTCATAGGCTGGATTAGCAAAATAGCAATAGCGAGTGCATCATAGATTCATAGGTTGGATTAGCAAAATAGCAAACATAAAAAACATAAAACCTTGAAATTAAGAGTAAAAGAAGAAAATTGTGCAATACATACTATGATTCTTAAGAATTTTGTGCCAGTTTTTGTAGGATGCTCCACTCTTCATCTGATGGAAGGTCAATATTCTGTAAACTATGGAAAGTCAACTCCAACTTCGTCAACATTCCATATTTAGAAGATTTACTTGACATCACTGTTTCATCCAATACCGAATTTAGAGTTGTAAATGATTGGATGAATTCCAGAAAGCTTTGGGGAGTTGTGTCCTTTGGAAGCAAGTCGAAATCAGACTTCATTTTTATCTCCATGTTTTTTTTGTAATCTTTTTCTCCAATGAATTTATTTGATGGGTCAACGGTCTTAGGCAAACCAAGTTTAATCAAATAATTTTTCTTTTCTTGAAGCTTCAAGATCTTTTTTCCACAATTTTCCATAACTTCTGATGTTTCCCTTAGCTTTTGGCATTTCTGAATGATAGATGATGTCTTAACTGAGGCATCAATGCGACTCTTAATTCCCTTGGATGCCAAGTAGTTGTCACTAGAATTGTAGACTACTTTCAGAATCTTTTGTGCCATATCCTCTTTTGAATAAACATGTGTGCTCTTCTCATAATGCCCTTTGATTTTCATATAAATTAGTCTCAGACTTTCAGTCAATTGAAACCATTCACACAACTTGTCACTCCTCTGCACTATTTGTCGCCAAATGTTTTCTTGTATATATTTCGTTGTATTTTTCATATTATCTTTCAATCATTCCTCCAAAGTTTTTATTTTATCATTTGCATTGTGCAAGTCTTCTTTCATTTGTGCACATTTTTTTCTTTCTTCCTCTACTTCCTCTTGCAAATGTTTTTCTTTTTCCTTCCCATGATCCAATAGGTCTTGTAATTTTCTCATTTTGACAGTAGCAGACTCATAACTTTTGTATAATTTTTTAAAACTGGCTCTTTCCTCATCAAATTTTTTAATACTTTTAGCCAGTTATTCTGTCAGGTCCTTCAATTCTGCATCCATCCCGAATTTTTTATCCTTTCCTGTGAATCATTGCACTTGCTAGTTGCTGCTTTCCTCCTTGATTTTTTCATTTTCCAGGTCTTCCTGTAACTTTTCTATTTGTTTCTCCAGTTTATTTTTTTCTCTCTCCACCTTTAGCAATGAAGTGTAAACCACTTCGTTAGTCCTTTTTGACACACTAAATTTGTCCACATTATGTACTTTGGAAAAATCCATTTGGAGGGTGCTAACTTGAAATTTAGAGGGATCTATCTGACTGTGTGGTGGATTTTTATCTTTAGTTGGGACCAGGGGCACAACAACCATGAACTCCATCATATCTTTCTATGGGTCATATGTTGGAAATACCCTGTTCTTTGCAGGTTGTTCGTTTACAACTTTAGTCAGGGAAACCCTATGAAATGATTTCCTTTTTTCTTTATTTGCTTTTGTTGTGTGTTCATATTTTTCATAGTAATCACGAAATTGAAAATTTGGGCTTGCTGAAGCAATTGAATGTTTGAAAGGTGACATAGGAATACCATAGGCTCCAGTTCCACTTATTCCTATGGTTTTAACTAATGCTTGACTAGGATTGCCAACAACAGTTCTTGATCATGTCCCACTCCCACTGACACTTTCATGTATAGTTTTCATAATCTTTTGAGGTGTGTGATTTGAAGCTGCAAATCATTGATTTGTAGTGTTAGTGGCACTTGATATAGGATTCTCAATAGTATGAGATTAAGTATCTACCACTAGTGGCCTCTTGTGAGAGATTTTTTGTTGTTGCCCTTGTCCAACACCAAGACAACTAGTATCAGTAGTAGTACCCATGCCAACCCCACCAATCATAGTGGCACTTGACTAAACAATAATAGGAATACTATCCCCAGATTCTCCACCAGTGGCAGTGGCACTTGATTCACCACCAATGGGAATACCATGATTTGGTGGTGGTTGTGGATTTGAACCTGAAACAAATGTAGGTGGACCCTAAGGGTAATGAGTAGTACCTATCGGTGATGAATCTGAAGAATCAAGTCCAATGACTGGTTTAACAGGAACTTTTGATTTTAACCTTGATGGAAGTTGTACCTGAAGTGGATACCAAATGCCCTCTCCTCTAGGACCTAGACCACCACCTTCAAAACCCATTTTTTCCACAATGGTTGCCCCTTTGCTATATTTGTCTTTCATTGCCTCATGGACTGCACCTAATATTTTAGGGACTATAGTAGTTGTTTGAGTGGCCTCAACCTCATACTGATCATCATCTTCACTCCTGTCATGTGTTGTTGTGGGATGCTCCATATTCCACAATTTTCTAAACTCTCCATCCTCATCGATGATCTCAAATTCTGCACTTGTCTTTGGTTCACTGAGATTCCTCCTCATAGTCCAAAAATCATTTATTTTGGTTTGAGGCCAATAATTCTCTTTACATTCGTGCAGAATTGATTTGGGAATAGTTTTCTTAGATGGATTAGAAGATTTTAGGTAGAAATTGTAGGACCTCCTATTTTGGATGCCCAAGCCATCTTCTGTTGTCCTCAGTGTGTGCAAGGCCATCATTTGTGATGAAATTTCTTCTATTGAAATTTTATTGTCAACTGCAATTTTCTCCATCTCTTTTTTAACCTCATCCCAGGAGTCCATGTTTCTAAGCTTTTCTAGCAATGGTTTACTTTCATGTTGACATAACACTGAAGAGTTCCCATTTTTCTTAAGCCTTGCTTGAATTACACCGATTGGATCATATTGCCAGAGACCCTCATCACCAAAGTTAAAAACTGTCAAAAAATCATGTGCCACATTGAATGCTTTTCTCTCAAATGTGAACCCTCCACATGAGAAAGTCAAGGAAGGAAATATGCTCTTCTTTTGCTAACCATGGAAGTGCCTATCTGTGCTCTCCAATTGTCATACATACTCTAATGCCAATTCCCTCCCTGTCACATGTATTGGAAGTCTGTATGGTTTTATTGTCGATCTATAAAACCTTAACACAGTGAATTCTTCCATGAAGAACCAGTCAGCCAATTCTATTTGACTTTCGAGTTGAATGCAATCTCTACAAGATACAGGCAACCTAGGCACTGGAGTGCTTGTAATTTCATTATACATTGGTGCCAAAAGAAAGTCTACAAAATGGTTGTATTTCTTTCTATTATCATGGATCCTTATCTTTGGTGTCCAATCATATATTGGACACTCTGTTCTCTTCCCAGTCTTCTCATCAATCTTATAGCTCACAATTTGAAGCTTGTTGGTCTCGAATATTGCACGATACTTGGATAGAAGGAGATAGCACAAGTAGGATGAGAACCTAAATGTCTTACAGGAACCTTTTTTGATCATTAGTAATTGTTTTTGCATGGATTTTACAATGTGCTCAATAAAATTATATCTTACTGGCTAACCTACACAATGGATATTATTAATCATTTCAAGAAGGCTTGCACCCACTTCCCTATCATTTTCCAATCCCAAGCAAAATGAAAACAAAGAAATAGTATCCCCAACCCATGGATCAAAAATCTTAGAATCATAAGGAGGCTTATGATTTTGATCCAACACAATACCCGTACCACTCTTTATTAGACCTTTGATAAATGAATCTTTGCGACTTGGATTGAGACTCTCATAATTCCCTGCCAGCTTTTCAAGGTCAATTTGGATGTTTGAGTTTTGGGCTTCAAATCCTAGGTTCAACAAACGAGCAAATTCTTCCTCGTTTATGGATAGAATTTCCTCTTTTGTATTTTTATTAACAATTGCTTTTTTATCTTCATCATAATTTTCGGCGCAGACCATGACAAAATCAGGGCAAGGGAATACTTCAGGTAACACCATGCTTCCCAATCCAACATCCCACGATGTAATTTTATATGTTCTTTGTTGTAACATTGGGTTGAAAACAATAAATTTTTCCCTGCATGGATCTGTCGCCTTACTAGACAATGCATATCTAATATCTATGATACGCTTTTCACCATGGATAGTAGGGTCATAAATATCATGGTATTCATCAGTGAAACCTGGTGTTTTTACCAGTTTGGTTAGGTACATTTTGTTTTTCACTTGGCTTCTTGTTGAACTACTGCTTCCTATTTTCCCCATCACTATTATTGTTAATAATTCAAAATAATGCTAGATAAAAACCTGAAAATGCTAACCCTCAAATTGGACCACGAGATTACCAAAAGCAAAAAAGGCGGGATGTAGGTGTTCTAGATTTTACCCGAAATTTCTATTTCACTAAATTGGCACAGACAGTCTTTGTTGCAACTTGCATTCCTCAATCTAGTAGTTGTTTTTCAATCTCCCTCGATTTATAGGTTTGTCCATGAAATGAAATACGATTATTATTTACGAGTCTCTTATTTTGAAAACTCTGAAAAGTAGAAAAGTAATACCTAAAGGGCAAAATATCTAGAATCATGTTGTAATTTTATTAATTACTATTAATAACTATTCGATGCCGAAGGACAAAACATTCATTACTCAGTATAAATTCCGAGGACATTAAGAATCATGTTGTAATTTTATTAATTATTATTAATAACTATTCGATGCCGAAGGACAAAACATTCACTGCTTCAGTATAAATTATGAGGATATTAAATATAATACGTTCAATTATGGGCAAAGTTCTCACAAATGAGTTCACTTCCCACATTCGGGTCGAAATCCACCCTAAGCCATTGATCTTTGCTCATCCAACAGACGAGGGACCAGGGTACCTGTTGTGACTTTACGGGTCTGTTTTTTAGTCTGTTTAATAATTTTAAACTTCCACCCGAAAAAGAGATTTATAGACTTAATTATATTTAATTAAATTTAAAATATTTCAATTCCGAGCGAAGTTCTCACAAATGTGTTCACTTCCCACATTTGGGCTGAAATCCACCCTTAGTCATTGATCTTTGCTCATCCAACGGATGATGGTACCTGTTGTCAGTTGTCATGGGTCCCATGACTTATGCCATTTTTTGGGCACGTCACCATACTCGTGTCGCTTTTTGGGTCTGTTTTTTAAGTCTATTTAATCATTTTAAACTTCTGCCCAAAAAAGAGCTTATAGACTTAATTATATTTAATTAAATTTAAAATGTTCAATTCCGGGTGAAGTTCTCACTTTCCACATTCGGGCCAAAATCCACCCTAAGTCATTGATCTTTGTTCATCCAACAGACGATGGTACATGTTTACAGATGTAGTGGGTCCCACGACTTCTGCCATTTTTCTGGCACGTCGCCATACTCGTGTCACTTTTGGGGTCTCTTTTTTAAGTCTATTTAATCATTTTAAACTTCCGCTTGAAAAAGAGATTTATAGTCTATAGACTATAGACTTAATTATATTTAATTAAATTTAAAATGTTCAATTTCGGGCAAAGCTCTCACCAATGTGTTCACTTTCCACATTCTGGCCGAAATCCACCCTAAGTCATTGATCTTTGTTCATCCAATGGACAATGGTACCTATTTATAGATGTAGTGGGTCCCACGACTTCTACCATTTTTCTGGCACGTCACCATACTCGTGTCACGACTCACTTTTCGGGTCTGTTTTTTAAGTCTATTTAATCATTTTAAACTTCCGCCCGAAAAAGAGATTTATAGTCTATAGACTATAGACTTAATTATATTTAATTAAATTTAAAATGTTCAATTCCGAGTGAAGTTCTCACCAATGTGTTCACTGCCCACATTTAGGCCGAAATCCACCCTAAGTCGTTGATCTTTGCTCATCCAACGAGCGATGATACGTGTTGAGAACTTGAGTGTTGTCAGATGTCGTCGGTCCCATAATAAGAGACATTTAAATTTTAAAGATGTGCAATAGTTTGAGATAACTATTAAATATAATGTTAATATTATTTGTAAAAATTTGAAATTCAAAAATAGTATAAAACATGAAACTTGGTTTCTAGAAGAAAACAAATAACCAAATAAAAATATAAATTTTGATATACAATTTGAAAGGTAAAAGTTTAATATAAAAAAGAAAACATTCAAAATATGTTTAATTTATATAATTTTAAAAAATAGTTTAAAAATATATATAAAAGTTCAACATAAATTTAGTGTATTAATTTAAAAAAATGTGCAGTCCTCAACCTGTTAAGGCAAACAAGTTTGGAAAGTACAAATGCCAAGGTGGCAATTAATTGTTGCAGAAGGAGTTGTCTGTGGCAGGTTGCACAAATGGAGGAAGGGGAGGATGACAGGAAATCTTTTTCTTGATCTCATGGCATTAATACCTTATCGTACACATTCATTACCCGCCCTATAAGATAGAGGCAAAATTTATTACCTTTTGATCTGTGTGCCAGTTTTTGCTTTGAGGCAGAACAAATCTGTAGTTTGTAGCTTCTGTAAGACATTTTTTGCATGAAGTGCTTTTGAAATTGAAGGTGACCATGGAGGCCAATTTCACACTACAAACATATAAGAAGTTGGTGCCCTTTTTGGGCAAAGTATCTGATAAACGAATGTAAGGATTGTTTAGGTTTAAGGAGGAGAAGTTGTGGGTGGCAGCTCGACTGATGCTTGCAGAGGAGGTGGCACATATTAGTCACCGGTATCGAACTAACATGGATGTTTACTCTCTGATTCTAGCGTGGGCCTATGAATTTGAACCGAAGGTGGAAAAGGTAAAACTCACATTGGTCAAATTGATTGATGGGGATTTTTTGATTAACCTGGATTCAATCTTGGAGTGGGTGGTGTCGGGAGTTGGCATTCAAATTAAGGAAGGGGATGACCAGGAGGAATTGCTTCCTTTTATTCATGGCCCAGAGGATGAAATCAAATACCAGTGTCGTGAACGTGCCTGAGTGGGGTGGGAAGTGATGAAACTCTTTGTGAAATTAACCAGGGTGGATGAAATCCTAAAGGCTTTGCATGGGGTGGCAAGGATGGAGGTTGGTAGGGAATTCAGAGATAGGGCTGAAGAAGGAAGGGCCATACAGCTACTGGCAAGCTTGGAGGGCGACCCCAACTTCGGGTGCCTAAACTACATTCCAATAATGAAAGTTGAAGCGGCAAAAGGGAAAGCATCAACCTCTGAGGAGGGAAGGGACTGGGAGGAGGCGACCTAGGGGGATAGTGAGTGAGCGGCCTATCGTATCGGCCAGTGTTTTTTAATTTGCTTCCAAATGATTTATTGCTGCTGGAACATTTGTTATGGATATCCAGCAATGAACTGGATTTTTTGTCTACTTGCTATAAGTTGTGGGCAGTATGGTTTTCTCTCTGTTTGCGTTTATGCATGAATGACTGCAAATTTTGTATCTTGAAACTTTTGAATTAATAGAATGAAAAAATCTTTACCGATAAACTTTTGTATCTTGAAACTTTTGAAATTTTGTATTTTGAATGACTATATATTTATAAAATTAGAATTAATAATTAATGGAACGAACTGAATTTTTTTAATAGCATTACATAAAAAAGATCATAGTATTAAATTTATTTCTATTGTTTAACAAATAATTGAAATAATGTAGCTCATATACAAAAAGCATTTGAAATAAATTAATTAATAAAAATGAAATAGAATTATAGAAATCATTTTTATATCCATGAGACTGTAAGAGGCAAACTGAAACAAATTGGAATTTGAAAAATTATCATTAATATTTATGCTTTGGAAATTTACAATTTTTTCGTCTCTAGTCTGGGACCCTAAAAAACTTAAAAGCCAAACTGAGTGAGCCACTGAGCCTATTAGGTTTCGAGGACATAGGAAAAAAAAACTGCTAGGTGCCCAGGGGGGCAAGGCTAGGGCACAAGTAGTGGATGCTTTACAACTTTGCACTAAGAATCTGGCCCTCCTTCCATGTAGAATTCTTCAAACAACATAAGATGAGAGAATTCTTCAAGCCAATTGTAGTTTGGAAAGTCATCCAGGAGCAACCATTTCTAGAGGAAGTCCCTGCCAATCTATGCCCATTACCTGTGATGCATCAACTACTCCGCATTCAGGTTTAGGAGAAAAGGTCGCCTGGCCACTAGCACTGTTTGGTCAGGGAGGAGAAGCTTGGATAATTTACTCACCCAAGGGATCACCACCCCTACTTCTACAAGGATGACAATAGTAATGTCATCTCCAAGGAAGTCTTCCTTAAAAACCTTCCTCAATAGCATCAGCATATCCACCTTGTCTCCTCCGAGGTCAAGAAGAGATGCTAAGAAATGGGATGTAATTTTCGTGTTAACACAGTACCTATTTTCGTTTCACAGACTCTCTGCCCAACACCATCCGCAAAGCCTCATTGGTGAATGACCCAACCTCCTTGCAGACTGATTGGAGGGTTGGGTCTCTAATGGATCCTAGAAAGGCCCTCTGGTCCTCTGCAAAAGTGCTTCTCAAGTGGATGGGAGTGTCCATCTTGAGAAAACAGATTAACAAATTAAATAACTTGAGCCTATAAACCTAAACCAGAGGAAGAATTTAAATACAACTCCGATGATTTATCTACCAAATTGCAAAGGCTAATTGAAGATGAAAGAAGCAGAGATCGTATATAAATAGTTGAAGCTCTTGATTGTAATAATTACTTCTTTAATCGTATTAATTTCTTTAGACTTTTAAAAATCTTTCTTATCTCTGTAAATCTTTCCCATAAATGCACTATTGTGCGAAAATGGAAACAACTATAAACCAGTACCAAGTTGGCAAGTATCACATTGGAAGTCGTGGGGACAGAGTGGATTGCAATTACTGAAAAGATATTTATTAAATGAACAAAATTATCTATCGTGATTCGTAACATTTGATACGTGTTTATTAAATCCAATTCCATTCCGGGCACTTTCTGGTGAGTTATGTTCTCTTCAAAAAACTGGGCCGAAATAAAACTTCAGCCATTGATCTACAATCATCGAACGGTTTAAAATCATTGATAGTTTTTAGGTATGTGTCACCCTTCACGTGTCAAAGAGGTCGTGGTTATTGATACATCGTGCAGAGTCCAAACTCAATGTATTATGAATTTATGTGATGTGATGTACTAATCTGATGTGATGTGCCTTGTCTATTAATGGCACCGAATTCATGAAATCACCAATAAATTATATATTTTTCCATAAATAACAAAATATTCACCAAAACAAATTCAATAATTTTCAAGCGGTTGATAAAAATCGCCAATACATTTAAATAATTTTCAAGCGGTGGATAAAAATCGCCAATACATTCAAATAATTTTTCCTTCAGAGTAAAAATTTTCGCTCATACAATTATATATTTGTTCCTTTTAACAAAAAATATTCGCCTCCCACAATAAATATATTCCCCATAGACAAGGTATTATTCGCCAGAAATTTATGGAATTTTCGTACCCTAGAAAAAAAAAGCCAATACGAAAAAAAAGTTTTTCCCTATTTTAAAAAAAAAATTCACCATCAATTATGAAAATCCCCCCCCGAAAATAATGTCTGATTCGCCAGGATTTTACACAGTTGCCCGGGGGGTGGTTTCTTAAAGTTATCCCTATTCTTAAGACCTAAGGATTCTAGTGAAGATTCCTCAATTGACCACAATTGGGGAGACTGGTATTGTTTTCCAGATTGCACACAAATAAGGGTGTACGGGTTTGAAGGAAGACCATATCTATTACCACTTACAGTGCCTAATAGAGTGGCTTGCCTAGAAATTGTGAGGCAATTTTCAATTGTGAGTGTAGAACATCTGACAAACCATGGGAAACAGTCAATTGTGCCTGGATTGTTAGTCTTTTCAAACTTTATTGTGAAAAGTTCCAAAAGTTATGGCTTGCTGCAGACAAAGTTGGATTATTATGGCATGGCAATGGGGGACCCAAGGCCAAATTTTGATCCTGAGAGATATATAAGGACAGCCCGATCATCACAGAAGCTAAAGGCTAGAGAGCATAAGTCATATTTGCCAGATGATCTCATAAAGAACATTGATAGAGAAGAGGCCAGAGCAAAAAGAGGAAATTTTGAGAAGGTGATGCAAGCCTATAAATGGAAGCTTTTTAGAGGTAAAATGGATGAAAATGTATTGCAAAAGATTGAGGACCCCTTGGAGTTGGCCAACAAACTTATGGAGCACTAATTGGAAATACTTGAAGGAGTTCCACCTCATGTCTTTGGGGAGTATATTGATACCATTAGAAGTACAAAGCCTTTAGCTCATATGTCCCCTGCTTCTACATCTATTGTTGTTCCATTTACTCCTAGAGAAGACTACCCTCCTGCTTATGAAGGGGATACACAAATGGATTTGACAATAGGACACTTCAATGTCCGAGAAGTTGCTGATGTTAGATTCCTGGAACATGAAGATTTCATTATTGATAGTGACTTTATTGCCTCCAAAGAGTTCACCACATTCCTATATCAACATAAAGGACTGCAAATCAGAAACATCATGAAAAATAGCAACAAAGAGTAGCAGGTCCAAAAGCTATAGGAGGAAATGGATCTTATGATGAAAGAAATGACACCTGAAAAAGGGAGATAGTTGCTTAAGGAGGTTGGCATGCTATTGTATTCTGGGATATGAAGTCTGCCCTGTTATTTGACGGCTTTCTCAAAAAATAGGATCCAAATAGGCAAATAATGTGAGATGAAATTGATAAACTCTTCAAGGGATCAGGATATGATCCAAATCAAAAAGCTCTTCTACAATGGGCTATCTATCCTAAAGATAACAGACCCACACTAATTGACACAGAAGAAGCTTTTAGACATTTGATGATACAACAAGTTGGAAATACTGATCCCAGAATCACTACCAAACTAAACTTGGATGTGGCCAAGCTAAATCAGGATCAAATAGAGTTTCTTGTCAAAGAGAACTCTACATACAAGAGCCTATATGAAAAGGTTGATGAAGAGAAAAAAAGAATGCAAGCAAGATTACTACAGATTGAGACAGGAACCAGTGAAAGAGGGATATCATATGGTATTGACCAAGATGCTATGGATTCCTGGAAAGATATAATATATTGGAGGAGTAAGGCAGAAAAGTCATCTTGGCAAATAGAAAAGATGTAGCAGATGATGGATAAGTTTGTTCATGAAATCATTGAGAATGGATTCAGAAGTGTGATGTTGGTCACAAAGAACTATTGGAAGACATACACTGGGACAACCAAAGCTTTGAGGGAGCATGAAAGGCTCAGATCATGGTTGTAGGAGGTGATGAATGATGACAGTTTAATGACTCTTGGTGAGAAGACTAAAGCCGAGACTTACCTGAAGTCACATGATGAGTTTGCAGATCGATTGAGAAAAGAGATTCAAAGATTGGATAATGGGAATACCCCTAGGGTGCCCTCTTTTTACAATGATGGTGAACTGGTGTCGCTGGAGCAGTGGAAACAAGAGTTCGTTAATGACAAGGATCGAGCAGTGGCAAGATTGGATCGAGACAAAGATTTGTCACCTTATGTAAATCACATTCTCTCTAATTATTTCCTGATAGAAACTGACATGAGGAGAATGAACAATGATATTCTATGTACAAAGATGAAAAATACATAGAACATGTGGGGATGTTAAATTTGTTTATCTTTCAGTTTGTTAACAAAAGCACTAGTTAGTAGTTATGTACTGAACAATCACACCTCTTGGTGAAGTTGTATACTCTCATATAAATGAGGGATTTTTTGTAATATTAAAATGATCGAAGATATACATCATAGCCTCAGGCTTATCATTGTACCATCTTGGTGAATATATAATATAATTAGTTGTTTCTCTTTTGTGTATGTGTTGTGGATTACTCCATTTTTTGCAGGTAGTTGCTTGTGATATTATCTTAAGGAGATAAGGTTATTTGTGTTCTTCTAGTGAAGTTTTGTGTTTCATATTGTAGATTTGGATCAAAAGGATTTACTTGTGAATTGTAATTGTTCCTAGTAATTCTTCCTTGGATGGTCTCTTGAAGTTAGGGTTAAACTCATTCAAGCGGTTTACAATATAAACATAAAAATAGAGCTCATAAGAAACAGTAACTGACAGACTTACCAAAAGGGGTGGGTTTAAAAACTATCTCATAAGTTTGCATAATAAGTCCTAAAGAAATATAAAGACTCTGTAGCCCAAATAGAAAAGGAGGCACTGGTCATCTATAAAATACAACTCATTACCATATCAGTTCACATTTTACTTTGAAGTAATAGGAGTAGCTAAGTAGGAAATGTAGAGTAAATTAGTGATAGTGTATACATATAAATTTCAAGCACAAAGATCAAATATCTTCCACAAAAACAATCTTGAACTCATCTTCTATATCTCCATCATAGGAACTTATGCCATTCTTCGATAGGAGGAACTCAGATCGAGATACTCAATCTGCTATAAAAGGCACTAGTCATTGAAAACAACTAGTGAGTAGGTATACAGGCCTAGGTTCTGCAGAGCCTAAAGTGAGAGAGTTAGTAATCAAATGGGTTCACTCTATAAGTTGGCCAAGTCAATTGGAGGGTTTGAGAATAGGAGTTATCATTTCCTTAAACCCTATCCAATCTGTTGATTTGAGACCCAATAGATTGGTGACTCTGCTAGGGAACATTCATTTAAAGACTTTGTTGTGGGAAAGAAATCATATACAAAATACAATTTTCTTTCAAGAAGAAAGGTGGCGACTCTGATATAAGAAATTTTATGTATAGAAGAAGGTCAATAACGCAAGGCCACCCAATAGTACAATTAAACTTTAATCAGAAAAGAAAT
The DNA here is from genome assembly GCF_030272615.1 of Cryptomeria japonica. Taxonomy (NCBI): domain Eukaryota; kingdom Viridiplantae; phylum Streptophyta; class Pinopsida; order Cupressales; family Cupressaceae; genus Cryptomeria; species Cryptomeria japonica. The sequence continues at coordinate 459,296,329 of NC_081411.1, forward strand.
AAGAGGAATTCAAAAGAATAATCAATAGATAATCCGATGGAACCCAAGAATGACTTCATGAATGGAAAGTATAATCAGTACTATTCTGAAAACCATTCACATCCAGCTCTGGATAAACAGAACTACACAGTTCCTACATACCCTAGAAATGAGGACTTGGCAGCTGCGGATAGAGAACGAAAAGGGAAGTTCCCTCCTAACTTTGAGAATCATCGTATGAATTCAAGGATAGGTACTTCAAGTTCCTCAGGCTCAAGCAAGATGGATGCACTAGACCATATGGCATACTTAATGAAACAAATGATGGAAGTAGCCATTGAAATAAAGGATACTGGACGGGTACAAGAGTGTGTAGAATTATGTGCTAAATTGGGCATGAATATCAATGAAGATGACATTGATCATGACTTGGAGAGATACAGGGCAAGGTTTGAACATGCAACTCAATGATCAAACAAAGGGGAAAACAACAAAGATGAAGTCAATGCAAAAACCAATACCTACAAGGTATCTAAAAACCCTTTATATGATCATAGGCACAATAATCTTCCATATACCAATATGCCTTTTGAGCACTAGCACAATCACTTCAACAAATTTCCATACACTAATATGCCTCCTGAATATCAGCATAATTATTTTAATGCCTTTGCATATCAAAACCAATTTCCCCCTAGTAATAATAATATAAGACCAAACTATGGAAATTTCTTTCAAGGTGGATATGGATTGATGAACACAGAACGCATCAGGCAGTTTGATTTTTCAGGGATGATGAAGTATCCTCATCCCATTCCAAATGAAATTAGAACTACAATACCAAAATTCACTGAGAGTAATGCTATCTCAGGGGAAACACATTGCAAAGCCTTTGATATAGTCATGGAAGAATTTTGCCTCCCATATGAGGATGTTAAAATGAAATTATTCATGCAATCATTGATAGAAGATGCATGAGATTGGTTTAGAGCATTGTCAGATTTTTCATTAAGTAACCTTGCAGAGTTTAAAAGACTTTTTCTTGAACAATATGGAGATCACAATAGTCCTGAGTTTGCTCTACATGAAATCATAAGC